>NC_082739.1:27411446-28042026 GCF_030144855.1 Hypanus sabinus
ATGGACTAACTTTCAAGGGCTCTCCAACTCATGTCCTCAGTGCTTCCGTATGTGTTTATGTATTTGCACGGTTTTTCTTTTACACGTTGATTATTTGGCTGTGTCTGTCTGTTGTTTTTCATTGATTCTATTGTATTTATCTGTATAAGACCATAAGAGATAGGAGCAGAATGGGCCATTCAGCCCATCCAGTCAGGAGCTGGCCACAGCCTCAGTTCAGTGCAGAGATTAGCAAACTTTGCAAAGCAACAAGTTTAACCAGCCTGAACCTCCCCTCTGGCCCCAACACCCTGATATTTTCAAACTGGCCCGGCCATCCGAATCTTGAATCCCATCTGCCCACCTCTCAATTTTTCACTAACACATTACTTAAACTTTACCCCTTTGGCCAACTTCCTTTTCTAACCCAGAACTATGTCTGTGACTCAGTGGTAAGTATGGTTTAATACATTGCCTGTAAAATGATTCAGGGCATTTTACGCCATGGAAAGAAAATCATCAAAGCTAGCTGGTATTGTGAAGAACTGTCTGTTGAGGATGGTGCACTTTGCATTGTACCTTGACCAAACTCGTGTCAGTTAGTAAGTATTCCTTCCTTTCACTCCTGATCAGAACCCAGATATTCAAGGTTAGAAACAACAACAGTGGAAGTAGAAATATAGAGAAACCAGCCTGCAAAGCATGAGTCATTCCATCATAAAGAACGCTTGGAATTACCCTGTGGGATCCTTTCAAAGATTAATGTCTTTAAAGTGAACGTCCAGTTACCGTAGCTGACACTGATATGATTTGCTGTATTACTGGACTGTGGCTGCTGGTTAGATTTAGGTGTTCCATGGGTATGACAGGGTATCTCCACCAGTAGAGTGGTGTCAAGATTCGACCTGCTTCCTCGTCTTGTTCTCTGTCAGACAGTGAGTTGTTTGTTTTGTGGATCAATAAAAAATCGTGCAGATGATGTGTGAACGGTGAGAGTTGAGGAAGCACCTCAGGTAATCCTTGTTTCAATTCTCAAATTCTTTTTAGGGAAGAAGGAAAGACCATGATTCAGAAAGATCTTCCCAGAACGGCGGAGGGTGGTTGGGGGTGGAGTGGAGTGAGAGTAGTGTGGGAAGAGGTGGAAGAGGAGAGTAGGGTGGGAAGAGGTGTACCGGTAGTTCATGTGAACTGTTGCGTTCATGAACTGGATCGTTGGGTTCATGGACTCTGGACTGTTGGGTTCGTGGGCTGGCCGATTGGGTTCATGGACTGGTCTGTTGGGTTCATGGATTGGACTATCTGGACTTTGTCACTCTGATGGAATTTATATTCTGGGTTTTTGCCCATTCTTTCCTGTTTCGTATTTGAGTGGGCAGAGGGTGTTGGGGGTATTTGGGAGCTGATGTTCTTGAGTTTTGTGCAGGGGTCGGGGATTTGGGAGGGGTTGATGATTGTGTTGCTGTTCTTTTTTCTGCAGGGGGTGGGTGCATGGGTTTGATCTTTCTCTTTCAACAACCTCCATGTTTTTTCTTTGTTTTGTGGCTATCTGGAGAAGATGAATCTCAGAGTTATATACTGCATACATACTTTGATATTAAGTGAAATCTTTGAACCTCACCGCATGTTAAATCTCCCTCTACTTGTGCAGCCCTTCATTTTAGATGGTTTCAAGTCTGACCTCAGGCTCTACGTCTTGGTGACTGTGGATCTATTTCTACAATGAGGGCTGATCCGCTTTGCCACTACAAAGTGTTCTGAACCCACTGAAAAGAATTTAGTAAGTGTCACATTGACTTATCTTTAGGAGATACAGTTAATTCTGTGAAAGAATGATTCTACTTTTATAAGAGGTTAGTTCTTACCTAACTCACTGTTGTATGGAAGCAATAGACTCGGGTGGGATCTTGCTGTTACGTTCCCAACCCCAGCCAATAGCGGTATTGTATTTATCTGTACAAGACCGTTAGAGATAGGAGCAGAATGGGCCATTCAGCCTATCGAGTCTGCCACCATTTCATCATGGCTGATCTATTTTCCCTCTCAAACCCAATCTTCTGCCTTCTCCCTGTAATCATTCACGCTCTGAGTGATCAACAATCTGTCAACCTCTGCCTTCAATATACCCAATGACCCGGACTCCACAGCCCTCCACCTGCACAATTAATTCCACAGATTCACCACCCTCTGGATAAAGAAATTCTCCTCATTTCCATCCTTTCTTTTCTTTTTCAATATTTTTATTGATTTCTTACAAAAAAGAATACAGAGTACAGGAGGATATATATTATATATCAATTACAATATATTTGAATCACACTTATAGTCTCGTTACCCCATATTCATGTAAATTAAATTGAATCGTAATATTGAAAAGTAATAATTTTATTATACAAAAGAAATCTGAACCCACTACCAAGAAAAGCTGTTTGGTAAAGAAAGAAAAAAGGAAATAAATTCCTTACTGTCTAGTAAAACATATTATTAGCCAACATCTGTACTTGATAACAAATCAAAGATTTTGAAAATAATTCAAAAAAGCTCCCCACAACGTTAGAAAGTCTTGTCTCGATTCAGAAATTGAACAACAAACCTTCTCTAAATTTAAGCATGACATAACATTGCTTAGATATTGAGCATGAGTAGGCGGAGCAACATCCTTCCACCTAAGCAACAATGCCCAACATGACTAAACATAAGCTGTCTCGTTTTTATTCGGAGATATCTCCCTATTGTGATAGATGTAACAATGGAGAGGTTTCAATAATTCATATATTCTGGACATGCCCGAGTCTTAAAGAATATTGGAAGGAAGTATTTCAAACTTTTTCTGTACTTTTTAAGGTAAAGTTTAAACCAAACCCTTTGACTGCCTTATTCGGTATTGTTGGAGGAAAAGATATTATCTTGGAGACACCTGATTTGCACATCTTGGCTTTTATTTCTCTTAGAGCTAGGAAGGCATTGTTGCTCCTCATCTCCATTCTAAATGAATGTCCTCCTATTCTGAGGCTGTGCCCTCTGGTGCCAGAGTCCCCCACCATAGGAAACATTCTCTTCACTCTACCTACACCTTTCAATATTCAATAGGTTTCAATGAGATTGCCTCCCATTCTTCTAAATTCTAGTGCGTACAGGCCCAGAATCATAAGCTCTCCTCCAATGATACACCTTTCTTTCCTGTAGTCATTCTTGTGAACCGCCTCTGAACCCTCTCCAATGTCCGCTCATCCTTTCTTAGATAAAGACTCACAATTCTCCAAGTGAGGCCTCACCAGTGCTTTATAAAGTCTCAACATTAACTCCTTGTTTTTATATTCTAGTCCTTTCGAGATGAATGCTAACATTACATTTGCCTTCCTCACCACAGACCCAACCTGCAAATTAACCATTAGAGAATCCTGCATGAGGGCTCTCTTGTCCCCTTGCAACTCAGATTTTTGGATTTCTCGCCCGTTTAGGAAACAGTATACACTTTAGTTCTTTCTGCCAAAGTGCATGTCCATAAAATTCTCGACACCGTAACTGTTATACTCAGTTCTGTGTCAGTTTCTTTGCCTATTCTCCTTATCTGTCCAAGTCCTGCAGACTCCCTGCTTTCTCAACACTACCTGCCCCTCCACCTATCTTCATATCGTCCACAAATTGGCCACAAAACCAACAACTGTCTTCCGAATCACTGAAATACAACATAGAAAGAAGCAGTCACTCCCCGCCCCCAACACCGATCCCTGTGGGACATAAGGCACTGGCAGCCAACCAGTGGCTACTGTGAATGCCTGCACGAAAAGGAATCTCAGGCTAGATTCTGGTGATAGATTCGGACTTTGATAATAAATTTACTTTGAAATTTGAACTTTGAAGATTTTATGGGATTGTCATGTGTACATCGAAACATATATTGAATTGCCTTGTTTGCCTCAAATTAAATCAGCGAGGGTTGTGCTGGGCTTGGGTGGTGGGGTGGGGATACATCTCTAACAACAGAGGTGCTAGGAGCTCCTTCCTTCCACCAGCCTGCAGGTCACCCTTGGGCAAGGTGCAGCACCTCCTTAGCCCCCCAACCCCACCCCCCCGATCAGGGTCATGTGGACCCATTGGGCCAGGTGGTGGGTGATCATATGAGTAGCTGATGTACATCATGTCCTTATGCAAGCTGACTTAGAACTACAAAGATGTCTGCAGTGTCATTACCTCTGGTTCCTCCCTGAGCTTTTGTTCCTCTTCTGGGTTCATGAGTTCGCATTATGGTTAACTCTTGGTTAACAAAAGGTTGATTCTATGAAATTATGGCTCAGATTATTAATTTTGTCACTTGGAATACAAATGGGTTAAATCAACTGATTAAACAGAAGAAGGCTTCTAAAGTATTCCAAAGACTGAATGTTCATATTATTTTTGTACAAGAAACTCAAGTGAGGAAAGAGAATAATCAGCAGTTTTTCAGGTTTTGGAGGAAACAACAGTATCACTCAAATTCAAATTCGCATGTTAAAGTGAGAGGAGTTTCAATTTTTATTGATTCCTCAATTACATTTGTTCATCACGATACTGCTTCTGACCCAAATGGCAGATTTTTGTATATTACTTGGTTACTTTATAATAAAAAGTGGTTATGTCCAATGTTTACACTCCAAATGTGGATTATCCCAAATTTTTTAAGAATTTGTTTCCTGCTTTCCCTGATCTAAATGAATATATGCTGATAATGGGTGGTGATTTTAATTGTTCTTTGAATCCCTCGATGGATCGATCCATAGCTACTCAAGCCTTACGAAACAAATTGGCTACTCTTATCAATTCCTTCATGAATGATTCTGAAATTCTGGATATTTGGAGACTTCTACACCCCAAGGATAAAGTGTTTTCATTTTTTTCACACATTTATCATTCTTACCCTAGAATTGATTACTTTTTTATTGACTCTCGTCTCATCCCATCTGTGATTGACTGTAATTATGGCATTATTGCCATTTCTGATCATGCTCCAATGAAACTTTCTATCAAATTAATGGATACAGTTCCAAGCATTAGACAATGGTGATTTAATTCCAATCTGCTTCAAGACTCGGATTTTGTTAAGTTTATGTTGGAAGAGATTGATTTTTTCTTTTCAAATAATTTTACAGAAGAAATCTCCAACGGGACACTTTTAAGGCATATTTCCATGGTCAGGTTATTTCCTATTCTGTTGGTATGAGGAAATGCATTAAGAATGAAACATTATTATTGGTTGATAAGATCAAAGATATTGATAAGAAATATTCCATCGCTCCTAGCAAGGAGCTTTATAAACAGAGAGTTGAGCTTCAAATGGAATATAATTTATTACTTACATCTTCGATTGAAAATCAATTAATGAAAACCAGAAGTGAGTTTTATAAGCATACTGAGTTTTATATGCATTGTGATAAATCGGGTAAATTATTAGCTAATCAATTGAAAACTGCCTTGGTTAAATGCCAAATCATTAAGATTCGTAAACAAGATAATTTGACAATTAATCATGATGCAATAACCAAATCTTTTCAAGACTTTTATACCTCTTTATATAATTCTGAATTTCCCAATGATCCTAATCTCATGTATGACTTTTTAAGGAAATTGAATTTTCTGAAATTATCACCCGAAGAACATTTAATATTAGAACCTCCCATTATAGATGAAGAAATAAAAGGTGTTATTCTTTCAATGAATTCTGGTAAAGCACCAGGTCCAGACGGTTATACAGTAGAATTTTTTAAGTGTTTCTCTTCCATTCTCTCTCCTTGGCTAGGTAGAGTTTTTAAAGAAGCAATTAGATTAGGTAAATTACCACAATCATTTTATAGGGCTTCTACTTCCTTAATTTTAAAAAAGAATAAAGATCCTACTGATTGTGCATCATATCGACCAATATCTTTGTTGAATGTAGATGCTAAGATCTTTTCTAAGGTATTGGTGACTAGGTTGGAGAAGATGTTACCTCGAGTTACATCTGTGGACCAAACTGGATTTATTAAAAACCATTACTCTTCTTTTAACATCAGGAGATTAATGAATATTGTTTACACTCCTTCACGTAGTACTAAAGAATGTGTCATTTCATTAGATGCTGAGAACGCATTTGACAGATTTGAATGGCCATATTTATTTACTGTACTTGAGAAATTTAATTTTAGTCCGACATTTATATCTTGGATTAAATTGATATATAATATCCCAGTAGTTTCGGTTAGGTAAATCAAAGATCTCCCTTTTTTCACTTATTTTGGGGCACCAGGCAAGGTTGTTCTCTCAGTCCATTACTTTTTGATATTGCTCTGTACCCTTTAACAATTGCTATTCGAGAATCACCTAATATTTTTGGCATTACCCATGGAAATGAGATACATAAACTATCATTACATGCAGATGATTTATTATTATATATTTCTAATCCTGAGGAATCCATTCCCGCAGTTTCATCTTTGTTGGCTCAGTTTAGTAATTTTTCGGGTTACAAGCTGAACCTTAAAAAGAGTGAACTGTTTCCTCTAAATATGCAGGTTCCAATTTATGGATGTTTACACTTTAAATCAGTTTTATATATTTAGGGGTTAAAATTACAAAAAAAATAATTTATTTCAGGCCAACATTTTACCTTTAATTGATCAGATTAAACATTTATTTACTGATTGGTCACCAACGTCTTTGTCATTGATATGTCGGATCAACATTATCAAGATGATTATATTACCTAAATGATTATATTTCTTTCAAGTGGTACCAATTTTTATTCCGAAATCTTTTGTTTTTGGAAGTGTTGATTCAAAAATTTCTTCTTATATTTGGCAGAATAAAAATCCAGAGCTAGGCAAAAGATATTTACAGAAGTCTACAAAGGAGGGTGGTCTGGCACTGCTAAATTTTTGATTTTATTATTGGGTAATTAATATCCGCTATTTGAAATATTGGCTATGGGACTTGGATATAACTTCAAACCCTCATTGAGTAAATCTCGAATGTAAATCAGTACAAGGGTTTTCACTGGGTTCTATTTTAGGGACTTCGCTCCTTTTGCTCTTTCTAAATTGCATAAACAATTAGATAATCCAATAGTTAAATACACTTTACGAATATGGTTTCAATTTTGGAAATTTTCTGGGTTGAATCAATTTATTTTAGCAAATCCTATTATATCTAACTTTTTTTCCCTATCCCTCTGTTATGGACCAAGCCTATTTGACTTGGAAAACTAAAAGTATGTCACAATTTTGTGATTTATTTTTGGATAACTGTTTCATGTCATTTGAACAATTATCCAACAAATATAATTTACCTAGATCCCATTTCTTTAGATATTTACAGGTTAGAAACTTTTTAAATACTGTCCTTCCTACTTTCTGAATCTATACTCCATGGATAGTTTGGAAAATAAAGAGATTTAAATCTTTTTCAGTAAGGTGCAATAGCAACTAACTATAATATAATTATGAAAATTTGTTTAGATGCATCCAATAAAATTTAAAATGATTGGGAAAGGGAACTTAAGCTTAATTCACCTATCGAAAAATGGGGAAACAGTTAACTCATCCTCTATATGTGCTAAACATTCATTCATACAGTTCAAAGTAGTGCACAGGGCCCATATGTCTAAGGATAAATTAGCTTGTTATTATTCTCATATAAGTCCAGTGTGTGACAGGTGACACTCTGAGACAACCTCTTTACCCCATAAGTTTTGGTCATGTTCCTCTTTGCAAAAATATTGGGAAGATATCTTTGACATTATTTCAACTGCTTTGAATATTGATTTACAACCTCATTCTATTACTGCAATTTTTGGTTTACCAGTGATAGAACGACACCACTTAACCTCTTCAGCGCATCGGATGATTGCATTTCTTACAGTAATGGCTGTATTGGAAAGAGATTAATCCTCCCACCACATTTCATTGGTTTTCTCAAACTATGTTATGTTTAAACTTAGAAAAAATTGGAAGTGTTATATATGATCCATCCATCAATTATGATTTATAATTCAAATTTTTAATATATTTACTTCGATTTGTAGTCCAGGGAGCACGAAGGGCAGAATCAAATATCGCTGTGATGATGTCGCTCTAGTATCAATTGTTTGGTGACAATAAAGTAAAAGTAAATTTCAAAAGACTTGGAGGCCCTTTATTCAATATGATGTGATTTAACCGCTTTCCAAACCAGTTTTCTTGTGTTAATATATACAGGGAGGTTCTGAGTTGATGATACTAATGGTCCTTTCTTTTTTTTTTGATGTTATAAACAGCCCATGTTGTTTTCTTTTTCTTAGTTATTTGGTTAGTATTGTTCAGATTAGTTTTTTTTGTGGGGGGGTATATTTTTTCTCTCTTTTTTTCTTTTGGAATATGCTACTTTTATTATGTATTCTACCTTTGTATTTGAACATTTATGAGAGGTTTATTACTTTTGTATTAACTAAATATATAATTATATATGTTATCCATTAACAATGTAATCCCAATAATTGTGTCGCAATATTATGTTATATCTACTATCTTGATATTAATAAAAAGATTGGAAAAGGAAAAAAAAGTATATCATGTCCTGGTTATACGACCACTGATGCCCGGCAGACAATCTCAGAAGAGTATTGACGATGGCTGGCAGTCACTTGTCTTGTAAAGACACTGCTCAGAAGAAAGCGATAACAAAACGTTTCGGCAGAAGAATTTGCCGACAACCATCATGGACTAGAGACCATGATCGGCAATGTCACACGACGTGACAGATAATGATGATGATGCGCCGGGGCAGCCTGCAATTATTGCCACGCTTCCAGCATAAACGTAACATGTCCACAACTTATAACGCTAACCATACACCTCAGGGGTGTTCGAGGAAACTGGAGCACCTGAAGGAAACCCACACGGTCATGGGAAGAAAGTGCAAACTCCTTACAGGCAGCACTGGGAATAGAACCCCCATCTTACAGATAGCGTTTTAAGGAAAACACTAAAGGAAAACATGAGGACATTCAATGAAAGAAGTTATGCATGTGCCACCAAGCTCAAGGCCAACTACTGTGCCAGTGTTATCAGACTACTGAACAGTTGTCGAGCATGATAAAATTGGCTCTTGACCTGGAGAAGATAAATCTCAGAGTTGTATGCTGCATACATACTTTGATAATAACTGAAACCTTTGAACCTCACTGCGTGTTAAATCTCCCTCTACTTGTGAAGCCCTTCATTTTGGATGGTTTCAAGTCTGACCTGAGCCTCCATGCCTTGGTTACTTCCTGGGACCCTCTGCGGATATATTTCTACAAGGAGGGCTGATCCTCTTTGTCACTACAATGCATTCTGAACCCACCGAAAATAATTCAGTAAGTGACACATTCACTTATCTTTTGGAGATACAGTTAATTCTGTGAAAGTACTTTTATAAAAGGTTAATTCTTGCCTAACTCACTGTTGTATGGAAGTAATAGACTCGATTGTGATCTTGCCGTTGCCGTTCCCAAACCCAGCCAATAGCTGACCACTCTGTCTGTGGGGGGAGGTTGGTTTGGTTAGAGAAGCAACTCCTAACTAATCTAGTTAGAAGAATGGGTGACAGCTGTGAATTGTCTCCCAGGTAGAGCAGATGTTGAGCCAGAACTGGTTGCCGAGGTGCGGGTTTCCGAACAGAATGCCGATGGTACAGAACACTGCTCGTTGCTCCAGAACCAAGCCCAAGCAGAGCTAAAAGAACCAGACCAGAAGCAGGAGCAGACAGAGGTTCCATTGGAGATGCCTGCTGAAGCACAAGAGGGAAATGATGGGAGTGAGGCAGTGAACCAGCTGGACGCCAATGTCCAAAAGTTCCAAGCTGAGCTGGAAGCTCACTCTGGGGTACCAGCAGTCTAGGAAGAGAGTCAGAACCAGACTTCATCCGAAAGCAGCCCCCGGATTTTGTCAGGGTTTCTGGACAAGGTTCATCAGGAAGATCTCCATCAATTCTAACCAGAGACCTCGCATTAGTGCCTCCCTGGTGCCAGGGTCAGGTATGGCTCTGCCAGAGAACAGCAGTATTTTGATGTGAAAGGGTGACCATTGGTACCAATGACATAGGTAGAAAGAGTCAAGAGGTCTTGAAGAGTGAGTACAGAGAGCTTGGTAGGAAGAAGAAAAACAGGACCTCAAGGGTAGTAATCTCTGAATCTCCGGTAGATTCATAAGCCTGACAGTCCTGGTAGGCCCATAGTTTTGGCCTGCTCCTGCCCCACCAAACTTGTATCCGCCTACCTGGATTCCATTTTCTCACCCATAGTTCAATCGCTCCCTGCCTACATCCGGGATACATCCCATGCCCTCCACCTCTTCTATAACTTCCAATTCCCCGGTCTCAACTGCTTCATTTTCACTGTGGATGTCCAATCCTTATACACTTCAATTCCCCATCAAGAAGGCCTCGACTACCGGTGAGGCACGAGGCAAGATGGCAGCACGGCACTGAGCGCTAACATATAACCCTCCCTTTTCAAGTTCTTTAGGGCTCATAGACGGTCTTAATACAAGGTTGAGTTGGAGAAGGATCTTACTAAAGACATGGCCTCAAAAAAAGATTCAAACTCAACCAGGAAACAAGATACCAGCAGACGACACCAAGCTAGCGATTCATCCAAGGAAATAGCTATGCTAATTAAGCAAACAATCGCAACGGAGATGGAATCGCTGTAAGAAACGGTAGCCCACATGCTAAAGGAGTCCCTGGAAAAGGCTCTCGACCCCATAAAGAAGCATATGGCAGAGAATGGTAACATTCTTCGGTCTGCCAGATGTTATGAATGTACCACAGCTCTGAGGGGCCGAAGGGGTGGGAGCAGCCCCCTCCTTCCGGAGAATCGCAAGAGCACTATTAATTTGGGTGTCGGACCCAGGAAAATGAGAGACAATGTAACGGTTTTGGCCAGGGCTCTTAGAGACACCTGTGCTAAGTGCATGACCCTGCTACGTGACAGCTACCACGGATATGGACACCCTCGGGCAATGTGGGGGTGGGGAGTCGATCACCCTACTTTGATGGACATCTACCACTCTGCAAGTCAAGGTAAAAGGGGACTGCAAAAGGCGGTACCCCAGAGAGACGCACCAGAAGGACTCAATCGCTGAACGCTCCCGTGATAGCTGGAAGCCAGTCAAAAGCCACATGCGCTCCGTAACTTCTCTGCCTGGGGAGCGGGTGGCTGATAATACCGAGAAGGACTTCGAACTAATAACAGGGAAACAACGCTCCCCTGATTCAATGGAGTTGCTTCGTCAATGACCCGGGCAAGTTTTTTAGTTTCTCCTCACTCTCTCTGAAACACGTGAAACCCAGCGATTCCCCCAAAAAGACTGAAGCCTGCAGACTTCTGAGTGACTTTTATATTTCCAACGGACAATATATTATCCCCTAGACAACAGTCGAGATTATTTCTTAATGATGATTATTGCTATACCCGCGCTTTAGATTGAGTCTTGCTGATGTATATGTTCTGAATGTTTGTATTAACCTTACTTTTGTGCCCACTTTATGAATAAAAACGTTCGAAAGTAGTGCCATCAGACTCCAACGGACCTCTCTATCTTTGCTGGTGAGTTATCCAGTTACGGGATACGTAACACAGAGAACAGCAGTATTTTGATGTGAAAGGGTGTCCATCGGTACCAATGACGTAGGTAGAAAGAGTCAAGTGGTCCTGAAGAGTGAGTACAGAGAGCTTGGTAGGAAGTTGAAAAACAGGACCTCAAGGGTAGTAATCTCCGAATCTCCGGTAGATTCATAAGCCTGACAGTCCTGGTAGGCCCACAGTTTCGGCCTGCTCCTGCCCCACCGAACTTGTATCCGCCTATCTGGAGTCCATTTTGTCACCCATAGTTCAGTCGCTCCCTGCCTACATCCAGGATACATCCCATGCCCTCCACCTCTTCAATAACTTCCAGTTCCCCGGTCCCAACCACTTCATTTTCACCGTGGATGTCCAATCCTTAAACACTTCAATTCCCCATCCAGAAGGCCTCGACTTCCAGCTATCACGGGAGCGTTCAGCGATTGAGTCCTTCTGGTGCGTCTCTCTGGGGTACCGCCTTTTGCAGTCCCCTTTTACCTTGACTTTACATCTTGCACGAGGCAAGATGGCAGCACGGCACTGAGCGATAACATATAACCCTCCCTTTTCAAGTTCTTTAGGGCTCATAGACGGTCTTAATACAAGGTTGAGTTGGAGAAAGATCTTACCAAAGACATGGCCTCAAAAAAAGATTCAAACTCAACCAGGAAACAAGATACCAGCAGACGACACCAAGCTAGCGATTCATCCAAGGAAATAGCTATGCTAATTAAGCAAACAATCGCAACGGAGATGGAATCGCTGTAAGAAACGGTAGCCCACATGCTAACGGAGTCGCTGGAAAAGGCTCTCGACCCCATAAAGAAGCATATGGCAGAGAATGGTAACATACTTCGGTCATTAAAGGAGCAAGCAGAGATTCACGCTAAAAAAATTTAGCACAGTCTTCAAAAAAATAGACAACATTCAGTTTTGCTTACTCAAGAATGAGGAAGTTACTAATTCCTGTCTCGTGGGTGCTACAAGGACATGGAAGAAGCTAAACGACTTGGAGGACGGATCCAGGAGAAACAATGTGCGGCTGGTCAACGTACCGACAGGCACTGAGGGCGACCATCCAAGAGGTTACCTCCAGAACATGCTCCTTAATTGGATTCCAGTGCTCAAGAATTCCCACAGCACTCCACTGGAGATCGATAGAGCACATAGGATCTTTTCTAACAACACTTCAAGACTGCGGACCATGCTTTTTAGTCTTCTGCAGTACACTGAACAGCAGGCTATCCTGGAGGGCGCGAGGAAAGCCAAACCTACTCGCACCGATGGCACCCAGCTGCAATAATTCGATGACTACAGCCCCGGCATGATGCAGGAACGGCAGAGATACAAGGAGATCCACGCTAAGCTTCGACAGAAGGAGATCGACTCATTTCTCATATACCCGGCGATTTTCAACGTGAATATCAAGGGCATGAAGATGTCGTTTAACTCGGCAGAGGAAGCTAAAGATGCTCTGAAAGTATCGGTGCTGGGAGATATGGAAGAAGACCATGGGAAAGTCCACATGCCCCTCAGGAGGAGATGGAACTGCATTAAGAGCTTGGACTAGCCTGTATGCGCAATCTAACATGCACGGGCAAGTTAACGTTATAGACGTGAAGATCTCTGGTTATTCTTTTACTGGAAAGTCATTCATTGCACTTTTGTATTTAGTTAATTAAGGGGCCAATACTGATTTACAACCTCGTCCTATTACTGCAATTTTTGGTTTCCCAATGATAGAACCACACCACTTAACTTCTTCAGCATGTCGGATGATTGCATTTCTTACATTAATGGCTGAATTGGAAAGAGATTAATCCTCCCACCACATTTCATTACTTTTCTCAAACTATGTTATGTTTAAACTTAGAAAAAATCAGAATTGTTATATATGATCCATCCATCAATTAAGATTTATAATTTAAATTTTTAATATATTTACTTCGATTTGTAGTCCAGGGAGCACCAAGTGCAGAATCAAATATCGCTGTGATGATGTCGCTCTAGTGTCAATTGTTTGCTGACAATAAAGTAAAAGTAAACTTCAAAAGACTTGGAGGCCTTCTATTCAACAATTTCATATGATGTGATTTGACTTCTTTCCAAACCTGTTCTCTTGTGTTAATATATACAGGGAGGTTCAGATTTGATGATACTAATGGTCCTGTCTTTGTTTTGATGTTATAAACAGCCCATATTGTTTTCTTTTTCTTAGTTGTTTGGTTAGTATTGTTCAGATTAGTTTTTTTTTGTGGGGGGATATATTTTTTCTCTCTTTTTTTCTTTTGGAATATGCTACTTCTTTTTTTATGTATTCTACATTTGTATTTGAACATTTTTGGGAGGTTTATTACTCTTGTATTAACTAAATATATAATTATATATGTTATCCATTAGCAATGTAATCCCAATAATTGTGTAGCAATATTATGTTATATCTACTATCTTGATATTAATAAAAAGATTGGAAAAGAAAAAAAAAGTATATCATGTCCTGGTTATACGACCACTGATGCCCGGCAGACAATCTCAGAAGAGTATTGACGATGGCTGGCAGTCACTTGTCTTGTAAAGACACTGCTCAGAAGAAAGCGATAACAAAACGTTTCGGCAGAAGAATTTGCCGACAACCATCATGGACTAGAGACCATGATCGGCAACGTCACACGACGTGACAGATAATGATGATGATGCGCCGGGGCAGCCTGCAATTATTGCCACGCTTCCAGCATAAACGTAACATGTCCACAACTTATAACGCAAACCATACACCTCAGGGGTGTTCGAGGAAACTGGAGCACCTGAAGGAAACCCACACGGTCATGGGAAGAAAGTGCAAACTCCTTACAGGCAGCACTGGGAATAGAACCCCCATCTTACAGATAGCGTTTTAAGGTAAACACTAAAGGAAAACATGAGGACATTCAATGAAAGAAGTTATGCATGTGCCACCAAGCTCAAGGCCAACTTCTGTGCCAGTGTTCTCAGACTACTGAACAGTTGTCGAGCATGATAAAATTGGCTCTTGACCTGGAGAAGATGAATCTCAGAGTTGTATACTGCATACATACTTTGATAATAACTGAAACCTTTGAACCTCACTGCGTGTTAAATCTCCTTCTACTCGTTAAGCCCTCATTTTGGATGGTTTCAAGTCTGACCTGAGCCTCCATGCCTTGGTTACTTCCTGGGACCCTCTGCGGATATATTTCTACAAGGAGGGCTGATCCTCTTTGTCACTACAATGCATTCTGAACCCACCGAAAATAATTCAGTAAGTGACACATTCACTTATCTTTTGGAGATACAGTTAATTCTGTGAAAGTGCTTTTATAAAAGGTTAATTCTTGCCTAACTCACTGTTGTATGGAAGTAATAGACTCAATTGTGATCTTGCCGTTGCCGTTCCCAAACCCAGCCAATAGCTGACCACTCTGTCTGTGGGGGGAGGTTGGTTTGGTTAGAGAAGCATCTCCTAACTAATCTAGTTAGAAGAATGGACGACAGCTGTGAATTGTCTCCCAGGTAGAGCAGATGTTTAGCCAGAACTGGTTGCCGAGGTGCGGGTTTCCGAACAGAATGCCGATGGTACAGAACACTGCTCGTTGCTCCAGAACCAAGCCCAAGCAGAGCAAAAAGAACCAGACCAGAAGCAGGAGCAGACACAGATTCCATTGGAGATGCCTGCTGAAGCACAAGAGGGAAATGATGGGAGTGAGGCAGTGAACCAGCTGGACGCCAATGTCCAAAAGTTCCAAGCTGAGCTGGAAGCTCATTCTGGGGTCCCAGCAGTCTCGGAAGAGAGTCAGAGCCAGACTTCATCCGAGAGCAGCCCCTGGATTTTGTCAGGGTTTCTGGACAAGGTTCATCAGGAAGATCTCCATCAATTCTAACCAGAGACCTCGCATTAGTGCCTCCCTGGTGCCAGGGTCAGGTATGGCTCTGCCAGAGAACAGCAGTATTTTGATGTGAAAGGGTGACCATTGGTACCAATGACATAGGTAGAAAGAGTCAAGAGGTCTTGAAGAGCGAGTACAGAGAGCTTGGTAGGAAGAAGAAAAACAGGACCTCAAGGGTAGTAATCTCCGAATCTCTGGTTGATTCATAAGCCTGACAGTCCTGGTAGGCCCATAGTTTCGGCCTGCTCCTGCCCCACCAAACTTGTATCCGTCCTACCTGGACTCCATTTTGTCACCCATAGTTCAATCGCTCCCTGCCTACATCTGGGATACATCCCATGCCCTCCACCTCTTCAATAACTTCCATTTCCCCGGACTCAAGCGCTTCATTTTCACCGTGGATGTCCAATCCTTATGCACTTCAATTCCCCATCAAGAAGGCCTCGACATCCGGTGAGGCACGAGGCAAGATGGCAGCACGGCACTGAGCGATAACATATAACCCTCCCTTTTCAAGTTCTTTAGGGCTCATAGACGGTCTTAATACAAGGTTGAGTTGGAGAAAGATCTTACCAAAGACATGGCCTCAAAAAAAGATTCAAACTCAACCAGGAAACAAGATACCAGCAGACGACACCAAGCTAGCGATTCATCCAAGGAAATATCTATGCTAATTTAGCAGACAATCGCAACGGAGATGGAATCGCTGTAAGAAACGGTAGCCCACATGCTAACGGAGTCGCTGGAAAAGGCTCTCGACCCCATAAAGAAGCATATGGCAGAGAATGGTAACATACTTCGGTCGTTAAAGGAGCAAGCAGAGATTCACGCTAAAAAAATATAGCACAGTCTTCAAAAAAATAGACAACATTCAGTTTTGCTTACTCAAGAATGAGGAAGTTACTAATTCCTGTCTCGTGGGGGCGACAAGGACATGGAAGAAGCTAAACGACTTGGAGGACGGATCCAGTAGAAACAATGTGCGGCTGGTCAACGTACCGACAGGCACTGAGGGCGACCATCCAAGAGGTTACCTCCAGAACATGCTCTTTAATTGGATTCCAGTGCTCAAGAATTCCCACAGCACTCCACTGGAGATCGATAGAGCACATAGGATCTTTTCCAACAACACTTCAAGACTGCGGACCATGCTTTTTAGGCTTCTGCAGTACACTGAACAGCAGGCTATCCTGGAGGGCGCGAGGAAAGCCAAACCTACTCGCACCGATGGCACCCAGCTGCAATAATTCGATGACTACAGCCCCGGCATGATGCAGGAACGGCAGAGATACAAGGAGATCCGCGCTAAGCTTCGACAGAAGGAGATCGACTCATTTCTCTTATACCCGGCGATTTTCAACGTGAATGTCAAGGGCATGAAGATGTCGTTTAACTCGGCAGAGGAAGCTAAAGATGCTCTGAAAGTATCGGTGCTGGGAGATATGGAAGAAGACCATGGGAAAGTCCACATGCCCCTCAAGAGGAGATGGAACTGCATTAAGAGCTTGGACTAGCCTGTATGCGCAATCTAACATGCACAGGCAAGTTAACGTTATAGACGTGAAGATCTCTGGTTATTCTTTTACTGGAAAGTCATTCATTGCACTTTTGTATTTAGTTAATTAAGGGGCCAATACTGATTTACAACCTCGTCCTATTACTGCAATTTTTGGTTTCCCAATGATAGAACCACACCACTTAACTTCTTCAGCACGTCGGATGATTGCATTTCTTACATTAATGGCTGAATTGGAAAGAGATTAATCCTCCCACCACATTTCATTGCTTTTCTCAAACCATGTTATGTTTAAACTTAGAAAAAATCAGAATTGTTATATATGATCCATCCATCAATTAAGATTTATAATTTAAATTTTTAATATATTAACTTCGATTTGTAGTCCAGGGAGCACCAAGTGCAGAATCAAATATCGCTGTGATGATGTCGCTCTAGTGTCAATTGTTTGCTGACAATAAAGTAAAAGTAAATTTCAAAAGACTTGGAGGCCTTCTATTCAACACTTTCATATGATGTGATTTGACCTCTTTCCAAACCTGTTCTCTTGTGTTAATATATACAGGGAGGTTCGGATTTGATGATACTAATGGTCCTGTCTTTGTTTTGATGTTATAAACAGCCCATATTGTTTTCTTTTTCTTAGTTGTTTGGTTAGTATTGTTCAGATTAGTTTTTTTTGTGGGGGGGTATATTTTTTCTCTCTTTTTTTCTTTTGGAATATGCTACTTCTTTTTTTATTTATTCTACATTTGTATTTGAACATTTTTGGGAGGTTTATTACTCTTGTATTAACTAAATATATAATTATATATGTTATCCATTAACAATGTAATCCCAATAATTGTGTAGCAATATTATGTTATATCTACTATCTTGATATTAATAAAAAGATTGGAAAAGAAAAAAAAAGTATATCATGTCCTGGTTATACGACCACTGATGCCCGGCAGACAATCTCAGAAGAGTATTGACGATGGCTGGCAGTCACTTGTCTTGTAAAGACACTGCTCAGAAGAAAGCGATAACAAAACGTTTCGACAGAAGAATTTGCCGACAACCATCATGGACTAGAGACCATGATCGGCAACGTCACATGACGTGACAGATAATGATGATGATGCGCCGGGGCAGCCTGCAATTATTGCCACGCTTCCAGCATAAACGTAACATGTCCACAACTTATAACGCTAACCATACACCTCAGGGGTGTTCGAGGAAACTGGAGCACCTGAAGGAAACCCACACGGTCATGGGAAGAAAGTGCAAACTCCTTACAGGCAGCACTGGGAATAGAACCCCCATCTTACAGATAGCGTTTTAAGGTAAACACTAAAGGAAAACATGAGGACATTCAATGAAAGAAGTTATGCATGTGCCACCAAGCTCAAGGCCAACTTCTGTGCCAGTGTTATCAGACTACTGAACAGTTCCCTGGCATGATAAAATTGGCTCTTTTCCTGGAGAAGATGAATGTTAGAGTTGTATACTGCATACATACTTTGATAATAACTGAAACCTTTGAACCTCACTGCGTGTTAAATCTCCTTCTACTCGTTAAGCCCTCATTTTGGATGGTTTCAAGTCTGACCTGAGCCTCCATGCCTTGGTTACTTCCTGGGACCCTCTGCGGATATATTTCTACAAGGAGGGCTGATCCTCTTTGTCACTACAATGCATTCTGAACCCACCGAAAATAATTCAGTAAGTGACACATTCACTTATCTTTTGGAGATACAGTTAATTCTGTGAAAGTACTTTTATAAAAGGTTAATTCTTGCCTAACTCACTGTTGTATGGAAGTAATAGACTCAATTGTGATCTTGCCGTTGCCGTTCCCAAACCCAGCCAATAGCTGACCACTCTGTCTGTGGGGGGAGGTTGGTTTGGTTAGAGAAGCATCTCCTAACTAATCTAGTTAGAAGAATGGACGACAGCTGTGAATTGTCTCCCAGGTAGAGCAGATGTTTAGCCAGAACTGGTTGCCGAGGTGCGGGTTTCCGAACAGAATGCCGATGGTACAGAACACTGCTCGTTGCTCCAGAACCAAGCCCAAGCAGAGCAAAAAGAACCAGGCCAGAAGCAGGAGCAGACACAGATTCCATTGGAGATGCCTGCTGAAGCACAAGAGGGAAATGATGGGAGTGAGGCAGTGAACCAGCTGGACGCCAATGTCCAAAAGTTCCAAGCTGAGCTGGAAGCTCATTCTGGGGTCCCAGCAGTCTCGGAAGAGAGTCAGAGCCAGACTTCATCCGAAAGCAGCCCCCGGATTTTGTCAGGGTTTCTGGACAAGGTTCATCAGGAAGATCTCCATCAATTCTAACCAGAGACCTCGCATTAGTGCCTCCCTGGTGACAGGGTCAGGTATGGCTCTGCCAGAGAACAGCAGTATTTTGATGTGAAAGGGTGACCATTGGTACCAATGACATAGGTAGAAAGAGTCAAGAGGTCTTGAAGAGCGAGTACAGAGAGCTTGGTAGGAAGAAGAAAAACAGGACCTCAAGGGTAGTAATCTCCGAATCTCCGGTAGATTCATAAGCCTGACAGTCCTGGTAGGCCCATAGTTTCTGCCTGCTCCTGCCCCACCGAACTTGTATCCGCCTACCTGGACTCCAATTTCTCACCCATAGTTCAATCGTTCCCTGCCTACATCCGGGATACATCCCATGCCCTCCATCTCTTTGATAACTTCCATTTCCCCGGACTCAAGCGCTTCATTTTCACCGTGGATGTCCAATCCTTATACACTTCAATTCCCCATCCAGAAGGCCTCGACTTCCGATGAGGCACGAGGCAAGATGGCAGCACGGCACTGAGCGATAACATATAACCCTCCCTTTTCAAGTTCTTTAGGGCTCATAGACGGTCTTAATACAAGGTTGAGTTGGAGAAAGATCTTACCAAAGACATGGCCTCAAAAAAAGATTCAAACTCAACCAGGAAACAAGATACCAGCAGACGACACCAAGCTAGCGATTCATCCAAGGAAATAGCTATGCTAATTAAGCAAACAATCGCAACGGAGATGGAATCGCTGTAAGAAACGGTAGCCCACATGCTAACGGAGTCGCTGGAAAAGGCTCTCGACCCCATAAAGAAGCATATGGCAGAGAATGGTAACATTCTTCGGTCTGCCAGATGTTATGAATTTACCACAGCTGTGAGGGGCCGAAGGGGCGGGAGCAGCCCCCTCCTTCCAGAGAATCGCAAGAGCACTATTATTTCGGGTGTCGGACCCAGGCAAATGAAAGACAATGTAACCGTTTTGGCCATGGCTCTTAGAGACACCTGTGCTAAGTGCATGACCCTGCTACGTGACAGCTACCACGGATATGGACACCCTCGGGCAATGTGGGGGTGGGGAGTCGATCACCCTACTTTGATGGACATCTACAACTCTGCAAGTCAAGATAAAAGGGGACTGCAAAAGGCAGTACCCCAGAGAGACGCACCAGAAGGACTCGATCGCTCAACACTCCCGTGATAGCTGGAAACCAGTCAAAAGCCACGTGCGCTCCGTAACTTCTCTGCCTGGGGAGCGGGTGGCTGATAATACTGAGAAGGACTTCGAACTAATAACAGGGAAACAACGCTCCCCCGATTCAATGGAGTTGCTTCGTCAAAGACCCGGGCAAGTTTTTTAGTTTCTCCTCACTCTCTCTGAAACACGTGAAACCCAGCGATTCCCCAAAAAGACTGAAGCCTGCAGACTTCTGAGTGACTTTTATATTTCCAACGGACAATATATTATCCCCTAGACAACAGTCGAGATTATTTCTTAATGACGATTATTGCTATACCCGCGCTTTAGATTGAGTCTTGCCGATGTATATGTTCTGAATGTTTGTATTAACCTTACTTTTGTGCCCACTTTATGAATAAAAACGTTCGAAAATAGTGCCATCAGACTCCAACAGACCTCTCTATCTTTGCTGGTGAGTTATCCAGTTACGGGATACGTAACACAGAGAACAGCAGTATTTTGATGTGAAAGGGTGTCCATCGGTACCAATGACGTAGGTAGAAAGAGTCAAGAGGTCCTGAAGAGTGAGTACAGAGAGCTTGGTAGGAAGTTGAAAAACAGGACCTCAAGGGTAGTAATCTCTGAATCTCTGGTAGATTCATAAGCCTGACAGTCCTGGTAGGCACACAGTTTCGGCCTGCTCCTGCCCCACCGAACTTGTATCCGCCTATCTGGAGTCCATTTTGTCACCCATAGTTCAGTCGCTCCCTGCCTACATCCAGGATACATCCCATGCCCTCCACCTCTTCAATAGCTTCCAGTTCCCCGGTCCCAACCACTTCATTTTCACCGTGGATGTCCAATCTTTATACACTTCAATTCCCCATCCAGAAGGCCTCGACTTCCGGTGAGGCACGAGGCAAGATGGCAGCACGGCACTGAGCGATAACATATAACCCTCCCTTTTCAAGTTCTTTAGGGCTCATAGACGGTCTCCATACCAGGTTGAGTTGCAGAAAGATCTTACTAAAGACATGGCCTCAAAAAAAGATTCAAACTCAACCAGGAAACAAGATACCTGCTGACGACACCAAGCTAGCGATTCATCCAAGGAAATAGCTATGCTAATTAAGCAAACAATCGCAACGGAGATGGAATCGCTGTAAGAAACGGTAGCCCACATGCTAACGGAGTCGCTGGAAAAGGCTCTCGACCCCATAAAGAAGCATATGGCAGAGAATGGTAACATACTTCGGTCGTTAAAGGAGCAAGCAGAGATTCACGCTAAAAAAATTTAGCACAATCTTCAAAAAAATAGACAACATTCAGTTTTGCTTACTCAAGAATGAGGAAGTTACTAATTCCTGTCTCGTGGGGGCGACAAGGACATGGAAGAAGCTAAACGACTTGGAGGACGGATCCAGTAGAAAAAATGTGCGGCTGGTCAACGTACCGACAGGCACTGAGGGCGACCATCCAAGAGGTTACCTCCAGAACATGCTCCTTAATTGGATTCCAGTGCTCAAGAATTCCCACAGCACTCCACTGGAGTTCGATAGAGCACATAGGATCTTTTCCAACAACACTTCAAGACTGCGGACCATGCTTTTTAGGCTTCTGCAGTACACTGAACAGCAGGCTATCCTGGAGGGCGCGAGGAAAGCCAAACCTACTTGCACCGATGGCACCCAGCTGCAATAATTCGATGACTACAGCCCCGGCATGATGCAGGAACGGCAGAGATACAAGGAGATCCGCGCTAAGCTTCGACAGAAGGAGATCGACTCATTTCTCTTATACCCGGCGATTTTCAACGTGAATATCAAGGGCATGAAGATGTCGTTTAACTCGGCAGAGGAAGCTAAAGATGCTCTGAAAGTATCGGTGCTGGGAGATATGGAAAAAGACCATGGGAAAGTCCACATGCCCCTCAGGAGGAGATGGAACTGCATTAAGAGCTTGGACTAGCCTGTATGCGCAATCTAACATGCACGGGCAAGTTAACGTTATAGACGTGAAGATCTCTGGTTATTCTTTTACTGGAAAGTCATTCATTGCACTTTTGTATTTAGTTAATTAAGGGGCCAATACTGATTTACAACCTCGTCCTATTACTGCAATTTTTGGTTTCCCAATGATAGAACCACACCACTTAACTTCTTCAGCATGTCGGATGATTGCATTTCTTACATTAATGGCTGAATTGGAAAGAGATTAATCCTCCCACCACATTTCATTACTTTTCTCAAACTATGTTATGTTTAAACTTAGAAAAAATCAGAATTGTTATTTATGATCCATCCATCAATTAAGATTTATAATTTAAATTTTTAATATATTTACTTCGATTTGTAGTCCAGGGAGCACCAAGTGCAGAATCAAATATCGCTGTGATAATGTCACTCTAGTGTCAATTGTTTGCTGACAATAAAAGTAAATTTCAATTCAACACTTTCATATGATGTGATTTGACCTCTTTCCAAACCTGTTCTCTTGTGTTAATATATACAGGGAGGTTCAGATTTGATGATACTAATGGTCCTATCTTTGTTTTGATGTTATAAACAGCCCATATTGTTTTCTTTTTCTTAGTTGTTTGGTTAGTATTGTTCAGATTAGTTTTTTTTGTGGGGGGGTATATTTTTTCTCCCTTTTTTTCTTTTGGAATATGCTACTTCTTTTTTTATGTATTCTACCTTTGTATTTGAACATTTTTGGGAGGTTTATTACTCTTGTATTAACTAAATATATAATTATATATGTTATCCATTAGCAATGTAATCCCAATAATTGTGTAGCAATATTATGTTATATCTACTATCTTGATATTAATAAAAAGATTGGAAAAGAAAAAAAAAGTATATCGTGTCCTGGTTATACGACCACTGATGCCCGGCAGACAATCTCAGAAGAGTATTGACGATGGCTGGCAGTCACTTGTCTTGTAAAGACACTGCTCAGAAGAAAGTGATAGCAAAACGTTTCGGCAGAAGAATTTGCCGACAACCATCATGGACTTGAGACCATGATCGGCAATGTCACACGACGTGACAGATAATGATGATGATGCTCCGGGGCAGCCTGCAATTATTGCCACGCTTCCAGCATAAACGTAGCATGTCCACAACTTATAACCCTAACCATACACCTTCATGGGTGTTCGAGAAAACTGGAGCACCTGAAGGAAACCCACACGGTCATGGGAAGAAAGTGCAAACTCCTTACAGGCAGCACTGGGAATAGAACCCCCATCTTACAGATAGCGTTTTAAGGTAAACACTAAAGGAAAACATGAGGACATTCAATGAAAGAAGTTATGCATGTGCCACCAAGCTCAAGGCCAACTTCTGTGCCAGTGTTATCAGACTACTGAACAGTTGTCGAGCATGATAAAATTGGCTCTTGACCTGGAGAAGATGAATCTCAGAGTTGTATACTGCATACATACTTTGATAATAACTGAAACCTTTGAACCTCACTGCATGTTAAATCTCCCTCTACTCGTTAAGCCCTCATTTTGGATGGTTTCAAGTCTGACCTCGGGTTCTATGCCTTGGCTACTTCCTGTGACCCTCTGCGGATATATTTCTACAAGGAGGGCTGATCCTCTTTGTCACTACAATGCATTCTGAACCCACCGAAAATAATTTAGTAAGTGACACATTGACTTATCTTTTGGAGATACAGTTAATTCTGTGAAAGTACTTTTATAAAATGTTAATTCTTGCCTAACTCACTGTTGTATGGAAGTAATAGACTCGGGTGTGATCTCACCGTTGCCGTTCCCAAACCCAGCCAATAGCTGACCTGTCTGTCTGTGGGGGGAGGTTGGTTTGGTTAGAGAAGCATCTCCTAACTAATCTAGTTAGAAGAATGGGTGACAGCTGTGAATTGTCTCCCAGGTAGAGCAGATGTTCAGCCAGAGCTGGTTGCCGAGGTGCGGGTTTCCGAACAGAATGCCGATGGTACAGAACACTGCTCGTTGCTCCAGAACCAAGCCCAAGCAGAGCAAAAAGAACCAGACCAGAAGCAGGAGCAGACAGAGGTTCCAGTGGAGATGCCTGCTGAAGCACAAGAGGGAAATGATGGGAGTGAGGCAGTGAACCAGCTGGATGCCAATGTCCAAAAGTTCCAAGCTGAGCTGGAAGCTCATTCTGGGGTCCCAGCAGTCTCGGAAGAGAGTCAGAGCCAGACTTCATCCGAGAGCAGCCCCTGGATTTTGTCAGGGTTTCTGGACAAGGTTCATCAGGAAGATCTCCATCAATTCTAACCAGAGACCTCGCATTAGTGCCTCCCTGGTGCCAGGGTCAGGTATGGCTCTGCCAGAGAACAGCAGTATTTTGATGTGAAAGGGTGACCATTGGTACCAATGACATAGGTAGAAAGAGTCAAGAGGTCTTGAAGAGCGAGTACAGAGAGCTTGGTAGGAAGAAGAAAAACAGGACCTCAAGGGTAGTAATCTCCGAATCTCTGGTTGATTCATAAGCCTGACAGTCCTGGTAGGCCCATAGTTTCGGCCTGCTCCAGCCCCACCGAACTTGTATCCGCCTACCTGGACTCCATTTTGTCACCCATAGTTCAATCGCTCCCTGCCTACATCCGGGATACATCCCATGCCCTCCACCTCTTCAATAACTTCCATTTCCCCGGACTCAAGCGCTTCATTTTCACCGTGGATGTCCAATCCTTATGCACTTCAATTCCCCATCAAGAAGGCCTCGACTTCCGGTGAGGCACGAGGCAAGATGGCAGCACGGCACTGAGCGATAACATATAACCCTCCCTTTTCAAGTTCTTTAGGGCTCATAGACGGTCTTAATACAAGGTTGAGTTGGAGAAAGATCTTACCAAAGACATGGCCTCAAAAAAAGATTCAAACTCAACCAGGAAACAAGATACCATCAGACGACACCAAGCTAGCGATTCATCCAAGGAAATAGCTATGCTAATTAAGCAAACAATCGCAACGGAGATGGAATCGCTGTAAGAAACGGTAGCCCACATGCTAAAGGAGTCCCTGGAAAAGGATCTCGACCCCATAAAGAAGCATATGGCAGAGAATGGTAACATTCTTCGGTCTGCCAGATGTTATGAATGTACCACAGCTGTGAGGGGCCGAAGGGGCGGGAGCAGCCCCCTCCTTCTGGAGAATCGCAAGAGCACTATTAATTTGGGTGTCGGACCCAGGCAAATGAGAGACAATGTAACCATTTTGGCCATGGCTCTTAGAGACACCTGTGCTAAGTGCATGACCCTGCTACGTGACAGCTTCCACGGATATGAACACCCTCGGGCAATGTGGGGGTGGGGAGTCGATCACCCTACTTTGATGGACATCTACCACTCTGCAAGTCAAGATAAAAGGGGACTGCAAAAGGCGGTACCCCAGAGAGACGCACCAGAAGGACTCGATCGCTCAACACTCCCGTGATAGCTGGAAGCCAGTCAAAAGCCACGTGCGCTCCGTAACTTCTCTGCCTGGGGAGCGGGTGGCTGATAATACCGAGAAGGACTTCGAACTAATAACAGGGAAACAACGCTCCCCCGATTCAATGGAGTTGCTTTGTCAAAGACCCGGGCAAGTTTTTTAGCTTCTCCTCACTCTCTCTGAAACACGTGAAACCCAGCGATTCCCCCAAAAGGACTGAAGCCTGCAAACTTCTGAGTGACTTTTATATTTCCAACGGACAATATATTATCCCCTAGACAACAGTCGAGATTATTTCTTAATGATGATTATTGCTATACCCGCGCTTTAGATTGAGTCTTGCCGATGTATATGTTCTGAATGTTTGTATTAACCTTACTTTTGTGCCCACTTTATGAATAAAAACGTTCGAAAATAGTGCCATCAGACTCCAACGGACCTCTCTATCTTTGCTGGTGAGTTATCCAGTTACGGGATACGTAACACAGAGAACAGCAGTATTTTGATGTGAAAGGGTGTCCATCGGTACCAATGACGTAGGTAGAAAGAGTCAAGAGGTCCTGAAGAGTGAGTACAGAGAGCTTGGTAGGAAGTTGAAAAACAGTACCTCAAGGGTAGTAATCTCTGAATCTCTGGTAGATTCATAAGCCTGACAGTCCTGGTAGGCCCATAGTTTCGGCCTGCTCCTGCCCCACCGAACTTGTATCCGCCTTCCTGGACTCCATTTTCTCACCTATAGTTCAGTCGCTCCCTGCCTACATCCAGGATACATCCCATGCCCTCCACCTCTTCAATAACTTCCAGTTCCCCGGTCTCAACCGCTTCATTTTCACCGCGGATGTCCAATCCTTGTACACTTCAATTCCCCATCAAGAAGGCCTCGACTTCCGGTGAGGCACGAAGCAAGATGGCAGCACGGCACTGAGCGATAACATATAACCCTCCCTTTTCAAGTTCTTTAGGACTCATAGACGGTCTTAATACAAGGTTGAGTTGGAGAAAGATCTTACTAAAGACATGGCCGCAAAGACATGATAGAGGCAGAGGGATGAAGGGTGCGCTGGTGGCTTTGCTAGTCCAGGAAAATATTACAGCAGTGCTTTGGCAGGACAGATAAGAGGGCTTGTCTACTGAGGCCATATGGGTGGAGCTGAGAAACAGGAATGGTATGACCACATTAATAGGGTTGTATTATAGACCACCCAATAGTCAGCGAGAATTGGAGGAGCAAATGTGCAGAGACAACTGCAGGAGACAGAAATTTTGATTGTAGGGGATTTTACTTTTCAACACATTGATTGGGACTCCCATAGTGTTGAAGGTCTAGATGGGTTTGAGTTTGTAAAATGTGTTCAGGAAAGTTTTCTCAATCAATATATAGATGTACCAACGAGGGAGGATGCAATATTAGAACTCCTACTTGGAAATGAGTTAGGGCAGGTGACGGAAGTTTGTGTAGGCCAACAGTTTGGTTCCTGTGATCATATCGTCATTAGTTTCAACTTGATCATGGATAGAGATCAACCTGGTCCTCGAGTTGAAGTTCTAAACTGGAAAAAGGCCAAATTGGAAGAAATGAGGAAGGATCTAAAATCCTTAGATTGGGACAGGTTGTTCTCTGGCAAGGATGTGATTGGTAAGCGGGAGGCCTTCAAAGGAGAAATTTTGAGAGTGCAGAGTTTGTATGTTCCTGTCAGGGTTAAAGTCAAAATGAATAAGAATGAGGAACCTTGGTTCTCGAAGGATGTTGGAACTCTGATAAAGAAGAAGAGATATGTATAACATGTCTAGGCAACAGGGAGGAGATAAGATGCTTGAGGAGTATAAAAAGAGTAAGAAAATACTTCAGAAAGAAATCAGGAGGGCTAAAAGAAGACATGAGGTAGCTTTGGCAGTCAGGGTGAAGGATAATCCTACGAGCTTCTACAGGTATGTTAAGAGCAAAAGGAAAGTGAGGAATAATATTGGTCCTCTTGAAGATCAGAGTGGTCGGCTATGTATGGGACCAAAAGAAATGCGAGAGATATTACATGGGTTTTTTTGCACCTGTATTTACTAAGGAAACTGGAATGGACTCTATGGAAACAAGGTAAACAGGTAGGGAAGTCATGGAACTTATACAGATTAAAGAGGAGGAGGTGCTTGCTGTCTTGAGGCAAATCAGAGTAGATAAATCCCCAGGACCTGACAGGGTATTCCCGTTGACCTTGAAGGAGACTAGTGTTGAAATTGCAGGGGCCCTGGCAGAAATATTTAAAATGTCGATATCCACGGATCAGGTGCCGGAGGATTGGAGGATAGCTCATGTAGTTCCATTGTTTAAAAAAGGCTCAAAAAGTAAGCCAGAAAATTACAGGCCGGTAAGTTTGACATCAGTTGTAAGTAAATTATTGGAAGGAATACTAAGAGATAGGATCTACAAGTATTTGGATAGACAGGGACTTATTAAAAAAAGTCAGCATGGCTTTGTGCATGGTAGGTCATGTTTAACCAATTTGTTAGAGTTTTTCGAGGAAGTTACTGGGAAAGTGGATGAAGGGAAGGCAGTGGATGTTGTATACATTGACTTCAGTAAGGCCTTTGAAAAGGTCCCGCATGGGAGGTTAGTTAGGAAGATTCAGTCGCTAGGTATACATGGAGAGGTAGTAAATTGGATTAGGCATTGGCTCAATGGAAGAAGCCAGAGAGTGGTAGTGGAGGATTGCTACTCTGAGTGGAGGCCTGTGACTAGTGCTGTGCCACAGGGATCAGTGCTGGGTCTGTTGTTATTTGTCATCTGGATGATAATGGGGCAAAATGGATCAACAAATTTGCTGATGATACAAAGATTGGAGGTGTAGTGGACAGTGAGGAAGGTTTTCAAAGCTTGCAGAGGGATTTAGACCAGTTGGAGGAATGGGCTGATAAATGGCAAATGGAGTTTAATGCAGACAAGTGTGAGGTATTGCACTTTGGAAGGTCAAACCAAGGTAGAACATAAAAAGTAAATGGTAGGACACTGAGGAGTGCAGTAGAAGAGGGATCTGGGAGAACAGATACATAATTCCCTAAAAGTGGCGTCACAGGTAGATAGGGTCGTAAAGAGAGCTTTTTGTACATTGGCCTTTATAAATCAAAGTACTGAGTATAAGAGTTGGAATGTAATGGTGAGGTTGTATAAGACATTGGTGAGGCCAAATTTGGAGTATTGTGTGCAGTTTTGGTCACCTAATTACAGGAAGGATATTAATAAGGTTGAAAGAGTGCAGAGAAAGTTTACAAGGATGTTGTCATGACTTGAGAAACTGAGTTACAGAGAAAGGTTGAATAGGTTAGGACTTTATTCCCTGGAGCATAGGAGAATGAGGGGTGATTTGATAGAGGTGGATAAGATTATGATGGGTATAGATAGAGTTAATGCAAGCAAGCTTTTTCCACTGAGGCTACGGGAGAAAAAAAAATCAGAGGACTTGGGTGAAGGGTGAAGGGGGAAAGTTTAAAGGGTATATTAGGGGGGCTTCTTCACGCAGAGAATGGTGGGAGTGTGGAATGAGCTGCCAGATGAAGTGGTGAATGCGGGCTCACTTTTGACATTTAAGAAAAACTTGTACAAGTATATGGATGAGAGGTGTTTGGAGGGATATGGCCCAGGTGCAGGTAAGTGGGACGAAGCAGAAAAATGGGTTGGCACAGCCAAGAAAGGCCAAAAGGCCTGCTTCTGTGCTGTAATGTTCTATGGTTCTATTACAGCACAGAATACAGGTCCAAGGCCTTCATCAACAGGAAGCCCAAGGCCTTCATCAATGGCAGGTCCAAGGCCTGGATAAACAAGAGGCCAAAGATGGGGGTCAGCAGCAGGTTCAAGATCTTGCCCCACTGGAGCCCCAAGCTCTGAAAGAGGACAAAGAAGGATGAAGGAAGGGAGTGGTCAGATTTGGAAAATCTAATTGGTTTCCCTCTCCCACAGAAGGGGGAAGGTTTGGAGTTGGTGTCTGATGCACCATCAATAACCCTGAGACGTGGGTTAAGGGAATTTGGCTGGAAGAAAGCACAAGCAGCAAGTGACCATCACACAACATTCTGGAGACTGAGAAGGGTCTGTGGCTCCAATCGCCTTTATACCGGGGTCTGTGGGAGGAGCCACAGGAGCAGTCCGCGGGGGGTGGGGGGCGTGTCCAGACAGGAATATATGGTTCACCACAGTGTCAGCCATTGGTGAACAAGGCAGCAGGTCCTCATCAGACGTTAAGAATATTCTCAAAGAGGATTCCCACCTCCGAAGGGGTGGGGGGATCCCTTTTTGAGCTGGACAGAACATGTCTCTCGGCTGCTGTGTGAGTGACAATGTTCTGAGGAAGAGAAGCAGCAGAGACTGGCAGCTGAGGTAGTAAAAGGCGTGAAAGGCAGCAAACCCTTGGCTAGCTGGAAGGAGTATCTACAAGCATTGGAGGAAGCTTTTGGTCTGACAGGGGAGCACAGTGGAGCTTTTGGGGGGGCTTTGGAGAAAGGGGAGAAGCTTTCTGAGTATCTTTTCTGGCTAGAGCGAAGGCTAAATTGTTTGAGGTGATGGGGGGGGGGGGCGGTCATTTTGGAGACGGAGGTGAATCAGATAAGGATAGACCAGGTAGTCCGGGGCACCCAGAGGAATGATGTAATTGCTACGAGTCTCTGGCAGACTCATATATCGCAGGCCCCCCCCCATCTTTCAATCGCTTGCTCAGAGAAGTGAGGGAGGAGGAGGATGTACTGGAGTCAGAAGAGGGCTCCGTCACTAAAGTGTAGTCGTCCGTGGTAGCCCCTTGTAGTGAAGTGACTGAGGACAGCTCCAATCGGGAGGTAATGAAGGGGGTTGCAGCAGGTGGAGTCCCTCCGTGGGAGGGGACTGGTAGAGAGGGCCCCTCCCTGAAGAGACGGACTGCACAAAGCCCCAGGGAAGGCCGAGATCCTGCGAGACGAGGTGTGAATTATAACGGTGGGGAAGAGGGGCACTTCAGGAGGGAATACGACCGGCCGGGAGCCCCTTGGATGGAGACTCCATGGGTGTCCCAGCAGGAAGGGGGAGTTGGGAAACTTAGAGGAGACCCAGTGAGGGAATGGCCTGGAGTCTCTGGGAAAACACGTTCCTAGCAATGTGCCACAGGACCGCCGAGAGGAAAAGACCCTATCCCAGAGGGATTGGTGGTACCCCGATCTAGTGTGTCAATCTGGATAGAGGGAATAGATGCAAAAGCTATACGACACTGGGTCGCAGGTCACGCTATTGTACCGTTCGTTCTACGATCAGTATTGTCGCATTTACCCTTGACGCCCTTCAGTGCCCTGGAAATTTGGGGTATCAGTGCTGGTGATTACTCATATGATGGTTATTTGTCTGTGAGGCTGGAGTTCCTAGAGGCCGAGGTGGGAGTATCTGAGGCTCATGAGGCCTTGGTGTTGGTTTGCCCAGACCGAGTTGCAACTGGAGGTGTGTCAATTCTGGTAGGGACCAACACCCCTATTGTGCGGAGGATCCTGGGGGAAGGAGAAGGCTGGTGAGGACATTTTGGAGACCCTGTTGGTGCACCCAGTGTTTCAAGCTGCCTTTAAGGAGGTGTGTGGTCACACGGGGCGGGACACGGCATTGGAAAGAGGAACTGGATGGTGTGCCCAGTCGAAGCCCAGTGTTGTACGATCCAGTGAAGTAGCGAGAGTGATGGGGATCCCCAGATACTCCGGAGTGCCTGAGGGTGAAGCCTTTTTTAGTGGACACCCCAGAGGATTTCGAGGACGAATCGAGATCCCCGGCTGGGGTGCTGGTGAGACCCGAGATGCAGAAGCTCTTGGTGGTACAAGCATGCCGGGAAGGAAAATAACTCAGCCATGATGGAATTCCGGAGCAGGCTCGATGGGCTAAATGGCCTAATTTTGCTCCTATGTTTTCTGGTTTTATGGCAAGAGGTCAGTTTTCAAAAGGACTAACTGACATCTCCTCTATCCTTTCAAATTAGAGCTGACGAGAAACAAAACAAACCAGGCTGGAACAGATGGAAAAGTACGAAGACGAAAACACAGGGAGCTTCAAAAGGATCTACCGGAGCACCACTTCAGAGAAATACAAGAAGTTCTTGAAATGAAAGCATTCCCTTTTCCGGTAAACAGTCACCTCCTTAGGCTTGGGAAGAATCCATCAGGGCAGGGTCACACTGCCCCTCCCTCCCTCTCTCTCTCTCCCCAGTGTCCCATCACCTGTTGAATGGTGAAAAGCCTCGATAGAGTGGATGTGGGAGATGTTTCCTATGGAGGGAGTGTCTAGGACCAGGGAACACAGCCTCAGAATGCACAGGTTTGGAAAAACTGCGGACGGTTGCAAACTCAGCCAGCTCCGTCAGAGGAACTCGCCTCTCAACCCACTCCCTCTCCCCTGCATCGACGACACCTTCAAAAGGTGATGCCTCAGAAAGGCAGCATCCATTATTAAGGACCCCCGTCACCCAGAACATGACCTCTTCTCATTGCTACCATCAGGGAGGAGGTACAGGAGCCTGAAGATACACACTCAGTGAATCAAGAACAGCTTCTTCCCCTCCGCCATCAGGGAGGAGGTACAGGAGCCTGAAGACACACACTCAGCGATACAGGAACAGCTTCTTCCCCTCCGCCATCAGGGAGGAGGTACAGGAGCCTGAAGACACACACTCAGCGATTCAGGAACAGCTCCTTCCCCTCTGCCATCAGGGAGGAGGCACAGGAGCCTGAAGACACACACTCAGCGATTCAGGAACAGCTTCTTCCCCTCCGCCATCAGGGAGGAGGTACAGGAGCCTGAAGACACACACTCAGCGATTCAGGAACAGCTTCTTCCCCTCTGCCATCAGGGAGGAGGTACAGGAGCCTGAAGACACACACTCAGCGATTCAGGAACAGCTTCTTCCCCTCCGCCATTAGGGAGGAGGTACAGGAGCCTGAAGACACACACTCAGAGATTCAGGAACAGCTTCTTCCCCTCCGCCATCAGGGAGGAGGTACAGGAGCCTGAAGACACACACTCAATGATTCAGGATCAGCTTCTTCCCCTCTCCCATCAGATTTCTGAATGGACACCGAACCCATGAACAACACCTCGCTACTTTCTTTTTTTGCTCTCATTTTGCACTCTTTAACTTTTATATCAGGATTAGGTTTAACATCACCGGCATACATCATGAAATTTGTTAACTTTGCGGGAGCAGCACAACGCAATAACAACCAAATTACAGCAAGTATATGTACAGTATATTAAATAGTTAAAGTTAAACAAGTCGTGCAAAAAACAAAAAATCTACAAACAAAAAGTAATTAGATCATGAGTTGAACGTCCATTTGGAAATTGGATGGCAGAGGGGAAGAAGCTCTTCCTATATAATTGAGTGCTTGTTTCTTCAGGCTCCTGTACCTCCTCCCTGTTGGTAGTTATGAGAGGAGGGCAAACCCTGGGGATGGGGGGCCTTAATAATAATGGACGCCACCTCTCTGAGGCACCTCTCCTTGAAGATGTCTTGGCTATGATGGAGACTAGTAGCCATGATAGAGCAGACTAATTTTACAGCTCTCTTTTTATTCCTTTGGTTATATAAAGATTTCCTACGTTAATACAAAACTTATTATTGAACCTCAACGTATTAAAATGTATTGCAATATTACTGTAAAATACCTTATCTCACGACATATGCCAGCTATATTAAAGCAGATTCTGATATTTATTCTGCTTCTGCATTGATATAGGTTTTTATTTCCCCCCAGTATATAAGGAAATTAGTTATTGTTAATATCAGTGGGTCAAATTGTACAACTGTGTGACCCTTATTTGTAACATTTTCTGCTGCAATCAGCTCCAACCCAAGCTTGTTGTGGGGTGGTGGGTGGTTCGGGTTAGGGAGGGCATGACCATTTTACCCGGCCAATAAACTTATGGATTATATCTCTTAAATCACAGAACTACTAACTCCAAGCCCTCACACATTGATCAATTTAAAGTTCTGTGCCAGGAAAAATTTACAAAACAATTACTCATAAATGTTTCCTCTGACTATTGAGATGCTGTTTCTATGGACCCAGTGGCAGTGCAGAGGAAACTATGAGCAGTTTCAAAGTCCTGGGAGTGCAAATCCTACACAACCTCTCGTGGTCCTAGAACACATTCTATACAACCTCTCATGGCCCTAGAACACATTCTACACAACCTCTCATGGTCCTAGAACACATTCTACACAACTTCTCATGGTCCCAGAACACATCCTACACAACCTCTCGTGGTCCTAGAACACATCCTACACAACCTCTCATGGTCCTAGAACACACTCTACACAACCTCTCATGATCCCAGAACACATCCGACACAACCTCTCATGGTCCTAGAACACATCCTACACAACCTCTCATGGTCCTAGAACACATTCTGCACAACCTCTCATGGACCTAGAACACATCCTACACAACCTCTCATGATCCCAGAACACATCCTACACAACCTCTCATGGACCTAGAACACATCCTCCACAGTTGAGAAAGCTCACCAACGACTCTACTTTCTGAGGAGGCTGAAGAGAGCTGGACTATGCACATCCATATTCACATCATTCTACAGATGCCCAGTAGGGGGCATCCTAACAAGCTGCATCACTGCCTGGAAGCGAAACTGCACTGAGGTAGACAAAGGGTAGTCAAAACTGATCAACCCATCACCGGCACCAGCCTACCCGCCATCAAGGACATATACACAGAAAGGTGCTGGAAAAAGGCCAGAATCATGAAGGATCCCACCCACCCTGCTCATGGACTGTCTGTCCCACTCCCATCAGGGAGGCTGCGTAGCGTCCATACCAGGATTATCAGACTCAAAATAAGTTACCTTTCCAAGGAATAAGGCTGATCAGCACCTCCAACCACGAATCCACCCCCACCACTACTACTTTATCAATTCCGGTCAGAGTCACCTTATGTACGTACAGACACTCCTGTGTCCAGCGTCACTTTATGGACATACAATCAATCTGTATATATAAGCAATTTATGTGTTTATATTTATTCTGTTCTTTTTTAAATTACAGTGTTCTTTATCTTATTGTATTCTTCATCTTGTGTTTTTTTCCCTGTATCGGATCTGGAGTAACAATTACTTTGTTCTGCTTTACACTTGTTTACTGGAAATGGCATTAATCAATTGTGGGCTTCTCCTGCATTCCAAGAACCAATCAGTAACTTCACTGAGGAACTTAATCGACTTGCAGCATCTAAGGTCCCTCTTTTGGGCAACTCTCCACGAGCCAGCTGGGTCCATCGGAAGCTTTCAGACTCCCCTTACCTTCGAGCATTACTTGCTGCTGGAGTTCAACCTGACCAGCCTCCTTTGGGAGAGGGGCCCAAACAAACGTGTGGTAATCTCGAGCTGTACTCCATCCAACCTGTGGCAAAATGGAAGGATAGCTATAAGCCGAAAAGCTGTGCAGGTAGCTCACAAAACTACAAGACATGAAGCACTGTGCAAAAGTCTCAGGTATATAATGGGGTGCCCAAGACTTTTACACAGAATTGTAGTAATTTAGTGTATTGCTCAGAATCAGGTTTATTACCAGTGGTATGTGTCGTGTAATATTTCAAATTCGCAGTGGCGGTTCAATGCAACACTTAATGGAGAAGAAAAGAAGTAGAAGTAAATAAATAGGTAAATCAATTACAGTATATGCATGTTGAATAGACGAAAAATTGTGCAAAAACAGAAATATGTATTAAAAAAGTGAGGTAGTATTCATGGGTTCAATGTCCATTTTGAATTCGGATGACAGAGGGGAAGAAGCTGTTCCTGAATTACTGAGCGCATGCCTTCAGGCTCCTGTACCTCCTACCTGATGGTAACAGTGAGAAAAGGGCATGCTCTGTGTGCTGGTAGTCCTTAATAATGGATACCGCCTTTCTGAGGTACGACTCCTTGAAGATACCCAGGGTACTTTGTAGTCTCCAAGATGGAGCTAACTAAATTTACCACCCTCTGCAGCTTCACTTGGTCCTGTGTAGTAGCACCCCCCCACCCCTCCTATACCTGACAGTGATGCAGCCTGTCAGAATACTCTCCGTGGAAGTTTTTGAGTGTATTTGTTGACACAACAAATCTCTTCAAACTCCTACGCTGTAGCTCTCAATTGTGTACTGCTGGCATGAAAAATAAAATTCCACAACATATGTGAGTGATGATAAACCTGATTCTGATGTGGGTGTGTATTGTGGACTGAGAGTAAGAAGGGGGCAGGGAGAGGGGAGGGAGCAGGAAGCACCAGAGGGACATTCTGTAATGATCAATAACCTGATTGTTTGGAATCAGATGACCTTGCCTGGTGTCTCAGGGCTGGGTGCATTTGCACCTGCCTCTGGCACTCCTTCTCTGCCACCTGTCCCACACCCTCCTGCAGTGCTCCATCCTCGCCATTCCCAACATCCTTTGCTCCCGTCAGATTTACAAACTCGCTCTCCGCTCCACATTGACAATACAGTGCTATGCAAAAGTCTGGGGTGGGGTGGGGTGGGGTGTGTGTGTGTGTGTGTGTGTGTGTGTGTGTGTGTGTGTGTGTGTGTGTGTGTGTGTGTGTGTGTGTGTGTGTGTGTGTGTGTGTTTTTATATATATATCTGGGCAGTGTCTTTACAAGACAGGTGACCTCACCCCAGCCACGTTATCAATACTCTTCAGAGATTGTCCACCTGGCATCAGTAGTCACATAACCAGAACTTGTGATCTGCACCGGCTGCTCATACGACCATCTACCACCTGCTCTCATGGTTTCATGTCACCCTGATCGAGGGGCTAAGCAGGTGCAACAATCTTGCCCAAGGGTGACCTGCAGGCTAGTGGAGGGAAGGAGTGCCTTACACCTCCTTTGATAGAGATGCATCTCCACCCCGCCACCCACATGTACCTCAGTACATGTGGCAATAGTAAGGGGTGGGACTCCACGGTTAAAAACAAGAGTGAAATTGTGCAGAGAAGCAGGGATATGCCCCTCTCTGCAAAGACTGTCAAAGACAGAACCATAAAAATGGCAGAAGACATCCCAAGACAGCAAATTAAAGACATCAATTCAGCTGTGGCCTACTCGATTGCCTGTGACGAGTCTAAAGACAAAGGTGATATTGAACAAATAGCGCTGTTCTGCCGGTATGTAAACTCTGCCGGGCCTCAGGAAGAAATGATTGAGTTAATACCTCTAAAAGGCCAAACACGGGGGGAGGACATCTGTGAGGCTGTATTGAATTGTTTAAGAGCCAAAGGAATAAAGACCACCCACCTGGTGTCAGTAGCTACTGATGGGGCACCAAGTTTAACAGGAGCGCACAAGGGATTTGTGGCTTTACTGCAGAAGTCGCTGGACAGAAAGCTGCTGACTTTTCACTGCATCTTGCAGCAAGAGGCACTGTGCGCTCAAACATTTCCTCCGGAATGCACAGAAGTAATGGATGTTGTCATTCAGATTGTCAATAAAATAATGGCAAAAAGTTCAAATCATCATCAATTCCGTTTGTTACTGGACGAGCTGGAAAGCACATATTCTGATCTCCTGCTGCACAACAAAGTCCGGTGGCTGTCCAGAGGGGAGGTGCTGAAACGCTTTGTCGCGTGTCTGGAAGAAGTGAAAACTTTCCTGGGCAGCAAAGGGCTCACCTTTCCTGAGCTGGAACAGCCAGAGTGGCTGGAAAATCTACACTTCATGGTAGACATGACAGCGCACCTGAACATGCTGAACACAGCTCTTCAGGGGAAAGGACGCACAGCCCTGCACATGTTGGAGGATGTTTTGGCATTCGAGCGCAAGTTCACAGTGCTTGACAGAGATTTACAGAAAGGCACATTGTCTCACTTCCCCAATTTGAGAGAGTTCAAGCAAGCTCACGACATGATAAATTCGGAGTATTAAATTCTGCAATCATCGCAATGCAAGCATCGTTTGGGAAACGCTTCTGTGAGTTCAGAGAGTTCAGAAAGTGTTCTATGCAGTGTTATTTCATTTTAAATGTCAAATGTGTTTTGTGGCTCCCAGTGTTTTCTTCTCTGTGGGAAATGGGTCCAAATGGCTCTTTCAGTGGTAAAGGTTGCCGACCCCTGACCTAAGTTGTAAGAACCTAACCTGAAGGCTCGGGTGTAGGAAGTCTGGTGAGAACCATTGTGTCATGTAGGGCTCATACTAATGACACTTCATTGTTAGTATTGTTTGTTTCTTCATTGTTATTGTTATTACGTGTGAGTCAGCTTCAGAGTAAGCCTTAAGCTTTGTGGCTATTACGTGAAGATCTCTGTGATTTTCCTCTTTTCTTTGTTCTTGCCTTTGTACAGCGATAGCCTCCTCCATCTCCATTTTGGCCTGCATCCCAGCAAACTGTGCAGCACACTCTGCTCTTTTTGCTGTAATACTTTGCTGTTCTGATAAACGGCTTGAGTGGTGGCTATAAACAGTGGATCTGTAGTCCCAAATATCGACTGGGCATACTCTTTATGGAGTACCATACAAAGTCTTGCAATTTCTGCCTTAGCATCAAACTCCTCTTGCCCCACTTCACTCATACCTACTTTCATTAGCCCCATCAAATCTGTTGTTACTGCCGTGCAGGAATCCATCTTTCTTCTAATTTCAGTAGAAGTTGCCGAATGAGATCGTATATTTTCATACACACCTCTCACTTGTGTCTCCAGCCCTTCAACAGCATTCATCATGTCGCTCAAGTCTCGGTCAGAGAGAGCACTCATCCTTAAGTTTAGTACATGTAGCTCTAACTTGTTCTTTCCAGCTTTCATATAGCTTGATGAAATTACTCTCCCTCTGAGAAGCCCCTTGTTGCTTAAGCACCAGCATTTTGGGGGTTAGCTTTCTTTCCCGTGAAGATTTCCTGGGTTCAACTCTCTCAAACACTTAAACTCAAATGTATATCCTCTGGTTAATTAAACCACAAGATGTAATGTTCGAGAGCTCCACCCATGCGTGGACAAGCAAGGGAAATGCAGCAAACGATAGAAACAGACAGCAGGTATAAACTGTTAAGTGTTAAGCAGTTCATGTCTCTGTTGACTCGGCGCGAGGGGCGGCGGACATTTTCACTTTCTTCCCGGATACGCGGCGCTCCTTACTTTGACCTCTCGGCCGTGTTGGCTTCACGTTTTCACTGTAACTGCGGCGGTCCGATGAAATAATGGCCACGCAACAGACAGATGCTCTTGAAGATTTATTTTATTTCTCTCTCTCTTTCTTCTGTAGACTCCGTGAAAACTACAAGAAAATAAAGGACACAAAAGTTTTGAAACATACATCTCTCAGTCTTTTAAAGTCTCTCAAGCTAGTGTCCACCGATAAACAGGCCCAAACACATTATCACATTAACAAATGTGCGCTGAAATCAAATAAATCCCTAAAAAAGTATCACACTGTCCATATACAGACACATCAACAACATTGTACACAATATAAAACAAATAAAACAATTACCATGTGCACCTCTTGGACCACATGCAGAATAAGGTTATTTTAGGGCCATATGTCTTTCTCTGCTTCCATGCTGGTTCTGACCCATAGTCATGCTTTTATTAAACTCTGGTCATGTGACCCGTTAAACTCTACATTAAATAAAACCTTACATAAAATATTTTGAAATTATAAAATAATCATGAATTTATGACACAAACATAAAATAAACTTCTCCATGAAACATGTCTCTGAGACAGTTACACTGGTGGTGACATCAGTTAGTCTCGTGAGACCATGGATCTATAACCCTTAATTCTCCTGCTCTGCAGAAGTATATCCAACCTTGTCTTAAACAGGCCCAAATTTCCCCATTTACTGAGGAAGCCTCCACTGCCTCATTGGGCAGAGAATTCCACAGATTCACCACTCGCTGGGAAAAGCAGTTTCTTCTCATCTCTTTCCTAAATCCACTCCCCCGAATTTTGAGGTTATGTCCCCTACTTCTAGTCTCACCTACCAGTGGAAACAACTTTCCTGCCTCTATCTTATCTATCCCTTTCATAATTTTATATTGTTTCTATAAGATCTCTTCTCATTCTTCTGAATTCCTGTCCCAGTCCCAGGCGACTCAATCTCTCCTCAAAATGTACGATCCCCCTTGACCCCATTCCCTGCCTCCTCCTTGTATCTTTTGACACCATTGCTATTTAGAAGACGGGTGCCTGCAGCCATTACCAATAATCTTCAGAGATTGTCTGCCTGGCGTCAGTGGTCACATAACCAGGACTTGAGATATGCACCGGCTGCTCATACGACCGTCCATCATGTGCTCCTGTTGCTTCGTGTGACCTAGATTTGTGGGTGGGGGATGCTGACCAGGAGCTGCACCCTGCCCAAGGGTGACCTGCAGGCTAGCGGAGGGAAGGAGCGCCTTATACCTCTTATGGTAAGGATGCATCTCCACCCGCCACACGTAAGGCAGCAGTGACAAATTACTTCTGTGGAAAAATATGCCAAGGAAAATCATGGTCAAAGACCGTGATTCTGTGAAATGAATTCCACAGATTCATCACCTTCTACCTAAAGAAATTCCTTCTCATCTCTGTCCCAAAGAGAGGTCCTTCAATTCTGAGGCCATGCATACCAGGTTCACTCTATCTAGGCCTTTCAATATCTGACGGGTTTCAGTGAGAACCTCCCGTCGGAACTCTGGCAAATTCAGGCCCGGTGCATTGCAATGCTCCTCACACGTTAACCCTTAGATCCTAGTGATCATCCTCGTGAACCTCCTCTCCAATGTTAGCACAGCCTTGCTCAGATGAGGCTCCAAAATTGCTCATAATTAACTCTGTGAGGCCTCACCAGTGCCCTATAAAGCCTCATCATCACATCCTTGCTTTTGTATTCTACTCCTCTCGAGGTGAATGCCAACGTGGAACATAGAACAATACAGCACAGTACAGGCCCTTCGGCCCACAATGTTGTGCCGACCCTTAAACCCTGCCTCGCATATAACCCCCACCTTAAATTCCTCCATATACCTGTCCAGTAGTCTCTTAAATTTCACGAGTGCATCTGCCTCCACCACTGACTCAGGCAGTGCATTCCACGCACCAACCACTCTCAGAGTAATAAACCTTCCTCTAACATCCCTCTGGAACTTTCCACCCTTTACCTTAAAGCCATGCCCTCTTGTATTGAGCAGTGGTGCCCTGGGGAAGAGGCACTGGCTGTCCACTCTATCTCTTCCTCTTAATATCTTGTCTACCTCTATCATGTCTACTCTCATCCTCCTTCTCTCCAAAGAGTAAAGCCCTAGCTCCCTTAATCTTTGATCATAATGCATACTCTCTAAACCAGGCAACATCCTGATAAATCTCCTCGGTACCCTTTCCAATGCTTCCACATCCTTTCTATTGTGAGGCGACCAGAAATGCACACAATACTCCAAGTGTGGCCTAACCAGAGTTTTATAGAGCTGCATCATTACCCCGCGACTCTTAAACTCTATCCCTCGACTTATGAAAGCTAACACCCCATAAGCTTTCTTAACTACCCTATCATCGCATTTGCCTTCCTCCCCACTGACTTATCCAGCAACTTAACCTTTAGGAATCCTGCGCGAGGACTCCCAAGTCCCTCTGTATCACAGGTTTTTAAAATTTTCTCCGTGTTTCGAAAATAGCCCATGCCTTTACTCCGTCTACTAAAGTATATGTCTGTACGCTTTCCGACACTGCATTCCATCCGATGCTTGTTTTCCCGTTCTTCTAATCTGTCCAAGTCCTCCTGCTACTCCCTGCTTCCTCAACACCACCAGCCCCCACCACCTGTCTTTGTATCGTCCACAAAGCCAGTAAATCCGTCATCCAGGGATGAAAGCTGGAGATCTGAACACAGGGATTGCTTTTAAAAAAAATTAATCAAATCTGACTCTCATTTATCATGCAAGAGAATGAGACCGACTTGGATCAGTCTGTGCAAAGAAAGAAATTCACACACAAGTGACATGAAAGGGAATGAAAGAGAAATTGCAGGGATCAAACTGTAAAACAGCTAGAAATACTGCAGCAGACCAGCATTTACGATGGAGAATGGTGACAGACAGGATTTCATGAAAACCTGACATTAACCATTCGCTGGCTATTCAGTCAAAAAGTTGGGACTAGGAAACAGACAGAGTTTATAACATTGAGAACAACAGACCTTACAACACACAAGATGTACAGTATATACATACACAGCTAGGGAGCATAAAACTTTTGAGGAGCACTGCAGTAATTTTATTTATTGCACTGCACTGTAGCCACACAAAATAAGACAAATTTCATGACATATGTGAGTGATGATCAACCTGATTCCAATGTGGGTGTCTATTGTGGACTGAGACTCGGAAGGGGGGCAGGGAGAGGGGAATCATGGTTGGGAAAAGGAAGGGATCGGGAAGCATCGGAGAGACATTCCGTAATGATCGATAAACCAATTGTTTGGAATCAAGTGATCTTGCCTGGTGTCTCAGGGCTGGGTGTGTCAGTTTACCCCCCACCCCCGCCCGACACACCATCTCTTCCACCCGTCCTCACACCCCTATGGCGGTATTCCACGTGCAAAATTCCCAACGTCCCTTTGATCCCGCAGGATTTAAAAGCACGATCTCTGCTCCACGTTGACAAACACAGTACTGTGTGCAGATATCTTAGGTACCCCAGCTATATACAGGTGCCCGAGACGTTTGCACAGACAGTAAACAGCAGAATTAGGCCATTCAGCCCAAGTCTGCTCTTGTAGAGGAGAGAGAACAGGGGTACAGATGATCAGGGATAGGGTCAATGCTGATGCTGTGATACAACGAAGGGGTGGACAATAGACAGTGTGCCCAACTTGCTGGAACACAGATGGAAAAATCATATAACTCCCATGATCGGAAAAACCACCAGGGTGGGGTAGTAAAATCTGTTAGCAGTAACATTAAATCCCAGCAATTGACGAACACATTAACCAAAGATGATAAATGAAATGTCCAAATCACTTCTACTACAGTTTTTGTGTGGGGGAGATTGGGGAAGGGATGGGTGGTTTGATGTTTAATCTGACGTTTCCCTGTGGACAATCTGTTAGTTTTTGTGTGAGGGAGGAAATTGGGGTGTGTTTGGGGTTTGGTGTTCAATCTGAGGTTTCCCTGTGGACGATCAGTTAGTTTTTCTGTGAGGGAGGAGTTTTGATGTTCCATCTGCCGTTTCCATTAGAGGATCTGTTAGTTTTTGTATGAGGGGGGGGATTGGGGGGTTTGGGGGGGTTTGGGGTTTGATGTTCAATCTGATGTTTCCCTGTGCACAACATGTTAGTTTTTGAGTAAGGGTGGGGATTGGGTGATTTTGTGTTTGATATTTAATCTGACGTTTCCGTGTGGACAATTTCTTAGTTTTTGTGTGCGGGAGCAGTTTGGGGTGTGTTCGGGGTTTGATGTTTAATCTGACGTTTCTTTTTGGACGATCTGTACATTTTTGTGTGAGGGAGGGAATGGGGTAGGTTTGAGTTTGATGTTTAATCTGATGTTTCAGTATGGACAATCTGTTAGTTTTTGTGTTATGGAGGGATTGCAAAGGTTTGATGTTCAATCTGTCATTTCTGTGTGGACAACATGTTAGTTTTTGTGTGAGGGAGGAGATTGGGGAGGTTTGATGTTCAATGTGAGGTTTCCGTGTGAACGATAGGTTAGTTTTTGTGTGAAGGTGGGGAATGGGGGATTTGGGGATTGATGCTCCATCTGATGTTTCCATATGGATGATCTGTTAGTTTTTGTACGAGGGAGGGGAATGGGGGTGGTTTTGGTTTGATGTTTAATCTAACGTTTCTGTGTGGACGATCTGTTAGTTTTTGTGTGAGGGTGTGGTTTTAATGTTCAACCTGACGTTTCCATGTGGCTGATTGGACAGTTTTTGCATAACCCAGGGAATTGTTGGGGGTTTGGAGTTTGATCATTAATCTGATGTTTCCGTGTGGATGATCTGTTTGTTTGTGTGTGAATGAGGGGATTGGGGGTTAGGAGTTTGATGTTCAATCTGACGTTTCCATGTGGACGATCAGACAGTTTTTGTATAACGGAGAGGATTGGAGGGGGTTTGATGTTCAATCTGACGTTTCCGTGTGGATGATCTGTAAGTTTTTGTGTGAGGGTAGGGATGGGGGGGGGGTGGATTGGATTTGGGGTGTAATCTAATGTTTCCTTGTGGACAATCTGTTTGTTTTTGTGTTAGGGAGGGGATGTAGGGGGTTTGGGTTTGGTGTTTAATCCGATGTTTCCGTGTCAAAAATTGTCATATTGAACATCAAACCTCTAACCCCCTCAATCCCCTCCTTCACACACAAACTAACAGATCGTCCACAGGGAAGCGTCAGATTGAACATCAAAATACCTCCCTCACACAAAAACTAACAGATCGTTCACATAGAAATGTCAGATTGAATATCAAATCCCAAGACCCCCAATCCCCTCCCTCACACAAAAACTAACATTGTCTACAAGGAAATGTCAGATTAAACGTCCAACCTCCAAACATAATTATCCAATCCCTAACATGAGGAAATCTGCAGATGCTGGAAATTCAAACAACAACACACACACAAAATGCTGGTGGAACACAGCAGGCCAGGCAACATCTATAGGGAGAAGCGTTGTCGATGTTTCGGGCCAAGACCCTTCGTCAGGTCTTGGCCCGAAACATCGACAACGCTTCTCCCTATAGGTGCTACCTGGCCTGCTGTGTTCCACCAGCATTTTGTGTGTGTGTGTTGTTATCCAATCCCTATGTACTTATTTACTTAATTTTTTCATATTTTTCCCCTTTCCCAAATCTTTTCCTTTACTTCTGTTAATTGCCTATTTATATAAAAAAACAGCAAACAATCGAACCAAGGGTGCTTACATTAGCAATATTATTGTGTTGATGAGAAAAGCAGTATAAATCATTAGGAGAGTCATCCAAAGTCTGCTCGCTTTGGGGTTATAAATTCAATCCATTTATTCCAAATTTGATTACATTTTTCTTTTTGAATTCTCACAGAGTAAGTCATCTTTTCCATTTTAAATATTTCCAAAATAATTTCATGCCAATCTTCTACTGCATGTGTATTGGATTTAGCCACTTTCTGATGATTGATTTTTTTACTTGCCACTAAGAGGATCTGTAGCAACTTTGTCTTTCTTCTGATCCAAAAACAGTACATGTCCCAAATAGAGTGTCTCAAAGTTCAGAGGTATCTGGGTCTTAAATACCTGACCTAAAGTTCTATGAATACCTTTGCAATATAAACTTAATTTAGGGCAATCCCAGAAAATATGGAAATGATTTGCCTCCTCGGAGCCACACCTTCTCCAACACGTCATGCTTGTATCTTTGTATTTTTCATGATATGGGGTCTGGAAGTATCTTATAATATTTTTCCAACAATGTTCTCTCCAAATCAAAGAGTTAGTCGAAGACCACTGAAAGCTGCATATTTTCCCCCAAACCTCCTCTGAAAGTACCAACCTCACTTCTTTCTCCCACTTCTCTTTAATATACAATGTGTTTTCATTTTTAGCATGTAAGAGTACATCGTATAATCGAAAAATTGATTTACTTGGCATTGAACTGTAAGCCGAATTCAGAATCTTGAAAAATTCTAATTCTAATGTTGATAAATCTGTATATCTACAACTCTGGGTAACATAATGTCGTATTTGAAGGTACCTAAAAAAAAAGTCATTATGTTCTAGGCCATGTTTGTCCTGTAAGGATTGGAGACTTTAATACTCTTTTCTGTGTAAATGAGAGATAGGATGTAAGACCATTCTTTATCCATAGTTCAAATCTTTTATCTACTCTGTTGGGAAAAAATTCAGTATCATATGTACACCATCTGAAAAGTTTTAATGTGTTATTAATTCCACATGAATTAGCCACCTTCTGCCATACCTTTAATGTAAGATTTATCCAGCTGTTTTTAGACTTTTCCAATTGGGCTATCAATCCTTTGTCAGCTATTGAGGCCTGCAGAGGAAAACTGTCAAGGTTTGATGTTCAATCTGATATTTCCTTGTAGACAACGTTAGTTTTTGTGTTAGGGAGGCGTTTGATCGTTAATCTGACATTTCCTTGTGGATGATCTGTTAGTCATTGTGTGAGGGAGGGGATGTGGGGGGTGGGGTTTGGGTTTGATGTTTAATCTGATGTTTCCGTGTGGACGATCTATTAGTCTTTGTGTGGAGGAGGGGATTGGGGAGGTTTGTGGTTTGAAGTTTAATCTGACATTTCTGTGTGGATGATCTGTCAGTTTTTGTGTGGGGGTGGAGATTGGGGGTTGTTTGATGTTCAATCTGACATTTCCGTGTGGATAATTGGTCAGTTTTTGTATAACTGAGAGGATTGGAGGGGGTTTGGCGTTTGATCATTAATCTGACATTTCCTTGTGGCCAATCTGTTAGTCATTGTGTGAGGGAGGGGATGTGGGGGGGGTTTGGGTTTGATGTTTAATCTGATGTTTCCGTGTGGACGATATGTTAGTTTTTGTGTGTGGGAGGGGATTGGGGGGAGGGTTTTGCATTTCATCGTTAATCTGACGTTTCCATGTAGACGATTTCTTAGCTTTTGTGTAATGGAGGAGATTGGGGCGTGTTCAAGGTTTGATTTTCAGTCTGATGTTTCCGCGTGATCGATCTGTTAGTTTATGTGTGAGGGTGGGAATTGGGGGTTTTGGGTTTTGATGTTCAATCTGGCATTTCCGTGTGATCGATCTGTTAGTTTTTGTGTGAGGAAGGGATTAAGGGTTTTGGGGTTTGATATTCATTCTCACATTTCTGTGTGGACGATGTTTTTATGAGGGAGGACATTCGGGGCTTTGGGGTTCGATGTTCAATCTCACATCTCTGTGTAAATGATCTGTTAGATTTTGTTTGAGAGAGTGGTTTTGATGTTCAATCTGACATTTCTGTGTGGACGATGTTAGTTTTTGTGTGAGGGAGGGGATTGGAGAGGTTTGGGGTTGCTGGTCAATCTGACATTTCCCTGTGCATGATCTGTTAATATTTCTGTGAGTGAGGGGATTGGGGGGTTTTGGCGACTGATATTTAACCTGATGTTTCCGTGTGGTCAATCTGTTAGTTATTGTGTAAGTGAGGGGATTGGGGTGGTTTGGGGTTTGATGGTCAATCTGACATTTCACTATGGAAGATCTGTTAGTTTTTGTGTGAGGGAGGGAACTGGGGGCGGTTTGAGGTTTGTTGTTTAGTCTGAAGTTTCCGTGTGGACGATCTATTAGTCTTTGTGTGGAGGAGGGGATTGGGGAGGTTTGTGGTTTGAAGTTTAATCTGACATTTCTGTGTGGACGATCTGTCAGTTTTTGTGTGGGGGTGGAGATTGGGGGTTGTTTGATGTTGAATCTGACATTTCCCTGTGCATGATTTGTTAGTTTTTGTGTGAGGAAGGGAACTGGGGGCTGTTTGAGGTTTGTTGTTTAGTCTGTGGTGAACTATGTGCCTGTCGGGACACGCCCCTGCTGACTGCTCCTGTGGCTCCTCCCACAGGCCCCTGTATAAAGGAGATCTGCGGCCTGACGCTCGGCCTCAGTCTCCAAGACATTGTATGATAGACACTCACTCCTGGTTCCTTCTTCCAGTCAATAAAAGCCGATTTCTCGCCTTACGTCTCAGTGCGAGTTATTGATGGTGCATCATAGTCTGAAGTTTCCGTGTGGATGATCTGTTAGTTTTTGTGTGGGGGAGAAGATTGGTGGGTGTTTGATGTTCAGTCTGAAGTTTCTGTGTGGACGATCTGTCAGTTTTTGTGTTGGGGTGGAGATTGGGGGTTGTTTGATGTTGAATCTGACATTTCCCTGTGCATGATTTGTTAGTTTTTGTGTGAGGAAGGGAACTGGGGGCTGTTTGAGGTTTGTTGTTTAGTCTGAAGTTTCCGTGTGGATGATCTGTTAGTTTTTGTGTGGGGGAGAAGATTGGTGGGTGTTTGATGTTCAATCTGATGTTTCCCTGTGCATGATCTGTCAGTTTTGTGTGTGAGGAAGGGAATTAGTGGGGGGTTTGGGGTTTGATGTTCAGTCTGAAGTTTCCGTGTGGATGATCTGTTAGCTTTAGTGTGAGGGAGGGGATGCGGGGTTTGGGGTTTGATGGCAAATCTGACGTTTCCGTTTGGACAATCTGTTAGTTTTTGTGTGGGGGTGGGGATTGGGGAGAGGGTTTTGGTGTTTGATGTTTAATCTGACGTTTTCGTGTGGATGATCGGTTAATTTTTGTCTGGGGGAAGGGATAGGGGGGTGGTGTTTGATGTTTAATCTGGCGTGTCTGTGTGCAGGATCTGTTCTTTTTTGTGAGGCAGAGGATTGGGCGTGTCTGTCATTTCTGTCATATTAGAATGATAGATGATCCTTTCTGTGCACCGCCTCCTGCTTAACCCGCGACGCCGATCGGCATGATGACCGAGAATAACCTGGAACTGCAGCCTCTGCTTCGGAGTCCGGCAGCCTTGCTCTGACGGGAACATCGTCTTCAATCCACTGGGGACGGAACGCTGAGGCCCAGGTCGCTGGGTGAAGGCAGAGCATAAAATGCCCGTTCTGTTGTCCAACGGGGCTCAACAGTCAAACTCCTGAAATTCTGTTCACAGTTATCGTGTCTTGTCCTCGCCCCTCGAAACTCCCAAATCCCAAAGCCACAGGGGCAAACTGCCAGGCCTAAGGCCCGCTTCATGTGTAACCTCAGGGTTGAGTGCATGTGCTTGGTGCAGATGAATTCCAACCCCCACCCCAACAACGGAGTTTAGCTGTGACAGTGGGTGGCTCGTCAACAATCCTGTCAGGGCTCTGTCAGTCTTTTCTCAAGGGAGGACCGCTCGGAAAACTCAGGTCTGATGAGGAGATTTTCTCTCTCTCTCTGATCTTTCAGCAGCATGAAAGGCTCCCTGAAGGCTGTGTCCGAAGGGTCCTCAAAGGAGGGTCTTCAAAAAGGGAGCTCGGGGACTGACAAGGAAGCCAGCGAAAAGGAAGTTGACTGCGAGAGGCCGCCAGACTGTCTCCAAACTGACACATTAATTTTCTGAGATGTCCGTAAAGCACGAGCCAAGAAGATGAGGAAGAGGAGGAAACTACCAAATAAATGGCAAGCAACCCGGTATTGCATGGGTGTTGTGCGGCCACTGGCAGCAGTGTTGTGGGCGGATGGTGGACAGGCGGTGTTTGTAGGCCAGTCTCTACCGAATCCAAGTCGAGTTCTTACATTTATCCTCAGAATAGAAGGTCGACCCTTGGGAGCAGAGATAAAGACAATCTATTAGTTTTTCATGAGGGAGGGGACCGGGGTGTTTCATGTTTAATTTGATGATTCCGAGTGGACAATGTGTTAGTTTTACTGTGTGGGGGGGATTGGGGTTTGGTGTTTAACCTGATGTTTCCTATGGCCGATCCGTTAGTGTTTGTCTGAGGGAGAGGATTGGGGCGGTTTAGGGTTTGATGTTTAACCTGACGTTTCCATGTGGACAATGTTAGGTTTTGTGGGAGGGAGGGGAGTGGGGGGGTGGTATTGGGGTTTAAGGTTTAATCTGAAATTTCCGTGTGAATGATCTGTTAGCATTTGTGTGGGGGAGGGAATTGGAGTGGTTTGGGGTTTGATATTTAATCTGACATTTCTGTGTGGACGATCTGTTAGTTCTTGTGTGAGTGAAGGGGACTGGGGGGTTTGGGGTTTGATGTTCAATCTGACATTTCCGTGTGGACGATCTGTTAGTGTTTGTCTGAGGGAGGGGACTGGGGAGGTTTAATGTTCAATCTGGTGTTTCTCTGTGGACAATTTGTTAGTTTTGTGTGAAGGAGGGGATTGAGGAGGGGGTTTTGGTGTTTGATGTTCAATCTGACATTTCCGTGTGGACGATCTGTTAGTTTTTATGAGGGAGGACATTCGGGGCTTTGGGGTTCAATGTTCAATCTGACGTGTCTGTGTGAACGATCTGTTAGATTTTGTTTGAGAGAGTGGTTTTGATGTTCAATCTGACATTTCTGTGGGGACGATCTGTTAGTTTTTGTTTGAGGGAGTGGTTTTCATGTTCAATCTGATGTTTCCCTGTGGACGACATGTTAGTTTGTGTGTGATGGAGGGTACTGGGGTGTTGGGGGTTTGATGTTCAATCTAATGTTTCCGTGTGGATGATTGGACAGTTTTTGTATAACGGAGGGATTGTAGGGCGTTTGGAGTTTGATCATTAATCTGATGTTTCCATGTCGACGATCTGTTCTTTCTTGTGTTAGGGAGGTGATTAGGGAGGTTTGCTGTTCAATCCGACGTTTCCGTGTGGACGACATGTTAGTTTGTGTGTGATGGAGGGTACTGGGGTGTTGGGGGTTTGATGTTCAATCTAATGTTTCCGTGTGGATGATTGGACAGTTTTTGTATAACGGAGGGATTGTAGGGTGTTTGGAGTTTGATCATTAATCTGATGTTTCCATGTCGACGATCTGTTCTTTCTTGTGTTAGAGAGGTGATTAGGGAGGTTTGCTGTTCAATCCGACGTTTCCCTGTGGACGACATGTTAGTTTTGGTGTCAGGGAAGATATTGGGGGGTTTGGGATTTGATGTTCAATCTGACATCTCCCTGTGGAGGATTTGTTAGTTTTTGTGTGAGGGAGGAGATTGGGGGGTGAGGGGTTTGTTATTCAATATGACGTTTCCGTGTGGATGATCGGTCAGTTTTTGTATAATGGAGATGATTAGAGGAAGTTTGGAGTTTGATGTTTAACCTGACGTTTCCGTGTGGCCAATCTCCCTCATTGTGTGAGGGAGGGGATGTGTGGGGTTTGGATTCGATGTTTAATGTGACGTTTCCGTGTCGATGATCTGTTAGTTTTTGTCTGAGGGAGGAGTTTGGATGGTGTTTGGAGTTCGATATAACGGAGGGGATTGTCGCGAGTTTGGAGTTAGATCGTTAATCTGACGTTTCTGTGTTGACGATTTGTTTTTGTTTTTTTTTCAAAATGAAGGACATTGATATAGTGCAAAAATAAGCACTATATCTGACGTTTCCGTGTGGACGATCTATTAGTCTTTGTGTGAGGGAGGGGATTGGGGAGGTTTGTGGTTTGAAGTTTAATCTGACATTTCTGTGTGGACGATCTGTCAGTTTTTGTGTGGGGGTGGAGATTGGGGGTTTTTTGATGTTGAATCTGACATTTCCCTGTGGATGACGTGTTAGTTTTTGTGTGAGGGAGGGAATTGGGGGCTGTTTGAGGTTTGTTGTTTAGTCTGAAGTGTACGTGTGGACGATCTGTCAGTTTTTGTGTGGAGGAGGGGATTGGGTGTTGTTTGATGGTCAATCTGACATTTCCCTGTGGACGATCTATCAGTTTTTGTGTGAGGGAGGGGATTGGATAGGTTTGTGGTTTGAAGTTTAATCTGACATTTCCGTGTGGACAATCTGTCAGTTTTTGTGTGGGGGTGGAGATTGGGGGTTGTTTGATGTTTAATCTGACATTTCCCTGTGCATGATTTGTTAGTTTTTGTGTGAGTGAGGGGATTGGGGGGTTTTGGCGACTGATATTTAACCTGATGTTTCCGTGTGGAAGATCTGTTAGTTTTTGTGTGAGGGAGGGGATGTGGGGGTGGGGTTGGGTTTAATGTTTAATCTGATGTTTCCGTGTGGATGATCTGTTAATATTTCTGTGAGTGAGGGGATTGGGGGGTTTTGGCGACTGATATTTAACCTGATGTTTCCGTGTGGTCGATCTGTTAGTTATTGTGTAAGTGAGGGGATTGGGGTGGTTTGGGGTTTGATGGTCAATCTGACATTTCACTATGGAAGATCTGTTAGTTTTTGTGTGGGGGAGGGAATTGGGGCGGTTTGAGGTTTGTTGTTTAGTCTGAAGTTTCCGTGTGGACGATCTATCAGTCTTTGTGTGGAGGAGGGGATTGGGGAGGTTTGTGGTTTGACCAGGAGATCTCTCTCTGATCTTTCAGCAGCATGAAAGGCTATGGATCTAACACACAGCGAATATTTTAATATTGACAATATTCTTGCGGATTGGCCGACAGGGGAGGGCGGGATTGATTACGACCGGAATATAGGTGATAAGTCAACGATAAGTCACTTATAAGTAGCTGATACACTCGATTTCGTTTCTGAAAGGGTTTATCTAACGAATGAAACACACAGCGCATATTTTCCTCGCAGGAATATAGTGATAAGTCAATTATAACTGACATAAGTCAATAGCATCATAAAGCTTGAAGTAACGTTTGGATCTAACACACAGCGAATATTTTCCTCGCATGAATATAGTGATGTCAATTATAACTCACATAAGTCAATAGCATCATAACACTTTAAGCAACGTTTGGATCTAACACAGCGCATATTTTCTTCGTGAGAGAACAAGGTTAGGGCCGGAGGTCTCCGTGCCGGGGCCGCGGCAGTTGCAGTCCGGAGAGCGCGGCAGGGTGCGCGCGCTCGTGCAGTGTCCACGCTCCAGGCCGGTACCAACGGCATTTCCCGCCGGCCGGCCGCGCGACGCCAGCCAGTGATCCCCGGCGCGCGGGTGTCACTGCGTTTAGGCGACAGCGCGCAATAGGCCCTTTCGAGCCGCAATGCCTTGCAATCCTCCCGATTTAATCCTGGCCCAAACACAGAGTCACCCACAACAACCCGCCAACCGACCAAGCGATAGGACATTGGGAGTGTGAGAGGAAACCGGAGGAGGAGAAGGTACAAACTCCTTACGGGGGAGCGAAGGGAATATAAACCCGTTGTCACCGGCACTGTAATGCGCTGTGCTGACCGATGCTGTACCGTGATGGGAGGACCACTACTCCACCATTTGAAGTCAGGACAATTACCTGTCTGTGTTAGAATATTGCAATATGAACCAGTGGGTGGGGGGAAGAGAGGGGGAGAGGAAGAAAGACAGGGAATGAGGGAGAGGGAGAAAGGCAGAGAGAGAGGTGGGGGAGGGAGGGAATGAGGGAGAGAAGGAGAAAGGGAGAAAGGTGAGAGAGAGGAGATGGAAATAGAGACGGTGAGAGAGGGAGACGGCAGAGGGTGTGGGAGAGGCAAGGAAAGAGAGAGAGGGAGGGGAAACGGAGAGAGAGTGGAATGAGGGGAGAGGGGGAGATAGGGAAGGAGGGGGACGGGAGAAAGAGAGGAGAGGGAAATGGGGAGAGAGAAAGAGAGAGATTCTCTGATCTCACATTACAGCACCCATGTTAAAAGGTGAAAGGTAACAGAACTATTTATTTAGTCCCAATGCCCTTATAATGCTTCTCTTGAACTACACACAACCTTCACCCCTTTCCTCTTTGCAGCCACATGATGAATGTACATCAGCTGTGTCTTCTTTTCCAATTAGTGTGCCTCATGCTTCTTAGGGACCCATTGTTTGGAGCTGCATTTTCAGTTTACTCTACAGTCCATACTCAGATCTGAAGATTGGCAGCTGAAGTCAGTTGCTGAAGTTATTTGCTCTCCGCGCTAACTTTAAAAAAAGATGTCTGATATTGTGGAGGACATCGGCCGTTGTAGATGGGAAAGACGTGGGGTATTTTATGAAGAAAGATACGAGGTTTAAGTAACTACAGTTGCCTTTTTGCTTTGAGGCAGTGTTCTTGTGGATGTGTCTATCTCTCTGCATCTTTCCTATTTCAGATGAATATGGATTAATCTTTCCAACTGCAAGCAATCCAGTGGTGAGTATGTGCAGTTCCCTTTGACTCCGCGTGTAACCTGTAGCCCATTTCATCCGTTCGTCCGTTGATAATCTACAGCCTCGGTGAGGCCACCTTCAGGATGGAGGATGAGCAAGTACCTTGTATTCCATCTGGGAAGCCTCCAGCATCAACCTGGAACTTAGAATATAGAACAGTATTTGAGTTCAAAGTAGGCCATCCCTACTTTGTGTAGTTTTCCGTGATCTCTTTCGTATCAGGGTGTGCAGGGGTCCTCAGTCCGGGTAAATTAACAGGGAGTAATCCTATTCTCAATGTTCTATCTTTATGGAGCCAATCCATATTTTTAGGCCTAGTTGGAATTAGGCTTGGAATTACCCTGTGGGATCCTTTCAAAGATTAATGTCTTTAAAGTGAACGTCCAGTTACCGTAGCTGACACTGATATGATTTGCTGTATTACTGGCCTGTGGCTGCTGGTTAGATTTAGGTGTTCCATGGGTATGACAGGGTATCTCCACCAGTAGAGTGGTGTCAAGATTCGACCTGCTTCCTCGTCTTGTTCTCTGTCAGACAGTGAGTTGTTTGTTTTGTGGATCAATAAATAATCTTACAGATGATGTGTGAACGGTGAGAGTTGAGGAAGCACCTCAGGTAATCCTTGTTTCAATTCTCAAATTCTTTTTAGGGAAGAAGGAAAGACCATGATTCAGAAAGATCTTCCCAGAACGGCGGAGGGTGGTTGGGGGTGAAGTGTGGAGTGGAGTGGAGTGAGAGTAGTGTGGGAAGAGGTGGAAGAGGAGAGTAGGGTGGAAGAGGTGTACCGGTAGTTCATGTGAACTGTTGCGTTCATGAACTGGATCGTTGGGTTCGTGGACTGGACTATTGGGTTCATGGGCTGGACTGTTGGGTTTGTGGACTGGACCGTTGGGTTTGTGGACTCTGGACTTTGTCAGTCTGATGGATTTTATATTCTGGGTTTTTGCCCATTCTTTCCTGTTTTGTATTTGAGCGGGCAGAGGGTGGTGGGGGGATTTGGGAGTTGATGTTCTTGAGTTTTGTGCAGGGGTCAGGGATTTGGGAGGGGTTGATGATTGTGTTGCTGTTCTTTTTTCTGCAGGGGGGTGGGTACATGGGTTTGATCTTTCTCTTTCAACAACCTCCATGTTTTTTCTTTGTTTTGTGGCTATCTGGAGAAGATGAATCTCAGAGTTGTATACTGCATACATACTTTGATATTAAGTGAAATCTTTGAACCTCACCGCATGTTAAATCTCCCTCTACTTGTGCAGCCCTTCATTTTGGATGGTTTCAAGTCTGACCTCAGGCTCTACGTCTTGGTGACTTCCTGTGACCCTCTGCGGATCTATTTCTACGATGAGGGCTGATCGACTTTGCCACTACAAAGTGTTCTGAACCCACTGAAAAGAATTTAGTAAGTGTCACATTGACTTATCTTTAGGAGATACAGTTAATTCTGTGAAAGTACTTTTATAAGAGGTTAGTTCTTACCTAACTCACTGTTGTATGGAAGTAATAGACTCGGGTGGGATCTTGCTGTTACGTTCCCAACCCCAGCCAATAGCGGTATTGTATTTATCAGTACAAGACCATTAGAGATAGGAGCAGAATGGGCCATTCAGCCCATCGAGTCTGCCACCATTTCATCATGGCTGATCTATTTTCCCTCTCAAACCCAATCTCCTGCCTTCTCCCTGTAACCTTTCACGCTCTGAGTGATCAACAATCTGTCAACCTCTGCCTTCAATATACCCAATGACCCGGACTCCACAGCCCTCCACCTGCACAATTAATTCCACAGATTCACCACCCTCTGGATAAAGAAATTCTCCTCATTTCCATCCTTTCTTTTCTTTTTCAATATTTTTATTGATTTCTTACAAAAAAGAATACAGAGTACAGGAGGATATATATTATATATCAATTACAATATATTTGAATCACACTTATTGTTTTGTTACCCCATATTCATGTAAATTAAATTGAATCGTAATATTGAAAAGTCATAATTTTATTATACAAAAGAAATCTGAACCCACTACCAAGAAAAGCTCTTTGGTAATGAAAGAAAATAGGAAATTCCTTACCGTCTAGTAAAACATATTATTAGCCAACATCTGTACTTGACAACAAATCAAAGATTTTGAAAATAATTCAGAAAAGCTCCCCACAATGTTAGAAAGTCTTGTCTTGATTCAGAAATTGAACAACAAACCTCTAAATTTAAGCATGACATAACATTGCTTAGACATTGAGCATAAGTAGGCTGAGCAACATCCTTCCACCTAAGCAACAATGCCCAACATGACTAAACATAAGCTGTCTCGTTTTTATTCGGAGATATTTCCCTATTGTGATAGATGTAACAATGGAGAGGCTTCATTAATTCATATGTTCTGGACATGCCCGAGTCTTAAAGAATATTGGAAGGATTTCAAACTTTTTCTGTACTTTCTAAAGTAAAGTTTAAACCAAACCCTTTGACTGCCTTATTCGGTATTGTTGGAGGAAAAGATATTATCTTGGAGACACCTGATTTGCACATCTTGGCTTTTATTTCTCTTAGAGCTAGGAAGGCATTGTTGCTCCTCATCTCCATTCTAAATGAATGTCCTCCTATTCTGAGGCTGTGCCCTCTGGTGCCGGAGTCCCCCACCATAGGAAACATCCTCTTGGAGCGCTTGTTCCTGGGTTTGGTGTGCGCTCGCTCCCCACTCTGCAAACTTGCGGGGAGGGAAAGCCGGCCAGCGACATGGAGTGGAGTGGAGTGGTTGTTGCAGAGTAAAGGAGCGTGTTAGCGGCCGTTTGCGCTTCTCTTCCCTTCCGCTGTGTTCCGGGTCGGCGAGTGGCTGATCGTGTGACAATGCCTTGCGAGCTGAGTAAAATGTTTGCATGCCTCCCTCAAGTGGAAAGAGGTGTTTCAAAAGTTCTTGGAAGTGATCCTAAAGGAATCAACTTTCTTTACACCAATAAGAAAAGTGTCATCGTAAGGAACATTGAGAATCCAGGAATTGCAGATATATTTACTGAACATGCTCATCAAGTTCAAGTTGCCCAGTATTCACCCAGTTGATATTACATTGCTTCAGGAGATTTTTCTGGAAAAATTAAAATTTGGGATACTACCCAGAAGGAACATTTGGTCAAATATGAATACCAACCATTCTGTGGCACAATCAAAGATATATGTTGGTCTTCAGATAATCAATGGGTTGGAGTTGCTGGAGAAGGCAAGGAGAAGAATGCTGTAGTCTTACAATGGGAATCAGGAACTTCATCTGGGAACGTGACAGGACATAGCAAAGTCATAAACAGCATCTCTCTTAAACCAAGTCACCCATTCCATGCTGTGACTGGTAGTGATGATTATTGCTGTGTGTTCTATGAAGCATATGCTGTGAAGTTCAAGTTTACAATCAATAGCCACTCAAAGTTCGTTAACTGTGTGCAATACTCTCCTAAGGGAAAATTGCTTGCTTCAGCTGGTGCGGATGGGAAGATTTTTCTCTATGATGGGAAAGATGCAACTCAGTTAAGTTCTCTTGGACACGATGAGGCCCACAGTGGAGGTATATATGAGGTATATATGCTATTAGTTGGAGTGATGATGAAAAATATCTCCTTTCTGCCTCTGGTGATAAGACTGTTAAACTGCAGTGACAACATTTAACATGGGATCTGATATACTGGACCAACAATTAGGTTGCATGTGGCACCCAAAATATCTGCTGAGTATTTCACTTTCTGGATATATCAACTATCTGGATACAGCAAATCCCAACAAACCTCTCTGTGTTATCAAGGGACACTTGCAAGTCAATTCAGCAAAGTACACGTATATTCTACACCTATATTCTATTGAAGGAAACACATTGCAGAGAAATGAATAAGTTTTGGAGCTTGATAGCAGAGCACTTGTTATTTATCTATCTTATTCACGTGATGGTGCAACCCTTGCTGTCTGTTTGGAAATAAAGTAACAACATTCATGGTTGGAGATGATTATAAGCAAGCAGATGAATTCTATGGCCATCATGCTAAAATTATCTGTATCGGATGGTCTCCAGACAATGAGCACTTTGCAACTGGTGGAATGGATGGATTGGTCTTTGTTTGGAATCTGGAGGATTCAACTAGAAAAATCAAAATCCCAGATTCTGATCAATTGTATCATGTTGCCTGTGTTGCTTGGATAGATGAACATACTTTGGTGACAACATCCCATGATGCCTCTGTAAAGCAGTGGACCATCACCTACAACTGAACAAGCTGGTGTATTTTGGGAGGGTGCCTAGAATTTCAAGGACTAGGGTTGCTGCTGTAGAAACTTAGTATGGAGCAAAATATTTCTTTGCCCAGTGGGCCCACATCACAATCTCAATTCTAATATACTATGTTTGGAAAGCTTTAGCAGAAATAAATTTGCACGCATAAAGCACTTGTTAACATAATCTCTGGAGTTTAGTCTTGTATGTTCAATATTCCAGAGGCAACAGCCTTATTTTTATTCCTATCACCCCTACTTGCAGCTTTTTTTTTGTTGAAGACCAGATCCATGACGTATTGAATTAAATTGGCAGTGTCAAACTACAATTGAAGAATATTTCTGTTTAGTGGCAAGATAATGTGTGATTGGAATTGATGCAAGTGCAGCTACTGTATATTGTATGTTATTTCTTTTGCCTTTGAAATCTGTACTGCTCATTTATTGCCTCAACTGTTCTCCAGATCAGAAAAATACCTAATAAACTTTTTAATGCTTTAAGAATTCAAAAAAAAAGGAAACATCCTCTTCACTCTACCTCCACCTTTCAATATTCAATAAGTTTCAATGAGATCGCCTCTCATTCTTCTAAATCCTAGTGCGTACAGGCCCAGAATCATAAGCTCTCCTCCAATGATACACCTTTCTTTCCTGTAGTCATTCTTGTGAACCGCCTCTGAACCCTCTCTAATGTCCGCTCATCCTTTCTTAGATAAAGACTCACAATTCTCCAAGTGAGGCCTCACCAGTGCTTTATAAAGTCTCAACATTAACTCCTTGTTTTTATATTCTAGTCCTTTCGAGATGAATGCTAACATTACATTTGCCTTCCTCACCACAGACCCAACCTGCAAATTAACCGTTAGAGAATCCTGCATGAGGGCTCTCTTGTCCCCTTGCACCTCAAATTTTTGGATTTCTCGCCCGTTTAGGAAACAGTCTACACTTTAGTTCTTTCTGCCAAAGTGCATGTCCATAAACTTCCCGACATCGTAAATGTTATACGCTGTTCTGTGTCTGTCCCTTTGCCTATTCTCCTTATCTGTCCAAGTCCTGCAGACTCCCTGCTTTCTCAACACTACCTGCCCCTCCACCTATCTTCATATCGTCTGCAAATTGGCCACAAAACCAACAACTGTCTTCCGAATCACTGAAATACAACATAGAAAGAAGCAGTCACTCCCCGCCCCCAACACTGATCCCTGTGGGACACAAGGCACTGGCAGCCAACCAGTGGCTACTGTGAATGCCTGCACGAAAAGGAATCTCAGGCTAGATTCTGGTGATAGATTCGGACTTTGATAATAAATTTACTTTGAAATTTGAACTTTGAAGATTTTATGAGATTGTCACATGTACATTGAAACATATATTGAAATGTCTCGTTTGCCTCAAATCAAATCAGCAAGTGTCGATTTGGCCATTAAGATTGACAGCTGCATAAAACAGCCTCAGCAGGAGCATGATATCCGGGGGTCATGAAGAACCACCAAGGGGCATCTGACATCTTCCCAGCCCGCACCCAGATCTCCTTCCCCAAGTCCTCAGTCACCCCCATCCAGCCCAACGGAGCAGATTGATCGTATCCGTCTGTCTCCTTCGGAAAGGAGGAGGAGAGTCAGTACCAACTCCTGTCTGTATTGTGGTCAGGCTGGTCACTATGTATCTATCTGTCCCATAAAAGCCAACGCTCACTCGTAAAGAGGGGTCTACAGGCGAGCAGTACTTCCTTCCCCCGATTCCCCGTCACGTGAACCTTGCTACCTGCTTTTATACTGGCTGAAGGGAGGAGACACACCGTTTCAGTTTTTATCAACTCCGGGGCTGAGGGAAACTTTATCAGTTCCAGTTTTGCGGCCAATCTCGGGATGCCACTCTCCCGTCTGAAGCAACTCCTGGAGGCCAGCAGCTTAACCGGAGTGAAAATTGCCACGGTTACCCACTCTACAGCTCCGGTGAGTCTCCTCATTTCTGACAATCACCAGGAGAGCATTGCTTTTCATGTCATAAATTCCCCAAAAGCTGAAGTTGTGTTAGGCCACCCATGGCTAGCTCAGCATGGTCCACACATTGATTGGTCTAATAACAGAGTGTTAAGCTGGAGTCCTTTCTGCCTAAATCGTTGTCTGCATGTTGCTCATGCTACTCTAAGTCCGGTTCCTCTGCCTACAGAAGAGTTTCCCGATCTGTCCTCTGTACCCCCAGAATATCTGGACCTAAAGCTGGTATTCAGCAAGTCTCGGGCCACCACCTTACCCCCACATCGCCCCTATGATTGTGCTATAGATCTCCTTTTGGGAACCTCGCCACCTAGGGACCATCTGTATTCCCTGTCTCCACCTGAAAGGGAAGCGATGGACGAGTATATCCAGGAGGCCTTGGCTGCAGGAACTATCCGTCCCTCTTCCTCCCCAGCAGACGCAGGGTTCTTCTTTGTAGCCAAGAAGGACGGGTCCCTGCGCCCTTGCGTGGACTATCGAGGTCTCAATGAGGTCACCATTAAGAGCCGCTATCCTCTTCCTCTTATGTCATCTGCATTTGAATTGCTCCAAGGTGCTTCTGTCTTCTCCAAGCTCAACCTCTGCAATGCTTACCATCTGGTCCGCATATGGGAGGGGGATGAGTGGAAGGCCGTGTTCAAAACGCCATCTGGGCACTACGAATATTTGGTGATGTCTTTCAGACTTCCTAATGGTCCTGCTGTGTTCCAGGCCCTGGTAAATGACGTCCTCAGAGACATGCTGAACCAATTTGTATTCGTGGACCTGGATGACATTCTGATATTTTCTAGGTCCCTCTCTGAACACATCCAGCACATCCACCGGGTACTCCAACGACTCCTGGAGAACCAGTTTTTTTGTGAAGGTGGAGAAGTGTGAATTTCACCGGAGTTCAACTTCGTTTCTGGGATCTGGGATCAGTGCTGGAGGAATCCAGATGGACCTTCAGAAGATCAAGGCGGTAGAGGAGTGGCCACAACCCACCTCTCGACGAGATGTCCAATGCTTTTTTGGGTTTGCCAACTTCTATCGCCGATTCATTCGAAATTTCGGCATCCTGGCCGCCCTGCTGACTGCCCTAACCTCCTCCAAGTCGAAGTTCGGCTGGAATCCAACGGCTGAGAAAGCTTTTGTCGGATCTAAAGACTCGTTTTCCCATGGCACCTATTCTCCTTCAGGCCGATCCTACCAGGCAGTTTATTGTAGAGACTGATGCCTCTGATGTAGGAGTAGGGGCTATAGCGTCACAGCTTTCAGCAGAGGACGACAAGCTACACCCGTCCGCCTTTTATCCCCACAAATTTTTGCCCGCAGAACGCAACTATGACATTGGCAATCGAGAGTTATTGGCTGTTAAACTTGCTCTTGAGGAATGGTGGCCTTGGGTTGAGGGAACGACTACTCCTTTTCTAGTCTGGATGAATCACAAGAACCTGGAATATATCCATTCAGCCAAACGCCTCAACTCCCACCAGGCTTGGTGGTCCCTGTTTTTTTGCCCATTTTAGATTCACCCTGGCCTACCATCCTGGCTGTAAGATCAGCAAGCCTGACGCTGTCCAGGCAGTTTCCAACAACCGATGAGGCGCCCGAGGTTACGACCATTCTCCCCAAGCAATGTCTGGTCACTGCAGCACAGTGGGAGATTGAATCTGTGGCCCAGTCAGCCCAGAAGGGTGAGTCGTTTCCTGATGCGTGTCCTGCTAACCTATTGTATGTTCCCTAGTATGTCCGCTCCCAGGTTCTCCAGTGGGGACACACCTCCAGACTGGCATGTCACCCTGGCATCAGACGCACGACGGCTTTCATCAGTCGAAGATTTTGGTGGCCATCCCTGAGGAAGGATGTTGAGAGCTTCATTTCTGCCTGCCCAGTCTGTGCACAGTGTTATGGATTCAAGCAACAATAAATATATGAGTGAGGCAGGGGTTTTTATAACAAATAACATGTTTATTAAACACTGAAAACAAACCCCTCAAAAGTAAACAAATCACTAACGCAACCGGAAATCAGCTGCTGTGCGGCAGCTTAAACAGTTCTTAAAGCGATGTTGCAAAAACAGTTCTTCAAAGTAGTATTGCAAAAGTTCAAAATGCTTACAGTTCATTTAAGGGAGAGACTTTTTAAGACGATTTAAATTCTCTTTCACGTTGTGTTGTTGCAGTTCCCAGTCAAACTACTTTTCCCACAAAGAATTTTACGGAGATGGAAAATGAAACAGTTTAAAGGCACTGACCTTTCCTTTACAAAACTGTTCCCAATCCTTTCTGCTATTCACAGGGATTAACACGGGCACAGTCAACGAATTCCTTCCAAATGAGGATCAAACAAGGTTGAACCTGTTTCACCATCGAAATCGACTCTCCTTGATCCTTTAACTCCCGAACTCCAATCTTCACTCTCCACTGATTCTCAACTAGCAGTATTATAAAGAAACTGCTGGCAATGATCTTTTAAACTTTAGCATTAAATAAAACTTCATCTTTCAACTAAACTGCGTCATAACATTAAATCACGCAGTGGCATGAAGTCAACATGGCAAATCCAGCCACGAACTGCCCCACCTCACAGGGAGGGGTCCGCTTTTTATACCCTGTAAAAAAAACCTGTCACATGACCTCTACTGGTGGGAAAAAGGATGTCACTCCACCATCACAAGACCATTACCTCAAGTCCAGTATAGCTTCAACACCTGTCATGTGACAAGTAAACCACTGTCACGTGTCACGGGTACGTAACAACAGAACAAGACCTCCAGCCAGCCACCAACTGGTCTCCTGAAACCCTTGCCAGTTCCTAGAAGGCCCTGGTCACACATTGCTCTGGACTTTGTCACTGGACTCCCTCCATCTGACGGTAACACTACCGTTCTTACCATAGTGGATCGTTTTTCCAACTTGGTCCACTTAGTTCCCCTTCCCAAGCTGCCCTCTGCCAAGGAGACTGCCAACCTGGTGATTCAGCATGTTTTCCGTATTCAAGGTCTCCCTGTTGAAGTGGTATCTGACAGAGGTTCGCAATTTACCTCCCAGTTTTGGAGGGCCTTTTGCAAACTACTCGGGATCAGGGTTAACCTCTAATCTGGGTTTCATCCACAGAGTAATGGCCAGACCGAGCGGGCTAATCAGCAGATGGAGGTGATGCTCCATTGTGTGACATCTCGGGAGTCTTCTCTTGGAGTCGGCAATTTCCCTGGGTTGAGTACGCCATCAATTCCTTACCTTCTGCTTCATCAGGTCTGTCACCGTTCCAGTGCTGTCTTGGCTAACAACCCCCCTTATTCACACCTCAGGAGGAGGAAGTGTTCCCTCAGCTGGAGGAAGTGTTCCCTCAGCCGAAGCGTTTGTCCAGAGTTGTTCACGGACCTGGAGATGAGCCCGAAAGGCGCTGCTTCAGTCTACAGCCAGAATGAAGCAGCAAGCAGACCGTCACTGCATCGAGGCCCCCCATTACCGCCAGGGTCAGAAGGTGTGGTTATTTTCGCGTGACATCCCCTTAAAGGTGGACTCCCGCAAGCAGGCGCCACGCTACATTGGACCTTTCCCCATCACCAAGGTGATCAGCCCTTCGGCGGTATATCTAAAACTACCCCCTACCCGTTGCAGGATTCACCCTACCTTCCATGTTTCAAGGATTAAGCCCTTTGTCTGCAGCCCCCTCTGTCCCACCCCCAAGCCCCCTCCCCCTCCCCGTCTCATCGATGGCTCAGAGACCTTCAACTGTGCGCCGATTACTGGACGTTCGATGCAGAGGTCGTGGACTGCAATACCTCGTTGATTGGGAGGGCTATGGTCCCGAAGAGAGGTCATGAGTTCCTGCTCAAGGTATCCTGGATCCCTCTCTCATTAGGAACTTTCATTGGAGCCATCCCGTACCGGCAAGAAGGGTGTCTGGAGACACCCGTCGGGGGGAGGGTACTGTTAAGGATCCGGCCTGAACACTGGGTCGAAGGGCCTCTGCTGGTAGCTCTGGACCATGACAGTCTTTAATTTCTGTTTTCTTTCACCTGGCCATGTGGGTTTTGGCCCAGCCCCTTTCCTTTTGGACTTTCTCCAATTACCTGCTTGTCTCCTCACTTGCACCCAACTGTTTCTAATTTTCACTCATTACCCGGTCCATTTAAACCCTGCCTTGACTCACATTCTCTGCCAGTTTGTCCCAGCTCTGACCTGTGTTGTTCCAGCCTGTCATTGTGACTGCTGCCAACTGATTTTTGCCGGTGCACTCTGGATCGTCTTCCATTGCCAGACTGCCTTTCCTGGGTAAGACCTCTGCCTGCCATTTTGGATTTGTGCCCGCCTCCTGTTTTTGTTGCCTTTGTGCTCCCTAATAAATCCTAGTAAAAGAGCATTCATTGGTCTGCACTTGAGTCCCTCTGTAACCTGACACTATGGCATTATTGCCATTTCTGATCATGCTCTAATGAAACTTTCTATCAAATAAATGGATTCTCACAGAGTAGGTCATCTTTTCCATTTTAAATATTTCCAAAATAATTTCATGCCAATCTTCTACTGCATGTGTATTGGATTTAGCCACTTTCTGATGATTGATTTTTTTACTTGCCACTAAGAGGACCTGTAGCAACTTTGTCTTTCTTCTGATCCAAAAACAGTACATGTCCCAAATAGAGTGTCTCAAAGTTCAGAGGTATCTGGGTCTTAAATACCTGACCTAAAGTTCTATGAATACCTTTGCAATATAAACTTAATTTAGGGCAATCCCAGAAAATATGGAAATGATTTGCCTCCTCGGAGCCACACCTTCTCCAACACGTCATGCTTGTATCTTTGTATTTTTCATGATATGGGGTCTGGAAGTATCTTATAATATTTTTCCAACAATGTTCTCTCCAAATCAAAGAGTTAGTCGAAGACCACTGAAAGCTGCATATTTTCCCCCAAACCTCCTCTGAAAGTACCAACCTCACTTCTTTCTCCCACTTCTCTTTAATATACAATGTGTTTTCATTTTTAGCATGTAAGAGTACATCGTATAATCGAAAAATTGATTTACTTGGCATTGAACTGTAAGCCGAATTCAGAATCTTGAAAAATTCTAATTCTAATGTTGATAAATCTGTATATCTACAACTCTGGGTAACATAATGTCGTATTTGAAGGTACCTAAAAAAAAAAAAGTCATTATGTTCTAGGCCATGTTTGTCCTGTAAGGATTGGAGACTTTAATACTCTTTTCTGTGTAAATGAGAGATAGGATGTAAGACCATTCTTTATCCATAGTTCAAATCTTTTATCTACTCTGTTGGGAAAAAATTCAGTATCATATGTACACCATCTGAAAAGTTTTAATGTGTTATTAATTCCACATGAATTAGCCACCTTCTGCCATACCTTTAATGTAAGATTTATCCAGCTGTTTTTAGACTTTTCCAATTGGGCTATCAATCCTTTGTCAGCTATTGAGGCCTGCAGAGGAAAACTGTCAAGGTTTGATGTTCAATCTGATATTTCCTTGCAGACAACGTTAGTTTTTGTGTTAGGGAGGCGTTTGATCGTTAATCTGACATTTCCTTGTGGATAATCTGTTAGTCATTGTGTGAGGGAGGGGATTTGGGGGGGAGGGGTTTGGGTTTGATGTTCAATCTGATATTACCTTGTAGACAACGTTAGTTTTTGTGTTAGGGAGGCGTTTGATCGTTAATCTGACATTTCCTTGTGGATGATCTGTTAGTCATTGTGTTAGGGAGGGGATTAGGGAGGTTTGATGTACAATCTGATGTTTCCTTGTAGACAACGTTAGTTTTTGTGTTAGGAAGGTGTTCAATCTGATGTTTCCGTGTGGATGATATGTAAGTTTATGTGTCAGAGAGGGGATGTGGGGGGTTTGGGTTTGATGTTTAAACTGACATTTCCGTGTCGATGATCTGTTAGTTTTTGAGTTGGGGAGGTTTGACGTTCAACCTGACGTTGCTGTGTGGACGACATGTTAGTTTTTGTGTGAGGGAGGGGATTTGAGGGTTTGTGGTTTGAAGTTTAATCTGACATTTCTGTGTGGACGATCTGTCAGTTTTTGTGTTGGGGTGGAGATTGGGGGTTGTTTGATGGTCAATCTGACATTTCCGTGTGGACAATCTGTCAGTTTTTGTGTGGGGGTGGAGATTGGGGGTTGTTTGATGTTGAATCTGACATTTCCGTGTGGATGACGTGTTAGTTTTTGTGTGAGGGAGGGAACTGGGGGCTGTTTGAGGTTTGTTGTTTAGTCTGAAGCTCCCATGTGGACGATCTATTAGTCTTTGTGTGGAGGAGGGGATTGGGGAGGTTTGTGGTTAGAAGTTTAATCTGACATTTCCATGTGGACAATCTGTCAGTTTTTGTATTGGGGTGGAGATTGGGGGTTGTTTGATGTTGAATCTGACATTTCCCTGTGCATGATTTGTTAGTTTTTGTGTGGGGGAGGGAATTGGGGCGGTTTGAGGTTTGTTGTTTAGTCTGAAGTTTCCGTGTGGACGATCTATCAGTCTTTGTGTGGAGGAGGGGATTGGGGAGGTTTGTGGTTTGAAGTTTAATCTGACATTTTCGTGTGGACAATCTGTCAGTTTTTGTGTGGGGGTGGAGATTGGGGGTTGTTTGATGTTTAATCTGACATTTCCCTGTGGATGACGTGTTAGTTTTTGTGTGGGGGAGGGAATTGGGGCGGTTTGAGGTTTGTTGTTTAGTCTGAAGTTTCCGTGTGGACGATCTATTAGTCTTTGTGTGAGGGAGGGGATTGGGGAGGTTTGTGGTTTGAAGTTTAATCTGACATTTTCCTGTGGACAATCTGTCAGTTTTTGTGTGGGGGTGGAGATTGGGGGTTGTTTGATGTTGAATCTGACATTTCCGTGTGGACGATCTATCAGTCTTTGTGTGGGGGTGGAGATTGGGGGTTGTTTGATGGTCAATCTGACATTTTCCTGTGGACAATCTGTCAGTTTTTGTGTGGGGGTGGAGATTGGGGGTTGTTTGATGTTGAATCTGACATTTCCGTGTGGAGGATCTATCAGTTTTTGTGTGGGGGTGGAGATTGGGGAGGTTTGTGGTTTGAAGTTTAATCTGACGTTTTCCTGTGGACAATCTGTCAGTTTTTGTGTGGGGTGGAGATTGGGGAGGTTTGTGGTTTGAAGTTTAATCTGACATTTCTATGTGGACGATCTATCAGTCTTTGTGTGGGGGTGGAGATTGGGGGTTGTTTGATGGTCAATCTGACATTTTCCTGTGGACAATCTGTCAGTTTTTGTGTGGGGGTGGAGATTGGGGGTTGTTTGATGGTCAATCTGACATTTTCCTGTGGACAATCTGTCAGTTTTTGTGTGGGGGTGGGGATTGGGGAGGTTTGTGGTTTGAAGTTTAATCTGACATTTCTGTGTGGACGATCTATCAGTCTTTGTGTGGGGGTGGAGATTGGGGGTTGTTTGATGGTCAATCTGACATTTTCCTGTGGACAATCTGTCAGTTTTTGTGTGGGGGTGGAGATTGGGGGTTGTTTGATGGTCAATCTGACATTTTCCTGTGGACAATCTGTCAGTTTTTGTGTGGGGGTGGGGATTGGGGAGGTTTGTGGTTTGACCAGGAGATCTCTCTCTGATCTTTCAGCAGCATGAAAGGCTATGGATCTAACACACAGCGAATATTTTCCTCGCATGAATATAGTGATGTCAATTATAACTGACATAAGTCAATAGCATCATAAAGCTTGAAGTAACGTTTGGATCTAACACACAGCGAATATTTTCCTCGCATGAATATAGTGATGTCAATTATAACTCACATAAGTCAATAGCATCATAACACTTTAAGCAACGTTTGGATCTAACACAGCGCATATTTTCTTCGTGAGAGAACAAGGTTAGGGCCGGAGGTCTCCGTGCCGGGGCCGCGGCAGTTGCAGTCCGGAGAGCGCGGCAGGGTGCGCGCGCTCGTGCAGTGTCCACGCTCCAGGCCGGTACCAACGGCATTTCCCGCCGGCCGGCCGCGCGACGCCAGCCAGTGATCCCCGGCGCGCGGGTGTCACTGCGTTTAGGCGACAGCGCGCAATAGGCCCTTTCGAGCCGCAATGCCTTGCAATCCTCCCGATTTAATCCTGGCCCAAACACAGAGTCACCCACAACAACCCGCCAACCGACCAAGCGATAGGACATTGGGAGTGTGAGAGGAAACCGGAGGAGGAGAAGGTACAAACTCCTTACGGGGGAGCGAAGGGAATATAAACCCGTTGTCACCGGCACTGTAATGCGCTGTGCTGACCGATGCTGTACCGTGATGGGAGGACCACTACTCCACCATTTGAAGTCAGGACAATTACCTGTCTGTGTTAGAATATTGCAATATGAACCAGTGGGTGGGGGGAAGAGAGGGGGAGAGGAAGAAAGACAGGGAATGAGGGAGAGGGAGAAAGGCAGAGAGAGAGGTGGGGGAGGGAGGGAATGAGGGAGAGAAGGAGAAAGGGAGAAAGGTGAGAGAGAGGAGATGGAAATAGAGACGGTGAGAGAGGGAGACGGCAGAGGGTGTGGGAGAGGCAAGGAAAGAGAGAGAGGGAGGGGAAACGGAGAGAGAGTGGAATGAGGGGAGAGGGGGAGATAGGGAAGGAGGGGGACGGGAGAAAGAGAGGAGAGGGAAATGGGGAGAGAGAAAGAGAGAGATTCTCTGATCTCACATTACAGCACCCATGTTAAAAGGTGAAAGGTAACAGAACTATTTATTTAGTCCCAATGCCCTTATAATGCTTCTCTTGAACTACACACAACCTTCACCCCTTTCCTCTTTGCAGCCACATGATGAATGTACATCAGCTGTGTCTTCTTTTCCAATTAGTGTGCCTCATGCTTCTTAGGGACCCATTGTTTGGAGCTGCATTTTCAGTTTACTCTACAGTCCATACTCAGATCTGAAGATTGGCAGCTGAAGTCAGTTGCTGAAGTTATTTGCTCTCCGCGCTAACTTTAAAAAAAGATGTCTGATATTGTGGAGGACATCGGCCGTTGTAGATGGGAAAGACGTGGGGTATTTTATGAAGAAAGATACGAGGTTTAAGTAACTACAGTTGCCTTTTTGCTTTGAGGCAGTGTTCTTGTGGATGTGTCTATCTCTCTGCATCTTTCCTATTTCAGATGAATATGGATTAATCTTTCCAACTGCAAGCAATCCAGTGGTGAGTATGTGCCGTTCCCTTTGACTCCGCATGTAACCTGTAGCCCATTTCATCCGTTCGTCCGTTGATAATCTACAGCCTCGGTGAGGCCACCTTCAGGATGGAGGATGAGCAAGTACCTTGTATTCCATCTGGGAAGCCTCCAGCATCAACCTGGAACTTAGAATATAGAACAGTATTTGAGTTCAAAGTAGGCCATCCCTACTTTGTGTAGTTTTCCGTGATCTCTTTCGTATCAGGGTGTGCAGGGGTCCTCAGTCCGGGTAAATTAACAGGGAGTAATCCTATTCTCAATGTTCTATCTTTATGGAGCCAATCCATATTTTTAGGCCTAGTTATTAGGTTGAATTTGGGGAGTAAGTGTTGCTTTTAGGCCTAATTCTTAGGCTAATTTTAGACTGTTAAAATGCCCTTTTGGCCTAGAACATTGTGCTGATCCAATATAATGGTCAATTAAGCCAGTCTGCTCTGCCTACAGAATGTCCATATCCCTCTATTTTCCTCCCATTCACAGGCCTATCTAAACATGTTTCAAAAAGTCCCTGATGTTTCTGCCTATACCACCACTCTAGGCAGTGCATTCCAGGCACCCACCACTCTCTGTGTGGGGAAAAAAAAACTTGCCCCTCACATCCCCTTTGAAGCTACCCCCTCTTAATTTAAGTGCATGCCCTTTGTCATTAGATGTTTCAACCCTGGGAAAAAGATATTGTCTGTCTACACTCTCAGTGCCTCTCATAATCTTATACATCTCCATCAGATCTCCCCTCTGCCTCTGAAGTTAGTTTTCTCTAAATTCCAGTAATTTTTCCCCTTCCCCTTCCCTCTTCTTCAGTTCTTCATTCTGGCATCCTTTCTCCACCTCACCTGCCTATCACCTGCCCCTGGTTCCCCTCTTCCTCCCTTTTCCCCCATGGAACCTCTCCCCGCTCCTATCAGATTCCTTCTTCTTCAGGCCTTTATCTTTTCCACCTATCACCTCCCAGCTCTTTATTTCATCCTCCGTTCCACCCCCCCGCCCCCCCCCCCCACACACACACACACACCTGGCTTCACCTATCACATTCCAGCTTGTACTCTTTCCACTCCACATCACCTTATTCCCCCTTTCCTTTCCAGCCCTGATGAAGGGTCTCAGGCCAAGGTGTTGACTGTTCAATCCTCTCCACAGATGCTGCCTGACCTGCTGAGCTCCTCCAGGATTTTGTGTGTGCTGCTCTGGATTTCCAGCGTCAGCAGGATCTCTTGTGTTAAAGATAGTGAGGGACCGCAGCACCAGTTAGAACGGGAGATTTCTTGTTCGTGTGAATAGTGAGTTCGGTGTGCATTTTGTGGCTCACAGCTGTTGGGGAAACAATTTTCCAAGGCTGAACAAATAAATCTGTCCCCATGCTCAATTAGGTGCTTCATCCGGGGGAACGATAGGAGCAGCTATGGAGGGAAATAAAGAGTTGTCGTTTCCGGCCAAGACCCTACGTCAGGACTGGAAAGGAAGGGAGAAGAGGCCAGAATAAAGAGGAAGGGGAGGTGGGGGGGGGGGGAGGAGGACAAGCTGGAATAGATCTTTCCCGGCTGGAGAAGGAAATGGGGACAAGAATTTCACAGAATTTGCCCCAGAACATCAGTTGGAAGGTTGCATCATCCTCAGTAGCCAATGTTCTGGCCTCCTCTCCTGAGCCTACGCTTGGAGATGAATGCCAAGACCCCGGATCAAAACTAAGGACAGATTTTGCTATAAACATCTGAAAATGCCAATTCAGAGTGTGGAGTACAAAGACTGGCCACAGTAATCTCTGCGGCATTCACTGAATCCTAGAGGAACTCAGCACGTCAGGCAGCATCTATGCTGGCTGGTGGTGTGGTGGCATCCGCACTGGTCTTCGAGACGAGTGGTCCCGAGTTCCAGTCCGGCCGGTTCCTCGCACGCCTTCCATCCATACTTGCCGGGTTGTGCGTCGAGCTAGCAACTCGGCCTCGTAAAACAGAGGCAGATGCTAAAGAAACGGTAAGGTTGTCGTCCGATGCTCCACGAGGCGCGGAGAGGAACAACAAAAACAGTCGAAGTTTCGGGCCGAGGCCCTTCATCTGGACTGCAAACGAGAAATGAGAAGTCAGAGTTAAGAGGGTGGGGGGAAGAGAGGAAGGAGTACCAGGTGGTAGATGATAGAAGGGGTGGGTGTGGAGTAACGAGATGGGAAGTTGATTGGTGAGAGATAAAGGGCCGGGGAAGGGGGAATCTGATAGGAAAGGACAGAAGGCCATGGAAGAAAGGGAAGAGGGAGGAGCACCAGAGGAAGCTGATGGGTAGGTAAGGAGATAAGGTGAGAGAGGGAAATGGGAATGGGGAATGGTGAAGGGGAAGTTTGGTGGGGGATGGGGAATTAACAGATGTTTGCAAAATCAGTGTTCATGGGGACGGCGTTTTTACAAGTGTCAGGGTGGGAAGAGGTGTACCAGTAGTTCATGTGAACTGTTGGGTTCGTGGACTGGACTTTTTCTGGATTTTATATTCTGGGTTTTTGCCCATTCTTTCCTGTTTAGTATTGAGCGGGCAGAGGGTGGTGGGGGGATTTGGGAGTTGATGTTCTTGTGTTTTGTGCAGGGGTCGGGGATTTGGGAGGGGTTGATGATTGTGTTGCTGTTCTTTTTTCTGCAGGGGGGTGGGTACATGGGTTTGATCTTTCTCTTTCGACAACCTCCATGTTTTTTCTTTGTTTTGTGGCTATCTGGAGAAGATGAATCTCAGAGTTGTATACTGCATACATACTTTGATATTAAGTGAAATCTTTGAACCTCACCGCATGTTAAATCTCCCTCTACTTGTGCAGCCCTTCATTTTAGATGGTTTCAAGTCTGACCTCAGGCTCTACGTCTTGGTGACTGTGGATCCATTTCTACAATGAGGGCTGATCCGCTTTGCCACTACAAAGTGTTCTGAACCCACTGAAAAGAATTTAGTAAGTGTCACATTGACTTATCTTTAGGAGATACAGTTAATTCTGTGAAAGTACTTTTAGAAGAGGTTAATTCTTGCCTAACTCACCATTGTATGGAAGTAATAGACTAGGGTGGGATCTTGATGTTACGTTCCCAACCCCAGCCAATAGCTGACCACTCTGTCTCGGGGTGGCTGTGGGGGGAAGTTGGTGTGGTTAGAGAAGCATCTCCTAACTAGTCTCGTTCAAAAAGCTTACAAAACAATGTCAGGAAAAGTCCTCCCCACCATTGAGCACGTCTACAATGAGTGCAGCCACAAGAAAGCAGCGTCCATCATCAGGGACACCCACCACCCAGACCACACTCTCTTCTCATCAGGAGGAAGGTACAAGAGCCGTAGATCTGACACCATAAGTTTCAGTTATCACCCTACAATCATCAGGCTCCTGAACCGGTGTGGATAACTTCACTGAATTCAGGTTCCACCACCTATGGACTAACTTTCAAGGGCTCTACAACTCATGTCCTCACTGCTTCCGTATGTGTTTATGTATTTGCACAGTTTGTCTTTTGCACGTTGGTTATTTGGCCGTGTCTGTGTGTTGTTTTTCATTGATTCTATTGTATTTATCTGTATAAGACCTTAAGAGATGGGAGCAGAATGGGCCATACAGCCCATCCAGTCAGGAGCTGGCCACAGCCTCAGTTCAGTGCAGAGATTAGCAAACGTCACAAAGCAACAAGTTGAACCAGCCTGAACCTCCCCTCTGGCCCCAACACCCTGATATTTTCAAACTGGCCCGGCCATCCGAATCTTGAATCCCTTCAGCCCACCTCTCAATTTTTCACTAACACATTACTTAAACTTTACCCCTTTGGCCAACTTCCTTTTCTAACCCAGAACTATGTCTGTGACTCAGTGGTAAGTATGGTTTAATACATTGCCTGTAAAATGATTCAGGGCATTTTACACCATGGAAAGAAAATCATCAAAGCTAGCTGGTATTGTGAAGAACTGTCTGTTGAGGATGGCGCACTTTGCATTGTACCTTGACCAAACTCGTGTCAGTTAGTAAGTATTCCTTCCTTTCACTCCTGATCAGAACCCAGATATTCAAGGTTAGAAACAACAACAGTGGAAGTAGAAATATAGAGAAACCAGCCTGCAAAGCATGAGTCATTCCATCATAAAGAACGCTTGGAATTACCCTGTGGGATCCTTTCAAAGATTAATGTCTTTAAAGTGAACGTCCAGTTACAGTAGCTGACACTGATATGATTTGCTGTATTACTGTCCTGTGGCTGCTGGTTAGATTTAGGTGTTCCATGGGTATGACAGGGTATCTCCACCAGTAGAGTGGTGTCAAGATTCGACCTGCTTCCTCGTCTTGTTCTCTGTCAGACAGTGAGTTGTTTGTTTTGTGGATCAATAAATAATCGTGCAGATGATGTGTGAATGGTGAGAGTTGAGGAAGCACCTCAGGTAATCCTTGTTTCAATTCTCAAATTCTTTTTAGGGAAGAAGGAAAGACCATGATTCAGAAAGATCTTCCCAGAATGGCGGAGGGTGGTTGGGGGTGGAGTGGGGAGTGGAGTGAGAGTAGTGTGGGAAGAGGTGGAAGAGGAGAGTAGGGTGGGAAGAGGTGTACCGGTAGTTCATGTGAACTGTTGCATTCATGAACTGGATCGTTGGGTTTGTGGACTGGACGATTGGGTTCATGGACTGGTCTGTTGGGTTCATGGATTGGACTATCGGGTTCGTGGTCTTGACCGTTGGGTTTGTGGACTCTGGACTTTGTCAGTCTGATGGATTTTATATTCTGGGTTTTTGCCCATTCTTTCCTGTTTTGTATTTGAGCGGGCAGAGGGTGGTGAGGGAATTTGGGAGTTGATGTTCTTGAGTTTTGTGCAGGGGTCAGGGATTTGGGAGGGGTTGATGATTGTGTTGCTGTTCTTTTTTCTGCAGGGGGGTGGGTACATGGGTTTGACCTTTCTCTTTCAACAACCTCCATGTTTTTTCTTTGTTTTGTGGCTATCTGGAGAAGATGAATCTCAGAGTTGTATACTGCATACATACTTTGATATTAAGTGAAATCTTTGAACCTCACCGCATGTTAAATCTCCCTCTACTTGTGCAGCCCTTCATTTTGGATGGTTTCAAGTCTGATCTCAGGCTCTACATCTTGGTGACTTCCTGTGACCCTCTGCGGATCTATTTCTACAATGAGGGCTGATCCATTTTGCCACTACAAAGTGTTCTGAACCCACTGAAAAGAATTTAGTAAGTGACACTTTGACTTATCTTTAGGAGATACAGTTAATTCTGTGGAAGTACTTTTAGAAGAGGTTAATTCTTGCCTAACTCACCGTTGTATGGAAGAAATAGACTAGGGTGGGATCTTGATGTTACGTTCCCAACCCCAGCCAATAGCTGACCACTCTGTCTCGGGGTGGCTGTGGGGGGAAGTTGGTGTGGTTAGAGAAGCATCTCCTAACTAGTCTCGTTCAAAAAGCTTACAAAACAATGTCAGGAAAAGTCCTCCCCACCATTGAGCACGTCTACAATGAGTGCAGCCACAAGAAAGCAGCGTCCATCATCAGGGACACCCCCCACCCAGACCACACTCTCTTCTCATCAGGAGGAAGGTACAAGAGCCGTAGATCTGAAACCATAAGCTTCAGTTATCGCCCTACAATCATCAGGCTCCTGAACCGGTGTGGATAACTTCACTGAATTCAGGTTCCACCACCTATGGTCTAACTTTCAAGGGCTCTACAACTCATGTCCTCAGTGCTTCCGTATGTGTTTATGTATTTGCACAGTTTGTCTTTTGCACGTTGGTTATTTGGCCGTGTCTGTGTGTTGTTTTTCATTGATTCTATTGTATTTATCTGTATAAGACCATAAGAGATGGGAGCAGAATGGGCCATACAGCCCATCCAGTCAGGAGCTGGCCACAGCCTCAGTTCAGTGCAGAGATTAGCAAACGTCACAAAGCAACAAGTTTAACCAGCCTGAACCTCCCCTCTGGCCCCAACACCCTGATATTTTCAAACTGGCCTGGCCATCCGAATCTTGAATCCCTTCAGCCCACCTCTCAATTTTTCACTAACACATTACTTTAACTTTACCCCTTTGGTCAACTTCCTTTTCTAACCCAGAACTATGTCTGTGACTCAGTGGTAAGTATGGTTTAATACATTGCCTATAAAATGATTCAGGGCATTTTACTCCATGGAAAGAACATCATCATATTACCATATAACCATATAACAATTACAGCACGGAAACAGGCCATCTCAGCCCTTCTAGTCCATGCCGAACGCTTACTGTCAGCTAGTCCCACTGACCCGCACTCAGCCCATAACCCTCCATTCCTTTCCTGTCCATATACCTATCCAAGTTTGCTTTAAATGACAATACCGAACCTGCCTCTACCGCTTCTACTGGAAGCTCATTCCACACAGCTACCACTCTGAGTAAAGAAATTCCCTCTCATGTTACCCTTAAACTTTTGCCCCCTAAGTCTCAACTCGTGTCCTCTTGTTTGAATCTCCCCTACACTCAATGGAAAAAGCCTATCCACGTCAACTCTATCTATCCCCATAATTTTAAATACCTCTATCAAGTCCCCCCTCAACCTTCTACGCTCCAAAGAATAAAGACATAACTTGTTCAATCTTTCCCTATAACTTAGGTACTGAAACCCAGGTAACATTTTAGTAAATCTTCTCTGCACTCTCTCTAGTTTGTTGACATATTTCCTATAATTCAGTGACCAGAACTGTACACAATACTCCAAATTCAGCCTTACCAATGCCTTGTACAATTTTAACATTATATCCCAACTCCTGTACTCAATGCTCTGATTTATAAAGGCCAACATACCAAAAGCTTTCTTCACCACCCTATCCACATGAGATTCCACCTTCAGGAAACTATGCACCATTGTTCCTAGATCACTCTGTTCTACTGCATTCTTCAATGCCCTACCATTTACCATGTATGTCCTATTTGGATTATTCCTACCAAAATGTAGCACCTCACACTTATCAGCATTAAATTCCATCTGCCATCGTTCAGCCCACTCTTCTAACTGGCCTAAATCTCTCTGCAAGCTTTGAAATCATACTTCATTATCCACAATGCCACCTACCGTAGTATCATCTGCATACTTACTAATTCAATTTACCACCCCATCATCCAGATCATTAATGTATATGACAAACAACATTGGACCCAGTATAGATTCCTGAGGCACACCACTAGTCACTGGCCTCCAACCTGACAAACAGTTATCCACCACTACTCTCTGGCATCTCCCATCCAGCCACTGTTGAATCCATTTTACTACTTCAATATTAATACCTAATGATTGAACCTTCCTAACTAACCTTCTGTGTGGAACCTTGTCAAAGGCCTTACTGAAGTCCATATAGACAACATCCATTGCTTTACCCTTGGCAACTTTCCTCGTAACCTCTTCAAAAAAATTCAATAAGATTTGTCAGACATGACCTTCCACGCACAAATCCATGTTGACTGTTCCTAATCTGACCCTGTCTATCCAGATAATTATATATACCATCTCTAAGAATACTTTCCATTAATTTACCCACCACTGACGTCAAACTGACAGGCCTATAATTGCTAGGTTTACTCTTAGAACCCTTTTTAAACAATGGAACCACATGAGCAATACGCCAATCCTCCGGCACCATCCCCGTTTCTAATGACATCTGAAATATTTCTGTCAGAGCCCCTGCTAATTCTACTCTAACCTCCCTCAAGGTCCTAGGGAATATCCTGTCAGGATCCGGAGATTTATCCACTTTTATATTCCTTAAAAGTGCCAGTACTTCCTCCTCTTTAACTGTCATAGTTTCCATAAATTCCCTACTTGTTTCCCTTACCTCAGACAATTCAATATCCTTCTCCTTAGTGAATACCGAAGAAAATAAATTGTTCAAAATCTCCCCTAAAGCTAGCTGGTATTGTGAAGAACTGTCTGTTGAGGATGGCGCACTTTACATTGTACCTTGACCAAACTCGTGTCAGTTAGTAAGTATTCCTTCCTTTCACTCCTGATCAGAACCCAGATATTCAAGGTTAGAAACAACAACAGTGGAAGTAGAAATATAGAGAAACCAGCCTGCAAAGCATGAGTCATTCCATCATAAAGAACGCTTGGAATTACCCTGTGGGATCCTTTCAAAGATTAATGTCTTTAAAGTGAACGTCCAGTTACCGTAGCTGACACTGATATGATTTGCTGTATTACTGGCCTGTGGCTGCTGGTTAGATTTAGGTGTTCCATGGGTATGACAGGGTATCTCCACCAGTAGAGTGGCGTCAAGATTCAGACGGACAGACATACTTTATTTATCCTAAGGGAAATTGGGTTTCGTTATAGCCGCACCAACCAAGGATAGTGTAGAAATATAGCAATATAAAACCTTAAATAATTAAATAATAATAAGTTAATCATGCCAAGTGGCAATAAGTCCAGGACCAGCCTATTGGCTTTACACTCGGAGGGAGGAGTTGTAAAGTTAGATGGCCACAGGCAGGAATGACTTCCTATGATGCTCAGTGTTACATTTTGGTGGAATGAGTCTCTGGCTGAATGTACTGCTGTGCCTAACCAGTACATTATGGAGTGGATGGGAGTCGTTGTCCAAGATGGCATGCAAATTGGACAGCATCCTCTTTTCAGACACCACCGTCAGAGAGTCCAGTTCCACCCCAACAACATCACTGGCCTTACGAATGAGTGTCTGCTGCCCCAGCACACAACAGCAAGCATGATAGCACTGGCCACTACAGACTCGTAGAACATCCTTAGCATCGTCCAGCAGATGTTAAAGGACCTCACTCTCCTCAGGAAATAGAGACGGCTCTGCCCCTTCTTGTAGACTGTCTCAGTGTTCTTTGACCAGTCCAGTTTATTGTCAATTCGTATCCTCAGGTATTTGTAATCCTCCACCATGTCCACTCTGACCCCTTTGGATGGAAACAGGGGTCACCGGTGCCTTAGCCCTCCTCAGGTCCACCACCAGCTCCTTAGTCTTTTTCACATTAAGCTGTAGATGATTCTGTTCACACCATGTGACAGAGTTTCCCACCGTAGCCCTGTACTCAGCCTCATCTCCATTCGACCTGCTTCCTCTTCTTGTTCTCTGTCAGACAGTGAGTTGTTTGTTTTGTGGATCAATAAATAATCGTGCAGATGATGTGTGAACGGTGATAGTTGAGGAAGCACCTCAGGTAATCCTTGTTTCAATTCTCAATTTTTTTTTAGGGAAGAAAGAAAGACCATGATTCAGAAAGATCTTCCCAGAATGGCGGAGGGTGGTTGGGGGTGGAGTGGGCAGTGGAGTGAGAGTAGGGGAAACAGAAGAGTAACAGCTTTGTGGGAGATGACACCTCCACAGTGGGCTGGATCTCAAACCATGACAAGACAGAGTACAGGAAGGAAAAGGGAGTCCAGTGGCATAGTGTTACAGCAAGAACTTGTCCTTCATTTTCAGCAAAATGAAAGTGACTTCAGAAAGTGAGGGGGAGGACATGTCCTGGTGCTGAGTGGACATGGTTGGGAACTCCAAGTCCCCAGCTGTAACTATCACCAGCAGTTTAATGTGGTCCAAGCATGTGGATGCTAGAAAGCATACCAATGCCTCTACATCCACAGAAATCTAAGGAAATTCACCATGTCCACTCTGACTGTTACTAGCATTTTTTATCAATCCACTACAGAAGGAATCCTATGTAAATATACTGCAGCTTGGTCTGGCAACTGCTCTGCCCAGGAGCACAGGAAATTGCCAAGAACTGTGAACGCAGCCCAGTCTATCATGCAAATAAGCCTTCCCTTCATTGACTCCACTTCCATTTCCCATTACCTTGGGAAAGCATCAACCTAATCAAGGGCCAATACTTTCTCCCTTTTTCCTTCTCCTATTAGGCAGAAGATATGAAAGTCTGGGAGCAAGTGTCACCAAGTTCAGGCAGCTTTGAACACTATTATCAGACTATTGAATAGACCCCTAATATGCAAAAGGGTCTATCGACTCTTGACCTGCCTATCTACATTGGTGTGGTCCCTCCACTTGATTTGTCTGCCCGCACTGCGCTTTCACATATACTACAGTTTGTTTTCCTTTTATAGCCTCAATGTACTTATGTCAGAATAGTCTGTCTGGATGAAATGCACGCACACAAAACGTTGCTCTGTATCTTGATAAGTTTGACATTAAGAAACTCTTATCAATACCAAGCAAGTTGGGTGTTTGGGATGAAAGTCTGGTGTGTGTCAGGAGGCTTGACCCCAAAAGCAGAGTAGTGGAAACGATTGAGCGGTGAGCAATAGCTGTACTAATAAACTGCAAAATAACAAGACAGTAAACAAGAGATAACAGGTACTAAACACCACAAGCAGCAAGATAACTGAAGCTGGAAACAACTGCTTAAGGCTGCTTGGTTCAATGAATGAACAAGCGCTGAGGGTGACAGCCGGGTTGAAATAGGCTGCAGGTGATGAGTTGGAGATCAGTGGCTGTTCAGTCCTGTTAGCTGGGTGGAGATTGGGAGGCGCCTGCCTGTGCAGGCCTGACATTTGATAGTGGGGGTAGAATTCATGTCAGGACAGGACTAGACTGTCGTTAATTGTAAAACCCAAAGCCGCCTCCTTTCCTTTCACCTCCCATCAGTTTATCTACCGTATCTCACATTGAGTATTTAATATTTCAGTAATATTTGAGTAATCTTGTAAATATATAGGTTGATTAAGCATTCTTGTTTAAGTATTTCATTACGGGTTATATGTGTGTATATGTGTATGTGTGTGTATATATATATATATATATATATATACGTGAATTACATACGTCATCAAGCTAACACATGACACGTGCATGCCTCGCTTAAAGTGAACACAAAGTTAGACTCACATTTCGGATTCCTGTGTCTTCCTTTGAATTAGTTTAATGTTTAGAAATTACAAAACGTAACGCCAAATATAGCAAGTAGGTTGAAAATGCTGAGCCAGCCAATCAGCATTAATGGGGATGGGATGCCTCAGGTCAAAGACCTTCCTTCACACACTGCTCTCTTTACTGATCTATATTCTGCATTCTTTTAGAGATTATCAGCAGCACTTTAGTTTGATATTCTACACAAAGATTGGCTGAACTCTCCAGTACAGAGATGAACGACTACTGCCTGCACTGTCAGATGTGTTTTCAAACCCATCTTATTTATTCTTTAAATTTATTTACTTGGAGATACAGCCTTCTGGCCCAACGAGCCTGTGCTGCCCCATTAGATCTGTGAGACCAATTACCCGACCAACCCCTACGTCCTTGGAACATGGGAGGAAACCAGAGCACCTGAAGGAAATGCATATGGTAGTGGCAAGAACATCCAAACTCCTTACAGACAGCGTCAGGAACGGAACCCTGGTCAGTGGCACTGTAAAGTGATGCGCTAACTACTACATGACAGTGCTGCTTATCTTGTATTTGTCACGTACCCCGTGACCGGGTTACCAAATCAGCAGAAGTGGAATGATACGTTGGAGTCTGGTGATACTGTAACTAAGGGTGTTTATTAGTAAACTAAGTAATACAGTATCAAAAATGCAAATATACATATAAAACAGGTTAGCAATGATAAATACAGAAGTGTAGGAATAAGAATCAAAACCAAGAGAGAGCGAGCGAGAGATGAGCAGCTGCAGCAGGCAAACCTTCTGTTGTCTTCTTGGTCCGTTGTACTGTTGTGGTCACCGATTATGACCCTTCCGTTCCAAGCCAGACCGTTCTTCAGTGATGAACTTGTCACCCAGGCGAGGGTGGACACACACACACACACAAGCCCCCACCGGCCTGCCTTCACACACTGAGCCTCTAACCGATTTCCCCCGAATCGATCCTCCAAGCCCCCACCTTACTGTGGGTGCACAACACTCTTTCAGTGTCCAGTGGCATGTCTGCCTGTGTCTCAGCAGACTCGTCTTTTATCTCCCCTGCCGGGGTACCAGCCATCCATCAACTGACCATGTCCATGTCCATCAAACTGGGCCACTCCCTGCTGTCTCAGCAAGCACCTGGCATCACTCTGCTGTGTCAGCAAGGATTCACACAAGCAAGCAAAGTGGCAAAAGTCCTTGGAAGAAAAGTCAACAATCAGTGAAGAAGCCATAATTTTAAATCCTTGTGTCTCTCTCATTATCAGCATGTGCAGCGTGGCACCTCTCCCCCTCTATCACTCTCTCATTAACAGCATAGCTCACGGGGGAGGGGGGGGTCAACTTTGGACCCCATCTCCCCATGGTTTTCTCATCACACATAACATATTCATGTAAAATTTCCTCTTGCACTCGTTCACAAGTGCGGGGGGGCGGGGGGAAGGCAGGGACATTCTGACCACTGCATTACCATGGTGACGGGCACTTGAAAAGGTCTTTGTGTTCTCGCCATTTCTCTTCTTAGTGTTAAACTGAGAAGCCTGAAGTCAGGAACAGTACGATTTAAATGACCTTTCACCATTTTGCCCATTCTCCTAATCTGTCTAAGTCCTTCTTGCAGCCACTCTGCTTCCTCAACACTACCTGCCCCTCCACTTATCTTCGTATCATCTGCAAACTTGGCCACAAAGTCATCAATTCCATCATCCAAGTCGTTGACATAGACTTTAAAAAGACTCCTGTGGAATACCACTCGTCACTGGCGGCCAATCCAAAAGGTATCCCTTTATTCCCTCTCTTTGCCTCCTCTCAATCATTTCTATCCATGATAGAATCTTTTCTGTAATACTCTTTTCAGTAGCCTTATGTGTGAAAATCCAAGTACACAACACCCACCAATCCTGTTTGTATTTCTTCAAATAATTCCAATGGTTTTCCCCTCAAGGAAAGCATGCTGACTCTGGCCTATTTTATCATGTGCCTTCAAGTACTCCAAAACCACATCCTTAAAAATCGACTCCAATATCTTCCCAACCACTGAGGTCAGGCTAACTGAACTATAATTTCCCTTCTTCTACTTCCCTCTCTTCATCAAAGTTCACAGAAAAATTTACTATCAAAGTACATACACGTCACCACATACAGCTCTGAGATTTTCCTCTCTTATGCCTCTGTAATTCCCATTACTCCATGACTTTAGCTTCTTCTTCTCAAACGGCAGGGTGAGTTCTATCATATTATGATCCCTGTTTCCTAAAGTCCCGTTACCTTGATCTTCCTAATCATATCTGGTTCATTACACAACCCCCGATCCAGAATTGCTGATCCCCTAGTGGGCTCAACCACAGGCAGCTCCAAAAATCCACTTGGAAAGGCATTCCACATGTTCTCTTTCTCGGTATCCAGCATCAGTCGATCATGAGGCATTGATCGTGTGGATAGTCAGAGGCTTTTCCCCAGGGCTGAAATGGCTTGCATGAGAGGGCACAGTTTTAAGGTGCTTGGAAATAGGTACAGAGGAGATGCCAGGGGTCAGTTTTTTACACCGAGTAGTGAGTGTGTGGAATCGGCTGCCGGCGATGGAGGTGGATACAATTGGGTCTTTTAAGAGACTCCTGGATAGGCACATGGAATTGAGAAAACTACAGGGCTATGGGTAACCTGAGGTAATTTCTAAGGTAAGGACATGTTTGGCAGAGTATTGTGGGCTGAAGGGCCCGTATTGTGCTGTAGGTTTTCTGTGTTTCTATCAAGTTGATTTTCCCTATCCATCTGCAGGATGAACATAACATTGCCTTTTTGACATGCTTTTTTCTATGTATCTCCCTCTGTAATTTGTAGACCACATCCTGGCTACTGTTTGGAGTCCTGCGTATAACTCCCGTCAGGGACTTTTTACCCTTGCTGTTTCAGAACTCTACCCACAAGGAGTCTACATTTTCTGATCCTAGGTCAATTCTTTCTAAAGATTTGATCCTGGGATATTAAGCTCCCAACTGCATTCATATTTCAGCCATGCTTCCATGGTACCCACAACATCACAGCTGTCAGTCTCTAACTGAGCGGCAAGATCATCTACCTTACTTCGTATACTGCATGCATTAAAACATAACATCTTCAGTCCTGTATTTGCAATTTTGCCCTCTTGTTACACTGCAACCCGTCCCACTGACTGTAATTTTACCGTCATCTGCTTGTCTTTCCTGACAGTCTCACACACTATCCTCAGCCCTATCACTCCAGCTCCCATCCCCCAGTGAAATTTGTTTAAATCCTCCCCAATGGTTCCAGCAAACCTGCCCACAAGGATATTGGTACCCCTGGTGGTCAGGTATAGTTCATCTGTTTTGTACAGTTCATACCTTCCAAAAAAGATCCTAATGATCGTATATCACAAACCTTATCCCCTGCACCAGTTCCTCAGCCATGCATTCATCTGCCAAATTAGCCTAGTCATGTCCTCACTGGCACATGGCACAGGCAGCAATCCAGAGAATGTTACCTGGAAGTATTCTAAAGAGAACATGAGACAACCATGGCTGACAAGGGAATTCAAAGCCAGCATAAAAGCAAAAGAGAGGGCATATAATATAGCAGAAATTAGTAGGAAAGTAGAGGATTTGGAAGCTTTTGAAAACTAACAGAAGACAACTATAAAAGCCATGAAGAGAGAAAAGATGAAATATGAAGGGAAGCCAGTGAATAATATCAAAGAGGATACAAAAAGTTTTTGCAGATATAGAAAGAGTAGGAGAGAGACGAGTGGATATCAGACTGCTGGAGAATGATGCTGGAGAGGTAGTAATGGGGATGGTTGATGAACCTAATAACTACTTTGCGTCAGTCTTCACTCTGGAAGAGACTAGCAACAACTGTGAGAGTGCCAGTGGACAGAGGCAAGTGTTGTTGCTATCACTAAGGAGAAGGTGCTTGCAAAGTTGAAAAGCCTGAGGTAGATGAACCACTTGGATCAGATAGACCACATCCCAGATTTCTGAAAGAGGTGGGTAAAGAGATTGCGGAACCATCAGTGATGATCATTCAAGATGCACCAGATTCTGGACTGGAACATTGTAAATGTCACTCCATTCATTAAAAGGGGAGAGGCAGATGAAAGAAAATTATTGGCCAGTTACCCTGAAAACAGTGATTGGCAAAATGTTAGAGCCTATTATTAAGGTTGAGGTTTCAGGGTATTTGGAGGCACATAATAAAATAGGCCAACATCAGCATGGTTTTCTAAAGGGCAAATCTTGCCTGAAAAATCTGCTGGAATTCTTTGAGGAAATAACAGACAAGTTAGACAACAGAGAGTCAGTGGATCATGTTTATTTGGATTTGGATTTTCAGAAGGACTTTGACAAAATACAACAAATGAGGCAGCAAAACAAAATAGGAGACCATGGCATTACAGGAAAGGTACTAGCATGGATAGAAGATTGGCTGACTGCCAGGAGGCAAAGAGTGAGACTGAAGGAGGCTGTTACATGAGTTACAACCTCCGGGCAGCTGTTTATCAACTTTCACATGGAGGAAGCTAGATTTGCTCCGGGGAGCCAGTCATTTGCTCTGTGGAGCCGGCACATCTTTCAACTCCGGAGAGATTCGATGATGACCCAGGTTCTTGCCTCAGGTTCCTCACACAATGCTCATTAGTGTTTGAACTCCAGCCGCCCCGGTTCCCTTCAGAGCTTGGAAAAGTGTTCTCCTTTATCTTTCTCCTGACTGGAAGAACCCTGGCCTGGGTCAATGTGCATTGGGAACGTAGGTCAAAGTTCTGCCTGGATTTGGAGGAATTCACAGCCAACATGAGGAAGGTGTTTCATCACCCTGCTGGAGCTTGCCGGGCCTCGGACCACCTGATGAAGATTCAATAGGTGGGACGGTCAGTGGCTGACTACACAATTGAATTTCACACATTGGCTCAAGAGATTGGTTGGAATGGGAATGCCTTGGGCAGTCTATAACACCCATCCCTGCAACCATCCATCACACCAACACTGGTAGCACCAAGAACAGTTCCAATCTCTGTATCCATCTGTCACACCAACAGTGGGAGCACCACGTACAGTTCCCACCTCTGTATCCATCAGTCACAACAACACTGGGATCACCATGTACACTTGCGATCTCTGCATCCATCCATCACACCAACAATGTGAGCACCATGTACAGTTCACATCTCTGTATCCTTCTGTCAGACTAGCACTGCTATCACCCTGATCAGTTCCCATCTCTGTATCCCTCAATCACACCAACACTGGGAGCAACATATACAGTTCCCAACTCTGTATCCATCTGTCACACCGACACTAGGAGCACCGTGTACATGTCATTTCTCTGTATCCATCCATCACACTGACAATGGGATCACCACATACAGCTCCCATCTCTGTGTCGATCGGTCACACCAAAACTGCAATCACCATATACAGCTCCCATCTCTGTATTGATCCGTCAGACAAAAACTGGGATTACTATGTACAGTTCCAATCTCTGCATCCATCAGTAATACCAGAACTGGCATCACCAGATCAGTTCCCATCTCTGTATCCCTCATTCTACCAATACCGGGATCACCATATACAGTTCCCATATCTGTATCAATCCATCAGACCAACACTGGAAGCACCATGTACAATTCCCATGTCTGTATCCATCTGTCACACCAACACTGGGAGCACGATGTACAGTTCCCATCTCTGTATCCTTCTGTGGCACCGACAATGGGCTCACACTGTACAGTTCCCAGCTCTGTATAAGTCATTCACAGCAACACTGGGAGCAACATGATCAGTTCCCATTTCTGTATCCATCTGTCACACCAGCACTGGTAGCACCATGTACAGTTCCCATCCCTGTATCCATCTGTCACACCAACACTGGGAGCACCATGTACAGTTCCCTTCTCCGTATCCATGCATCACACCAACACTGGGAGCAGCATGTAAAGTTCCAATCCCTTTATCCATCCGTCACACTGACAATGGGATCACCATATACAGTTCCCATCTCTGTGTCGATCAGTCACACCAACACTGCAATTACCATGTACAGTTCCCATCTCTGAATCCATCAGTGACACCCACACTGGGTACACCCTGATTACTTCCCATCTCTGTAAACCTCAGTCACACCAACACTGGGAGCACCATATACACTTCCCATCTCTGTATCCATGCATCTCACCAACACTGGGAGCAGCGTGTACAGTTCTGATATCTGTATCCATCCGTCACGCCAACTCTGGGATCACCATGTACAGGTCCACTCTGTAGCCATCAGTAACACGAACACTGGGAACACCATTTAAAGTTCCTATCCCTGTATCTATCCGTCACACCAACATTGTTTCACCATGTACTGTTCCCATCTCTGTATCGATCAGTCACACCAACTCTGGGAGCACCATGTACAGTTCCCTTCTCTGTATCCATCCCTCACACCAACACTGGGAGTACCATGTAAATTTCCCATCTCTGTATCCATCCATCACAGTCACACCAACAGTGGGAGCACCATGTACAGTTCGCATCTCTGCATTGATCCGTCAGAGCAACACTGGGAGCACCACGTACAGTTCTTATCTCTGTACCCATCCGTGACACCAACAGTGGGAGCACCATGTACAATTCGTATCTCTGTATCCATCCGTGACACCAACACTGGGAGCACCATGTACAGTTCCCAACTCTGTATCCATCCATCACACCAACACTGGGATCTCCATGTACAGTTCCACTCTGTATCCATCGGTCACATGAACACTAGGATTACCATGTACAGTTCCCATCTCTGTATCCATCAGTAACACCAAAACCAGCATCAGAATGATCAGTTCCCATCTCTGTATCCCTCAGTCTACCAACACTGCGATCACCATATACTGTTCCCATCTGTGTATCGATCCATCAGACCAACAGTGGAAGCACCATGTACAATTCCCATCTCTGTATCCCTCAGTCACATCAACACTGGGAGCACGATGTACAGTTCCCATCTCTGTATCCATCAGTCACACCAATACTGGGATCACCGTGTAGAGTTCCCATCTCTGTATCCTTCTGTGGCACTGACAATGGGCTCACAGTGTACGGTTCCCAGCTCTGTATAAGTCATTCACAGCATCACTGGGAGCAACATGATCAGTTCCCATTTCTGTATCCATCAGTCACACCAGCATTGGGATCACCATGTACAGTTCCACTCTGTATCCATCTGTCACACCAACAATTCTATCACCCTGATCATTTCCCATCTCCCTATCTCTCTCTCACACCAACACTGGGTGCAACATATACAGTACCCATCTCTGTATCCATCCATCAGACCAACACTGGGAGCACCATGTACATGTCACATCTCTGTATCAATCCGTTACACAACCACTGAAAGCACCATTTACAGTTCCGATCTCTGTATCCATCCGTCACACCAACACTGGGAGCAGCATGTAAAGTTCCAATCCCTTTATCCATCCGTCACACTGACAATGGGATCACCATATACAGTTCCCATCGCCATGTCCATCAGTCACATCAACACTGCCATTACCATGTACAATTCCCATATCTGAATCCTTCAGTGACACCAACACTGGGAGCACCATATACAGTTCCCATTTTTGTATCCATCCAGCACATCAACGGTGGGATCACCATGTACAGTTCCCATCTCTGTATCTATGCATCACACCGACACTGGGAGCAGCCTGTACAGTTCCGATCTCTGTATCCATCCGTCACGCTAACAATGGGATCACCATGTGCAGTTCCCATCTCTGTATCCATCAGTAACACTAACACTGGCATCACCATTATCAGTTCCCATTGCTGTATCCCTCAGTCTCCCAACACTGGGATCACCATATACAGCACCCATCTCTGTATTGATCCGTCAGACCAACACTGGGAGCACCAGGTACAGTTCTGTTCTCTGTATCCATCCATCACACCAACACTGGGAGTACCATGTACAGTACCCATCTCTTTATTCACATGTCACATCAACACTGGGAGCACCATATAAAGTACCCATCTCTGTATCAATCCGTCAGACCAACAGTGTGATCACCATGTACAATTCCTATCTCTGTCTCCATCCGTAACACCAACAGTGGGAGCACCATGTACAATTCCTATCTTTGTATCCATCCGTGACACCAACTCTGGGATCTCCATGTACAGTTCCACTCTGTATCCATCGGTCACACGAACACTGGGATTACCATGTATAGTTCCCATCTCTGTATCCATCAGTCACACCAATACTGGGATCACGATGTAGAGTTCCCATCTCTGTATCCATCTGTCACTGTGACACCAGCACTGGTAGCACCATGTACAGTTCCCATCCCTGTATCCATCTGTCACGCCAACACTTCTATCAACCTGATCATTTCCGATCTCTGTATCTCTCTCTCACACCAACACCGGGAGCAACATATACAGTACCCAACTCTGTATCCATCCATCGGAGCAACACTGGGAGCACCATGTACATGTCACATTTCTGTATCCATCCTTCACACCAACACTGAAAGCACCATTTACAGTTCCGATATCTGTATCCATCCGTCACACTGACAATGGGATCACCATATACAGTTCCCATCTCTGTGTCGATCAGTCACATCAAAACTGCAATTACCATGTACAATTCCCATCTCTGAGTCCATCAGTGACTCCAATACTGGGAGCAGCATATACAGTTCCCATTTTTGTATCAATCCTTCACAATAACAGTGGGATCACCATGTACAGTTTCCATGTCTGTATCCATGCATCACACCGACACTGGGAGCAGCCTGTACAGTTCCGATCTCTGTATCCATCCGTCACGCTAACACTGGGATCACCATGCACAGTTCACATTTTTGTATCCATCAGTAACACTAACACTGGCATCACAACGATCAGTTCCCATTGCTGTATTCCTCCGTCTCCCAACACTGGGATTACCATATACAGTTCCCATCTCTGTATCCATCACTCACAGTCACACCAACACGGGGAGCACCATGTACAGTTCCCATCTCTGTATCCATAAGTCACACCAACACTGGGATTACCTTGTACATTTCCCATCTCTATCCATCAGTAACACTAACACTGGGATCAACATGATCAGTTCCCATTACTGTATCGCTCAGTCTCCCAACACTGGGATCACCATATTCAGCTCCCATCTCTGTATTGATCCATCAGACCAACACTGGGAGCACCATGTACAGTTCCCATCTCTGTATCCATCCATCACACCAGCACTGGGATCACCATGTACAGTTCCCATCTCTATGTCGATCTGTCACACCAACACTGTGATCACCATGTACAGTTCCCATCTCTGTATCCATCTGTCACACCAACACTGTGATCACCATGTACAGTTCCCATCTCTGTATCCATGAGTCACACCAATACTGTGATAACCATGTACAGTTCCGATCTCTGCATCCATCCTGCACATCAACACTGGGAGCAGCATGTAAAGTTCCAATCCCTTTATCCATCTGTCACACTGACAATGGGATCACCATATACAGTTCCCATCTTGTGTCGATCAGTCACACCAACACTGGAAGCACCATGTATAGTTCCCATCTCTGAATCCATCAGTGACACCAACACTGGGTTCACCCTGATTACTTCCCATCTCTTTATCCCTCAGTCACACCAACACTGGATGCACCAAATACACTTCCCATTTCTGTATCCATGCATAACACCGACACTGGGATCACCATGTACAGTTCCTCTCTGCATCCATCAGTAACACAAACACTGGGATCAACATGATCAGTTCCCATCACTGTATTCCTCTGTCTCCCAACACTGGGATTACCATATACAGTTCCCATCTCTGTATCCATCCGTCACAGTCACACGAACAGTGGGAGGACCTTGTACAGTTTGCATCTCTGTATCCATAAGTCACACCAACACTGGGATTACCTTGTACAGTTCCCATCTCTGTATCCATCAGTAACACTAACACTGGGATCAACATGATCAGTTCCCATTACTGTATCGCTCAGTCTCCCAACACTGGGATCACCATATACAGCTCCCATCACTGTATTGATCCGTCAGACCAACACTGGGAGCACCACGTACAGTTCTTATGTCTGTATCCATCCGTGACACCAACACTGGAAGCACCATGTACAGTTCCCTTCTCTGTATCCATCCATCACACCAACACTTGGAGTACCATGTAACGTTCCCATCTCTGTATCCATCAGTAACACTAACACTGGCATCACCACGATCAGTTCCCATCGCTGTATTCCTCTGTTTCCCAACACTGGGAATACCATATACAGATCCCATCTCTGTATTGATCCGTCAGACCAACACTGGGAGCACCATGTACAGATCCCACCTCTGTATTGATCCGTCACACCAACACTGGGAGCAGCATGTAAAGTTCCAATCCCTTTATCCATCCGTCACGCTGACAATGGGATCACCATATACAGTTCCCATCTCTGTGTCGATCAGTCACATCAAAACTGCAATTACCATGTACAGTTCCCATCTCTGAATCCATCAGTGACACCCACACTGGGTTCACCCTGATTACTTCCCATCTCTGTAACCCTCAGTCACACCAACACTGGGAGCACCATATATACTTCCCATCTCTGTATCCATCAGTAGCACTAACACTGGCATCACCATGATCAGTTCCCATTGCTGTATCCCTCAGTCTCCCAACACTGGGATCACCATATACAGCTCCCATCTCTGTATTGATCCATCAGACCAACACTGGGAGCACCATGTACAGTTCCCTTCTCTGTATCCATCCATCACACCAACACTGAAAGCACAATGTACATTTCCCATCTCTGTATCGATCAGTCACACCAACACTGCAATTACCATGTACAGTTCCCATCTCTGAATCCATTAGTGACACCCACACTGGGTTCACCCTGATTACTTCCCATCTCTGTAACCCTCAGTCACACCAACACTGGGAGCACCATATACACTTCCCTTCTCTGTATCCATCCGTCACGCCAACAGTGGGATCACCATGTACAGGTCCACTCTGTATCCATCAGTAACACAAACACTGGGATTAGCATGTGCAGTTCCCATCTCTGTATCCATCAGTAACACTAACACTGGCATCACCATGATCAGTTCCCATTGCTGTATCCCTCAGTCTCCCAACACTGGGATCACCATATACAGCTCCCATCTCTGTATTGATCCATCAGACCAACACTGGGAGCACCATGTACAGTTCCCTTCTCTGTATCCATCCATCACACCAACACTGGGAGCACCATGTAAAGTTCCCATCTGTGTATCCATCAGGCACAACAACACTGGGCTGCACTATGTACAGTTCACATCCCTGTATCCATCCGTCACATCAACACTGAAAGCACAATGTACATTTCCCATCTCTGTATCGATCAGTCACACCAACACTGGGAGCACCATGTACAGTTCCCTTCTCTGTATCCATCTGTCACACCAACACTGGGAGCAGCATGTAAAGTTCCAATCCCTTTCTCCATCCGTCACACTGACAATGGGATCACCATATACAGTTCCCATCTCTGTGTCGATCAATCACACCAACACTGCAATTACCATGTACAGTTCCCATCTCTGAATCCATCAGTGACACCCACACTGGGTACACCCTGATTACTTCCCATCTCTGTATCCATCAGTCACACCAACACTGGGAGTACCATGTAACGTTCCCATCTCTGTATCCATCAGTAACACTAACACTGGCATCACAACGATCAGTTCCCATCACTGTATTTCTCTGTCTCCCAACACTGGGATTACCATATACAGTTCCCATCTCCGTATCCATCCATCACAGTCACACCAACAGTGGGAGCACCATGTACAGTTCGCATCTCTGTATCCATAAGTCACACCAACACTGGGATTACCTTGTACAGTTCCCATCTCTGTATCCATCAGTAACACTAACACTGGGATCAACATGATCAGTTCCCATTACTGTCTCGCTCAGTCTCCCAACACTGGGATCACCATATACAGCTCCCATCTCTGCATTGATCCGTCAGACCAACACTGGGAGCACCACGTACAGTTCTTATCTCTGTACCCATCCGTGACACCAACAGTGGGAGCACCATGTACAATTCGTATCTCTGTATCCATCCGTGACACCAACACTGGGAGCACCATGTACAGTTCCCAACTCTGTATCCATCCATCACACCAACACTGGGATCTCCATGTACAGTTGCAGTCTGTATCCATCGGTCACACGAACACTAGGATTACCATGTACAGTTCCCATCTCTGTATCCATCAGTAACACCAAAACCAGCATCAGAATGATCAGTTCCCATCTCTGTATCCCTCAGTCTACCAACACTGCGATCACCATATACTGTTCCCATCTGTGTATCGATCCATCAGACCAACACTGGGAGCACCACGTACAGTTCTTATCTCTGTACCCATCCGTGACACCAACAGTGGGAGCACCATGTACAATTCGTATGTCTGTATCCATCCGTGACACCAACACTGGGAGCACCATGTACAGTTCCCAACTCTGTATCCATCCATCACACCAACACTGGGATCTCCATGTACAGTTCCACTCTGTATCCATCGGTCACACGAACACTAGGATTACCATGTACAGTTCCCATCTCTGTATCCATCAGTAACACCAAAACCAGCATCAGAATGATCAGTTCCCATCTCTGTATCCCTCAGTCTACCAACACTGCGATCACCATATACTGTTCCGATCTGTGTATCGATCCATCAGACCAACACTGGAAGCACCATGTACAATTCCCATCTCTGTATCCCTCAGTCACACCAACACTGGGAGCACGATGTACAGTTCCCAGCTCTGTATCAGTCATTCACAGCAACACTGGGAGCAACATGATCAGTTCCCATTTCTGTATCCATCAGTAACACTAACACTGGCATCACAACAATCAGTTCCCATTGCTGTATTCCTCCGTCTCCCAACACTGGGATTACCATATACAGTTCCCATCTCTGTATCCATCACTCACAGTCACACCAACATGGGGAGCACCATGTACAGTTCCCATCTCTGTATCCATAAGTCACACCAACACTGGGATTACCTTGTACATTTCCCATCTCTATCCATCAGTAACACTAACACTGGGATCAACATGATCAGTTCCCATTACTGTATCGCTCAGTCTCCCAACACTGGGATCACCATATTCAGCTCCCATCTCTGTATTGATCCATCAGACCAACACTGGGAGCACCATGTACAGTTCCCATCTCTGTATCCATCCATCACACCAGCACTGGGATCACCGTGTATGGTTTCCATCTCTGTATCCATCCATCACACCAGCACTGGGTTCACCCTGATTACTTCCCATCTCTTTATCCCTCAGTCACACCAACACTGGATGCACCAAATACACTTCCCATTTCTGTATCCATGCATAACACCGACACTGGGATCACCATGTACAGTTCCTCTCTGTATCCATCAGTAACACAAACACTGGGATCAACATGATCAGTTCCCATCACTGTATTCCTCTGTCTCCCAACACTGGGATTACCATATACAGTTCCCATCTCTGTATCCATCCGTCACAGTCACACGAACAGTGGGAGGACCTTGTACAATTCCACTCTGTATCCATCGGTCTCACGAACATTGGGATTACCATGTACAGTTCCCATCTGTGTATCCATCAGTAACTCCAAAACCGGCATAGAATGATCAGTTCCCATCTCTGTATCCATCAGTCTACCAACACTGCGATCACCATATACAGTTCCCATCTGTGTATCGGTCCGTTAGACCAACACTGGAAGCACCATGTACAGTTCCCTTCTCTGTATCCATCCATCACACCAACACTTGGAGTACCATGTAACGTTCCCATCTCTGTATCCATCAGTAACACTAACACTGGCATCACCACGATCAGTTCCCATCGCTGTATTCCTCTGTTTCCCAACACTGGGAATACCATATACAGATCCCATCTCTGTATTGATCCGTCAGACCAACACTGGGAGCACCATGTACAGATCCCATCTCTGTATTGATCCGTCACACCAACACTGGGAGCAGCATGTAAAGTTCCAATCCCTTTATCCATCCGTCACGCTGACAATGGGATCACCATATACAGTTCCCATCTCTGTGTCGATCAGTCACATCAAAACTGCAATTACCATGTACAGTTCCCATCTCTGAATCCATCAGTGACACCCACACTGGGTTCACCCTGATTACTTCCCATCTCTGTAACCCTCAGTCACACCAACACTGGGAGCACCATATACACTTCCCATCTCTGTATCCATCAGTAGCACTAACACTGGCATCACCATGATCAGTTCCCATTGCTGTATCCCTCAGTCTCCCAACACTGGGAACACCATGTACAGTTCCCATCTCTGTATCCATAAGTCACACCAACACTGGGATTACCTTGTACATTTCCCATCTCTATCCATCAGTAACACTAACACTGGGATCAACATGATCAGTTCCCATTACTGTATCGCTCAGTCTCCCAACACTGGGATCACCATATTCAGCTCCCATCTCTGTATTGATCCATCAGACCAACACTGGGAGCACCATGTACAGTTCCCATCTCTGTATCCATCCATCACACCAGCACTGGGATCACCATGTACAGTTCCCATCTCTATGTCGATCTGTCACACCAACACTGTGATCACCATGTACAGTTCCCATCTCTGTATCCATCTGTCACACCAACACTGTGATCACCATGTACAGTTCCCATCTCTGTATCCATGAGTCACACCAATACTGTGATAACCATGTACAGTTCCGATCTCTGCATCCATCCTGCACATCAACACTGGGAGCAGCATGTAAAGTTCCAATCCCTTTATCCATCTGTCACACTGACAATGGGATCACCATATACAGTTCCCATCTTGTGTCGATCAGTCACACCAACACTGGAAGCACCATGTATAGTTCCCATCTCTGAATCCATCAGTGACACCAACACTGGGTTCACCCTGATTACTTCCCATCTCTTTATCCCTCAGTCACACCAACACTGGATGCACCAAATACACTTCCCATTTCTGTATCCATGCATAACACCGACACTGGGATCACCATGTACAGTTCCTCTCTGTATCCATCAGTAACACAAACACTGGGATCAACATGATCAGTTCCCATCACTGTATTCCTCTGTCTCCCAACACTGGGATTACCATATACAGTTCCCATCTCTGTATCCATCCGTCACAGTCACACGAACAGTGGGAGGACCTTGTACAGTTTGCATCTCTGTATCCATAAGTCACACCAACACTGGGATTACCTTGTACAGTTCCCATCTCTGTATCCATCAGTAACACTAACACTGGGATCAACATGATCAGTTCCCATTACTGTATCGCTCAGTCTCCCAACACTGGGATCACCATATACAGCTCCCATCACTGTATTGATCCGTCAGACCAACACTGGGAGCACCACGTACAGTTCTTATGTCTGTATCCATCCGTGACACCAACAGTGGGAGCACCATGTACAATTCCACTCTGTATCCATCGGTCTCACGAACATTGGGATTACCATGTACAGTTCCCATCTGTGTATCCATCAGTAACTCCAAAACCGGCATAGAATGATCAGTTCCCATCTCTGTATCCATCAGTCTACCAACACTGCGATCACCATATACAGTTCCCATCTGTGTATCGGTCCGTTAGACCAACACTGGAAGCACCATGTACAGTTCCCTTCTCTGTATCCATCCATCACACCAACACTTGGAGTACCATGTAACGTTCCCATCTCTGTATCCATCAGTAACACTAACACTGGCATCACCACGATCAGTTCCCATCGCTGTATTCCTCTGTTTCCCAACACTGGGAATACCATATACAGATCCCATCTCTGTATTGATCCGTCAGACCAACACTGGGAGCACCATGTACAGATCCCACCTCTGTATTGATCCGTCACACCAACACTGGGAGCAGCATGTAAAGTTCCAATCCCTTTATCCATCCGTCACGCTGACAATGGGATCACCATATACAGTTCCCATCTCTGTGTCGATCAGTCACATCAAAACTGCAATTACCATGTACAGTTCCCATCTCTGAATCCATCAGTGACACCCACACTGGGTTCACCCTGATTACTTCCCATCTCTGTAACCCTCAGTCACACCAACACTGGGAGCACCATATACACTTCCCATCTCTGTATCCATCAGTAGCACTAACACTGGCATCACCTTGATCAGTTCCCATTGCTGTATCCCTCAGTCTCCCAACACTGGGATCACCATATACAGCTCCCATCTCTGTATTGATCCATCAGACCAACACTGGGAGCACCATGTACAGTTCCCATCTCTGTATCCATCCGTCACAGTCACACCAACAGTGGGAGGACCTTGTACAGTGTGCATCTCTGTATCCATAAGTCACACCAACACTGGGATTACCTTGTACAGTTCCCATCTCTGTATCCATCAGTAACACTAACACTGGGATCAATATGATCAGTTCCGATTACTGTATCGCTCAGTCTCCCAACACTGGGATCACCATATACAGCTCCCATCTCTATATTGATCCGTCACTACAACACTGGGAGCACCATGTAAAGTTCCCATCTGTGTATCCATCAGGCACAACAACACTGGGCTGCACAATGTACAGTTCACATCCCTGTATCCATCCGTCACACCAACTCTGGAAGCACCATTTAAAGTTCCCATCCCTGTATCTATCCGTCACACCAACATTGGGATCACCATGTACTGTTCCCTTCTCTATATCCATCGGTCACACCAACACTGGGAGTACCATGTAACGTTCCCATCTCTGTATCCATCAGTAACACTAACACTGGCATCACAACGATCAGTTCCTATCACTGTATTCCTCTGTCTCCCAACACTGTGATTACCATATACAGTTCCCATCTCTGTATCCATCCGTCACAGTCACACCAACAGTGGGAGGACCTTGTACAGTTTGCATCTCTGTATCCATAAGTCACACCAACACTGGGATTACCTTGTACAGTTCCCATCTCTGTATCCATCCATCACACCAGCACTGGGATCACCATGTACAGTTCCCATCTCTATGTCGATCTGTCACACCAACACTGTGATCACCATGTACAGTTCCCATCTCTGTATCCATCAGTCACACCAACACTGGGATCACCATGTACAGTTCCCATCTCTGTATCCAAGAGTCACACCGATACTGTGATAACCATGTACAGTTCCGATCTCTGCATCCATCCTGCACACCAACACTGGGAGCAGCATGTAAAGTTCCAATCCCTTTATCCATCTGTCACACTGACAATGGGATCACCATATACAGTTCCCATCCTTTGTCGATCAGTCACACCAACACTGGAAGCACCATGTACAGTTCCCATCTCTGAATCCATCAGTGACACCAACACTGGGTTCACCCTGATTACTTCCCATCTCTTTATCCCTCAGTCACACCAATACTGGATGCACCAAATACACTTCCCATTTCTGTATCCATTCATCACACCAGCACTGGGATCATCATGTACAGTACCCATCTCTATATCGATCTGTCACACCAACACTGGGATTACCATATACAGTTCCCATCTCTATATCCATCAGTGACACCAACACTGGGAGCACCATGTACAGTTCACATCTCTGTATCAATCCATTACACAAACACTGAAAGCACCATTTACAGTTCCGATCTCTGTATCCATCCGTCACACCAACACTGGGAGCAGCATGTAAAGTTCCAATCCCTTTATCCATCCGTCACACTGACAATGGGATCACCATATACATTTCCCATCGCTGTGTCAATCAGTCACATCAACACTGCAATTACCATGTACAGTTCCCATCTCTGAATCCTTCAGTGACACCAACACTGGGAGCACCATAGACAGTTCCCATTTTTGTATCCATCCATCACACCAACAGTGGGATCACCATGTACAGTTCCCATCTCTGTATCTATGCATCACACCAACACTGGGAGCACCATGTACAGTTCCACTCTGTATCCATCGGTCTCACGAACATTGGGATTACCATGTACAGTTCCCATCTGTGTATCCATCAGTAACTCCAAAACCGGCATAGAATGATCAGTTCCCATCTCTGTATCCCTCAGTCTACCAACACTGGGATCTTCATATACAGATCCCATCTCTGTATCGATCCTTCAGACCAACACTGGACGCAGCATGTACAGTTCACATCTCTGTATCCATCTGTCGCACCAACACTTGGATAACAACGTACAGTTCCCATCTCTGTATCTATCTGTCACACCAACACTTCTATCACCCTGATCAGTTCCCATCTCTGTATCTCTCTTACACCAACACTGGAAGCACCATGGACACTTCACTTCTATGTATCCATCCATCACATCAACAATGGGAGCACCATGTACAGTTCGCATCTCTGTATCCATCAGTCACACCAACACTGGGATTACCTTGTACAGTTCGCATCTCTGTATCCATCAGTAACACTAACACTGGCATCACAATGATCAGTTCCCATCACTGTATTCCTCTGTCTCCCAACACTGGGATTACCATATACAGTTCCCATCTCTGTATCCATCCATCACAGTCACACCAACAGTGGGAGCACCATGTACAGTTCGCATCTCTGTATCCATAAGTCACACCAACACTGGGATTACCTTGTCCAGTTCCCATCTCTGTATCCATCAGTAACACTAACACTGGGATCAACATGATCAGTTCCCATTACTGTCTCGCTCAGTCTCCCAACACTGGGATCACCATATACAGCTCCCATCTCTGCATTGATCCGTCAGAGCAACACTGGGAGCACCACGTACAGTTCTCATCTCTGTACCCATCCGTGACAGCAACAGTGGGAGCACCATGTACAATTCGTATCTCTGTATCAATCCGTTACACAACCACTGAAAGCACTATTTACAGTTCCGATCTCTGTATCCATCCGTCACACCAACACTGGGAGCAGCATGTAAAGTTCCAATCCCTTTATCCATCCGTCACACTGACAATGGGATCACCATATACAGTTCCCATCGCCGTGTCGATCAGTCACATCAACACTGCAATTACCATGTACAGTTCCAATCTCTGAATCCTTCAGTGACACCAACACTGGTAGCACGATATACAGTTCCCATTTTTGTATCCATCCAGCACACCAACAGTGGGATCACCATGTACAGTTCCCATCTCTGTATCTATGCATCACACCGACACTGGGAGCAGCCTGTACAGTTCCCATCTCTGTATCTATCTGTCACACCAACACTTCTATCACCCTGATCAGTTCCCATCTCTGTATCTCTCTCTTACACCAACACTGGAAGCACCATGGACACTTCACTTCTCTGTATCCATCCATCACATCAACAATGGGAGCACCATGTACAGTTCGCATCTCTGTATCCATCAGTCACACCAACACTGGGATTACCTTGTACAGTTCCCATCTCTGTATCCATCAGTAACACCAAAACCAGCATCAGAATGATCAGTTCCCATCTCTGTATCCCTCAGTCTACCAACACTGCGATCACCATATTCTGTTCCCATCTGTGTATCGATCCATCAGACCAACACTGGAAGCACCATGTACAATTCCCATCTCTGTATCCCTCAGTCACACCAATACTGGGAGCACGATGTACAGTTCCCATCTCTGTATCCATCAGTCACACCAATACTGGGATCACCGTGTAGAGTTCCCATCTCTGTATCCTTCTGTGACACTGACAATGGGCTCACAGTGTACAGTTCCCAGCTCTGTATAAGTCATTCACAGCATCACTGGGAGCAACATGATCAGTTCCCATTTCTGTATCCATCTGTCACACCAGCACTGGTAGCACCATGTACAGTTCCCATCCCTGTATCCATCTGTCACACCAACACTTCTATCACCCTGATCATTTCCCATCTCCCTATCTCTCTCTCACACCAACACTGGGTGCAACATATACAGTACCCATCTCTGTATCCATCCATCAGACCAACACTGGGAGCACCATGTACATGTCATATCTCTGTATCAATCCGTTACACAACCACTGAAAGCACCATTTACAGTTCCGATCTCTGTATCCATCCGTCACACCAACACTGGGAGCAGCATGTAAAGTTCCAATCCCTTTATCCATCCGTCACACTGACAATGGGATCACCATATACAGTTCCCATCGCCATGTCCATCAGTCACATCAACACTGCCATTACCATGTACAGTTCCAATCTCTGAATCCTTCAGTGACACCAACACTGGGAGCACCATATACAGTTCCCATTTTTGTATCCATCCAGCACATCAACGGTGGGATCACCATGTACAGTTCCCATCTCTGTATCTATGCATCACACCGACACTGGGAGCAGCCTGTACAGTTCCGATCTCTGTATCCATCCGTCACGCTAACAATGGGATCACCATGTGCAGTTCCCATCTCTGTATCCATCAGTAACACTAACACTGGCATCACCATTATCAGTTCCCATTGCTGTATCCCTCAGTCTCCCAACACTGGGATCACCATATACAGCACCCATCTCTGTATTGATCCGTCAGACCAACACTGGGAGCACCAGGTACAGTTCTGTTCTCTGTATCCATCCATCACACCAACACTGGGAGTACCATGTACAGTACCCATCTCTTTATTCACATGTCACATCAACACTGGGAGCACCATATAAAGTACCCATCTCTGTATCAATCCGTCAGACCAACAGTGTGATCACCATGTACAATTCCTATCTCTGTCTCCATCCGTAACACCAACAGTGGGAGCACCATGTACAATTCCTATCTTTGTATCCATCCGTGACACCAACTCTGGGATCTCCATGTACAGTTCCACTCTGTATCCATCGGTCACACGAACACTGGGATTACCATGTACAGTTCCCATCTCTGTATCCATCAGTCACACCAATACTGGGATCACGATGTAGAGTTCCCATCTCTGTATCCATCTGTCACTGTGACACCAGCACTGGTAGCACCATGTACAGTTCCCATCCCTGTATCCATCTGTCACGCCAACACTTCTATCAACCTGATCATTTCCGATCTCTGTATCTCTCTCTCACACCAACACCGGGAGCAACATATACAGTACCCATCTCTGTATCCATCCATCGGACCAACACTGGGAGCACCATGTACATGTCACATTTCTGTATCCATCCGTCACACCAACACTGAAAGCACCATTTACAGTTCCGATATCTGTATCCATCCGTCACACTGACAATGGGATCACCATATACAGTTCCCATCTCTGTGTCGATCAGTCACATCAAGACTGCAATTACCATGTACAATTCCCATCTCTGAGTCCATCAGTGACTCCAATACTGGGAGCAGCATATACAGTTCCCATTTTTGTATCAATCCTTCACACCAACAGTGGGATCACCATGTACAGTTTCCATGTCTGTATCCATGCATCACACCGACACTGGGAGCAGCCTGTACAGTTCCGATCTCTGTATCCATCCGTCACGCTAACACTGGGATCACCATGTACAGTTCACATTTTTGTATCCATCAGTAACACTAACACTGGCATCACAACGATCAGTTCCCATTGCTGTATTCCTCCGTCTCCCAACACTGGGATTACCATATGCAGTTCCCATCTCTGCATCCATCACTCACAGTCACACCAACACGGGGAGCACCATGTACAGTTCCCATCTCTGTATCCATAAGTCACACCAACACTGGGATTACCTTGTACATTTCCCATCTCTATCCATCAGTAACACTAACACTGGGATCAACATGATCAGTTCCCATTACTGTATCGCTCAGTCTCCCAACACTGGGATCACCATATTCAGCTCCCATCTCTGTATTGATCCATCAGACCAACACTGGGAGCACCAAGTACAGTTCCCTTCTCTGTATTCATCCATCACATCAACACTGGGAGCACCATGTACAGTTCCCATCTCTGTATCCATCCATCACACCAGCACTGGGATCACCATGTACAGTTCCCATCTCTATGTCGATCTGTCACACCAACACTGTGATCACCATGTACAGTTCCCATCTCTGTATCCATCAGTCACACCAACACTGGGATCACCATGTACAGTTCCCATCTCTGTATCCATGAGTCACACCAATACTGTGATAACCATGTACAGTTCCGATCTCTGCATCCATCCTGCACACCAACACTGGGAGCAGCATGTAAAGTTCCAATCCCTTTATCCATCTGTCACACTGACAATGGGATCACCATATACAGTTCCCATCTTGTGTCGATCAGTCACACCAACACTGGAAGCACCATGTATAGTTCCCATCTCTGAATCCATCAGTGACACCAACACTGGGTTCACCCTGATTACTTCCCATCTCTTTATCCCTCAGTCACACCAACACTGGATGCACCAAATACGCTTCCCATTTCTGTATCCATGCATAACACCGACACTGGGATCACCATGTACAGTTCCACTCTGTATCCATCAGTAACACAAACACTGGGATCAACATGATCAGTTCCCATCACTGTATTCCTCTGTCTCCCAACACTGGGATTACCATATACAGTTCCCATCTCTGAATCCATTAGTGACACCCACACTGGGTTCACCCTGATTACTTCCCATCTCTGTAACCCTCAGTCACACCAACACTGGGAGCACCATATACACTTCCCATCTCTGTATGCATGCATCACACCAACTCTGAAAGCACAATGTACATTTCCCTTCTCTGTATCGATCAGTCACACCAACACTGCAATTGCCATGTACAGTTCCCATCTCTGAATCCATCAGTGACACCCACACTGGGTTCACCCTGATTACTTCCCATCTCTGTATCCATCAGTAACACTAACACTGGCATCACCATGATCAGTTCCCATTGCTGTATCCCTCAGTCTCCCAACACTGGGATTACCATATACAGTTCCCATCTCCGTATCCATCCATCACAGTCACACCAACAGTGGGAGCACCATGTACAGTTCGCATCTCTGTATCCATAAGTCACACCAACACCGGGATTACCTTGTACAGTTCCCATCTCTGTATCCATCAGTAACACTAACACTGGGATCAACATGATCAGTTCCCATTACTGTCTCGCTCAGTCTCCCAACACTGGGATCACCATATACAGCTCCCATCTCTGCATTGATCCGTCAGACCAACACTGGGAGCACCACGTACAGTTCTTATCTCTGTACCCATCCGTGACACCAACAGTGGGAGCACCATGTACAATTCGCATCTCTGTATCCATAAGTCACACCAACACCGGGATTACCTTGTACAGTTCCCATCTCTGTATCCATCAGTAACACTAACACTGGGATCAACATGATCAGTTCCCATTACTGTCTCGCTCAGTCTCCCAACACTGGGATCACCATATACAGCTCCCATCTCTGTATTGATCCATCAGACCAACACTGGGAGCACCATGTACAGTTCCCTTCTCTGTATCCATCCATCACACCAACACTGAAAGCACAGTGTACATTTCCCATCTCTGTATCGATCAGTCACACCAACACTGCAATTGCCATGTACAGTTTCCATCTCTGAATCCATCAGTGACACCCACACTGGGTTCACCCTGATTACTTCCCATCTCTGTAACCCTCAGTCACACCAACACTGGGAGCACCATGTACAATTCCCATCTCTGTATCCCTCAGTCACATCAACACTGGGAGCACGATGTACAGTTCCCATCTCTGTATCCATCAGTCACACCAATACTGGGATCACCGTGTAGAGTTCCCATCCCTGTATCCTTCTGTGGCACTGACGATGGGCTCACAGTGTACAGTTCCCAGCTCTGTATAAGTCATTCACAGCATCACTGGGAGCAACATGATCAGTTCCCATTTCTGTATCCATCTGTCACACCAGCACTGGTAGCACCATGTTCCTGTATCCATCTGTCACACCAACACTTCTATCACCCTGATCATTTCCCATCTCCCTATCTCTCTCTCACACCAACACTGGGTGCAACATATACAGCTCCCATCTCTGTATTGATCCATCACACCAACACTGGGAGCACCATGTACAGTTCCACTCTGTATCCATCAGTAACACAAACACTGGGATTAACATGTGCATTTCCCATCTCTGTATCCATCTGTCAGACCAACACTGAAAGCAGCATGTACAGTTCCCATCTCTGTATCCATCAGTAACACCAGAACTGGCATGACCTGATCAGTTCCCATCTCTGGTTCCCTCAGTCTGCCAACACTGGGATCACCATGTACATTTCCCTTCTCTGTATCCATCCGTCACACCAACATTGGGATCATCATGTACAGTACCCATCTCTATATCGATCTGTCACACCAACACTGGGATTACCATATACAGTTCCCATCTCTATATCCATCAGTGACACCAACACTGGGAGCACCATGTACATGTCACATCTCTGTATCAATCCGTTACACAAACACTGAAATTACCATTTACAGTTCCGATCTCTGTATCCATCCCTCACACCAACACTGGGAGCAGCATGTAAAGTTCCAATCCCTTTATCCATCCGTCACACTGACAATGGGATCACCATATACATTTCCCATCGCTGTGTCAATCAGTCACATCAACACTGCAATTACCATGTACAGTTCCCATCTCTGAATCCTTCAGTGACACCAACACTGGGAGCACCATATACAGTTCCCATCTCTGTATCTATGCATCACACCGACACTGGGAGCAGCCTGTACAGTTCCGATCTCTGTATCCATCCATCACGCTAATACTGGGAACACCATGTACAGTACCCATCTCTATATCTATCCGTCACACCAACATTGGGATCACCATGTACTGTTCCCTTCTCTATATCCATCAGTCACACCAACACTGGGAGTACCATGTAACGTTCCCATCTCTGTATCCATCAGTAACACTAACACTGGCATCACAACGATCAGTTCCTATCACTGTATTCCTCTGTCTCCCAACACTGTGATTACCATATACAGTTCCCATCTCTGTATCCATCCGTCACAGTCACACCAACAGTGGGAGGACCTTGTACAGTTTGCATCTCTGTATCCATAAGTCACACCAACACTGGGATTACCTTGTACAGTTCCCATCTCTGTATCCATCAGTAACACTATCACTGGGATCAATATGATCAGTTCCGATTACTGTATAGCTCAGTCTCCCAACACTGGGATCACCATATACAGTTCCCATCTCTGTATTGATCTGTCACTACAACACTGGGAGCACCATGTAAAGTTCCCATCTGTGTATCCATCAGGCACAACAACACTGGGCTGCACAATGTACAGTTCACATCCCTGTATCCATCCGTCACACCAACTCTGGAAGCACCATTTAAAGTTCCCATCCCTGTATCTATCCGTCACACCAACATTGGGATCACCATGTACAGTTCCCATCTCTGTATCCATCAGTAACACTATCACTGGGATCAATATGATCAGTTCCGATTACTGTATCGCTCAGTCTCCCAACACTGGGATCACCATATACAGTTCCCATCTCTGTATTGATCTGTCACTACAACACTGGGAGCACCATGTAAAGTTCCCATCTGTGTATCCATCAGGCACAACAACACTGGGCTGCACAATGTACAGTTCACATCCCTGTATCCATCCGTCACACCAACTCTGGAAGCACCATTTAAAGTTCCCATCCCTGTATCTATCCGTCACACCAACATTGGGATCACCATGTACTGTTCCCTTCTCTATATCCATCAGGCACACCAACACTGGGAGTACCATGTAACGTTCCCATCTCTGTATCCATCAGTAACACTAACACTGGCATCACAACGATCAGTTCCCATCACTGTATTCCTCTGTCTCCCAACACTGTGATTACCATATACAGTTCCCATCTCTGTATCCATCCGTCACAGTCACACCAACAGTGGGAGGACCTTGTACAGTTTGCATCTCTGTATCCATAAGTCACACCAACACTGGGATTACCTTGTACAGTTCCCATCTCTGTATCCATCAGTAACACTAACACTGGGATCAACATGATCAGTTCCCATTACTGTATCGCTCAGTCTCCCAACACTGGGATCACCATATACAGCTCCCATCTCTGTATTGATCCGTCAGACCAACACTGGGAGCACCACGTACAGTTCCACTCTGTATCCATCCGTGACACCAACAGTGGGAGCACCATGTACAGTTCCCATCTGTGTATCCATCAGTAACTCCAAAACCGGCATAGAATGATCAGTTCCCATCTCTGTATCCCTCAGTCTACCAACACTGGGAACTTCATATACAGATCCCATCTCTGTATCGATCCTTCAGACCAACACTGGACGCAGCATGTACAGTTCATATCTCTGTATCCATCTGTCGCACCAACACTTGGATAACAACGTACAGTTCCCATCTCTGTATCTCTCTCTTACACCAACACTGGAAGCACCATGTACACTTCACTTCTCTGTATCCATCCATCACATCAACAATGGGAGCACCATGTACAGTTTGCATCTCTGTATCCATCAGTCACACCAACACAGGGATTACCTTGTACAGTTCGCATCTCTGTATCCATCGGTCACACGAACACTGGGATTACCATGTACAGTTCCCATCTCTGTATCTTTCAGTAACACCAAAAGCAGCATCAGAATGATTATTTCCCATCTCTGTATCCATCAGTCTACCAACACTGCGATCACCATATGCAGTTCCAATCTGTGTATCGGTCCGTTAGATCAACACTGGAAGCATCATGTACAGTTCACATTTTTGTATCTATCTGTCGCACCAGCTCTGGTAGCACCATGTACAGTTCCCTTCTCTGTATCCATCCATCACACCAACACTTGGAATACCATGTAACGTTCCCATCTCTGTATCCATCAGTAACACTAACACTGGCATCACTACGATCAGTTTCCATCGCTGTATTCCTCTGTTTCCCAACACTGGGAATACCATATACAGATCCCATCTCTGTATTGATCCGTCAGACCAACACTGGGAGCACCATGTACAGATCCCTTCTCTGTATCCATCTGTCACGCCAACACTGGGAGCAGCATGTAAAGTTCCAATCCCTTTATCCATCCGTCACACTGACAATGGGATCACCATATACAGTTCCCATCTCTGTGTCGATCAGTCACATCAAAACTGCAATTACCATGTACAGTTCCCATTTCTGAATCCATCAGTGACACCCACACTGGGTTCACCCTGATTACTTCCCATCTCTGTAACCCTCAGTCACACCAACACTGGGAGCACCATATACACTTCCCATCTCTGTATCCATTAGTAACACTAACACTGGCATCACCATGATCAGTTCCCATTGCTGTATCCCTCAGTCTCCCAGCACTGGGATCACCATATACAGCTCCCATCTCTGTATTGATCCATCAGACCAACACTGGGAGCACCATGTACAGTTCCCTTCTCTGTATCCATCCATCAAACCAACACTGGGAGCACCATGTAAAGTTCCCATCTGTGTATCCATCAGGCACAACAACACTGGGCTGCACTATGTACAGTTCACATCCCTGTATCCATCTGTCACACCAACACTGAAAGCACAATGTACAGTTCCCTTCTCTGTATCCATCCGTCACACCAACACTGGGAGCAGCATGTAAAGTTCCAATCCCTTTATCCATCCGTCACACTGACAATGGGATCACCATATACAGTTCCCATCTCTGTGTCGATCAGTCACACCAACACTGCAATTACCATGTACAGTTCCCATCTCTGAATCCATCAGTGACACCCACACTGGGTACACCCTGATTACTTCCCATCTTTGTAACCCTCAGTCACACCAACACTGGGAGCACCATATACACTTCCCATCTCTGTATCCATGCATCACACCAACACTGGGAGCAGCGCGTACAGTACTGATATCTGTATCCATCCGTCACGCCAACTCTGGGATCACCATGTATAGGTCCACTCTGTAGCCATCAGTAACACGAACACTGGGATTAGCATGTGCAGTTCCCATCTCTGAATCCATCAGTAACACTAACACTGGCATCACCATGATCAGTTCCCATTGCTGTATCCCTCAGTCTCCCAACACTGGGATCACCATATACAGCTCCCATCTCTGTATTGATCCGTCAGACCAACACTGGGACCACCATGTAAAGTTCCCATCTGTGTATCCATCAGGCACAACAACACTGGGCTGCACTATGTACAGTTCACATCCCTGTATCCATCTGTCACACCAACACTGAAAGCACAATGTACATTTCCCATCTCCGTATCCATCAGTCACACCAACACTGGGAGTACCATGTAACGTTCCCATCTCTGTATCCATCAGTAACACTAACACTGGCATCACAATGATCAGTTCCCATCACTGTATTCCTCTGTCTCCCAACACTGGGATTACCATATACAGTTCCCATCTCTGTATCCATCCATCACAGTCACACCAACAGTGGGGGCACCATGTACAGTTCGCATCTCTGTATCCATAAGTCACACCAACACTGGGATTACCTTGTACAGTTCCCATCTCTGTATCCATCAGTAACACTAACACTGGGATCAACATGATCAGTTCCCTTTACTGTCTCGCTCAGTCTCCCAACACTGGGATCACCATATACAGCTCCCATCTCTGCATTGATCCGTCAGACCAACACTGGGAGCACCACGTACAGTTCTTATCTCTGTACCCATCCATGACACCAACAGTGGGAGCACAATGTACAATTCGTATCTCTGTATCCATCAGTGACACCAACACTGGGAGCACCATGTACAGTTCCCAACTCTGTATCCATCCATCACACCAACACTGGGATCTCCATGTACAGTTCCACTCTGTATCCATCGGTCACACGAACACTAGGATTACCATGTACAGTTCCCATCTCTGTATCCCTCAGTCTACCAACACTGCGATCACCATATACTGTTCCCATCTGTGTATCGATCCATCAGACCAACACTGGAAGCACCATGTACAATTCCCATCTCTGTATCCCTCAGTCACACCAACACTGGGAGCACGATGTACAGTTCCCATCTCTGTATCCATCAGTCACACCAATTCTGGGATCACCGTGTAGAGTTCCCATCTCTGTATCCTTCTGTGGCACTGACAATGGGCTCACAGTGTACAGTTCCCAGCTCTGTATAAGTCATTCACAGCATCACTGGGAGCAACATGATCAGTTCCCATTTCTGTATCCATCTGTCACACCAGCACTGGTAGCACCATATACAGCTCCCATCTCTGTATTGATCCATCACACCAACACTGGGAGCACCATGTACAGTTCCACTCTGTATCCATCAGTAACACAAACACTGGGATTAACATGTGCATTTCCCATCTCTGTATCCATCTGTCAGACCAACACTGAAAGCAGCATGTACAGTTCCCATCTCTGTATCCATCAGTAACACCAGAACTGGGATCACCATGTACATTTCCCTTCTCTGTATCCATCCGTCACACCAACATTGGGATCATCATGTACAGTACCCATCTCTATATCGATCTGTCACACCAACACTGGGATTACCATATACATTTCACATCGCTGTGTCAATCAGTCACATCAACACTGCAATTACCATGTACAGTTCCCATATCTGAATCCTTCAGTGACACCAACACTGGGAGCACCATATACAGTTCCCATTTTTGTATCCATCCATCACACCAACAGTGGGATCACCATGTACAGTTCCCATCTCTGTATCTATGCATCACACCGACACTGGGAACAGCCTGTACAGTTCCGATCTCTGTATCCATCCATCACGCTAATACTGGGAGCACCATGTACAGTTCCACTCTGTATCCATCGGTCTCACAAACATTGGGATTACCATGTACAGTTCCCATCTGTGTATCCATCAGTAACTCCAAAACCGGCAAAGAATGCTCAGTTCCCATCTCTGTATCCCTCAGTCTACCAACACTGGGATCTTCATATACAGATCCCATCTCTGTATTGATCCGTCAGACCAACACTGGGAGCACCATGTACAGATCCCTTCTCTGTATCCATCTGTCACGCCAACACTGGGAGCAGCATGTAAAGTTCCAATCCCTTTATCCATCCGTCACACTGACAATGGGATCACCATATACAGTTCCCATCTCTGTGTCGATCAGTCACATCAAAACTGCAATTACCATGTACAGTTCCCATCTCTGAATCCATCAGTGACACCCACACTGGGTTCACCCTGATTACTTCCCATCTCTGTAACCCTCAGTCACACCAACACTGGGAGCACCATATACACTTCCCATCTCTGTATCCATCAGTAACACTAACACTGGCATCACCATGATCAGTTCCCATTGCTGTATCCCTCAGTCTCCCAGCACTGGGATCACCATATACAGCTCCCATCTCTGTATTGATCCATCAGTCCAACACTGGGAGCACCATGTACAGTTCTGTTCTCTGTATCCATCCATCACACCAACACTGGGAGCACCATGTAAAGTTCCCTTCTCTGTATCCATCCATCACACCAACACTGGGAGCACCATGTAAAGTTCCCATCTGTGTATCCATCAGGCACAACAACACTGGGCTGCACTATGTACAGTTCACATCCCTGTATCCATCCGTCACACCAACACTGAAAGCACAATGTACGTTTCCCATCTCTGTATCGATCAGTCACACCAACACTGGGAGCACCATGTACAGTTTCCTTCTCTGTATCCATCCGTCACACCAACACTGGGAGCAGCATGTAAAGTTCCAATCCCTTTATCCATCCGTCACACTGACAATGGGATCACCATATACAGTTCCCATCTCTGCGTCGATCAGTCACACCAACACTGCAATTACCATGTTCAGTTCCCATCTCTGAATCCATCAGTGACACCCACACTGGGTACACCCTGATTACTTCCCATCTTTGTAACCCTCAGTCACACCAACACTGGGAGCACCATATACACTTCCCATCTCTGTATCCATGCATCACACCAACACTGGGAGCAGCGTGTACAGTACTGATATCTGTATCCATCCGTCACGCCAACTCTGGGATCACCATGTATAGGTCCACTCTGTAGCCATCAGTAACACGAACACTGGGATTAGCATGTGCAGTTCCCATCTCTGAATCCATCAGTAACACTAACACTGGCATCACCATGATCAGTTCCCATTGCTGTATCCCTCAGTCTCCCAACACTGGGATCACCATATACAGCTCCCATCTCTGTATTGATCCGTCAGACCAACACTGGGACCACCATGTAAAGTTCCCATCTGTGTATCCATCAGGCACAACAACACTGGGCTGCACTATGTACAGTTCACATCCCTGTATCCATCTGTCACACCAACACTGAAAGCACAATGTACATTTCCCATCTCCGTATCAATCAGTCACACCAACACTGGGATTACCTTGTACAGTTCGCATCTCTGTATCCATCAGTCACACCAACACTGGGATTACCTTGTACAGTTCGCATCTCTGTATCCATCGGTCACACGAACACTGGGATTACCATGTACAGTTCCCATCTCTGTATCTTTCAGTAACACCAAAAGCAGCATCAGAATGATTATTTCCCATCTCTGTATCCATCAGTCTACCAACACTGCGATCACCATATGCAGTTCCCATCTGTGTATCGGTCCGTTAGACCAACACTGGAAGCATCATGTACAGTTCACATTTTTGTATCTATCTGTCGCACCAGCTCTGGTAGCACCATGTACAGTTCCCTTCTCTGTATCCATCCATCACACCAACACTTGGAATACCATGTAACGTTCCCATCTCTGTATCCATCAGTAACACTAACACTGGCATCACTATGATCAGTTTCCATCGCTGTATTCCTCTGTTTCCCAACACTGGGAATACCATATACAGATCCCATCTCTGTATTGAACCGTCAGACCAACACTGGGAGCACCATGTACAGATCCCTTCTCTGTATCCATCTGTCACACCAACACTGGGAGCAGCATGTAAAGTTCCAATCCCTTTATCCATCCGTCACACTGACAATGGGATCACCATATACAGTTCCCATCTCTGAATCCATCAGTGACACCCACACTGGGTTCACCCTGATTACTTCCCATCTCTGTAACCCTCAGTCACACCAACACTGGGAGCACCATATACACTTTTCATCTCTGTATCCATCAGTAACACTAACACTGGCATCACCATGATCAGTTCCCATTGCTGTATCCCTCAGTCTCCCAGCACTGGGATCACCATATACAGCTCCCATCTCTGTATTGATCCATCAGACCAACACTGGGAGCACCATGTACAGTTCCCTTCTCTGTATCCATCCATCACACCAACACTGGGAGCACCATGTAAAGTTCCCATCTGTGTATCCATCAGGCACAACAACACTGGGCTGCACTATGTACAGTTCACATCCCTGTATCCATCCGTCACACCAACACTGAAAGCACAATGTACATTTCCCATCTCTGTATCGATCAGTCACACCAACACTGGGAGCACCATGTACAGTTCCCTTCTCTGTATCCATCCGTCACACCAACACTGGGAGCAGCATGTAAAGTTCCAATCCCTTTATCCATCCGTCACACTGACAATGGGATCACCATATACAGTTCCCATCTCTGTGTCGATCAGTCACACCAACACTGCAATTACCATGTACAGTTCCCATCTCTGAATCCATCAGTGACACCCACACTGGGTACACCCTGATTACTTCCCATCCTTGTAACCCTCAGTCACACCAACACTGGGAGCACCATATACACTTCCCATCTCTGTATCCATGCATCACACCAACACTGGGAGCAGCGTGTACAGTTCTGATCTCTGTATCCATCCATTCACGCTAATACTGGGAACACCATGTACAGTTCCACTCTGTATCCATTAGTAACACTAACACTGGCATCACCATGATCAGTTCCCATTGCTGTATCCTTCAGTCTCCCAACACTGGGATCACCATATACAGCTCCCATCTCTGTATTGATCCATCAGACAAACACTGGGAGCACCATGTACAGTTCCCATCTCTGTATCCATCCATCACAGTCACACCAACAGTGGGAGCACCATGTACAGTTCGCATCTCTGTATCCATAATTCACACCAACACTGGGATTACCTTGTACAGTTCCCATCTCTGTATCCATCAGTAACACTAACACTGGGATCAACATGATCAGTTCCCATTACTGTCTCGCTCAGTCTCCCAACACTGGGATCACCATATACAGCTCCCATCTCTGCATTGATCCGTCAGACCAACACTGGGAGCACCACGTACAGTTCTTATCTCTGTACCCATCCATGACACCAACAGTGGGAGCACCATGTACAATTCGTATCTCTGTATCCATCCGTGACACCAGCACTGGGAGCACCATGTACAGTTCCCAACTCTGTATCCATCCATCACACCAACACTGGGATCTCCATGTACAGTTCCACTCTGTATCCATCGGTCACACGAACACTAGGATTACCATGTACAGTTCCCATCTCTGTATCCATCAGTAATACCAAAACCAGCATCAGAATGATCAGTTCCGATCTCTGTATCCCTCAGTCTACCAACACTGCGATCACCATATACTGTTCCCATCTGTGTATCGATCCATCAGACCAACACTGGAAGCACCATGTACAATTCCCATCTCTGTATCCCTCAGTCACACCAACACTGGGAGCACGATGTACAGTTCCCATCTCTGTATCCATCAGTCACACCAATACTGGGATCACCGTGTGGAGTTCCCGTCTCTGTATCCTTCTGTGGCACTGACAATGGGCTCACAGTGTACAGTTCCCAGCTCTGTATGAGTCATTCACAGCATCACTGGGAGCAACATGATCAGTTCCCATTTCTGTATCCATCTGTCACACCAGCACTGGTAGCACCATGTACAGTTCCCATCCCTGTATCCATCTGTCACACCAACACTTCTATCACCCTGATCATTTCCCATCTCCCTATCTCTCTCTCACACCAACACTGGGTGCAACATATACAGCTCCGATCTCTGTATTGATCCATCACACCAACACTGGGAGCACCATGTACAGTTGCACTCGGTATCCATCAGTAACACAAACACTGGGATTAACATGTGCATTTCCCATCTCTGTATCCATCTGTCAGACCAACACTGAAAGCAGCATGTACAGTTCCCATCTGTGTATACATCCGTCACACCAACACTGGGATCACCATGTACATTTCCCATCTCTGTATCCATCCGTCACACCAACATTGGGATCACCATGTACAGTTCCCATCTCTGTATCCATCCATCACACCAGCACTGGGATCATCATGTACAGTACCCATCTCTATATCGATCTGTCACACCAACAATGGGATTACCATATACAGTTCCCATCTCTATATCCATCAGTGACACCAACACTGGGAGCACCATGTACAGTTCACATCTCTGTATCAATACGTTACACAAACACTGAAAGCACCATTTACAGTTCCTATCTCTGTATCCATCCGTCACACCAACACTGGGAGCAGTGTGTAAAGTTCCAATCCCTTTATCCATCCGTCACACTGACAATGGGATCACCATATACATTTCCCATCGCTGTGTCAATCAGTCACATCAACACTGCAATTACCATGTACAGTTCCCATCTCTGAATCCTTCAGTGACACCAACACTGGGAGCACCATATACAGTTCCCATCTCTGTATCTATGCATCACACCGACACTAGGAGCAGCCTGTACAGTTCCGATCTCTGTATCCATCCATCACGCTAATACTGGGAACACCATGTACAGTTCCACTCTGTATCCATTAGTAACACTAACACTGGCATCACCATGATCAGTTCCCATTGCTGTATCCCTCAGTCTCCCAACACTGGGATCACCATGTACAGTTCCCTTCTCTGTATCCATCCATCACACCAACTCTGAAAGCACAATGTACATTTCCCTTCTCTGTATCGATCAGTCACACCAACACTGCAATTGCCATGTACAGTTCCCATCTCTGAATCCATCAGTGACACCCACACTGGGTTCACCCTGATTACTTCCCATCTCTGTAACCCTCAGTCACACCAACACTGGGAGCACCATATACACTTCCCATCTCTGTATCCATGCATCACACCAACACTGGGAGCAGCGTGTACAGTTCTGATATCTGTATCCATCCGTCACGCCAACTCTGGGATCACCATGTACAGGTCCACTCTGTAGCCATCAGTAACACCAACACTGGGATTACCTTGTACAGTTCCCATCTCTGTATCCATCAGTAACACTAACACTGGGATCAACATGATCAGTTCCCATTACTGTCTCGCTCAGTCTCTCAACACTGGGATCACCATATACAGCTCCCATCTCTGCATTGATCCGTCAGACCAACACTGGGAGCACCACGTACAGTTCTTATCTCTGTACCCATCCATGTCACCAACAGTGGGAGCACCATGTACAATTCGTATCTCTGTATCCATCCGTGACACCAACACTGGGAGCACCATGTACAGTTCACATCCCTGTATCCATCCGTCACACCAACAGTGGGATCACCATGTACAGTTCCCATCTCTGTATCTATGCATCACACCAACACAGGGAGCACCATGTACAGTTCCACTCAGTATCCATCAGTAACACAAACACAGGGATTAACATGTGCATTTCCCATCTCTGTATCCATCTGTCAGACCAACACTGAAAGCAGCATGTACAGTTCCCGTCTGTGTATCCATCCGTCACACAAACACTGGGATCACCATGTACATTTCCCATCTCTGTATCCATCCGTCACACCAACATTGGGATCACCATGTACAGCTCCCATCTCTGTATCCATCCATCACACCAGCACTGGGATCATCATGTACAGTACCCATCTCTATATCGATCTGTCACACCAACACTGGGATTACCATATACAGTTCCCATCTCTATATCCATCAGTGACACCAACACTGGGAGCAGCGTGTAAAGTTCCAATCCCTTTATCCATCTGTCACACTGACAATGGGATCACCATATACATTTCCCATCGTTGTGTCAATCAGTCACATCAACACTGCAATTACCATGTACAGTTCCCATCTCTGAATCCTTCAGTGACACCAACACTGGGAGCACCATATACAGTTCCCATTTTTGTATCCATCCATCACACCAACAGTGGGATCACCATGTACAGTTCCCATCTCTGTATCTATGCATCACACCGACACTGGGAGCAGCCTGTACAGTTCTGATCTCTGTATCCATCCATCACGCTAATACTGGGAACACCATGTACAGTTCCACTCTGTATCCATCAGTAACACGAACACTGGGATTAGCATGTGCAGTTCCCATCTCTGTATCCATCAGTAACACTAACACTGGCATCACCATGATCAGTTCCCATTGCTGTATCCCTCAGTCTCCCGACACTGGGATCACGATATACAGCTCCCATCTCTGTATTGATCCGTCACTACAACACTGGGAGCACCATGTAAAGTTCCCATCTGTGTATCCATCAGGCACAACAACACTGGGCTGCACTATGTACAGTTCACATCCCTGTATCCATCCGTCACACCAACTCTGGAAGCACCATTTAAAGTTCCCATCCCTGTATCTATCCGTCACACCAACATTGGGATCACCATGTACTGTTCACTTCTCTATATCCATCAGTCACACCAACACTGGGAGTACCATGTAACGTTCCCATCTCTGTATCCATCAGTAACACTAACACCGCCATCACAACGATCAGTTCCCATCACTGTATTCCTCTGTCTCCCAACACTGGGATTACCATATACAGTTCTCATCTCGGTATCCATCCGTCACAGTCACACCAACAGTGGGAGCACCATGTACAGTTCACATCTCTGTATCCATAAGTCACACCAACACTGGGATTACCTTGTACAGTTCCCATCTCTGTATCCATCAGTAACACTAACACTGGGATCAACATGATCAGTTCCCATTACTGTATCCCTCAGTCTCCCAACACTGGGATCACCATATACAGCTCCCATCTCTGTATTGATCCGTCAGACCAACACTGGGAGCACCATGTACAGTTCCCTTCTCTGTATCCATCCATCACACCAACACTGAAAGCACAATGTACATTTCCCATCTCTGTATCGATCAGTCACACCAACACTGCAATTGCCATGTACATTTCCCATCTCTGAATCCATCAGTGACACCCACACTGGGTTCACCCTGATTACTTCCCATCTCTGTAACCCTCAGTCACACCAACACTGGGAGCACCATGTACAGTTCCACTCGGTATCCATCAGTAACACAAACACTGGGATTAACATGTGCATTTCCCATCTCTGTATCCATCTGTCAGACCAACACTGAAAGCAGCATGTACAGTTCCCATCTGTGTATCCATCCGTCACACCAACACTGGGATCACCATGTACATTTCCCATCTCTGTATCCATCCATCACACCTGCACTGGGATCATCATGTACAGTACCCATCTCTATATCGATCTGTCACACCAACACTGGGATTACCATATACAGTTCCCATCTCTATATCTATCAGTGACACCAACACTGGGAGCACCATGTACAGTTCACATCTCTGTATCAATCCATTACACAAACACTGAAAGCACCATTTACAGTTCCTATCTCTGTATCCATCCGTCACACCAACACTGGGAGCAGTGTGTAAAGTTCCAATCCCTTTATCCATCCGTCACACTGACAATGGGATCACCATATACATTTCCCATCGCTGTGTCAATCAGTCACATCAACACTGCAATTACCATGTACAGTTCCCATCTCTGAATCCTTCAGTGACACCAACACTGGGAGCACCATATACAGTTCCCATCTCTGTATCTATGCATCACACCGACACTGGGAGCAGCCTGTACAGTTCCGATCTCTGTATCCATCCATCACGCTAATACTGGGAACACCATGTACAGTTCCACTCTGTATCCATTAGTAACACTAACACTGGCATCACCATGATCAGTTCCCATTGCTGTATCCCTCAGTCTCCCAACACTGGGATCACCATGTACAGTTCCCTTCTCTGTATCCATCCATCACACCAACACTGAAAGCACAATGTACATTTCCCTTCTCTGTATCGATCAGTCACACCAACACTGCAATTGCCATGTACAGTTCCCATCTCTGAATCCATCAGTGACACCCACACTGGGTACACCCTGATTACTTCCCATCTTTGTAACCCTCAGTCACACCAACACTGGGAGCACCATATACACTTCCCATCTCTGTATCCATCCATCACACCAACACTGGGAGCACCATGTAAAGTTCCCATCTGTGTATCCATCAGGCACAACAACACTGGGCTGCACTATGTACAGTTCACATCCCTGTATCCATCCGTCACACCAACACTGAAAGCACAATGTACATTTCCCATCTCTGTATCGATCAGTCACACCAACACTGGGAGCACCATGTACAGTTCCCTTCTCTGTATCCATCCGTTACACCAACACTGGGAGCACCATGTACAGTTCCCTTCTCTGTATCCATCAGTAACACTAACACTGGCATCACAACGATCAGTTCCCATCACTGTATTCCTCTGTCTCCCAACACTGGGATTACCATATACAGTTCCCATCTCTGTATCCATCCATCACAGTCACACCAATAGTGGGAGCACCATGTACAGTTCGCATCTCTGTATCCATAAGTCACACCAACACTGGGATTACCTTGTACAGTTCCCATCTCTGTATCCATCAGTAACACTAACACTGGGATCAACATGATCAGTTCCCATTACTGTCTCGCTCAGTCTCCCAACACTGGGATCACCATATACAGCTCCCATCTCTGCATTGATCCGTCAGACCAACACTGGGAGCACCACGTACAGTTCTTATCTCTGTACCCATCCATGACACCAACAGTGGGAGCACCATGTACAATTCGTATCTCTGTACCCATCCATGACACCAACACTGGGAGCACCATGTACAGTTCCCAACTCTGTATCCATCCATCACACCAACACTGGGATCTCCATGTACAGTTCCACTCTGTATCCATCGGTCACACGAACACTAGGATTACCATGTACAGTTCCCATCTCTGTATCCATCAGTAACACCAAAACCAGCATCAGAATGATCAGTTCCCATCTCTGTATCCCACAGTCTACCAACACTGCGATCACCATATACTGTTCCCATCTGTGTATTGATCCATCAGACCAACACTGGAAGCACCATGTACAATTCCCATCTCTGTATCCCTCAGTCACACCAACACTGGGAGTACGATGTACAGTTCCCATCTCTGTATCCATCAGTCACACCAATACTGGGATCACCGTGTAGAGTTCCCATCTCTGTATCCTTCTGTGGCACTGACAATGGGCTCACAGTGTACAGTTCCCAGCTCTGTGTAAGTCATTTACAGCATCACTGGGAGCAACATGATCAGTTCCCATTTCTGTATCCATCTGTCACATCAGCACTGGTAGCACCATGTACAGTTCCCATCCCTGTATCCATCTGTCACACCAACACTTCTATCACCCTGATCATTTCCCATCTCCCTATCTCTCTCTCACACCAACACTGGGTGCAACATATACAGCTCCAATCTCTGTATTGATCCATCACACCAACACAGGGAGCACCATGTACATGTCATATCTCTGTATCCATCAGTAACACAAACACTGGGATCACCATGTACATTTCCCATCTCTGTATCCATCCGTCACACCAACATTGGGATCACCATGTACAGCTCCCATCTCTGTATCCATCCATCACACCAGCACTGGGATCATCATGTACAGTACCCATCTCTATATCGATCTGTCACACCAACACTGGGATTACCATATACAGTTCACATCTCTATCGATCTGTCACACCAACACTGGGATTACCATATACAGTTCCCATCTCTATATCCATCAGTGACACCAACACTGGGAGCAGCGTGTAAAGTTCCAATCCCTTTATCCATCTGTCACACTGACAATGGGATCACCATATACATTTCCCATCGTTGTGTCAATCAGTCACATCAACACTGCAATTACCATGTACAGTTCCCATCTCTGAATCCTTCAGTGACACCAACACTGGGAGCACCATATACAGTTCCCATTTTTGTATCCATCCATCACACCAACAGTGGGATCACCATGTACAGTTCCCATCTCTGTATCTATGCATCACACCGACACTGGGAGCAGCCTGTACAGTTCTGATCTCTGTATCCATCCATCACGCTAATACTGGGAACACCATGTACAGTTCCACTCTGTATCCATCAGTAACACGAACACTGGGATTAGCATGTGCAGTTCCCATCTCTGTATCCCTCAGTCTCCCAACACTGGGATCACGATATACAGCTCCCATCTCTGTATTGATCCGTCACTACAACACTGGGAGCACCATGTAAAGTTCCCATCTGTGTATCCATCAGGCATAACAACACTGGGCTGCACTATGTACAGTTCACATCCCTGTATCCATCCGTCACACCAACTCTGGAAGCACCATTTAAAGTTCCCATCCCTGTATCTATCCGTCACACCAACATTGGGATCACCATGTACTGTTCCCTTCTCTATATCCATCAGTCACACCAACACTGGGAGTACCATGTAACGTTCCCATCTCTGTATCCATCAGTAACACTAACACCGCCATCACAACGATCAGTTCCCATCACTGTATTCCTCTGTCTCCCAACACTGGGATTACCATATACAGTTCTCATCTCGGTATCCATCCGTCACAGTCACACCAACAGTGGGAGCACCATGTACAGTTCACATCTCTGTATCCATAAGTCACACCAACACTGGGATTACCTTGTACAGTTCCCATCTCTGTATCCATCAGTAACACTAACACTGGGATCAACATGATCAGTTCCCATTACTGTATCGCTCAGTCTCCCAACACTGGGATCACCATATACAGCTCCCATCTCTGTATTGATCCGTCAGACCAACACTGGGAGCACCATGTACAGTTCCCTTCTCTGTATCCATCCATCACACCAACACTGAAAGCACAATGTACATTTCCCATCTCTGTATCGATCAGTCACACCAACACTGCAATTGCCATGTACAGTTCCCATCTCTGAATCCATCAGTGACACCCACACTGGGTTCACCCTGATTACTTCCCATCTCTGTAACCCTCAGTCACACCAACACTGGGAGCACCATATACACTTCCCATCTCTGTATCCATGCATCACACCAACACTGGGAGCAGCGTGTACAGTTCTGATCTCTGTATCCATCCGTCACGCCAATACTGGGATCACCATGTACAGGTCCACTCTGTATCCATCAGTAACACGAACACTGGGATTAGCATGTGCAGTTCCCATCTCTGTATCCATCAGTAACACTAACACTGGCATCACCATGATCAGTTCCCATTGCTGTATCCCTCAGTCTCCCAACACTGGGATCACCATATACAGCTCCCATCTCTGTATTGATCCATCAAACCAACACTGGGAGCACCATGTACAGTTCCCTTCTCTGTATCCATCCATCACACCAACACTGGGAGCACCATGTAAAGTTCCCATCTGTGTATCCATCAGGCACAACAACACTGGGCTGCACTATGTACAGTTCACATCCCTGTATCCATCCGTCACACCAACACTGAAAGCACAATGTACATTTCCCATCTCTGTATCGATCAGTCACACCAACACTGGGAGCACCATGTACAGTTCCCTTCTCTGTATCCATCCGTCACACCAACACTGGGAGCAGCATGTAAAGTTCCAATCCCTTTATCCATCTGTCACACTGACAATGGGATCACCACATACAGTTCCCATCTCTGTGTCGATCAGTCACATCAACACTGTGATTACCATGTACAGTTCCCATCTCTGAATCCATCAGTGACACCCACACTGGGTACACCCTGATTACTTCCCATCTCTGTAACCCTCAGTCACACCAACACTGGGATCACCATATACAGCTCCCATGTCTGTATTGATCCGTCAGACCAACACTGGGAGCACCATGTAAAGTTCCCATCTGTGTATCCATCAGGCACAACAACACTGGGAGCACCATGTACAGTTCCACTCTGTATCCATCAGTAACACAAACACTGGGATTAACATGTGCATTTCACATCTCTGTATCCATCTGTCAGACCAACACTGAAAGCAGCATGTACAGTTCCCATCTGTGTATCCATCTGTCACACCAACACTGGGAGCACCAAGTACAGTTCCCTTTTCTGTATTCATCCATCACATCAACACTGGGAGCACCATGTACAGTTCCCATCTCTGTATCCATCCATCACACCAGCACTGGGATCACCATGTACAGTTCCCATCTCTGTATCTATGAGTCAGACCAATACTGTGATCACCATGTACAGTTCCGATCTCTGCATCCATCCTGCACACCAACACTGGGAGCAGCATGTAAAGTTCCAATCCCTTTATCCATCCGTCACACTGACAATGGGATCACCATATACAGTTCCCATCTTGTGTCGATCAGTCACACCAACACTGGAAGCACCGTGTACAGTTCCCATCTCTGAATCCATCAGTGACACCAACACTGGGTTCACCCTGATTACTTCCCATCTCTTTATCCCTCAGTCACACCAACACTGGATGCACCAAATACACTTCCCATTTCTGTATCCATGCATAACACCGACATTGGGATCACCATGTACAGTTCCACTCTGTATCCATCAGTAACACAAACACTGGGATTAACATGTGCATTTCCCATCTCTGTATCCATCTGTCAGACCAACACTGAAAGCAGCATGTACAGTTCCCATCTCTGTATCCATCAGTAACACCAGAACTGGCATGACCTGATCATTTCCCATCTCTGGTTCCCTCAGTCTACCAACACTGGGAGCACCATGTACAGTTCCCATCTGTGTATCCATCCGTCACACCAACACTGGGATCACCATGTACAGTTCCCATCTGTGTATCCATCCGTCACACCAACACTGGGATCACCATGTACAGTTCCCATCTCTGTATCCATGAGTCACACCAATACTGGGATCACCATGTACAGTTCCCATCTGTGTATCCATCCATCACACCAACACTGGGATCACCATGTACATTTCCCATCTCTGTATCCATCCGTCACACAATCATTGGGATCACCATGTACAGTTCCCATCTCTATATCCATCAGTGACACCAACACAGGGATCACCATATACAGCTCCCATCTCTGTATTGATCCATCACACCAACACTGGGAGCACCATGTACAGTTTCACTCTGTATCCATCGGTCACACGAACACTGGGATTACCATGTACAGTTCCCATCTCTGTGTCCATCAGTAACACCAAAACCGGCATCAGAGTGATCAGTTCCCATCTCTGTATCCCAGTCCACCAACACTGCAATCACCATATACTGTTCCCATCTGTGTATCGATCCGTCAAACCAACACTGGAAGCACCATGTACAGTTCACATCTCTGTATCCATCCATCACATCAACAATGGGAGCACCATTTACAGGTCCCATCTCTGTATCCGTCTGTCACACCAATAGTGATCACCATTTACAGTTCCCATCTCTGTATCCATCAGTCACAGTCACACCAACACTGAGAGCACCATGTACAGTTCACATCCCTGTATCCGTCCGTCACACCAACACTAAAAGCACATTGTAGAGTTCCCATCTCCGTATCCATCAGTCACACCAACACTGGGAGCATCATTTAATGTTCCAATCCCTTTAACCAGTGGTCACACGAACACTGGGATCACCATGGACAGTTCCCATCTCTGTATCCATCAGTCACACCAACACTGGGATTACCTTGTACCGTTCGCATCTCTGTATCCATCAGTCACACCAACACTGGGATTACCTTGTACAGTTCCCATCTCTGTATCCATCAGTAACACTAACACTGGCATCAACATGATCAGTTCCCATTACTGTATCCCTCAGTCTCCCAACACTGGGATCACCATATACAGTTCCCATCTCTGTATCCATCCGTCACAGTCACACCAACACTGGGAGCACCATGTACAGTTCCCATCTCTGTATCCATCAGGCACAACAACACTGGGCTGCACCATGTACAGTTCAGATCTCTGTATCCATTCATCACACCAACACTGGGAGCACCATATACCGTTCCCAACTCTGTATCCATCTGTCACACCAACACTGGGATCTCCATGTACAGTTCCACTCTGCATCCATCGGTCACACGAATACTGGGATTACCATGTACAGTTCCCATCTCTGTATCTATCAGTAACACCAAAACCGGCATCAGAATGATCAGTTCCCATCTCTGTATCCCTCAGTCTACCAACACTGGGATCACCATATGCAGATCCCATCTCTGTATCGATCCTTCAGACCAACACTGGAAGCACCATGTACAGTTCACATCTCTGTATCCATCCATCACATCAACAATGGGAGCACCATTTACACTTCCCATCTCTGTATCCATCAGTCACAGTCACACCAACACTGGGAGCACCTTGTACAGTTCCCATCTCTGTATCCAATAGTAACACTAACACTGGCATCAACATGATCAGTTCCCATTACTGTATCGCTCAGTCTTCCATCACTGGGATCACCATATACAGCTCCCATCTCTGTATTGATCCGTCAGACCAACACTGGGATCACCATGTACATTTCCCATCTCTGTATCCATCCATCACACCTGCACTGGGATCATCATGTACAGTACCCATCTCTATATCGATCTGTCACACCAACACTGGGATTACCATATACAGTTCCCATCTCTATATCTATCAGTGACACCAACACTGGGAGCACCATGTACAGTTCACATCTCTGTATCAATCCATTACACAAACACTGAAAGCACCATTTACAGTTCCTATCTCTGTATCCATCCGTCACACCAACACTGGGAGCAGTGTGTAAAGTTCCAATCCCTTTATCCATCCGTCACACTGACAATGGGATCACCATATACATTTCCCATCGCTGTGTCAATCAGTCACATCAACACTGCAATTACCATGTACAGTTCCCATCTCTGAATCCTTCAGTGACACCAACACTGGGAGCACCATATACAGTTCCCATCTCTGTATCTATGCATCACACCGACACTGGGAGCAGCCTGTACAGTTCCGATCTCTGTATCCATCCATCACGCTAATACTGGGAACACCATGTACAGTTCCACTCTGTATCCATTAGTAACACTAACACTGGCATCACCATGATCAGTTCCCATTGCTGTATCCCTCAGTCTCCCAACACTGGGATCACCATGTACAGTTCCCTTCTCTGTATCCATCCATCACACCAACACTGAAAGCACAATGTACATTTCCCTTCTCTGTATCGATCAGTCACACCAACACTGCAATTGCCATGTACAGTTCCCATCTCTGAATCCATCAGTGACACCCACACTGGGTACACCCTGATTACTTCCCATCTTTGTAACCCTCAGTCACACCAACACTGGGAGCACCATATACACTTCCCATCTCTGTATCCATCCATCACACCAACACTGGGAGCACCATGTAAAGTTCCCATCTGTGTATCCATCAGGCACAACAACACTGGGCTGCACTATGTACAGTTCACATCCCTGTATCCATCCGTCACACCAACACTGAAAGCACAATGTACATTTCCCATCTCTGTATCGATCAGTCACACCAACACTGGGAGCACCATGTACAGTTCCCTTCTCTGTATCCATCCGTTACACCAACACTGGGAGCACCATGTACAGTTCCCTTCTCTGTATCCATCAGTAACACTAACACTGGCATCACAACGATCAGTTCCCATCACTGTATTCCTCTGTCTCCCAACACTGGGATTACCATATACAGTTCCCATCTCTGTATCCATCCATCACAGTCACACCAATAGTGGGAGCACCATGTACAGTTCGCATCTCTGTATCCATAAGTCACACCAACACTGGGATTACCTTGTACAGTTCCCATCTCTGTATCCATCAGTAACACTAACACTGGGATCAACATGATCAGTTCCCATTACTGTCTCGCTCAGTCTCCCAACACTGGGATCACCATATACAGCTCCCATCTCTGCATTGATCCGTCAGACCAACACTGGGAGCACCACGTACAGTTCTTATCTCTGTACCCATCCATGACACCAACAGTGGGAGCACCATGTACAATTCGTATCTCTGTACCCATCCATGACACCAACACTGGGAGCACCATGTACAGTTCCCAACTCTGTATCCATCCATCACACCAACACTGGGATCTCCATGTACAGTTCCACTCTGTATCCATCGGTCACACGAACACTAGGATTACCATGTACAGTTCCCATCTCTGTATCCATCAGTAACACCAAAACCAGCATCAGAATGATCAGTTCCCATCTCTGTATCCCACAGTCTACCAACACTGCGATCACCATATACTGTTCCCATCTGTGTATTGATCCATCAGACCAACACTGGAAGCACCATGTACAATTCCCATCTCTGTATCCCTCAGTCACACCAACACTGGGAGTACGATGTACAGTTCCCATCTCTGTATCCATCAGTCACACCAATACTGGGATCACCGTGTAGAGTTCCCATCTCTGTATCCTTCTGTGGCACTGACAATGGGCTCACAGTGTACAGTTCCCAGCTCTGTGTAAGTCATTTACAGCATCACTGGGAGCAACATGATCAGTTCCCATTTCTGTATCCATCTGTCACATCAGCACTGGTAGCACCATGTACAGTTCCCATCCCTGTATCCATCTGTCACACCAACACTTCTATCACCCTGATCATTTCCCATCTCCCTATCTCTCTCTCACACCAACACTGGGTGCAACATATACAGCTCCAATCTCTGTATTGATCCATCACACCAACACAGGGAGCACCATGTACATGTCATATCTCTGTATCCATCAGTAACACAAACACTGGGATCACCATGTACATTTCCCATCTCTGTATCCATCCGTCACACCAACATTGGGATCACCATGTACAGCTCCCATCTCTGTATCCATCCATCACACCAGCACTGGGATCATCATGTACAGTACCCATCTCTATATCGATCTGTCACACCAACACTGGGATTACCATATACAGTTCACATCTCTATCGATCTGTCACACCAACACTGGGATTACCATATACAGTTCCCATCTCTATATCCATCAGTGACACCAACACTGGGAGCAGCGTGTAAAGTTCCAATCCCTTTATCCATCTGTCACACTGACAATGGGATCACCATATACATTTCCCATCGTTGTGTCAATCAGTCACATCAACACTGCAATTACCATGTACAGTTCCCATCTCTGAATCCTTCAGTGACACCAACACTGGGAGCACCATATACAGTTCCCATTTTTGTATCCATCCATCACACCAACAGTGGGATCACCATGTACAGTTCCCATCTCTGTATCTATGCATCACACCGACACTGGGAGCAGCCTGTACAGTTCTGATCTCTGTATCCATCCATCACGCTAATACTGGGAACACCATGTACAGTTCCACTCTGTATCCATCAGTAACACGAACACTGGGATTAGCATGTGCAGTTCCCATCTCTGTATCCCTCAGTCTCCCAACACTGGGATCACGATATACAGCTCCCATCTCTGTATTGATCCGTCACTACAACACTGGGAGCACCATGTAAAGTTCCCATCTGTGTATCCATCAGGCATAACAACACTGGGCTGCACTATGTACAGTTCACATCCCTGTATCCATCCGTCACACCAACTCTGGAAGCACCATTTAAAGTTCCCATCCCTGTATCTATCCGTCACACCAACATTGGGATCACCATGTACTGTTCCCTTCTCTATATCCATCAGTCACACCAACACTGGGAGTACCATGTAACGTTCCCATCTCTGTATCCATCAGTAACACTAACACCGCCATCACAACGATCAGTTCCCATCACTGTATTCCTCTGTCTCCCAACACTGGGATTACCATATACAGTTCTCATCTCGGTATCCATCCGTCACAGTCACACCAACAGTGGGAGCACCATGTACAGTTCACATCTCTGTATCCATAAGTCACACCAACACTGGGATTACCTTGTACAGTTCCCATCTCTGTATCCATCAGTAACACTAACACTGGGATCAACATGATCAGTTCCCATTACTGTATCGCTCAGTCTCCCAACACTGGGATCACCATATACAGCTCCCATCTCTGTATTGATCCGTCAGACCAACACTGGGAGCACCATGTACAGTTCCCTTCTCTGTATCCATCCATCACACCAACACTGAAAGCACAATGTACATTTCCCATCTCTGTATCGATCAGTCACACCAACACTGCAATTGCCATGTACAGTTCCCATCTCTGAATCCATCAGTGACACCCACACTGGGTTCACCCTGATTACTTCCCATCTCTGTAACCCTCAGTCACACCAACACTGGGAGCACCATATACACTTCCCATCTCTGTATCCATGCATCACACCAACACTGGGAGCAGCGTGTACAGTTCTGATCTCTGTATCCATCCGTCACGCCAATACTGGGATCACCATGTACAGGTCCACTCTGTATCCATCAGTAACACGAACACTGGGATTAGCATGTGCAGTTCCCATCTCTGTATCCATCAGTAACACTAACACTGGCATCACCATGATCAGTTCCCATTGCTGTATCCCTCAGTCTCCCAACACTGGGATCACCATATACAGCTCCCATCTCTGTATTGATCCATCAAACCAACACTGGGAGCACCATGTACAGTTCCCTTCTCTGTATCCATCCATCACACCAACACTGGGAGCACCATGTAAAGTTCCCATCTGTGTATCCATCAGGCACAACAACACTGGGCTGCACTATGTACAGTTCACATCCCTGTATCCATCCGTCACACCAACACTGAAAGCACAATGTACATTTCCCATCTCTGTATCGATCAGTCACACCAACACTGGGAGCACCATGTACAGTTCCCTTCTCTGTATCCATCCGTCACACCAACACTGGGAGCAGCATGTAAAGTTCCAATCCCTTTATCCATCTGTCACACTGACAATGGGATCACCACATACAGTTCCCATCTCTGTGTCGATCAGTCACATCAACACTGTGATTACCATGTACAGTTCCCATCTCTGAATCCATCAGTGACACCCACACTGGGTACACCCTGATTACTTCCCATCTCTGTAACCCTCAGTCACACCAACACTGGGATCACCATATACAGCTCCCATGTCTGTATTGATCCGTCAGACCAACACTGGGAGCACCATGTAAAGTTCCCATCTGTGTATCCATCAGGCACAACAACACTGGGAGCACCATGTACAGTTCCACTCTGTATCCATCAGTAACACAAACACTGGGATTAACATGTGCATTTCACATCTCTGTATCCATCTGTCAGACCAACACTGAAAGCAGCATGTACAGTTCCCATCTGTGTATCCATCTGTCACACCAACACTGGGAGCACCAAGTACAGTTCCCTTTTCTGTATTCATCCATCACATCAACACTGGGAGCACCATGTACAGTTCCCATCTCTGTATCCATCCATCACACCAGCACTGGGATCACCATGTACAGTTCCCATCTCTGTATCTATGAGTCAGACCAATACTGTGATCACCATGTACAGTTCCGATCTCTGCATCCATCCTGCACACCAACACTGGGAGCAGCATGTAAAGTTCCAATCCCTTTATCCATCCGTCACACTGACAATGGGATCACCATATACAGTTCCCATCTTGTGTCGATCAGTCACACCAACACTGGAAGCACCGTGTACAGTTCCCATCTCTGAATCCATCAGTGACACCAACACTGGGTTCACCCTGATTACTTCCCATCTCTTTATCCCTCAGTCACACCAACACTGGATGCACCAAATACACTTCCCATTTCTGTATCCATGCATAACACCGACATTGGGATCACCATGTACAGTTCCACTCTGTATCCATCAGTAACACAAACACTGGGATTAACATGTGCATTTCCCATCTCTGTATCCATCTGTCAGACCAACACTGAAAGCAGCATGTACAGTTCCCATCTCTGTATCCATCAGTAACACCAGAACTGGCATGACCTGATCATTTCCCATCTCTGGTTCCCTCAGTCTACCAACACTGGGAGCACCATGTACAGTTCCCATCTGTGTATCCATCCGTCACACCAACACTGGGATCACCATGTACAGTTCCCATCTGTGTATCCATCCGTCACACCAACACTGGGATCACCATGTACAGTTCCCATCTCTGTATCCATGAGTCACACCAATACTGGGATCACCATGTACAGTTCCCATCTGTGTATCCATCCATCACACCAACACTGGGATCACCATGTACATTTCCCATCTCTGTATCCATCCGTCACACAATCATTGGGATCACCATGTACAGTTCCCATCTCTATATCCATCAGTGACACCAACACAGGGATCACCATATACAGCTCCCATCTCTGTATTGATCCATCACACCAACACTGGGAGCACCATGTACAGTTTCACTCTGTATCCATCGGTCACACGAACACTGGGATTACCATGTACAGTTCCCATCTCTGTGTCCATCAGTAACACCAAAACCGGCATCAGAGTGATCAGTTCCCATCTCTGTATCCCAGTCCACCAACACTGCAATCACCATATACTGTTCCCATCTGTGTATCGATCCGTCAAACCAACACTGGAAGCACCATGTACAGTTCACATCTCTGTATCCATCCATCACATCAACAATGGGAGCACCATTTACAGGTCCCATCTCTGTATCCGTCTGTCACACCAATAGTGATCACCATTTACAGTTCCCATCTCTGTATCCATCAGTCACAGTCACACCAACACTGAGAGCACCATGTACAGTTCACATCCCTGTATCCGTCCGTCACACCAACACTAAAAGCACATTGTAGAGTTCCCATCTCCGTATCCATCAGTCACACCAACACTGGGAGCATCATTTAATGTTCCAATCCCTTTAACCAGTGGTCACACGAACACTGGGATCACCATGGACAGTTCCCATCTCTGTATCCATCAGTCACACCAACACTGGGATTACCTTGTACCGTTCGCATCTCTGTATCCATCAGTCACACCAACACTGGGATTACCTTGTACAGTTCCCATCTCTGTATCCATCAGTAACACTAACACTGGCATCAACATGATCAGTTCCCATTACTGTATCCCTCAGTCTCCCAACACTGGGATCACCATATACAGTTCCCATCTCTGTATCCATCCGTCACAGTCACACCAACACTGGGAGCACCATGTACAGTTCCCATCTCTGTATCCATCAGGCACAACAACACTGGGCTGCACCATGTACAGTTCAGATCTCTGTATCCATTCATCACACCAACACTGGGAGCACCATATACCGTTCCCAACTCTGTATCCATCTGTCACACCAACACTGGGATCTCCATGTACAGTTCCACTCTGCATCCATCGGTCACACGAATACTGGGATTACCATGTACAGTTCCCATCTCTGTATCTATCAGTAACACCAAAACCGGCATCAGAATGATCAGTTCCCATCTCTGTATCCCTCAGTCTACCAACACTGGGATCACCATATGCAGATCCCATCTCTGTATCGATCCTTCAGACCAACACTGGAAGCACCATGTACAGTTCACATCTCTGTATCCATCCATCACATCAACAATGGGAGCACCATTTACACTTCCCATCTCTGTATCCATCAGTCACAGTCACACCAACACTGGGAGCACCTTGTACAGTTCCCATCTCTGTATCCAATAGTAACACTAACACTGGCATCAACATGATCAGTTCCCATTACTGTATCGCTCAGTCTTCCATCACTGGGATCACCATATACAGCTCCCATCTCTGTATTGATCCGTCAGACCAACACTGGGAGCACCATGTACAGTTCTGATCTCTGTATCCATCAGTTACACCAACACCGGGAGCACCACATACAGTTTGCATCTCTGTATTCATCCGTCACACCAACACCTAGAGTACAATGTACAGTTAATCATGTTCACAAAGCACCAGTTTAAACCACAAAATGGAATCTCACCATTTTTCTGTCCCAGGGTGTGACTATCTCATGTTGTTAAAAAGCTTCCACATATGACTATTTTTTCCCATTTACTAATACAATGTCTTTTTATCTTTTTTATTTACAGAAAGAATTTTCCCCTAAGCAGCTTGTTGCTAATTCTCATCACAATAATCACATTGCACATTTAGACGGAGATGTAACGTAAAGGTTTTTACTCCTCATGTATGTGATGGATGTAAGAAATAAGTCAATTCAAGTCAGTAAGTGACAACAGACTCCAATACACACTTTCAACATGAACACTCTGACTTCTCCTGGCCATGTGTACCCTCAATGACTTTTTGTGGTATTTTGATCTCATCTAAATGATCCTTCTGTAGAAATACACCCACCCACCCACCCACTTCCATCCCATCGCACTCCATTTTGACAATCTCCGGGCAATGCCACTGCATGTAATTTCTACTAATTAGTCTTTCTGTTTCTGAATTGACCTCAGTGCATAATCTTTCAGCCAGACAGTAAAGTACCTCAGTCCTTAGCTGTTTCGACACAACAACCTGTGCCATTGAATGATTTTGCCAATGGGAGGATATGCTTTCTCTGCCCACCCCTCAGTCTTACAGAGACTGTTGGCCCTAACAATAGTTTACTTACCCAGTGCAAAGACTAACAAGAGGACAACAACCTTGTCGTAGAGATTGCGTGCCTCAATACGTCAGAGAGCTATGTTGACTAATCAGGGTTTTATGCTTTGGATCTTGGTATGATCACCCATGCCAAACAGGTCAAAGGGCAGAAGCCAGGTGAAGAATAGTCCACTGGTCCTGCAGGTCCAGGGATACATCACAGGGCTAATAACACTGAGTGGACAAACAAAACTGTGATGGAAACAGCAATAAAGAATCCTTCTATATCTGAGTGCAACGGTATTCCTGAGTCTCCACCTGGGGCTTGCATGACTGACAGCCGGGAAAACCAAGAGAAAGGACCAGTGCACCCTCCGTAATGTGCAGTCTGTTCCTGAATCAAACTATTTTAACAGTGTTAAACATCCATGACGCAAGGTCAGATTAGTTTAGCAGCTCTGACTGGAAGTTGGATGCTGAGAGGAATGTTCACTTCAATTCCAGCCAACTGAAGGAGTTTGATTATGAATGTTGTGGAGGAAAAGCATAGTCGACCATCAATGGGGCAAAAAGCTTCAAAGTTGAGGAAGGTTCATCTTTATTTTACTCTTTATCCCTGAATTACACCCAGTCAAAAGGGAAGAAAAGTGATGGAGGGTGTCTCAGGTAAATACAAAGTGAAAGGGCCTCTTCTCCAGGACTATAGAGTGAAGGAGTGCTGTCTTAACTCTTCCTGAACAAAGACCTGTCCTCCATTCCACATTCTGAACAGATATTGTACTGTGCAAAAGTTTTGGGCACAAAGATATAGCTAGGGTGCCTGACTTTGCTCAGTACTGTAGTAATTTTATGTATCACACTGTACTGATACTGCTGCAAATTGAGCAAATCTCATGACGTGTGTGAGTGATGATAAACCTGATTCTGAAACGGGTCTCTATTGTGGACCGAGAGTGGGAAGGTGGCAGGGAGAGTGGAATCATGGTTGGGAAAAGGGGAAGGGAGAGAGGAGGGAGTGGCAAACACCAGTGAGATATTCTGTAATGACCATAAAACAATTGTTTGAAACCAAATGACCTTGCCAAGTGTTACAGGGCTGGGTGTGTCTGCATCCACGCCAACCTCACCCCTCACCCCGGGCACTCCATCTCTGCCCCCTGTCTCACATCCCTCCCACAGTGCTTCACCTTCGCTATTCCCAACATCCTTTAATCCCGCCAGATTTATAACCTCACTTTCTGCTTCATGTTGTCAAATACCGTTCTGTACAAACAGTCTTTTATCCCCTTGCCTGAGACTTATCCCCTAAGACTTTAGCACAGTACTGTATCATAAACCCCAAGACCCCGACCCAGAAATTCATCGTTATCTCGACACTCAGAGTGTCTCTCCCCCTCTCTCTCCCCCCCTCGTTGATGAGAGGGGGAGCCTGTGGCAAGTCGAACTGTAGGGAGGAACAATGGTCTTCAATGGATCATGGTCTCTTTGGCCACTTTGCTATTGCTTGCATGGTGAGTGGTGGGGGAGGGTGTTGATGCTTTTCATGAGGCAGGTGAAGGGAGGATTCATGCTTTGATACTGTTTGTGTGTGGGAGGGGAGGGGAGCTTTGGGGTTCTAATGCTTTCTGTCATTTATACTTTGGGGTTTTCTTTAGTTTCATGGATGTCTGTGAAGAGTAAGAATTTCAAGTTGTATACTGTATACATTCTCTGATATTAAATTGAACCACTGAACAGGCCGATTTAATGTCTGTGTTTTCCTTCCTCTCTTACTATAGTGATCCTGATCATCTTGTATGATAAGTAACATACAAAGCCATATGTTAATATATTCTATTATCTAGAGACACTTCAAGTTAATAACTCTTTAATTTTATACTGTTTGTATGTGTATGTAACTCCCTGGGTCGACTCAGGCTCGCTCAGCTTATTCTCGTCCAGGGGGAGCAGCCTTTGGCTCCGCCAAACTGGGTAATCAGCTGGTGTGGATGCTGTGTGATGTCCCTGCCTCGCCCAAAAACAGACAGTACACCATAAGCGATTAAATGAGTACAATTTATAAAGGTTACTATAACTAAGTGATTAATAACGATACAGTATATATAAAGAGAAAAAAATAAAGAAAAGGCGCCAAACTGATCAAAGTCCAAACTACTTCGTGCACAACCGTTGGAGCTCAATTACTGAAGTCTTCTGGCCACCATTCGATCCCCTCCGAACTCCTCGACTCGCAGCTCAGGACCCTCCGAGTGGTCAACCAAGCACATCTAGCTTCATCCCCTCTCCTCGGAGTACCTCCCGGCCTCGGACCCCCGCTTGGGGTCCGATCCTCGCCCAGTTTACAGCATTGCGTCCTCTGTCTTGACCCCCTCGCGCCGATCTGCCCAAAAGCCCGTCAACAAAAGCTTACAAACTCAGAAGAAAGAACATTAATCCCCATTTGGTTTACAAAGGAATACCATTCTTGTTATCAGTAAATTTTAACAAACAAGCTTCCAGCACTCTCTCGCAACAAAAAACATTCCTGCTTTTCACAAAACAAAGAAACCCTTTCGCAACAGTAACAAAGAAAAAAGAAGAAACCCCCTTTACACGTATATATATTAGATAGTTCATTTTCACAGGATTGCTTTTAGAAATACAGCTAATAGACTTGTTCAGTATCTCTGCTGCAATTCCATTGATTTTATTCACATTCCAGCTTCAAAAATTGTCCATTGTCAGCCCAATTGTATTTTTGTCTTATTTTTAACCTGTTATTATAAGTAGATATGGAAACAACATTTTGATTAATAATAATGAATGTATTGCTTAAGGTCGTTTGCCCAGTTGAACCAGTGCTGGCACTTCGAAAGCGAAATACAATCTGGCCCCAACTTTTGTTCATAAGCTACAAGCTAGTCCTTCCACATATCCAATTGCCCTTTTAAGAGTTCCTATTCAATTTTGTTGCATTGTCAAAACATTCCCCATCTCAACAAGTTTCTGTGTGGAAAATGTGTTCCTTTATTCCCTTGTAATCCTTTAACCACTTATTTTAAACCTGTGGTATTTAGCTCCATGACCAGGTCACATGTTATAATACAAGCAACCACAGGACCCATTCGGTCCATGTCAGCTATTAGTGCCGTTCCCCCTCTCCTTACTTCCAAGTAGCCCTGAAGCAATTTGGTCTCCAAACTTAATTAAAGAGAAAATATATTTAATGTTAAATCTATGTTTGTGTTTTTACCTGTACTATTTCATTTTAAAGAAATTATTTATTATTTATTTAGAATTAAAGATGCCTAAGATCTTCAAGTTAATTGAACTGCTTTGAGAGCTCAAGGTGAAAGGACATTTTGCTCTATTGCATCAGTTCGAACATTACTTACTCATTTAAAAAGTGAAGTATTTAGCATCCAGTCAACCTCAGTTTGAAGTATGTTACATAATTGTACATTATAACTAAAGATCATAAAATGAACATTCCTTCGTTCATTCATTATGTGTCATGTCATATGACGTGGGTGACCATGGAGTTTCCATGGCCATGATTGTTCTTGGCAAATTTTCCTACAGAGGTAGTTTTCCATTGCCTTCTTCTGGGCAGTGTCTTTACAAGATGGGTGACCCCCAGCCATTATCAATACTCTTCAGAGATTGTCTGCGTCAACCACTGGTTATACATCAGTGGTCGTATAACCAGGACTTGGGACTTACACCAGCTGCTCATACGACCATCCACCACCTTAGCTTCACATGACCCTGATTGAAGTGGATGGTGGTTAAGCGGGTGCTACATCTTGCCCAAGGGTTACCTGCAGGCTAGCAGAGGGAAGGAGCACCTTACACATCCTTCCCTCAGCGAGAGGCATATTCTCCACCCTGAGATGATCATTTACTGTTTATGCTTTATTATCCATTCTCTTTGTGTGAGGATCCTGACAAATATGGATTATCTTATGGTCTTGCAAGGTAGGAGTATAATTCACTTGATTGGTTGTATTAAATGTGTCATCTAAGTTGCTGAAGGGGGAGCGTCTCTCTGTAATTTTAACATCTGATTTTGAAGCCTGAGCATAGTGGAGATGCAGCCATTTCATCGAGATGTTCTGAGAATAAAATCCCCAGGCATGGCAACACAAAGCAGATGGCTTCTCTGCTGTTAAATCTCAGTGAGTAATTACACTTTCTGGTGGAGTTCCTGGGATTGTAATAAGCAATGCAAAGCAAAGGTATATTGTACTTTAATGCTAAATAAAACTTAGTTCTATTTCTATTCTACTCCAATAAGTCTGAATCTTAAATATAATTTTTACCTGGTGATAGGAGAATGTATAACCTGTGATGAGTAGGCTTTTATAGACGGCCTTCCCATAAGTATTATAGTTGTTGATTTGAAAGACTATATTAAACTTTTCATGACTCAATTCAGTTGATATGCGTCATCTTTAACTGTGTCATGGATTACTGTTATGTGATGGATGTGCAAGAATCTATAATATCTACTGAGGTTTGGTGCTGCTTTCTGATTTATATACCTGTTTTACGATGCCAGCAGAATGCTTATAAAAGAGTCTAAAAGGAACAGGGGGAACAATGCATTGATTTCAGGGTGCATCCTGAAACAGTAGCTGGTTACACTGTGGCCTATCCATGAAGCTGAGTACTTTGGGCTAGCACGTTTCAACAGATGGTTACATCACAGTTCAAGCAGAGAAGCAATGGGTGATGCCAGAAGGGATAAAAAGAAACACAACTGATAATTCAGAGAACTTTCAGGACATCATACTCTCTTAATGCCATTCAGTTCTGAGTGCTAATGGGAGAAGCAACCAGAGCCATGGCCTTTGTGTCATGTGTACTGTAGGCCATCTGGACAGGAAAGGAGGACCAGGGCCAAGGAAGTAATTGTTACAGGGAATTTTATAGGGAGCATAAAGAATTGACAGGAATACAGTTCCGGAAAACGTTAAGAGCAAGTTTTTAGACAGAGCTAGACAAAAAGAGCACATTCAAATTATTAAGTTTACAGTACATGATTATAAATGCAAGAATTCCACTTAACAATTGAGCTGCAAGACCAATTGACCATGCAGATTTATGGTATTGTGATAAAAACTGATATGAAAAGAACAGGGATATTCTTGGATGAAGGTGTTCCAGAAGGACAGGGCATCGAAAAATAGAGGAGATTTGGTAGCATTGGTGGAGAGTGCTGCAATGCTAGGGAGAGAGAATATTCTGCCAAGTGGAAGAAGAAAATGCAAAGACTCTGGCCATAACCTTTCAAACTTCTGTAGATTCAACAATGATAACTGAGGACTGATACAGTTGCTACCTTCCAGTCTGGAGGAACTGTTCTGGAAGAACAGACATGCTACATCCATTATCTTCAGAGCTACCTCTCGCAAAACAGATGTATGACGTGAAATCCTGGAGATCTACTACATTTCTGTTCCATTAATTTCTCCAATAATTGCTGTTTAATCAATGGTAGTTTCCTCCAAGCCCTAAGTTGCTCCAGAACCACTGTTCTGTCCTATTTCCATGAGATGTTCTATGTCTTTTTCTGAAAGCGACTGGCAAAAGCACCAAAAGTAACATCAGGACATTTTTTTTTAAACATAACAGGAATTGAATCTGCAGTACTGATGGAGCTTGGGGTGAAGGCAAATTCAGTTGTGATGTTCAAAAGGGAACTGCATTATTACCTGAAAGGAAAGAATTCAAGCAGTGTTGGAAAATGGAACAGGTAGGATTGCCCGTTGTTACAGTAAAAATGGTATGGACGTAAAGGCGCCGAATGGCTTCCTTATGCGGTAACAGTTTGTAACTCTGATTCTGTATGAAGCCTAAACGTATTTTATTTTTCATTTTCATCACTAGAATTTCAGCAGTTTACACCTTCTCTCTAAGTTTTGCATTTCAGACTGTTTATTGTTAAAGTTTATCAGTTGCTTCATATACTTCAGTGTGATGGGTGAGCTTATATCTTGTTCCCTTGGTTCATGAGAAAGCATTGAACTTCCCCGAAACTCCTCACAACTCGGAAAATATGCATGCAAAATCTTTAGTTTCTAGCCATAAGTATAACATAACAAAGCACATGGTCTGCATTGATTTGTTATTGTGAATCATTGCTCCTTGACTGAAGCTCAGCATTTTTAGGAATTCTGATTACCACACCAACATCATTCCCCAACCTCCTCCTCCACCCCCCCCCCCCCCAACATCCTTCTTTTGCTTTTAGGTAGTCCATCAGGATTGAGGGTCTCTCACCTCCACTCCAGTTTCATGGGTTTTGAGGTGACTGATGAGATCAATGTGCGACTGTAGACCCTTCCACAGATAGGCAGTCAGTGAGGTGGTGAACTTCTTCCAAAACTTACACAAGGCTTCCATGTACACTGACAAACATGAGCTTCTGAAAACATTCTGGTACATTCCTTCTCTACTTTGGGCATTCATGTGTTAGTGGTTCCCAGCACTCAATGGGGATGTTGCATATATTCAAGGGTACTTTAAGAACATCTCTGCAACTTTTTTTTCTCTATCCATCTGATAATCATTTTTCATGTTGAAGTTCAGGACAGATTTAGGAGTTTGATGTTAAGATTAAGATTACTGCTGAATACGGACAGCTGGATGTTGTCTTGGAAGAGTTGATTTGCATGTCCTTATGTGGATCTGTAGAATTCTGTGTCGAGCAAGTAGATAGCACTGTTCCAGCCCTTTGAAATGCCTGCTGTACAATACAGCTTGTATTGGATACATATATTATAATTTCATTGCAACTACCACAGGTTTTTTTTCTATTTTAGATACAATTTGTTGTTTATGTGAATGAAAATCCATCAAGGGGTGTTCATGCATTTTAAATTCTTTTTTATTAATTATTATTGAAGATTAACAAAAAAAGATACATTAAGTCAATATGTCATTATGTACAATAAAGAATTAAATTAGCAAATAACTGATTAACAAAGCTAAGCAGTATATCAATAATAAGAAAAAATAAAGTGTTAAGAAAAAGAAGGAAAAAAAAGAACCTAACTAAAAAAAATCCCTACTAACTGGAAAAAAAACAAAAACAAAAAAAAAACCATTGGAAGGAGCACAACCCCGGAGCTATACATCATACAAGCTTCCAAAAAAAAACAGATCAATCCGCAACTCAAATCCACTGAAAGAAAAAATCGAAAGGAAACCATATTAATTAACTCAAATCCGATGATAGTAGCAGGTGAATGAAACCCACCTTTTCTCAAAATTGAATCGAGGATCAAAAGTTCGACTTGTGATTTTCTCCAAACTAAGACGTAGCATCACCTGAGAAAACCACTGTATCAAAGTCAGAGCAGAAGCATCTTTCCATTTCAACAAAATAGCCCTTCTGGCCAATAACATAATAAATGCAATTAACTCCAGGTGCAGATCCATGGTCTCTCGAGACCAACGGATGCCACCACTATGCACTATGCAATTACATGTTGGTCTGATGGAGAAATACCATGAATATATTGAGGAATTATACCAAATAAAACTGTCAATTTATTAGGTTGTAAATTAATTTTTTAAAGCTTTAGAAATTGTAGAGAAAATAGACTTTCAAAAATGTTTCAATACAGAACATGACCAAAACATATGTGTCAATGTGGCTGTCTCAGTTTTACATCTGTCACACTATCAACATTGGGAAACATTTTTGACAGTCCTTTGTCAAATAGTAATGATGTACAATTTTAAATTGAATTGAAGAGTGATTGGCACAAATCGAAGAAGAATTGACCAACTTCAAAATCCGCAACCAATCTTCTGTTATCAGGGTCATGTTAAGCTCTCTCTCCCAATCTTGCTTAATCTTAAGTGAAGGGTAATTGTGGTGTTGTAACAATAAATTATAAATTTTCCAAACAAAACCCTTCACTAAAGGATTCATTTTTAAAATAATATCTAACAGGTCTGAATCTTGTATGTATGGAAAATTACATAAGTATTTTTGTAAGAAGTGTCTGACCTGACGATATTGCAGGAAATGTGAATATGAGAGAGAGTATTTAGTTACTAATTTATCAAAAGACATCAGTCGGCCATCTTGGAACAAATCCATGAAGGAATAAACCCCTTTATTCCTCCAAAGAAGAAAAATAGGATCACTTAATGAAGGTTTAAGTAAATGATTTCGATAAATTACAATAAGAAGTTTAAATTTTTTAAGATTAAAAAAAATTACGAAACTGGAACCAAATTTGTAATCACTGCTTAGTCACAGGATATAAATTTAAATTAGTAATGTTGGCCAGTCGTACAGGCAGAGAAGCTCCTAATAATAAGGTTAAGTGAAACTGTTTCACAGCATTCAATTCCAAATCAGCCCACGGAGGTCATTCATCTCTATCAGCCCAATATAACCAAAAACACATATAATGTATATTAACATCCCAATAATACATTCTTAAATTAGGCAAAGCAAGACCTCCATCTTTTTTAATTTTTGTAGATGATATTTAGCAATTCTTGGTCTTTTATTATTCCAAATAAAAGATGAAATAATGGAGTCAACCTGATCGAAGAACTTCTTAGTTAAAAAAAGGGATATTTTGAAATACATATAAAATTTTTGGTAAAATCATATTTTAATTGCATGAATTTGGCCAACTAATGAAAGTGTAAGTGGATTCCCTCTACAAAATAATTACTTCATAAAATCCACTAAAGGAACCAAATTAGCTTTATAAAGATCTTTATGACTTTTAGTGATAATAATACCTAAATATTTAAATGAGTCCATAACTCTAAAAGGAATGTCATCATATATAGAAGCAGAATTGTTCAGGGGAAATAATTCAATTTTATGAAGGTTTAGTTTATATCCCGAAAACTTTACAAAATCGTTTAATAGTTTCAATAAACTAGGGATAGATTCTTCAGGGTTCGAAATATAAACCAAAAGATCATCAGCATAAAGGGAGATCTTATGAACAGTCCCATTTATAAGAATTATCTTTAGCTTCACATAGTGCAATAGCCAAATGTGTAATTTAATGTGTCAGGTCAAAGCCCTGCATCAGGATCAAGAGGAAACAGGAAGCATTGCCAGGTTATCAATGCATAGGGGTGTGGATAGAGGCAGGTAATGGGTGGAACTAGACAGGGACAGGATGAGGGGCAGCTGGAACCGGATGAGGGAGACAGGGGGTACAGAGGCTGTCGGTGATAGAGCAAGATGGAGAGAGCATGATGAAAGGATGAAATTAGGTGAGGGAGAGCTGGCAGAATTGCTGTTTTCCTTTCTGTGGCATCAAATACAAGTATATCTCCTTTTCAGATTAATTTCTGAATTATAGAATGGTTTAAGATCCAATATTCTGCCTGAACTGGTTTCAAATGCAGACCATAGCAGAATGATCAGATCGTTACCACAATCAGTACAGCCTGTCATTTTTAACTTCACTGGGTAAATCTTGCTCGTTACTTGGAGAGTCTTGTAATCACCCATAGATAGAAGATTCACCTGGGCTCCAGTATCAAGCCTGAATGGAATAACTGTCTCACTCACAGTCACTGGAGTGATCCATTCTGTTTTACCAGCACCTGCAGAGAATCCACAAAGACTTCCTCCATTTCTTTACAAACACTGCACACTTTTCTCTTGGGAGTCCCCAGCTTTGCAGCACTTTGCAAAATGATTGTTCATCCCATAATTATTGCAGAACTTTCCATAAGCAGGACATATCTTTGGAATGAGACTATCTCCACATTTGCTGTTTGAGCCCTCCTCTTGGCTTTGATGTTACTTTGGGAACCGTCTTGTAAATTGCTCCTCTGTGTTCACAGCATGCACCGTGCATCGCCTTAGCTTGTGTTTGTGTGGTCTCCACTACCCTACACATTTTCACAGCCTTTTGAACCTTTCGTAAGCTCTTCTTCTGGACACAGCAGAGGAAATCTCTCTCTCAAACAGGATGTTTTTACTTGGGACAAAATACACCTCAAATGTTGTCATTAGCGTCCAATGTAAAGGCTGCATCAACAATTTGAAAGCAGTTATAGATATCCAAAGCATCTTTGCCAACTAATGTAGAAAAATGGACGTTTTCAATTTTCATCAATCCCTCCCGCTCCACTAGCCGATAAGTATATATTGAATTGCTACTTGAAGCATTTCAGGTGCTGGAGTACTATCCATGACGGGAATTTTTGGCCTCTCACCTGAATTTCTTGGTGAATTTGGTGAACTTTGGCAGCTTCTCTCCATCAGAACCTTCTTCTTCTAAGAAGTGCACATTTATTCTCCGTGTTTAGACTTCATACCGACTTCTAACACCACGTTGTGGTTGTTCTTAATGAAAACAAGCTTAGTGTGGGTTTAATGCTAGAACGTTTTATTTACAGAATGGCATCATAGTCATTTCTGGTCCACGGGGTGAAATGCCCGCATTTCCTGATAATGTACACACATAATAACACAGGCACCTGGGAGGCAAATGCGATCCAGGTGTCTCCTTCACAACCACAGAATCTCCTGTTTCTTGTCTAACTATAGATCCCCGTTACGACTGCACTCCTCTTCTCCCCATTTCTCGTCTGAGCTATGGAGCCAGACTCAGTGCCAGGGACCTGGTCTCTGCAGCTTTCCTCTGGTAGGTTGTCTCCCCACGTCTCTGTGGGCATCGGGAGTGGAACTGAAATGGCTGGTCATTGTGGCTGCAAGAGTGGACAGAATGAAGGTGCTCAATGAAGTAGACCCCCTGTATGTGTCTGGCTTCACTTTTCATCGGCTACGTGGAACAGTCTTTCTTCCAACCCTGAGCTGGTAACGCTCCCCAAATCTTTCTCTGTTCATTTGATGACTGCTTCCTGTGCTGGGCTCGTCAATTTCCTCAATATTGTCGCCCAACTTCCACCCTCCCCTCAAGTTCCCTGAAAGTTGCCTCACAGGTAGGTAGGGTAGTTAAGAAAGCTTAAGGGGTGTTAGCTTTCATAAGTCGAGAGATAGAGTTTAGGAGACGCGATGTAATGATGCAGCTCTATAAAACTCTAGTTAGGCCACACTTGGAGTACTGTGTCCAGTTCTGGTCGCCTCACTATAGGAAGGATGTGGAAGCATTGGAAAGGGTACAGAGGAGATTTACCAGGATGCTGCTTGGTTTAGAGAGTATGGATTATGATCAGAGATTAAGGGAGCTAGGGCTTTACTCTTTGGAGAGAAGGAGGATGAGGGGAGACATGATAGAGGTGTACAAGATATTAAGAGGAATAGACAGAGTGGACAGCCAGCACCTCTTCCCCAGGGCACCACTGCTCAGTACAAGAGGACATGGCTTTAAGGTAAGGGGGATATTAGAGGAAGGTTTTTCACTCAGAGAGTGGTTGGTGCATGGAATGCACTGCCTGAGTCAGTGGTGGAGGCAGATACACTCGTGAAATTTAGGAGACTACTAGACAGGTATATGGAGGAATTTAAGGTGGGGGGTTATATGGGAGGCAGGGTTTGAGGGGTCGGCACAACATTGTGGGCCGAAGGGCCCGTAATGTGCTGTACTATTCTATGTTCACTGGTCCACCTCTCTCCTCTTTCTTCATCTCTCTGCATCCACCTCAGAAAACAAACTTGCACTGACATCTATAACAAACTCACCAATTCTTGTCGCTACCACGGTTACACCTTCTATCCTGTTCTCCCTTTCAGAAAGTAGGCCTACTTCCCTTGAGAGCATAGATTAAGGGTGAAAGAGGAGAGATTCAATAGGAACCTGAGGGTCAACTTCTCCTCCTAGAGAGTTATTAGTGTATGGAACTAGCTGCCAGAGGAAGTGGTTGACAATGTAATGATTAACAATGTACTATTCAAGGTCTGGATGGGAAAGAGTTTGTCAAATGGGTTCAGGGAAGTTTCTTTAATCAGTACATGGAAGTTCCAACCAGAGAGGAGGAGATACTCATTTATTCATTAAGTGCCATGTCAAGTGCAATACTAGATCTCCAATAGGATGAGACAGGGCAGATGACAGAAGTTTGTGTAAGGGAACACTTTGCATCAAGCGATTACAATGCCATTAGCTTTAAGAAAATTATTGAAAAAGTTAGGTTTGGTTCTCAGATTGAGATTCTAAAGTGGAAAAATGCCAATTTTGATGGTATAAGAAAGGATCTGGTAGGTGTGGGCTGGGACATATTGCTTTCTGGCAAAGTTATACTGTAGCTTCAGAAGTGAACATTTTCAAGTACAGAACTTGTATGTTCCTGTCAGTATGAAAGGCAAGGATAATAGGTTTAGGGAACCTTCATTTTCAAGAGGTGTTGAGGCCCTGGCTAAGAAAAAAAGGAGGTGCAGAGCAGGTTTAGACAGACAGGAATAAATGAGGTACTTGAGAAGTACAAGAAATGCAAGAGAACACGTAAGGAGGAGATCAGGAGGGCTAAAAAAAGATATGAGGTTACCTGAGTGGAAAAGGTGAAGGAGAATTCAAAGGACTTTGAGCAAAAGGATGACAAGGGACAAGGGACAACATTGGTCCTCAGGAAGATCAGAGTGCCAATTTATGTATGGAGCTGAAAGAGATGGGGGAGATCTTAAATGGATTTTTTGCATCTTTGTTTACTCTGGAGACAGACACAGAGCCTACAGAACTGAGGCAAAGCGGCAGTGAGGTTATGGACCCTATACTGACTACAGAGGAGGAGGTGTTTGTTGTCTTGAGGCAAATTAGGGTGGATAAATCCCCAAAGCCTGATAAGGTGTTTTCTTGGAACCTATGTGAGTCTAGTGCAGGAATTGCAGGGGAAACTTAAATCATCTTCAGCCACAGGTGAGGTGCTGGAGAATTTGGAGGATAGTTAATGTTTCATTGTTTAAGAAAAACTCTGAGGATAAGCCAGGAAATTATAGGCCGGTGAGCCTGACATCAGTAGTGGGAAATTAATTGGAAGTTATTCTAAGGCACTAAATATGTAAGTATTTGAATAGATAGGGATGGTCAACATGGCTTTGTGTCTGCCAGGTCATGTTTAACCAGTCTTATAGAATTTTTGTGGAGGACTTTGGCCAACTGGGTCAGGTAAATGCCTTTGTGTGTCGGTATTGCTTAATGCCTGGATCAGAGGAGAATCGTGGTGCTGCCCTCTAGCATACTGCTGTATACCACGAGGCTACGTGACTTAATTGTGGAAGAAAATTCTGAATAAAGGGTAAAATACCTGAGTTGTTAACACCCTGCACCTTCCTTTAACTAACAAAATGCCTCGTGCTGATCTTAGTGCATAACACAGCAGTATGAACAAGGTGGAGACAGTGAAGGTCATGAATTGTAGGGAGGACCCTGTGGGCTGTCAAGTTTCTGACAATTAAACAGCTTGTCTGCTTTCCCTTCACCTGTCTGGTATCAACATATAAAACAAGTTATACCTTTTTACTTTAATGACTGACTGGATCTAAAGATTTATTGAAACTTCTTTATTTCATAAATACTCAACATTTGGCCTGGGATCTCAGCATGCTTGCAATAATCTATCTTGGTATCAAGGATGTCCTGACAAACTACCTCTGTGTGTTGTAGGCAGAAAAGAGTCTATCGCTGGCATTTTTGTGGGAATTGATAAGACGCACAGGAATGAATATATTTTAACTTTGACTGATGTAATTGACTTTCTATGTGCATGTATAAAAAAGACTGACTATTGTTCTTTGGAAGACATGTTAGCAAGTCATTCTTCTCTTATTCATGAACAAAGGTATTCTCTAGTCACTTCGAAGTCCATGTCCAATTTATCAGTGACCAACTTTAATTAAAATCCATTAGCAAGTTAATTTCCCTAATAGTTTTCAAGAAAGTTGATGAAGGCAAAGCAGTGGATGTTATTTACATGGACTGTAGTAAGGCCTTTGAGAAGGTCCTGCATGGGAGGCTGGTCAAGAAGACTCAGTCACTTGGTATTCAAGATGAGGTAGTAAGTTGGATTTGATATTGCTTTCATGGAAGAAGTTAGAGGGTGGTAGTAGATGATTGCCTCTCTGACTGGAGGCCTGTGACTAGTGGAGCACCACAGGGATTGGTGCTGGATCATCTACATCAATGATCTGGGTGATAATGTGTTTAACTGGATGAGCAAATTTGCAGCTGATGCCAAAATTGGGTGTGCCCTGGACAGCAAGGAAAACTATCAAAGCTTACAGTGGGATCTGGACCTGCTGGGGACGAGCTTAGATGTGAATCTTGTTAAGCACGCACCAAAGGGCCAACTTCTGTGCTATATGACGTTGTGACTCCAAGTAACTTTACCTTGTTCAAAAACCCCCTGATGAGCTTTACAATGGAGAGCTTCCAAAAACTCAAACCTCCACATCCACATTTTCCCTAATCTATTTATTCAAGACATCCTAAAGGAATGTAATGGCTGATACTAAAATACTAAAATGCCTTTTCCATTTCCTACAGCATTGTTATCTCTGCTCAATCCTATTCCAGCATTTCACAAATACCAATGTGTGGAGAGCACTAGGCCTCAAGCCACAGGCTTGCTTGCTGCTGCAGCCCAGAAGAGGGGGCAGTGGAGGCCGTGTAGCTTGGCGACTATGCTCGGTTGTGGTTGGCCTCTCCCACTGGTGCTGCAACAGGCTGGATTGCAGTATTTGCTAACTGTCAGGAACTGTAGCGTCAATTTGTGGGACAGTCGCTCAGAGCCTTGGACTATATCTGTGTAATTTTGCGTGACTATTTTTTTGCTCGGTATTTTGAATGTGCTGTGTACGTTTTGCACCTTAGCCCCAGAGGAACACTGGTTCATTCAGCTGTTTTCATGTATGGTTGAATGATAACTAAACTAGAATTTGATTTGATTCTTGACTTAAATCAGCAGGTGAGCAGCATCTGTGGGGGGGGGGGGGGAAATGGCTGACGTTTCAGGCCAAAGCACTTCATCATGACTGAAAAACAAGGGGGAAAGAAGCCTGAATAAGAAGGTTGTGGGATTGGAAAGAGTACAGGTTCGGAGGTGATCGGCCTGACTTCAGTGCGATTGTTAAGGATGTTTGTTTCAGGGTACTTGGAAGCACATGATAAAATATACTAAAGTCAGCATGGTAACCTTAAGGGAAAATATTGCCTGCCAAATTCTGTTAGAATCCTTTGAGAAAATAACAAGCTGGATAGACAAAAGAGAATCAGCGGATGTTGTGTGCTTGGATTTTCAGAAGGCCTTTGACAAGTTGCCGCATGTGAGGCTGCTTAACAAAATTAAGAGCTCAAGGTAATAAGGAGAGATACTAGCATGGATCTAACATTGGCAGATTGGCAGGAGGCAAAGAGTGGGAATAAAGGGAGCCTGTTCTGATTGGCTGCCAGTGACTAGTTGGGACCACTTCTTATGTTGTATGTCAATGATTTGGATAGTGAAACTGATGGGTTTGTGGCCAAGTTTGTAGATGATATGAAGATAGGTGGTGGGGCTGGTCGTGTGAGGAAGCAGGGAGTCTACAGAAGGACTCAGACAGATTAGGAGAATGGGCAAAGAAGTGGCAAATGGAACAGATCGGGAAGATTGCGGCCATGCATTTTGGTGGAAGGAATAAAAGCATGGACTGTTTTCTAAATGGGAAGAAAATTCAAAATCCCGAGGTGCAAAGGGACACGCAAGCCCTCATGCAGGATTCCCTAAAAGGTAATTTGCAGGTTGAGTCGTTGGTGAGGTAGGCAGATACATTAATTTAGAGAGGACTAGAATATAAAAGGAAAGATGTAATGTTGAGGTTTTACAGGGCACTGGTGAGGTTTCACTTGGAGTATTGTGAACAGTTTTGACCCCCTTATTTAAAAAAAAAAGGATGTGCTGACATTGGAGAGGACTCAGAGGAGGTTCACGAGAATGATTCCAGGAATGAAATGTTTATCGTGTGAGGAGCGATTGATGGCTCTGGGCCTTTACTTGTAGGAATTTAGAAGAATGAGGAGTGATTTCATGGAAATTTGCCAAATATTGAAAGACTTAGAGTGGATGTGGAGAGGATGTTTCCTATGGTGGGGTAGTCTAAAACCAGAGGGCAGAGTCTCAGAGTAGACAGATGTTCATTTAAAATGGAGATGAGGAGGAATTTCTTTAGCCAGAGGGCAGTGAGTCTGTGTAATTCATTGCCACAGGCAGCTGTGGAGGGCAGGTCATTGGGTGTATTTAAGGTGGATTAGCCAAGTAATGGAAGGTTATGGGGAGAAGGCAGGAAGGAGAATGGAATGGATCAGCCATGCTAAAATGGTGGAGCAAATGCAATGGCCTAATTCTGCTCCTATGTCTTTTGGTCTCTCCCTTTCTACATGTATTAAGATATAATAAAGCCTGGAATTCAAATTGATTTATTTTATCTCTCCCTGTTGTAAACATGTGCTGAAGCCAATCATTAGACAACAGACATTCCACTGTTTCTGTTCAATCACAATTTATTACTAAAAGGAGACAGCTGAAAGCCATTCAGTGGCATTTGACTTAAGGTGGTGCCCTTCCAATGTAGAGGCCTCCTTTATTGGCTTATTCCTCTAACAAGGTGTGATAGTGGCTGATCAGCTGTAGCTGAATATCACCCTGAAGGATGACTGGGAAAGCTGATTACTCAAGGTTATTATTTTTCCCCATCAAGATGGTGGACCATGTTTCCTGTTTGTTGGATCATAGGTTAATGTATTTTTATGAAAACCGGTTAGCTACATTCATAAACTGGCCATTCACTGAGAGCTGTTGTTGTACACCAGAAAATGTGAGTAAGGAGCCAATGGCCAACAGCTGTTAATATATCTTGTGTGTAGAGTGAATGTGAACAAATAAAATCAATTTAGGGCCTATTTCCAGATGTAAAATGTGATTTTTGATTGTGTGAAATAGGTTAGTGTTTATTTTCTTCCTGAAATCTATTTACTTCTGCAGTCCAGCTATTTTTCTTTTGAAGAACTTTGTTTTTATCTGAGAAATCTTGAAGTAGGCAATAAGCCGTTTTATGTGTTTGGGCTGCAATGTGGCATGTAAGCTTTTTGGTTAATAAAACTTAAATGGTGATTAATCCAAACTTTCAGAGGAAATGACTGTGGTCACCTATTGATTTGAATGACCTGGTTTGAATCAGCACGCATCAAGCCATTAGATGAAGGCCCATAAATTGTTTTGGGTGACCATGATAATTATTACATCATAGTAGCTGTATTATGAGTTGTAACTGTTAAACTTTGTGCATTAAAGATTGCATACACAATTCAGAGTAAACTTTCAGCCAGTTGGACCAGACCAGATTCTAGTTCCTGGTATACGCCAGTAGTGATCTCCCAGTGTTAAAATCCATGGTCCCATCACCAATTCCTGGCCAGCAATTATTTTGCTTGTTTCCTGCTGCCTTCCACTGGATCGAGTTCTGTTTCTCCCTTGTTCAAACGGGAAAAAGAAATTAAAGATCTTGTTCCCAAATGAAGCCTGTCCTTGCTGGGCTGGGAGAAATAAACAGGCAGTTAGTAAAGAAGCTGAAGTTGTTATTTAATTTGGTTAATTGGAAATACTGCATTAGTAGGATTCATCCTGAGGATGAGAAAATTAGCATCCTCTAGTTTAAAATATTCGGCTGGCTTGTAATGGTGAAGTCTGTTTCTGATTTAAACAGAATTGAATGTAGTATCCTTAAATGTATATTTGTGATCTTGATGGCTGATTGCCTCAGATTATCATCTTTTACAAAATTGCCACTGATTCTTATTGGTGAGCTAGTTCAAATGTCCACTGTCCTACACAGTAATGTTCTAATACAAACTCTTACTTGTTTGTGAATGTTAATTGCCTCTTGATCTGGCAGTTTAATACCTATGAAAAATAATTTTTTTTCTGCTAGCAACCATATTATCTGTTTAATTCCCTTCCAGTGCTCTTTATTTTTTAACCTCTAATCAAGAGTCATTCATCTGTATTTTTTACATATTCTATTTTAATATCTAAGCAAGAGACTGTCCTCTTTGAGCACTGTAATGCATGGAACTACTATTTTCTCCCATGTCTTGCATTTGATTCAGCACAACTACCCTTCACTAATTATGATCACTTCATTTGTGTATTGGTTATACAACACAGAAATGAGCCCTTCAGCCCAGTTAGTCCAGGCTTCGCATGTGAGCTAGCTCCATTTGTCTGTGTTCATGCCAGATTTCTCTAAAGTTTAGAGTCTAACCCTTTGTTATCCACATGCCTCTTCTGGTGCATTTTGGATGTTAATGTATTTGCCCCTTCCATAAATCAATAGAACGATGGTCCCAACATGCTCCTCCACGGATCCCTCAGTCACTTATCCAGCTTCATTTCCCAAGGATAAGCCAATCTTTGCCTTGTAGGACCCATATTGCCTGAGCAAACATTTCTAAACGATTCTTACCCCATCTAATTGTGTAACGTGGCAGTCCTGTTGTCTATTAGGAAACTTTAAATCACCACTCTGTCAACCCTATTATTCTTGTAACTTCCTGCAATATCTGCACTTGTTTCTTGAATTTCTATGGACTATACGTGGAGATGATAGTACAATGCCAATAAAGTGACCATCCCCCTTGTGTCTCAATTCCACACAAAGCCTCACTGGATGATCCTTCAATAATTTCTTCAGACTATTGATATAGTCCGACAGCCTGGAAACAGGCCCTTAGTCAGCATAGGAATGTTGCCCATACTGGGCTAGTCCTGCCTGCTGCATTTGATCCATAGCCATAGAAAGAATTCGGTATCAGGAAGAGGGGCATTGCTGTTGACGTGCAGGATAGATTTAGTATGGTTTGTTATGGCTTGTCCGTCAGCATTCTTGAACTCTGCTCGCCTTGCCCTTCACTTTGACAGGAACATGCAGGCCTTGCGCTCTTGGCATCACACTTCAAAAGCCCTGCTTGACACTCGGTTCCCTGTGACTTGTGTCCCTACCAGCCTCTGCAAGAATACTGTGTAATGGCTCTAAAATTGACTCTGCCCCAATTTGGGGATATTACCTGTCATTACTTCTCCATAGCTATTTTAAAACTAATAGAATTATCACTGGCCCCAAAGTCCTTACTGACAAGATTTTCACTTGGCCTATCTCATTGGTAAGAAGTGGACCCAGTTTCACCCCTTCTCTATATTGAGAAAGGAAGCCTTCTTGGACACACTTCACAAATTCCACTCTGTTTTGCAGTATGGTTCGCACAGTCAACATCGGGGAAGTTTTAAAATCTCCCACTAATCCTATCAATTAAGTTTACAACTGTCTGCAGCATATCTGCTCTAATTCTTGTAAATGCCAGTGACTTTCCCTTTCATAATTCTATGGTTTACCTATTTGACATCACCGGATGATCTCCCAACAATATCCTCTCCAAGAACCATTGTTATATTCTTCCATCAAGAAGGGGAAATTTCCCCTCTTCCCTGCAAACTTGTCATGCCTGTAGCTTCTGAATCCGAGAACATTTCAGCTGCAGTCCTCACAATGCTTCTGTTAGTGCTCGGAAAGTCAGGCTATGTCTACACTAGACTGGATAAATTCATAACCAAAGCTCTTTCTCTTCGTTTTGATCCTCTGTCCACACTGAAACGGCGTTTTCCTCCCCTGAAAACAGAGCTTGTAGCGGTGTGCTACGTGCAGCGCTAAAATTACGACACGGAGTCGGTAACTGCAGTCGAAGGAAAAACTTTATTCGAAATCCCCAGCCTCACTTTTAAGCCTCCCTCAACCTGCCCCCCCGGTAGCGCATAGGCTCCAAAGCTCTGTGCTCGCAAACCCCCGTAGGCTATCTCCCTTAGCTGGAAAGCTGGCTAATTGTGAGCCGGTTCGGATGTGCCAGGAAATGGGTCGCCACAAGCTTTTCTAAAACACCCCCCAGAGTGTGTAATTTTGAAAATGCCGCTTGTGCAGGAGTAATGTGGATGGGGTAACCGGAGATTTCTAAAAACGCTGTCATGACGTGCCAAAACACATGGCGGCATTTCATTGTTTTCCCTAACGCAAACCCCCACACAGCCTAACAATTTTAAAACAGACAGCAACGAGACTGAAGCCAGAAGAGTTAGAAATGTACTCACCAAGTACTTTGACCCATAACTTACTGAATAAATATACTCACTTTGCCATGTTTTCTGTCCTTGCTCGTATGAAGGTGGTTTACCTATTTATGCAAGTACTTCTCTGACGATAGATGTGTAACAGCCTAATGTAACATTGTATGGAAATACAAGATAACACTGATGCAGACATGTTTTATACATTTCACAAAGTGCTTTATTAATGCAGCAGTTAGTCAGTTTTTCAATGTTCATCGTCAGCTGGGTCATACTGTCCGTGAACTCCCTGTTGGTTGCGCTCATACACTCCAATATTTGTTGTTTTTTTTTAGTTTTAAGTGCTCCTGCATGAGAGCAAACAGCTATTCATCGTTTAGCAATTTTAAGTTTTTCTAGTCTGTAACGGCACAAACGTGAACTTTAACTGCGAGTTTCAACACCAAACGTGTTGCTTGTTTTCTGTAGATGTGTCCTGCGCATGCCCAGTGATTCACCCAAATACCTGTTTTAATGTGGATGGAGGTATTTTCAAAAACGCTTGGTATGGATGCCTATCGTTTTTACGTGAAACCGGCGTTTTCAAAATTATCTGGTCTAGTGTGGATGTCGCCTCGGTCTTCAGAGCCAATGCGCACAGAGTTCACCCACCTCACCTGTTAAGCCACTTGTATCGAAAGAAATGAAGTTTGAACAAATGGTCTTAGCTCTCCCATTCCTCCTGTGTACCCTGATGACTAAACTCGCTCTCATTGGCTACAGTACTATCTCCTGATATCACACCATCCTCTCCACTGCTCAGGGCCCACATCCTGCCACTCTAGTTTAAATTATCCTGAGTAGCACCAACAAATGTCCCAGCCAGGTTACTGGTTTCCCTCCAGTCTAGGTGCAACCCATCTCTTGTACAGGTCACCCCTTCCCAAGAAGGTGTCTCAATGACCAAAGGGCTTGAATCCCTGGCACCCCCAACTCCTCAGCCACACATTCATCTGAGCAATATTTCTATTCTACCCTCAGTAACACAGACATCACTACCCTTGAGTCTTGCTGTTTAGGTTCTTTCCTAACTGCCTATGCTCACTGCACAGGACATCCCTCTTTCAATGTGCACTGTGACCTCTGGCTGCTCACCCTCCCTTTTGGGAAAGTTTTGCAGTCACTCCGAGAGACCCCTGACCCTGTTTCTCTTTTGTAGCAACAGAATCTCCCATCTTTTCCTATAATTGTCAAGTTGCCGATTGCTATCTGAACCTCTGAACTTCAGAGGTGCTCTCAGTGCCAGAGGTTGCTGCTGCCGTGCAGTGCCCAGAATGATAATTCCCACTCCTTCCACCCAGTATTGGTATGGGTGAATGGCCATAGGGAGACCCTGCACTGTCTGCCTTTCCTGTGGCCACCAAGCTGGCTGCAGCCTGTACTTCATTTGATTTTGTTCATTTCTTGCAGTTTTTATGTACTGCTGTCGCACAGTAAATGTCACTCCTTCTGCCAGTGATATACCTTGTGTGTGACCACCTCAAACTTCTTGTCTGTGACGCTCATGGGGTCTGCCCGATGTCCCACAACCTGTAGGAGGAGCATGCCACAGCCTTAACTACATTGTAATTACACTAAAGTTTGTAAAGGACTACTCAGGGCTTGTTTCCTTTGCCCAGGCTCCTCTTGCTAAAGCTCAGCAACTATTCCTTGTGCAGTGTCCTCCTGACTTGACTTGCCTTTTGATTGGCTATCCTCTTCACAAGCTAGCCAGTTGGATTGCTCTACTCCATCTCCTGTCTTGCAGCCCACAAGGTGAGCTCTCCACTAAAGCTCATACAAAACTTCCTGCCTTCAACTGAACAAGATAAACTATTAATGCTCTTTAAATCTCCCTGTTGCTACTTTGTTCTGCTTTCTGATTGAAAACAAGGTCAGTTCTCCATTACAGCTCATTCAGAAGTTCCTGTCCCTACCTTATCAGATGAAGACCTTTTTAATCAAAACATGTCTTCTCCCTTGATTTTGCCTTTCACACTTGTATGCTGGAACGTTTAGTTCCCCATAGAATATACGTTTGGCAACTTTGATTGAAAGAGGTCTGAGAAGGTGATGAGGACAGGCAAAAGTTCCATTTACCTTGAGTTTTATCTGGCAAATACATGGCAGAGGCAAAATTAATCATTCTCTGAAGAATTAAATGTTAGCTTGGAAAATAAGATGACCAATGATACTTGTATCTGTTTCTTTGAGATGACCAGGGCTGGTTTTCTACATTGTACAACTGAGGATGAACTGGAAAACACATAGCTTGCCCAAGTATTTACCCACCTCAAGTCAGTGTATATAAATATAATAGATGAACCAGCAATTACAGCCTTGAGTCTGTGTGGCTAGGTCTGTATCAGCTTTGCACATCTGGACACTGCAAAATTTCCCTGTTCTTTACAAAACTGCTCAAGCTCTGTCAGATTGCATGAGGATCGTGAGTGAACAGCCCTTTTCAATTCCAACCACACATTCTCAATTGGATTGAGGTCTGGGCTCTCACTTGGCTGCTCCAGGACATAGCTTTGTTTTTAAGCTATTCCTGTGTAGCATTGGCTCTACACCTGGGATCACTGTCTTGCTGGAAAACAGATCTCAGAGGTCACAGTTCTCTTGCAGACTGCATCAAGCTTTCCCTGTTCTGTAAGATTCTTGGGCTGTCTTGCATGCACTGCTCTTTTGAGGTCTATGCACAGATTTTTGATGTTTAGGTTGGGGGACTGTGAGGGCCATGGCAAAACCTTCAGCTTGCGCCTCTTGTAGTCCACTGTGGATTTTGAGGTGTGTTTAGGATCATTATCCTGTTGTAGAAGCCATCCTCTTTTCATTTTCAGCTTTTTTACAGATGGTGTGTTGTTTGCTTCCAGAATTTGCTGGTATTTAATTGAATTCATTCTTCCCTCTACCAGTGAAATGTTCCCCGTGCCACTGGCTGCAACACAAGCCCAAAGCATGATTGATCCACCCCCTTGCTTAACAGTTGGTTGTAGTGAGGTGTTCTTTTCATGAAATTCTGCACCCTTTACAAATTGGATTAGTAAGTAGGCAGATGATACTAAGATAGGTGGTGTTGTGGATAATGAAGTAGGTTCAATCATTAGGTATTAATATTGAAGTAGTAAAATGGATTCAACAGTGGCTGGATGGGAGATGCCAGAGAGTAGTGGTGGATAACTGTTTGTCAGGTTGGAGGCCAGTGACTGGTGGTGTGCCTCAGGAATCTATACTGGGTCCAATGTTGTTTGTCATATACACTAATGATCTGGATGATGTTGTGGTAAATTGGATTAGTAAGTATGCAGATGATACTACGGTAGGTGGCATTGTGGATAATGAAGTATGATTTCAAAGCTTGCAGAGAGATTTAGGCCAGTTAGAATAGTGGGCTGAGCGATGGCAGATGGAGTTTAATGCTGATAAGTGTGAGGTGCTACATTTTGGTAGGAATAATCCAAATAGGACATACATGGTTAACAGTTGGGCATTGAAGAATGCAGTAGAACAGAGTGATCTAGGAATAATGGTGCATAGTACCCTGAAGGTGGAATCTCATGTGGATAGGGTGGTGAAGAAAGCTTTTGGTATGCTGGCCTTTATAAATCAGAACATTGAGTATAGGAGTTGGGATGTAATGTTAAAATTGTACAAGGCATTGGTAAGACCAAAGTTGGAGTATTGTGCACAGTTCTGGTCACCAAATTATAGGAAAGATGTCAGCAAAATAGAGTACAGAGGAGATTTACTAGAATGTTACCTGGGTTTCAGCACCTAAGTTACAGAGAAAGGTTGATCAAGTTAGGTCTTTCTTCTTTGGAGTGTAGAAGGTTGCAGGGGATTTGATAGAGGTATTTAAAATTATGAGGGGGATATAGAGTTGACATGGATAGACTTTTTCCATTGAGAGTAGGGGAGATTCAAACAAGGGGACATGAGTTGAGAGGGACAAAAGTTTAGCGGTAACACGAGGGGTAACTTTACTCAGAGTGGTAGCTCTGTGGAATGAGCTTCCAGTAGAAGTGGTAGAGGCAGGTTTGATATTGTCATTTTTTTAAAAAAAAAGATAGGTATATGGACAGGAAAGGAATGGGGGATTATGGGCTGAATGCAGGTCGGTGGGACTAGGTGAGAGTAAACATTCGGCACGGACTAGAAGGGCCAAGATGGCCTGTTTCCGTGCTGTAATTGTTATATGGTACTGCATTCAGTGGTAAGTGAGAGGGGCCCGAGGTAAATGGGTGTGATGTCTCTTGAAGCTCTGAAATGGGTAGGTTCAATTGTCTCCACAGGATGTTGGAGTTGGGATATTGTGAGAAACTGCAGGCCAATCAACTGCAGCCTTTCTCTGCCTTCAAGCACCACTTGTATCACCAGCAACAGTTAATCTGCCAGAAGAACTCGGCAGGTCACGCTTGTAACACTTCAAACTGCTTTCAGTATTCCTGGATTTTAGTTGGGAATGCAACAGAGTATGAACCTGGTGGACACATGGATTGTAAGAGGAAGAAAGAGAAACCTGAAATTGGGAAAATCAGAGTTCACACTATCCTGCTGGCAAAATGGTGTTCTAGTCAGTGCTTTTCCTTGTGGAGGAGGAAGGATGTTTAGGTTGCTGAGGGAATGAGGTGGGATACAGAGTGCCAGTCTTTCAGGTTGCCCAGACTTGATGTGGCATTGCTTTTGTTAGAGGAGGCCACATCAAGAGAACCAAATATAGTAGGTCAGGTGCAGATGAATCTTGGCGCAGGCTTGCTTCTTAAGTCAGTTGTCAAGGGATGGCTCCTGGGGAAGGAGTGCATTTACAAAGCTGGTTAAGGTGGAGGAAAAGCAGGGGCATCGGAGCAATTTTTAAAATACTTTAAACGTGTCTAAATGATGTCCCTTGAATTTTATGCCTTTCAGCTGCTCAAATTGTCTACTGATTTGGTCTTTCTGCTGGTTGAGATTTTTATCAGGAGCAAGTCCAAAGGCATCTGGAGTTGTCCCCGACAACATCTCAACCAGTGGATAGGCTAGCCTTGAGCTATACCCAGAATGAGTGCTGCTGGGTGTATACAAATGCATTTTAAAGTAGTGCTCCCACAATGGGAATTATCTCAGATGCTTCATTTTGTTTTCAATATCTGTATCAGCTGGCAACATGAATTAAATTAACTGACAGAACCAAGCCAGAAGAATGTGGCTTGATACAGCAGCTTTACAAATGTGTCACAACAGAGGAGTTGCTGGAGGAACAGTGGATCAGGCTTTGGATAAGTTTGTGGACAATACAAAGATAGGTTGAATGTCTGGAAGTCCTTAAGACATGAGGAGAATGGGCAAAAAGTGCAGATGGAATAATGCCCAGAAACGTATGGTCTTGCGCTTTGGAAGAAGGAATAAAAGTATAGTGGGTTTTTTAAATGATAGCCTCCCATCCATTTATTCATTCAAATTTCTTTTAAATGTTCAAATCAAACCTGTATCCACCACTTCCATTGGCAGTTCATCCCACACTCTCACTACCCTCTGAGTGAAGAAGTTCCCCTTAAACATTTCACCTTTCACCCTTAACCTATGACCTCTAGTTCTCATCTCACAAAACTTCAGTGGAAAAAGCCTACTTGCATTTATCCTATCTACAGTATACCACTCATAACTAATCATGGGGATCTCATTGAAATCTATCAAATTGGAAGGCCTTGATAGTGTGGATATGGAGAGTATGTTTCCTACAGTACAGGAATCGAGAACCAGAGGGCAGCAACCTCAGAATAAAGGATATCCCTTTAGAATGGATGAGAATGAATTTCTTTCACATGAGAAAACCTGTGGATGCTGGAAATCCAAAGCAACACAAAATGCTGGAGGAACTCAGCAGGCCAGGCAGCATCTGTGGAAGAGTAAACATTTGATGTTTCAGGCTGAGATCCTTCTTGCCTTCCTTTCCAGTCCTGAAGTCAGAGGAATTACAAGGTGGCAGGTAATGAGTTAAACTGGGAGAGGGGAAGGGGTGAAGTAAAAAGCTGGAAAGTTGATTGGTGGAAGAGAAAGACTGGAGAAGGGGGAAATCTAATAGAGGACAGAAGACCATGGAAGAAAGGGGAGAGGGGAATGGTGGAGGGGGTGGGGGGCAATTACCAGAAGTTTGAGAAATCCATGTTCATGCCATCAGGTTGGAGGCTACCCAGGGGAAATATAACGTGTTGCTCCTCCAACCTGAGTGTGGCCTCATCACAACAGTAGAGGTGGCCATGGACTGAAATGTCAGAATGGGAAGTAGAATTGAAATGGGCAGCCAGTGAGAGATTCTGCTTTCTCTGACAGACAGACTGAAGGTGAAGTGGTCTCCCAATCAATGAATCTCACTAATATACAGTAGGCCACACAGAGCACTGGATACAGTAAATGATCCCAGTGGGCTAGCAGGTGAAGTGTCACACCTGGAAGGGCTTTTTAAGGCCCTGAATAGTAGTGAGGGAGATGGTGTAGCATTTGTTCTGCTTGCAAGGATAAGTTCTAGGAGGGAGATCAGTGGGGAGGGATGAATGGGCAAGGGAGTCATGTGGGGGGTGATCCCTGTGGAAACTGGGGGTGGGGGGGAAGAAAGAGGGAGAGAGATGCCTGGCGGTGAGATCCTGTTGAAGATGGTGGAAGTTAGAGAATTATGTGCTGGATGTGGAGGCTAGTGGGGTGGTAGCTGAGGTCAAGAGGAACCCTATCCCTGGTGGTGGGAGGATGGGGTTGAGGCAGATATGCACAATATGTAAAAGATGCAGGTGAGGGTAGTGTTGATGGTGGAGGCAGGAAAGCCCCTTCAAAGAAAGGACATCTCAGTTTTGAAATGAAAAGCCTCATCCTGAGAGCAGATGGGGCAGAGATGGAGGAGATGAGAGAAGGGGATGGTGTTTTTTTTATTTACAAGTAATGGTGGGAAGAGGCATACCATGTAGCTGTGAGAGTCGGTGGGTTATCTGTAGATAGACTGTCTCCAGAGATGGAGAAAGGGGAGGGAGGTGTTGGAAATTATATAGGTGAATTTGAGGGTAGGGTGAAGTTGGAGGCAAAGTTGTTGAGCTTGCATGGGTGCAGAAAGCTGCACCAATGCAGTTGTTGTAGCATAGGAAAAGTTGGAGTGATCATCCATAGTAAAAATAAGATGATGGGGGCCAGGGAACTTGATCGCTGAAAAGATCCAGAGCCTGTGAATTGCCACAGATGTAGGTGGGATAAAACTAAGTGGAAGTATGCAGATAAGTTTGATGGGGTAGGAGCAATCAGAAACAATGGGTCTACCTGGACAAGCAGGTTTGTGGACCTTGGGTAGGAGTTGGAAATCGAAGGTGTGAGGTAAGGAAGCTGAGGTTGGTGGCTGTGGATGGGAGATCCTTGGAGTTAATACTGTCAGTGATGGTGCAGGAGACAATGGCCTGGTGCTCATCAGTGGGGTCTGGTTCAGGGGGCAAGTAAGAGGTGTCACCAGGCCTCAGTCCAGCAGACTACTACAGCACCCCTGTTGTTGGCAGGTTTGATGTTGAAGTGGGATGAGAGTGGAGAGAGCAGCACATTCAGAGGGAGTAAGATTAGAATCGGGGAGAAATGTGTTAAAGTCAAGATGTTTGATGTCTCGCCTACCGTTTGCAATGAAAAGATCCAGACCGGGGGGTGGCCAGGAAGAGGAGGGGGGCTGAAAATGGGGGAAGGGGTCAGCGGTGTGGGGTGGAGAGTCCTTATCAAAGAAGTAGGAATGGAGATGACGGAAGAAGAGTTTAATGTCATGGCAGGTGTAGGGAGACAAGGTGAACATTCTGCCTCGGGAAGGTCAGAGGGAATTGTGAAGACCTGGCATGGATGAGAGCTGGGATTCTTTAATCTCTTTAGCCAGAGGGTGGTGACTCTGGAATTACTTGCCACAGATAGCTTTGGAGGTGAAGTCATCTGGTATATTTAAAACAGAGGTTGATAGGTTCTTGATTAGTAAGGGTGTCAAAGGTTGCAGGAAGAAAGCAGAAGAATGGGGTTGAGAGGGGCAATAAATCATCAGCCATGATGGCATAGCAGAGCAGACTTAATGAGCCGAATGTCTTAAAGGTCATACCAAATTTCAGATGATCTGTTCCTGGGTAGGCTCTGTGACATTCACCTCTAAAAGTCAATCACTGGTGCGTTCTGTAGTTTTGTCAATGAGAGCTTTGCCAGTTTGGTTCATCCAATTACCATACATCAAGATCAGGTTTCTTATTGCCATGTCATTAAATTCATTGTTTGATGGCAGCAGTACAGTGCAAGACACAACTATTGCTGTAAGTTACAAAACTAAACAGTGCAAAAGACTGATGGAGATCCAGAAGGTGACAGCCTGTCAAGTGATAGTTTAGCACATCAATGGCATGTCAAATATGCATGTACCTGCCTGCCAATCAATAGGACAGTAGTCATTTCACTAAGCAAAACAGTACATGCCATTAATAATAATAAATACATAATAAATATCAAATATGAAATGTCTTGAAAGTGGGCCCATAGGTTGTGGGAACAGTTCAGTGATGGGGTGAGTGAAATTGTCCCCTCTGGTTCAAGAGCCTGATAGTTGAGGGCTAATAACTATTCCTGAACAAGGTGGTGTGTGTCCAAAGGCACCTCTACCTCCTTCCTGATGGCAGCTGTGAGAAGAGAGCATAGCCTAGATAATGGGGTCTTTGAACGCTGCTTTCCTGCAACAGCATTCTGTGTACAAAAAGGATGGGCTGCACTTGAATCCCAGGGGGACCAATATCCTGGCAGGGAGGTTTGCAAAGGCTATTGAGGAGAGTTTCAACTAGAATTGCTGTGTGTTGGGAACCAAACTAAAGAGATGGAGGAAGAGGTGGTTGGCTCACAAATAGAGAAAGCTTGGAGACTCTGTGAGAGAGTTGATAAGCAGGTGATAGAGAAGGGACATGCTCAGATGGATGTTTTGAGATGTGTCTATTTTAATGCAAGTAGTATTATGAACAAAACGGATGAGCTTAGAGCATAGATCAGTACTTGGAGATATGATGTTGTGTCCATTATGGAAACTTGGATGGCTCAGGGGCAGGAATGGTTACCTAGAGTGCCAGGCTTTAGATGTTTCAGATAGGACAGGGAAGGAGGCAAAAGAGGTGGGGGTGTGGCACTGTTGATCAGAGAGAGTCACAGCTGCAGAAAAGGAGGAAGTCATGGAGAGGTTGTCTACAGGGTCTCTGTGGGTGGAAGTTAAGAACAGGAAGGGGTCAATAACTCTACTGGGTGTGTTTTATAGACCACCCAACAGTAACGGGGACATTGAGGAACAGATAGGGTGACAGATTCTGGAAAGGGTTGTTGTGGTGGGAGCTTTTAATTTCCCAAATATAGATTAGCTTCTCCCTAGAGTGAGGGGTTTAGATGGGGTGGAGTTTGTTAGGTGTGTTCAGGAAGGTTTCTTGACACAATATGTAGGTGAGCCTACAAGAGGAGAGGTTGTAGTTGATCTAGTATTGGGAAATGAACCTGGTCAGGTGTCGGGTCTCTCAGAGGGAGAGCATTTTGGAGATGGTGATCACAATTCTATCTCCTATCTATAAATAGACAAGTTAGGAAAGTGATTAATTGGTTTTTCCAGTGATGTCATCGTCGAGAATGGCAGCTTAAGTCACTAGCTCCTCTGGAAAAACGAGTATTAAGCCCTGTTAACCCATCAAATATAATATTTTTTGAAAAATATTTGAACTGAAAAGAGGGACAAGAATGCGGAAAAAGAATGGAAATTAAAAAAGCGACACTGCAGAGCCTGCATCCGAGAGGAGTGCAGCGAGCAGCTCTCCTACCCGACCACGTGCTAGCAAGGCGGACACTGGACCTCATTCAGGCAAAGCGGCGAATATCTTCGAAATCCTGAAAGAAATAATGGAGGTCCAGAAAGATATAAAGCAGCAGCTCCGTGATATTAAGGCAGAGCTCGTCAGCGTCAATCAAAAAATAGCGGTGGCAGAGACTGGAATTGAGAAGGTGGAAGATCGCGTTCAAAACGTGGAACGAATACTGAGTAAGACAATAAAAATAATACATCGCCAAGAAGGTAAACTGCTTGACCTGGAGGGAAGATCACGGCGGAAAAATATCAGAATCTACAACGTTCCGGAAGGAGCGGAGGGCTCGTCAATGATGAAGTTTGTCGGAAAGTTACCGCGGGACGCGCTGGATCTTCCCCCAGCTATGAAGCTGGAAGGCGAAAGAGCCCACCGCGCGTTAGTCCCAAAACATACCCAGGATAGAAAGCCACGCTCAATAATTAAATTCCTTCGTACAGCACCAAGGCGGAGATTCTACGAAGGGCCTGGGGTAAGAAGAGTGTTTTTAGAGGATAAATTAATATATTTCAACCAAGATTACCCCCTGCGGTCCTCCAGAAAAGCAAAGAATACTCTGAAGAAAAGTGAGTACTAAAGTAAAATAAGATTAGATTTCAAACTCCGTACCCTGTTAAACTTCGAGTGTTTTATGACAACTGGACACAGTTGTACCAGACAGTGGAAGAGGTGACTACAGACATGAAGGCCAGAGGGTTGCCCGTCAGCATGACCAAAACGAGGGAAAGCCTGACTGAGGAATTATCCCGCACCGCTTGGGAAGTAATGCGAGAATCGAGGAGGCAGGAGACAGGAGGAGGCTGAGAGAAATATATCAGGAAGAGACCGGGAGTTTCCCAAAGACAGTCCTCTTCAGAAGAGCCACAAGGTTTGGCTAACTTTAAAATGTTGTGAAGCTAAACAGAAGCAAAAGTACACAGTGATATACCTATCTCGAAAAATACTTATTATAATGTGGATTTTATATTACTTAGTTATTCTTTATTCACTCACTTACTCCTTTTCCCCCCACCAAAATGAGAATATATATATATATATATGTGTGTGTGTGTGTGCATATATGTGTATGTGTGTAATGTGTGTGTATGGATATATATGTGTATATGTATGTATATATTTGTGTGCATATTTATGTACAAATGTGTGCACATCTATAGGAGTTCACAGGGAAATCTCTTCTGTGTAATGGATTTGTTCACTGACTTTTATGAATACTACAATGGGGGCCCTCAACTCACAAGTAGGAGGGGTTATCCCCCACAACTAGACATTTCCTCTAGCTCAACGCAGGGTCATCTACTAGAGACCTCAGCCTTGGAATCACACGTTTGTTGCCATTTTTGTTATTTGCATTTCTTGGTTCTTATTTGTTCAGGGAGTAGATTGATTAAGTTTTATTCTAATTTCAATGATACAGTGACAGATAAATACAGATGGCTAAGGACAAGGTAAAATTCATTTCTTTTAATGTAAATGGGCTATTAAATCCAATCAAATGTAAGAGAATTTTATCCAAAATGGGAAAAAAAGAACAAGCCCATGTAGTTTAATTACAGGAAACTCATTTAAGTGATAATGAGTATAAAAAACTAAAGAGAATGGGCGTCACTAATCTGTTTTTCTCCTCATATAAATCAGGACATAGGAGAGGAGTTGCTATTCTTATTTCAAGTAAGCTAAATTTTGAAAATGTATTCGAAATGGGAGATAAAGAGGGCAGATATATTCTGGTAAGGGGGAATATAGACTACAATTCAGTTACTCTATTGAATATATACACACCCCCGGGAAGTGATATTGGTTTCTTTCAGAAAATTACTGATATTATGGTAACAGAAACAAAAGGTCTCCTGATATGTGGGGGAGACTTAAATTTACAATTACAACCAAACTTAGGTTTTTCAATTGGAAGAGCCTATGTAAAGATTTTGTTTCATAAGAAAGTTAATACACTTTTTGAGGATGTTGGTTTAATTGATATATGGAGGGACCTATTCCCCGACAGAAGGGATTACGCTCATTATTCTGCTCCCCATTCTGTATATACAAGAATAGACTGTTTCATATTATTTAGAAAAGACAAAGACAAAATAAACACCTGTGGAATTGGGACAATAGATGTAAGTGACCATGCACCTATATATTTATCTGTTGATTTTGACCTACAACCAAAGAATACCATTTGGAAACTAAATTCAAGTCTACTCAATGATCTGTACTTAAAGGAACAAATTAAAAAAGAAATTGGTCTCTACTTAGAATTTAATGATAATGGAGAGGTTTCACCTCCCATTTTATGGGATACTCTGAAGGCGGTCTTAAGAGGGAAAATTATAGCGATGTCTTCATATAAGGAATAAAACATCAGAGGAATTACAAAATAGGCTGAAGGAACTAGAGAAAAAACATAAATTGAATTTTTACAGGATACATTAGGGGAGTTTAAAAGAATTAGGAATGAAATAAATAATTTGGCTACGCAATAAATCAGGAAAAACTTAATCTTTCTGAAACAGAGACATTATGAAAGTGGATCGAAATCTGTGAAAATACTGGCATGGAAACAAAAAAAAAAGCAGAAAATACAATTCATAGAATTAGGGACCCAAGAATGAAAATGATAAAAAAAAAATAATTTAAGTGAAATTCAAGAAGCTTTTGAAGTGTTTTACAAACCTCTATATTCCAAAGTTCCAGGGGGAAACATAACCCAAATTGACACCACCTTGAATTCTCTAGAGTTACCCACTTCAAGCAAAGAACAAAATAGAAGGATGACTGCTGACATAACTGAAGTTGAGTTGAAAGCTGCAATTAGTAGGCTTAAATTAAGCAAGTCACCAGGATCAGATGGGGAGACAGCAGAGTGGTACAAAAAATTAAAAAATGAGTTAATTCCTGTTTTACTCACTGATGCACCATCAATAACTCACTCTGAGACGTAAAGGTGAGATATCAGCTTTTATTGACTGGAAGAAGGAACAAGCAGTGAATGACCACCATACTACATCCTGGAGACTGAGAGGCCAGGCTCAGGCCTTGATCGCCTTTATACAGGGGTCTGTGGGAGGAGCCACAGGAGCAGTCAGCAGGGGGCGTGTCCAGACAGGTATATGTAGTTCACCACACTGAACTGGGCTCTAAAAAAGGCACAAATGCCACTCAGTTGGAAGGAAGCGATAATCTCAGCTATACCGAAAGAAGGCAAGGATAAAATGGAATGTGGGTCATTTAGACCAATATCCATTCTTAATGTAGATTATAGGTTATTTACCTTCATTGTGGCCAAACGATTAGAGGAGTTTCTACCCATACTGATCAGACAGGTTTTATACGACAACGCCAGACACAAGACAATATACGAAGGGCACTTCACATTATGGATCATATGCAAAAAAAAAATAAAATTGAAGCAATAGTGATAAGCGTGGGCGCTGAAAAAGCATTTGATTTGGTTAATTGGAATTTTCTTTACAGAGTTTTACATAGATTTGGTTTCCAAGACACAATTATTAAAACTATACAGACACTATATGACAATCCTACTGCTAGGATTAAAATCAATGAATATTTATCAAATAGTCTTACCCTAGAAAGAGGCACGAGACAGGCTTGTATATGGTCACCATACTCTTCGCGTTATATCTGGAACCGTTAGCTCAATACATCAGGCAAAATGAAGATAGCGGGGGAATTACTATTAAAGGGACAGAGCATATATTGGCTTGTTATGCGGATGACATTTTGATCTATCTAGGGTAACCAACATACTCTTTACCTAAATTGATGCAATCCTTTGAACAATATGGTCAATTGTCAGGATACAAGATCAACATAGATAAAACCCAATTACTTTCATATTACTATAGCCCACCAAGAGAAATTGAAAGTCGATACCCCTGGGCATGGCACACAGAGTCTTTCAAATATTTGGGCATCATTATGCCAAAAGACTTGGCAAAATTATCAGAATGTAATTATCAGCCTTTATATAAAAAAATTAAGCAAGATGTGGCAAGATGGAACCCGACTCCTTTTTTCAGTCTCAGTTCAAGGATTGAGTCCTATTATTGATAGAGCTCTTTAGAAAAGCATATAATTCAGATAATGGTAGTAGAATCATTTCAAGCAAGTATAAGGGGTTGTCAAATTTTAAAACACATTCAACTTCATACATTAAAACAAAATGAGAGAAGGAAGGAGGGATAATTATATCTGAGGAAGAATGGACAACAATATGGAGGTATCAATAGAAGTGTACCAGTTCACAGAAATGGAGGGAGTTTGGATGGAAAAAACTTGATTTTTATTACACCCTCTCAGAAATCCCATTATGATAGTAACCTCCCTGTTTGCTGGAGAAATTATAGAAATCAAAATGCAAATCCATTATCATATTTTTGGGACTGCCCTGTTATCAAAAACTATTGGAGGGGGGGATACACAATGCCCTACAAGACATCTTTAAATGTGAAATAGCCTTGGAGAGTAAGACCATATATTTTGGATATGTACCTCAAGAATGGTTGAAAAGAGATAAATATTTAATGAATATACTGTTGGTGGCTGGTAAAAAGAATCTTACTAGGAAATGGTTATCATAGGAGAGCCCAACTTTAAATACATGGATGGAAATTACAATGGACATTTACAAAATGGAGAAGATAACAGCAGCTGTTAATTATAAGCTGGAACAATTTGATTCACACTGGGAAAAATGGTTTAACTACATAATGCCTCATAGGCCTGATGTTATTCTCACAAATCAATGAATCTGTTGTAAAAAAAAAAAAATCACTCCCTACTTGTATATAGTTCTTTCCTTTTGCTTGTCTTTTCTTTCTACTCTTTTCTATAAGTGTATACCTCAGATAAATACTTTGTGGAGATTTGTGATATATATATATGATTATATATGTACAATGTCTGAAATACATCTTATAGAAATGTTTGATGATGAACAATAAAAAAATAAATTACAAAAAAAAGAAGTGATTAATTGGGGTAAGGGGAAATATGAGGCTATCAGCCAGGAACTTGGAAGCATAAATTGGAAACAGATGTTCTAAGGGAAACATATGGAAGAAATGTGGCAAATGTTCAGGGGATATTTGCATGTTCTGCATAGGTATGTTCCAATAAAATGGAAAGGATGGTAAAGTACAGGAACTATGGTGTATGAAAGCTGTTGTAAATCTAGTCAAGAAAAGAAGAGCTTACAAAAGGTTCAAAAAACTAGGTAATGATAGAGATCGAGAAGATTATAAGGCTAGCAGGAAGGAGCTTAAGAATGAAAATAGGAGAGCCAGAAGGGGCCATGAGAAGGCCTTGGCCGGCAGGATTAAGGAAAACCCCAAGGCATTCTACAAGTTTGTGAAGAGCAAAAGGTTAAGGGGTGAGAGAATGTGACAGTGGGAAAGTGCGTATGAAACCGGAGGAAATAGCTGAGGTACTTAATGAATACTTTGCTTCAGTATTCACTACAGAAAAGGATCTTGACGATTGTAGGGATGACTTACAGCAGAATGAAAAGCTTGAGCATATAGATGTTAAGAAAGAGGATGTGCTGGAGCTTTTGAAAAGCATCAAGTTGGATATGTCACTGGGACCAGCTGAGATGTACCCCAGGCTACTGTGGGAGGCGAGGGAGGAGATTGCTGAACCTCTGGTGATGATCTTTGCATCATCAATGGGGATAGGCGAGGTTCTGGAGGATTGGAGGGTTGCAGATGTTGTTCCCTTATTCAAGAAAGGGAGTAGGGATAGCTCAGGAAATTATAGACCACTGAGTCTTGCTCAGTGGTTGGTAAGTTGATAGAGAAGATCCTGAGAGGCAGGATTGATGAACATTTATTTTATCTGTAAATGCCTGCAAGAAAATGAATTGTAAGGTACGATATCAATAACATGCAATTTGATAATAAATTTACATTGAACTTGTTACCCATAACCCTGTACTCCCCTGCCAGATGAGTTTGAATACTGCCATGGAGACATGTCAGATGTGTTTAACATCGCATCCAAAGTGAGCCAATGGTGACAGATTTCTTTGTTGTAAAATCCACAGTACCTGGGTGTTTCCAGCCTGTCTCCAATTTGTCACCTCTCCAACTAGAATACTCTGTTTCTCCCCCCATTCCTGTACGAACCAGCCCAGCAGTGAGGAGAGCAACTTCTCTTTGTTAACTTTAAAAGTCAAAACATGCAATCTGAAGAGTTCAATAGTGAGTGAAATATGTGATGCCACTGCAGACTTGTTCAAGCGGCCAGAAAGGGAACCGCAGCACATGAACAACTGTAATGAGACGAAGCACAGAGGTATGAATGATGACATCTCATCGAGCTGGGAAGCATTTTGCACCACTGTTGTTTTCAGCGTGACTGAGGCTTGACTTTATTCTCTTTGGGATGATTTTAGAACGTTGAAATTTTGCAGTTTGTTTATAGCAACGCATGCTAAACTTTGGAACAGAATTGCAACTCTGCACTGCGTAAGAGGTGCAACCAGATCCAAATTGCAATCCATACCTGAAAACAAAACTTTACAGAGGTGTGACACTTAGATAAGGCAAGAGGCTTCTCAAAGCAATGGAAAAAAATGGAACACTGACCACACTGGCAAAGAATAACAGTCACAGACGGTCTCTCTGCTGCCTCTCCAAAACAGCCAAAAACTTGGCTTGTGGTAAATCCAAAGGCTCCCTTGTTCCACCCATCTCCACTCCTTCCCCAAACCACCAACCTTGGGATATATTCAGACACTGGCAATGGTGAAACTCCACCAAATCTCGATGTATACTGATCTTCCCACCTCCTACCGCGCAGTCTTCCTCCCAATACACAATGGACTGCACAGTGCCTTTCCCACCTCTCCAATCCCAAAATGATTTGCGTGAGCTTTATCGTGAGGAGTTGTGGGGTGAACTTTACAAAACATTCACTTTTGAGGCCCACACAGGTGACCATACTGCATGTGCATTCAGTAGCCATGTTACTAGCATTCTGTACCTGATAAAGTGGCCACTGAGTGTATGTTCATGGTCTTCTGCTGTAGTCCATCCACTTCAAGGTTTGACATGTTGCGCATTCGGAGATGCTCTTCTGCACACCACTGTTGTAATGTGTGGTTGTTTGAGTTCCTATTGTTTCCTGTCGGTTTGAAACACTCTGGCCAGTCTCCACTGTCCTCTCATTAATAAGACGTTTTCACCCACAGAACTGCAGCTCACGGCATGTTTTTTTGTACCATTCTCTGTAAACTGTAGAGCAGGGATCCCCAACCTGGGGTCCACGAACCCCTGCTTAATGATATTGGTTGATGGCATAAAAAAAGGTTAGGAACCCCTGCTCTAGGGACTATTGAGCTTAAAAATCCCAGGAGATCATCAATTTGAAATACCTTGACCAGCACCAACAATCATTCCACAGTCAAAGTCCTTCGATCCCAATTCTGATGTTTGGTCAGAACAACAACTGAATCTCTCTATCATGTTTTTATACATTGTGTTGCTGCCACATGATTGGCTGATCAGATATTTGCATTAATGAGTAGGTGTATCTATTAAAGTGGCCACCTAGTGTAGAACAAAGTGCAGGTCCTTTTGTCCATAATGTCGTCCCGATCCTTTAACCTACTTCAAGATTAATTGAATATTTGCCTCACATAGCCCTCCAGTTTTCTTTTTCTTCCATATGGTAAATCTCCTCTGCACCCTCTCGAGCTTTCACATCCTTTCCAGAATGAGCTGATTAGAACGGAACATGATACTCCAAGTGTAGTCTAACCAGTTTTGTAGAATTGCAACATTACTTCATGAACTCAGTCCTCACACCCAATGAAAGCTAACACAACATGTGTATTCTTAACCACCCTATCAACTTGCACTACGGCTTTGAGGGACCTATGGATGTGGACTCCAAGATCCCTCTCTTCCTCCTCAAGAACCTTTGCCGCAAATCTGCATTCTACCTTCAGGTTTGTCTTTCCTAAGAGAATCACTTCACACTTCCTTGGATTGAACTCCATTTGCCACTTCAGAACCCAGCTCTGCATCCTATAAAGTGTCTTGGTTTAACCTACAACACATGCCCACCCTGCCCACAATACAATCAAACCTTTGTGTCATCTGCAAACTGATAATCCACTCTTCCACTTCATCACTTATAAAAATCACAAAGAATAGCGGAACACCAGATCTCTGCCTTCTGTGTGCAAGCCAATTCTGAATCTACACATCCAAGATTCCCAGGATCCAATGCCTCATGACTTTCTGAATGAACCTACCATGGGGACCATGTTAAAATCACACCTGTGGCTTAATTTATTTTCATCACTTCCTCAAAGGGTTGAGGAGAGGGGCGTTGGGGAGGTGGGCTGCAGACACCCCCAGCCCTGAGACACTAGACAAGGCCTTATGGTTCCAAGCTCTGCACTCTTTACTCCAACTCGATATCTTGGGGTCAAGAACCACAAACGTCCCTCTGCCTCCACAGATGCTGCTCGAAGCACTGAGCCCCTCCAATGGAGGTAGGAAGGATGTGGATGCTGGAATCTGGAATAACAGATCTTGTAGCCTTTCTCTGACAAGGACAGTTATGATGTCTGGAGTGGGTTATACAGTCCGTCCATCTTTGAGACTCCCTGAGACCCTACCCCTCTCTGTTTCTGTAACTCCCTCTGGCACCTAAGCTCCTCCGTCTCTATTATCCTATCAAGTCCCTACAGCCTATTACTGCTGGAAACCCCACCAGCCCTACACCCATCCCAGTCAGAGAGGGGCTGCACTCTGTGTGTTGCTTCTGACTCCAGCATCTGTATCTCGCATGTCTCCTCCTGAGTGACTCGGCGGCGTCTGTGGAGGGAGGGAGGGAGGGATACGATGTTTTGGGATTGAGATCTCTGCATGATGCTCCAGGTGTGGGTCCGATCTAGGTGTATGGATGAGTGCATGTTGCTCCTGCTGTGGTTCTGACCCAGGGTATGGATGCAAATTATGCTTGCAGTGTGGGTCTGAGCCAGGGATACAGGTCAAATCCAGACACAAAGTTCTCTGAAGCAAAGGCTTGGGGTTGGTTCTGACATTGCCTCTTCATCATACCAAGGAAAGTAAGAAAAAATGGCGAATGTATTCATGCAAGATCAGGCAATTGTGCAGGGTTATTCGGAGGGCTATTAGTTTGGGGTCTGACATGGGGCTGTGAGAAGGGAGTGGTGCAGTGGGAGTAATCTGGAGACTAATACAGGGCTGTGGTGAGAGATTTGAGCGGGGAATGTGTTGGGGCGGACGTGGGGACGTGAGAAGAAAGTGGGAGGCGGAAATAGTTTGCGAACTGTGGGGAGAATGTGGGCAGTGGGGTTAGTTTGGAGACTGACAGTACTGAGGGCAGAAAGTGGAGTAGTGGGGTTAGTTTAGGGACTGGCACAGGGCTTTGAGAAAGGAGCAGTGGAAGTAGTGGCAAAGGCCTAAGTTTGGGGTTGTGGGAAGTGAGTGGTGCAGTGGGAATAATTTGGAGACTGATATATGCCTGTGGGGAGAGACTGGGGTATTGGGATTAGTTTGGGATCTGATACAGGGCTTTAGGACGGAGATGTGTAAGTGGGATTAGTTTGAAAAATTGCACATGAGAGTGGGCCTGTGTGATTAGTTTGGAAAATGATACAGGGCTAAGAGGAGAGCATTGAGCAGTAAGATTAGTTTGGGGACTGACACGGGGGTACGTGGGAAGGGAGTGCGGCAGTGGGATTAGTTTGGTAATGAACATAGTACTGTGGAGAGAGAGGGACAGTGGGATTATCTTGGGTATAGACACGGTTCTGAGGGGGAGATTTGAGCAGTGTGACTAGTTTGGGGACTGACAGAGCTGTGGGAAGAGATTGAGGCTGAGAGCTCAGCTTGAGGACTGACATGCTGCTAAAGAAAGAGAGGGCAGTGGAATTAGTCAAAGGTGATCAAGAGACACAGGGAGAGAATGATACAGTCGGTTTATTTTTGGAACTGAAGGCTGTGGGAAGAGAGTGGGTTAGTGCAATTAGTTTAGTAATGGGCATAGGACTGTGGGCAAAAGAATGGGGCAGGAGGATTATTTTAGGGACTGACATAGAGCTATGGAAGACAGCGAGGTGAATTAATACAGGAACTAATGCAACAATGTGGAGAGAGTGCACAGTGGGATTAGTTTGAAGACGGACACAGGTCTGAGGGGAGAGATCTGTAAAGTAAGATCAGTTTCGTCACTATTTCAGGGACTGGGGAGAGCATGGGGCATTGAGATTAGTTTGGGATTGGACACGGGGCTGTGGGGAGAGTGGATCAGTGGGATTAGTTTGGGATCTGACTCGGGGCTGTGGGGATAGTGGATCAATGGGATGACTTTGGGTTCTGATACGGGGCTGTGGGGAGAGTGGATCAGTAGGATTATTTTGGGATCTGATACGGGGCTGTGTGGGGAGTGGAACAGTGGGATTACTTTGGGATCTTATATGGGGCTCTGGGGTAAAAGGGTCAGTGGAATTAGTTTTGGATCTGATACGGTGCTGTGGTGAGAATGAGTCAGTGGGATTAGTTTGGGATCTGATACGGTGCTGTGGGGAGAGTGGATCAGTGGGATTATTTTGGCATCTGATACGGGGCTGTGGTGAGAATGAGTCAGTGGGATTAGTTTGTGATCTGATACGGGGCTGTGGGGAGAGTGGGTCAGTGGGATTAGTTTCAGATCTGATACGGGCCTGTGGGGAGAGTGGATCAGTGGGTTACTTTGGGATCTGATATGGGGCTGTGGGGAGAGTGGGTCAGCGGGATTAGTTTGGGATCTGATACGGGGCTGTGGGGAGAGTGGGTCAGTGGGATTAGTTTCAGATCTGATACTGGCCTGTGGGCAAAGTGGATCAGTGGAATTATTTGGAATCTGATACAGGGCTGTGGTTTGAATGGGTCAGTGGGATTAGTTTGGAATCTCATATGGGACTTTGCGGAGAGTGAGTGAGTGGGATCAGTTTTGGATCTGACAAGGGGCTGTGGTGAGAATGGGTCAGTGGGATTAGTGTGGGATTAGTTTGGGATCTGATATCGGCCTGTGGGGAGAGTGGGTCAGTGGGATTACTTTGGGATCTGATACGGTGCTGTGGGGACAATGGATAAGTGTGATTAGTTTCGGATCTGATACGGGGCTGTGGCGAGAGTGGATCAGTGGGATTAGTTTGGGATGTGATTCGGGTCTGTGGGGAGTGTGAATCAGTGGGTTTAATATGGGAACTGATACGGGGTTGTGGGAAGAGTGGATCAGTGGCATTAGTTTGGGATCTGATACGCGGCTGTGTGGGGAGTGGGTCTGTGGGATTAGTTTAGGATCTGATACTGGGTGCTGTGGAGAATGGATAAGTGTGATTACTTTAGGATCTGATTCGGGGCTGTGGTTTGAATGTGTCAGTGGGATTCGTTTGGGATCTGATACGGGGCTGTGTGGGGAGTGGAACAGTGGAATTACTTTCTGATCTGATACGGGGCTGTGGGGAGAGTGGGTCAGTGGGATTAGTTTGGGATCTGACACGGAGCTGTGGGGACAGTGGGTCAGTGGGATTACTTTGGGATCTGATGCGGGGCTGTGGAGAGAGTGGGTCAGTGGGATTAATATGGGTTCTGATATGGTGCTGTGGGGCGACTGGCTCAGTGGGATTAGTTTGGGATCTGATATGTGGCTGTGTTGAGAATTGGTCAGTAGGATTAGTTTGGGATCTGATATGTGGCTGTGGTGAGAATTGGTCAGTGGGATTAGTTTGGGATCTGATATGTGGCTGTGGTGAGAATTGGTCAGTGGGATTAGTTTGGGATCTGACACGGGGCTGTGGGGAGAGTGGATCAGTAGGATTAGTTTGGGATCTGACATGGGGCTGTGGGGACACTGGAACAGTGGGATTAGTTTTGGATCTGATACGGGGCTGTGGGGATAGTCAGTCAGTGGGATTATTTTGGGATCTGATACGGGGCTGTGGGAAGAAAGAGTGAGTGGGAGCAGTTTGTGATCTGATACGGGGCTGTGGGGACAGTGGATCAGTGGGATTGCTGTGTGATCTGATGCGGGGCTGTGCGGAGAGTGGATCAGTGGGATTAATTTGGGATCTGATACGTGGCTGTGGGGTGAATGGGTCCATGGGATTAGTTTGGGGTCTGATACGGGGCTGTGGGGATAGTGGATCAGTGGGATTGCTGTGTGATCTGACGTGGGGCTGTGGGGACACTGGATCAGTGGGATTAGTTTGGGATCTGATACGGAGCTGTGGGGTGATTGGGTCAGCGGGATTAGTTCGGGATCTGATACGGGGCTGTGGGGAGAGGGATCAGTGGGATTATTTTGGGATCTGATTCGAGTCTGCGGGGAGTATGAATCAGTGGGAATAATATGGGAACTGATGCGGGGCTGTGGGGAGAGAGGATCAGTAGGATTAGTTTGGGAACTGATACGTGGCTCTGGGGTGAACGGGTCAGTGGGATTAGTTTGTGATATGATACGGGGCTGTAGGGAGTGATGGTCGGTGGGTTTACTTTGGGATCTGATACGGGGCTGTGGGGAGAATGAGTGAGTGGGATCAGTTTGGGATCTGATATGGGGCTGTGCGGAGTGATGGTCGGTGGGATTACTTTGGGATCTGATACGGGGCTGTGGGGAGAATTAATGAGTGGGATCAGATTGGGATCTGACGTGGAACTGTGGTGAGAATGGGTCGGTGGGATTACTTTGGGATATGAAACGGGGCTGTGGGGAGAGTGAATCATTGGGATTAAATTGGGATCTGATATCGGCCTGTGGGGAGAGTGGATCAGTGGGATTAGTTTAGGATCTGATACGGGGCTGTGTGCTTAATGGATCAGTGGGATTAATTTTTGATCTGACACGGGGCTGCGGGGACAATGGATAAGTGTGATTAGTTTCGGATCTGATACGGGGCTGTGGCGAGAGTGGATCAGTGGGATTAGTTTGGGATCTGTTTCGGGTCTGTGGGGAGTGTGAATCAGTGGGATTAATTTGCGACCTGATGCGTGCCTGTGGGGATAGTCAGTCGGTGGGATTACTTTGGGATCGGATTCTGGGCTGTGGGAGGAATGAGTGAGTGGGATCAGTTTGGGATCTGATGTGGGGCTGTGGGGCGACTGGCTCAGTGGGATTAGATTGGGATCTGATACGAGGCTGTGGGGAGAGTCAGTCGGTGGGATTCCTTTGGGATCTGATACTGGGCTGTGGGGAGAATGAGTGAGTGGGATCAGTTTGGGATCTGATTTGGGGCTGTGGGGAGTGATGGTCGGTGGGTTTACTTTGGGATCTGATACGGGGCTGTGGGGAGAATGAGTGAGTGGGATCAGTTTGGGATCTGATATGGGGCTGTGCGGAGTGATGGTCGGTGGGATTACTTTGGGATCTGATACGGGCTGTGGGGAGAATTAATGAGTGGGATCAGATTGGGATCTGACATGGAACTGTGATGAGAATGGGTCGGTGGGATTACTTTGGGATATGAAGCGGGGCTGTGGGGAGAGAATCATTGGGATTTAATTGGGATCTGATATCGGCCTGTGGGGAGAGAGGATCAGTAGGATTAGTTTGGGATCTGATACGTGGCTGTGGGGTGAATGGGTCCATAGGATTAGTTTGGGATCTGATACGTGGCTGTGGGGTGAATGGGTCCATAGGATTAGTTTGGGATCTGATACGGTGCTGTGGGGAGAGTGTATTAGTGGGATTATTTGTGATCTGATACGGGGCTGTGTGGGGAGTGGAACAGTGGGATTACTTTGTGATCTGATATGGGGCTGTGGGGAAAGTGGGTCAGTGGGATTACTTTGGGATCTGATACGGGGCTCTGGGGTAAACGGGTCAGTGGAATTAGTTTTGGATCTGATACGGTGCTGTGGCGCGACTGGCTCTGTGGGATTAGATTGGGATCTGATACGAGGCTGTGGGGAGAGACGATCAGTGAGATTATTTTGGGATCTGATACGGGGCTGTGGGGGGAGTGGAACAGTGGGATTAATTTGGGATCTGATACGGGGCTTTGCGGGGAGTGGAACAGTGGGATTAGTTTGGGATCTGATATGGGGCTGTGGGGAGAGTGGGTCAGTGGGATTACTTTGGGATCTGATACGGGGCTCTGGGGTAAACGGGTCAGTGGAATTAGTTTTGGATCTGATACGGTGCTGTGGCGCGACTGGCTCTGTGGGATTAGATTGGGATCTGATACGAGGCTGTGGGGAGAGTAAATCAGTGGGATTAATTTGGGATCTGATTTGGGGCTGTGGTTTGAATTTGTCAGTAGGATTAGTTCGGGATCTGATACGTGGCTGTGTGCTTAATTGATCAGTGGGATTTGATTATGATCTGACTCGGGGCTGTGGGGAGAGTTGGTCAGTGGGATTAGTTTGTGATCTGATACGGGGCTGTGGGGAGAGGGATCAGTGTGATTATTTTGGGATCTGATTCGGGTCTGCGGGGAGTATGAATCAGTGGGAATAATATGGGAACTGATGCGGGGCTGGGGAGAGAGGATCAGTAGGATTAGTTTGGGAACTGATACGTGGCTCTGGGGTGAACGGGTCAGTGGGATTAGTTTGTGATATGATACGGGGCTGTAGGGAGTGATGGTCGGTGGGTTTACTTTGGGATCTGATACGGGGCTGTGGGGAGAATGAGTGAGTGGGATCAGTTTGGGATCTGATACGGGGCTGTGGGGAGAATTAATGAGTGGGATCAGATTGGGATCTGACGTGGAACTGTGGTGAGAATGGGTCGGTGGGATTACTTTGGGATATGAAACGGGGCTGTGGGGAGAGTGAATCATTGGGATTAAATTGGGATCTGATATCGGCCTGTGGGGAGAGTGGATCAGTGGGATTAGTTTAGGATCTGATACGGGGCTGTGTGCTTAATGGATCAGTGGGATTAATTTGTGATCTGACACGGGGCTGCGGGGACAATGGATAAGTGTGATTAGTTTCGGATCTGATACGGGGCTGTGGCGAGAGTGGATCAGTGGGATTAGTTTGGGATCTGTTTCGGGTCTGTGGGGAGTGTGAATCAGTGGGATTAATTTGCGACATGATGCGTGCCTGTGGGGATAGTCAGTCGGTGGGATTACTTTGGGATCGGATTCTGGGCTGTGGGAAGAATGAGTGAGTGGGATCAGTTTGGGATCTGATGTGGGGCTGTGGGGAGTGACGGTCGGTAGGATGACTTTGTAATCTGATGCGGGGCTGTGGGGTGACTGGCTCAGTGGGATTATTTGAAATCTGATATGGGGCTGTGGGGAGAGTGGGTCAGTGGGATTATTTGTGAGCTGATACGGGGCTGTGGGGAGAGTGGATCAGTGTGATTACTTTGGGATCTGATACGGGGCTCTGGGGTAAACGGGTCAGTGGAATTAGTTTTGGATCTGATACGGTGCTGTGGCGCGACTGGCTCTGTGGGATTAGATTGGGATCTGATACGAGGCTGTGGGGAGAGTAAATCAGTGGGATTAATTTGGGATCTGATTTGGGGCTGTGGTTTGAATTTGTCAGTAGGATTAGTTCGGGATCTGATACGTGGCTGTGTGCTTAATTGATCAGTGGGATTTGATTATGATCTGACTCGGGGCTGTGGGGAGAGTTGGTCAGTGGGATTAGTTTGGGATCTGATACGGGGCTGTGGGGAGAGGGATCAGTGGGATTATTTTGGGATCTGATTCGGGTCTGCGGGGAGTATGAATCAGTGGGAATAATATGGGAACTGATGCGGGGCTGTGGGGAGAGAGGATCAGTAGGATTAGTTTGGGAACTGATACGTGGCTCTGGGGTGAACGGGTCAGTGGGATTAGTTTGTGATATGATACGGGGCTGTAGGGAGAGTGGATCAATGTGATTACTTTGGGATCTGATACGGGGCTGTGGGGCGACTAGCTTTGTGGGATTATTTTGGGATCTGATACGGGGCTGTGGGGAGAATTAATGAGTGGGATCAGATTCGGATCTGACATGGAACTGTGGTGAGAATGGGTCGGTGGGATTACTTTGGGATATGAAACGGGGCTGTGGGGAGAGTGAATCATTGGGATTAAATTGGGATCTGATATCGGCCTGTGGGGAGAGTGGATCAGTGGGATTAGTTTAGGATCTGATACGGGGCTGTGTGCTTAATGGATCAGTGGGATTAATTTGTGATCTGACACGGGTCTGCGGGGTCAATGGTTAAGTGTGATTAGTTTCGGATCTGATACGGGGCTGTGGCGAGAGTGGATCAGTGGGATTACTTCGGGATCTGATACGGGGCTGTGGGGAGAGTGGGTCAGTGGGATTATTTGTGATCTGACACGGGGCTGTGGGGAGAGTGGATCAGTAGGATTAGTTTGGGATCTGATACGGGGCTGTGGGGCGACTAGCATTGTGGGATTAGTTTGGGATCTGATACGGGGCCGTGGTGAGAGTGGATCAGTGGGGTTACTTTGGGATCTGATACGGGGCTGTGGCGAGAGTGGATCAGTGGGATTACTTCGGGATCTGATACGGGGCTGTGGGGAGAGTGGGTCAGTGGGATTATTTGTGATCTGACACGGGGCTGTGCGGAGAGTGAATCAGTGGGATTACTTTGGGATCTGATATGGGCCTTTGGGGAGAGTGGATCAGTGGGATTAATATGAGAACTAATACGGGGCTGTGGGGAGAGTGGATCAGTGGGATTACTTAGGGATCTGATCTGGGGCTGTGGCGAGAGTCAGTCGGTGGGATTCCTTTGGGATCTGATATGGGGCTGTGGGGAGAATGAGTGAGTGCGATCAGTTTGGGATCTGATATGGGGCTGTGGGGAGTGATGGTCGGTGGGTTTACTTTGGGATCTGATATGGGGCTGTGGGGAGAATGAGTGAGTGGGATCAGTTTGGGATCTGATATGGAGCTGTGGGGAGTGATGGTCGGTGGGATTACTTTGGGATCTGATACAGGGTTGTGGGGAGAATTAATGAGTGGGATCAGATTGGGATCTGACATGGAACTGTGATGAGAATGGGTCGGTGGGATTACTTTGGGATATGAAGCGGGGCTGTGGGGAGAGAATCATTGGGATTTAATTGGGATCTGATATCGGCCTGTGGGGAGAGAGGATCAGTAGGATTAGTTTGGGATCTGATACATGGCTGTGGGGTGAATGGGTCCATAGGATTAGTTTGGGATCTGATACGGTGCTGTGGGGAGAGTGTATTAGTGGGATTATTTGTGATCTGATACGGGGCTGTGTGGGGAGTGGAACAGTGGGATTACTTTGTGATCTGATATGGGGCTGTGGGGAGAGTGGGTCAGTGGGATTACTTTGGGATCTGATACGGGGCTCTGGGGAGGGTGGGTCTGTGGGATTAGTTTGCGACCTGATACTGGGCGCTGGGGAGAGTTGATAAGTGAGATTACTTTGCAGCCGGATGCGGGGCGGTGGGGAGAGTGGGTCAGTGGGATTAATTTGGGATCTGACAGGGGCGGTGGGGAGAGTGGGTCAGTGGGATTAATTTGGTATCTGATACGGGGTTGTGGGGAGGGTGGGTCTGTGGGATTAGTTTGGGACCTGATACTGGGCGCTGGGGAGAGTGGATAAGTGGGATTAGTTTGGGATCTGATACGGTGCTGTGGGGAGAGTGAATCAGTGGGATTAATTTGGGATCTGATACGGGGCTGTGGGGAGAGTCGGTCGGTGGTGTTACTTTGGGATCTGATACGGGGCTGTGGGGCGACTGGTTCAGTGGAATTAGTTTGGGATCTGCTACGGGGCTGTAGGGAGAATGGATCAGTGGGATTAGTTTGTGATCTGGTATGCGGCTTTAGGGATAGTGGGTCAGTGGGATTAGTTTGGGATCTGATACGGGGCTGTGGTTTGAATGGTTCAGTGGGATTAGTTTGGGATCTGACATGGAGCTGTGGTGAGAATGGGTGAGTGGGATTAATTTGGGATCTGACATGGGGCTGTCGGGTGAATGGTTCAGTGGGATTATATTATGTATTGATTTAAGACGTGGGGACAGAGCAGGGATTTGGTATTGCTTTTTGGAAAGTAATGCTGTGGAAAGTGTGCGGGGCATGTGGTGTAGTTTGGGGACTGACTTAGGGTTGTGGAGAGAGAGCCAATTTCTTTGTGTTTTTAATATTTAAGTAATATTTGAGTAAGCTTGTGTGTGTGTATTTTTATATATAAAATATAGCATTCTTGTTCACTTCAATAATTACAGGACATATGTAACAATACATTGCATGCATACATCATCACGCTAGCATGTTATATGTGTGCACTTTGCTGAAAGTAAAGATGAAGCTACACCCATATTTTCATCCTCCCGAGTCGCCTTTAAATTAGTATGAAGTTTTGAAGTTACAAAACATAACTTTAGCAACCAGGTCTTTTTTTTTTTTATTTAATTTTATGCTGCTCATCTTAACAAAACTTTCAATTTCCAGATACATTTACATTTCATTTTTCCATCTTTTTATTGATTTTCAAATAAAGAATATACAAATCAGAGGAGGAGTTTAGTAAACAGATAATACGAAAGGCATATAAACAGCAATAATAAACACAAAGTATATAATGTCAAAATCAAAAAAAGGAACTTAATTGATATTTTTTGATGTCTGGAAAATCCAGACCCCCTAGACTACTGGGAAGCTGTAAATTAGACATTTTAATACAGGGTCTTTTTTTATTCCAGATAAAAGAAACAAACCAGCCATTTATTTTTTTAAAGTATTTGTTGGGTAAAAATGACTGGAATCATTCGTATTGGGTAGAGCAGACGAAGAATGTTCATTTTGAGCAAGGATATTTGGCCAAGCCAAGAAATGGGAAGAGTGCTCCATCACTCATGATCCTGTTTGACTTTGTCAAATAACTGTGTAAAGTTAGCTTCGAACAATTGATCAAACATAGGTGTGATAAATATGCCCAAGTAAACAAAACCTGTCTGCAGCCATTTAAAGGGGAAAACACCCTGAGTGTCAGGTACCTGCTGCAGATTCCCCAGAGGCATAGCCTCTGATTTAGTAAGTTGATTTTATAACCTGAAAAGGCACTAAATGAATTGATGCATTGTATAAGGTGGTGCACTGAAATAGCAGGGTTTGATAAAAAAAAATTAGAACATCATCCGCAGACAATGTAATTTTATGTGACTTTAGTCCTATGTCTGGATCCGAATAGCCTCACCCAATAGCTCGATCACTAGTGTGAAAAGTAGTGGTGATAAAGGGCAGCCCTGTCGGCTGCCCCTCAGAATACTAAGATTATCCGACCTAATACCATTAGTGAGAATCACAGCCAAAGGGTCATTATAAAGAACCTTCACTCACTTAATAAAATTATTGCCCAAAGCAAATTGTTCTAAAGTGAAAAAAGATATGGCCATTCGACACGATCAAAGGCCTTTTCTGCATCTAAGGAAACCACCAAGCCGTCCACTGCCTGTTGCTGACATGCCTGAATCACATTAAGTAATCTTCTGATATTGTTAGATGATCTACGGCCTTTTATAAAACTTGTTTCATCCTCTTTTATGACAAAAGTAACACAGTTTCTAACTGCAATGCTAAGGTTTTAGATAAGATTTTAAAGTCAACATTTAACAATGAAATAGGCCTGAAGGGAGCACAATCTTCAGGGCTCTTTCCTTTCTTAAGAATCAGAGAGATATTAGCTTCTCTCAATGATGGTGGGAGGAGACCACAATTACATGCATGATTGAACATGTTTAGCATAGGCTCTGATAATAACCCTACAAAATTCACTAGTGAGTCCATTAGTGAGTCCTTTCCACTTTGGAGCTGTCTCACAGCTTCCTGTATCTCATGTATAGATAATAGAGCATTGAAGAGGGCCTCTTGTTCAGAAGAAATGCCTCGGAGATCTACATTCCTGAAATAGGACTCCATCCTAGATTGCCCATCATTACATTGCTCAGATGATACAGTTTAGAATAAAAATTCTTAAACACAACAATTGAAACAATGGTCTGAGAGGCATTTTTCTTAATAGCTAAATAAGCCAATTACCTACCCGGTTTTTCACCATGTTCAAACAATTGTTGTTTAGCAAATGTCAAATTTTCTTTTGGCTGCTTGTGTAAGTAAAAAGTTTAGTGTACAGCGTAGGGCTGTGATATTCTGTAACATGGCTGCAGAAAGCTTAATAATATAATCCTTTTCAGCTGCCGCAATCCTTGCCTCCACTAGGTGCTGCTGTTCTGCAACTTGTCGCTTCTTACTAGCAGAGTAGGAGATAATTAATCCCCTTGCATAGACCTTAGCGGTTTCCCAGAGCATCGATGAACTACTAGCTGATTTGGAATTAATAGATCGGAAAGTTTTGAATTTGGAAGTAAAGTAGTCTATAAATTTATTATCTTTTAGAATAAAAGGATTCAGCCTCCGATGTCTAGATAGTGCTGAATTATCTTGGGGCATAGTATTTAAATATACTGCTGCATGGTCAGAAATAGCAATATTTCCAATTGTGCAGGATACAATTAAATCTAGGAGCATTTTGGGGGTTAGAAAAAGGTCTATTCTGGTGTAATACTTGTGTGGATTAGAAAAAAATGTGAAGTCCTTGTCTGAGGGATGTAACAACCTCCAGATATCCACAAGTCCTAGTTCTCCACATAAGCCCATGATTTGTTTGGACCATGAGGAGAGAAATGGGGGACCACCAGGCACTCTGTCCATCAATGGGTCCATGAGACAATTAAAATCCCCACCTACAATAAAATTTTGTATTGAAAAGCTTGTAAGTTGGGAAAAAGCATCTATTAGGAATTTGAGAGGATGAGCTGGAGGGCAGCAAACATTGAGAATACCATATTCCTCTCCATATATCAATCACAGATCTCCCATCCTTATCCATAATGCAGTGTAATAACTTAAAAGGCAAGTTCTTCCTAATTAAAATGGCCACCCCCCTACTCCTGGTATTAAGAGATGAAAACGAGATCAAATCCACTCTGTTGCAGTTTTAGATGTTCTTTATCATTTAAATGTGTCTCTTGCAATAAGGCTCTATCCACCCTTTCCTTTCTCAGGTTTAGTGCGATTTTCTTTCTCTTGATTGGTGAATGACTCCCCTTAATGTTCCAGGTGCACAATTGTAATATATTACTGGTCATAACCCTATATAACAATCATGTGACTCCGAAGGGGAAAAAAACCCGACTTGAGATCAGCTGAGCAGCAATAAGTACATTTAAAAAACACACACACACACAAAAACAAAGCGCCAACAGCGCTGAACAAGTGGACTTAAAGGGGATATCTGAACCTTCTAGCACCTCATATTCTGCCTCCACTGCCAATGTGGCATTTAACATAGTCAAAAATGAAAACAGGGCATAATTTATCAATCCACCGATTTGCTACCGTCATGTTTAAACTCCTTCAGGCTGGAGCAGCACCGCTAATTTAAACAAATAATGAAAGTGTATTAATCAAAACAAACACGTTACCCATCCTATAAGGGATCTTGCCGTTGAGTAATGAGAAGGTAAAATAAAGCGACCATCGAGCATGTTATCGTCCATAACCAGGGCTACACAACATACTGTATACATTCTTTAGCCCAATGTGTCCGCAAAGGTTTTAGCTTTGCCAGGAGAATCAGATATCTTGGTGGTCCCGTTGTAGGTGATTTTCAGCATACAGTACTGGATTCCGGATTCTCTCAGCCACTTCTTTACCTGGTCGAATTCCTTGCGCTTCCGAATAACGGCTGCTGAAAAATCTTGAAAAAAAAAGCCTGGATCCCTCATATTAAAGCCTGGCCATCAGTCCCGCGGTATCACGAAGCCTCCATTACTCTTTGCTTATCACGGAAATTATGGAACCGGACGAGGATGGGTCAAGGGCATTGGCCTGGGCCTGGTTTTGGAGCCAGCATACGGTGAGCTCTTCCCACTTTAACGTGTCCAGCCTTGGTTTCCAAATCAAGGAAATTAGGCAGCCAGCCCTCAAAAAACTTCGCTGGTTGACTGAATTCTGTTGCTTCAGGTAGACCGATGTTACTGAGGAATAGGATAGGGGAGTGTAGTTGTTAAAGTCCCTAAGAACATCCCCTGCATTGAAAGGCTGTGTGAATCATGATTGCAGAATAAAAAGAGTGAAGTTTTCATGTACCTGTACTTGTGAAAGGTGTGTTTCTGTACCCAAAGGGAGTCAGTACGTATGTGGTTATTGTAATCGGACCCACAGTTCTAAACGAAAAATGTCACCTGCTATCACCCCAATATACCATGCTGAAAATATCTGGTATCAGAAATTATTTTCTGACACTTCCACATGCTATGGGTCAAAGAGCAGATGCGTGTTCCTCTTTAACGGAACCTATACCACAGCTATCAATGTTCAGCCTCCACTATTCGCAGTTGGAACGTTCGGCCCTCTCACCATTCCTTGCCCACAGGAAGCTCACATTTGACAACAACTGGCGGCTCGATCCATCAGTAAAGAATTTTGTGCGGATTATAAGGACCCGACCACTCTGGGATTGGCGGTAGGCTATGGCTGGCTAAGCACGTTCTCCCTTGGGGGAACTGCAGGGGGCCATAGCTGCCAGGAATCGAAACTACCTCGTCTGAAGGCTGACGGCATCGAGGAATAGCATAATGGAGGGCCTGGAGGCAATCAAGAAAGAAATGGCAGAACTTCGGCTTTACGCTCTGCAGACCTGGTATGCTGTGGACTACCAGTTAGCACAGCAGGGAGGGGTGTATGCCATAGTTGGAGATAAGCACATCACCCATGTCAGGGATGAGTCCTATAACATCTGCCACACGATTCTAGAGATTCGTGAGCCATTAGATAGTTTTAGGCAAGGGTCCGCAGGAGAAGGGTGGCTCAGTTGATTGCTAGGGGAATCATGGGCCTCTTATTTCCTACATGGGTTAGTCATTCTTGTGAGTATCATTGTGTGTTGTGTACTGTAGACCTGTTTAAACATTGCTCCAAGGCTTTCACTACCAAATTAGCGGCTCTGTTTTCAGTCCTAATTTAATTGTGTTGTCATGAGATGATCAAAAGGAGGGAATGAGATAGTAAAGGGCTAATATGTTCTGCTGACAGGTAAAAATTAGATTTCAAGCTGAGCTCTGCTGGCTTGTGCACCTGCAGAACGGGATGTGGTAATTCTGTCCAAAAAATGGAACTACCAGAGATGCCCGTCATGCACATTGTATGTGGTTGATGACCTTTGGCCTATTAAGGCAACCAAAGGGTCTTTGTCTTAAAATACCACTGTTGCTGGGCATGTGACTGTGGGGTAGCTAGAAAATTGTTTCCTGATACGTGACAGAAAGGGTATAAAAAAATGCTCTATCTGTGTGCGAATAGAGACCCTCGGAACGGGTTGCAGTGGGCCTGGAGAGAGCTCTCTCCAGTAGCGAGCTACTAATAAAAAAAAGGTGTTGCTTTACCTTCCGTAGTACAGTGTGTTCTTGCATCAGGTAATAATTAGAAGGAACGTTTGACACTTTGCTCCCTTCCACCCCACTTTGCACAGGACGAAGCACATCATTCTCTCTTCTCCCCCCCTCCCCCAAGGGTCGGAATCCAAAACCCTAAAATCACATCATATCAGGCTCAATGACAGTCTCTACCCTGCTGTTATAACACAGCAAGATGCACTAGACTGGTTGTGGCCATTGCATCTCCCTGTCTGCCTGCACTCCACTTTCTCTGTAACGGTCACACTTGATTATGGCTTCTCTTATTGTTTTCCCTTGTGCTGTTGAAATGAAATGACCACTATCAATGCCATGCACAACAATGACTTTCACTGGAGATGGAACAATAATAAACCATTTCTATTGACATTGTATAGGCAGAAAGAACGTGTTTAATGAGGTAATGACATTGTCCAACACAGCACCACGAATCGAAGAGCCTGTTCCTACATTGTGCTTCTCTATGTTCCATGTTATATTTCTGCCTCGCATGTGAAAGCTGTATATCTGATGATCTGTCCTGTGATGCTGCTGCAGGCAATGTTTTCATTGAACCTGTGCATACTCAGACTTGACAAAGACAATAAACTTGACTTTGACTCGTTCACACCTTTGCATTGAACAGACTAGATGACAAGAATGCACTTTTCTCTGGCCTTCCAAACCAACCTATCAACAAACTTCAACTCATTGAGAATGCCGCAGCTAGACTTTTAACTTAAACCAGAATGAAGGAAACATGTTACTCCTGTGCTTGGCATGCTGCAAATTTTCCTGTTTCTCTTTGAATTGATTTTAAAGTTCTCATTCTTGGTTTTAAATCCCATATTGTTCTGGAAACAGTACATCACTGAATTGTTTTTGTTTTATAATACTGCTTTTGCTCTCACGGCTTCTTCCATCAGACTCCGCAGTTTGAACAATCCCTCACTGAAGACAATTGGCAGGTCACCTTTATTTGAACTTAATAAAGGTTTACTGTCCAGGATGAGGGGTAGACTATCAGGTGTATTGGAGCTCTGAGCGCCCACGGTGCCATGCGTGCTGGGAGGTGGGGCACTTTCAGAGGGACTGTCCTAATACTGGAAACCCTAGGGAGTCCACTTCGGGCACCAGTGCCCCAGCTACCTCTGCCCCGATCCCATTCCTGCGCCTGCACCTACACCTGCCCCTGCCCCTATTCCTACGTCTGTTTCAGTCCTTGCTCCTTCCCCTGTGGAGATCTTGAGGCTAGTTGCAAGGAGGCTCAGGCGAGGGACGGGGTGGAGCCTGTACGGGGCAAGAAAGCGAAGAAGAAGTCCAAAATTGGCTCCCGAAACTGCAGTGCTCACTCCCATTTGCCCTGAAGTGGAGCAGGAGGTTTGGGGAAGTGCACCGTTGGACGGGGTGATGGAAGCGGAGAGTACTGCTTCATCGATGAATCCTGCACCTGTGTGCTCTTCCGGCTTGAAGAGGAGAAGGGAATGTACCCCCAACAGGGCAGGGAATGTAGATGCGGGGGAGTCCCAGGAAGGGGTGGGAATCTGGGTAGAGGTTGGTTCTAACCCTGAATCCCCAGATGTAGCCACCACTCCTGTGGTAGGTGGTGTGGTTGTGCAGGAAGCTAGTGCTAGGCCTGTTAGCACAACTAAGATAGACCTGGAGCCCTCCACCCAGGACTTGGTAGTAAGTGCCTTCCTGGAGGCAAGTGTATTGAATAATATGAATGGAGAGGAGGCCAAACTCTCACTGTCAGCATCAGGCTGCCGGTGAATCTGTTGGACCAGAGCTACTGGTGTCCCCTTCATACCTGTCACCTGGGGAGAGTGATATCCTCTGCATGCCAACCCCATCAACTAATGGCCTGCAGGGAATCTCTGGGGATTATCCCTCCATTGTCGTTACTGTGGATAAGACTGATGCGACGGTAGAGCAGGAAGGTATGAGGGAGAAATCCCTGCGCAGTATGGGTTGAAAGTGCAGCCACCGTATACAGCACACGAGGAGGAAGATCTATTTGCAGTGAGGAGTTGGAGGGAGACTCCTTTGATAGCGAGACAATGGACATCCTCGCCCCTCCTGAGAAATCCCCATTGATACATGTGGAGGAGATTAGAGAGTTAATTCTCACCTCTGAGGGTGCAAAGCATCTGCCTAAACTAGTCTCGCTTCGCTGGTCTAGCATGCTGAGGCTGGTGAAGTCCCTGCGAGTCATCCTCAGACGGAAGGGGAAGGGGAAGAGGAATGCTGTGTTGGGGAATGACAGGCAGCAGCAGAAATCTTTCCTGATTGATCTGGTGAGGATCAATGTATATCAATGTGCAATGTATTTTGCGAACTGGAACTACCCTGGAAAAGTGCGCGGAGGCTATGGAGGACTTGTTGGGGAGAGATGGTGTTTTTGCCGCTGAGAAAGAGTTCGGGAAAGCGGTGTTTTACCTGAGGACTGATGAGTTTGTGCATCGGGCCCTCAGTAGAGCGATCACGGTGGAGAACATCTTTTTACAGATGGAGCTAGTGACAGCTCCCACACAACGCATCGTCCTCGGTCACGTACAGCCTTTCATCCCCAACGAGGACCTGCTTCCCGCACTGGCCCACTTGGGGCAAGTATGGTCAGAAATAACTGCCATCAGGCACAAATTCAGGAGGCGCACCCTCCGGACCGTAATCTCTTTCCGGCGACAGGTATTCATGAAACTGGAAAAGCAGGACGAAGTTGAGGGCCAGTTTACTGTCCGGCACGAGGGGGTAGATTATCAGGTGTATTGGAGCTCTGAGCGCCCACGGTGCCATGCGTGCGGGGAGGTGGGGCACTTTAGGAGGGACTGTCCTAGCACCCGAAAACTTCGGAAACCAGTGCCCCAGCTAACTCTGCCCCTGATCCCTTTCCTGCTCCTACACCTGTGCCGGCCCCTGCTCCTGCCCCTGACCCTGTCTCTAACCCTGTCCCTGTTCCTACGTCTGTTCCAGTCTCTGCTCCTACCCCTGTGGTTCAGGCGAGTGTTCCTGGGGCTACGTGCAGGGAGGTTCAGGCGAGGGACGGGGTGGAGTCTGTGCGGGGCAAGAAAGCGAGGAAGAAGTCGGCCCCCGAGACCGCAGAGCTCACGCCCATTTGCCCTGAGGTGGAGAGGGAGGCTCGGGGAAGCGTACGGTTGGACGGGGCGATAGAAGCGGAGAGTACCGCTCCATCGGTGAATTCCGCACCTGTGTGCTCCTCCGGCTTGAAGAGGAGATGGGATTGTTCCCCCAAGAGGGCAGAGAATGTAGATGTAGCCACCAGTCCTGTGGTGGGTGGTGTGGTTGTGCATGAAGCTAGCGCTGGGCCTGTTTGCGCACCTAAAACAGACCTGGAGCCCTCCACCCAGGACTTAGCAGTAAGCGCCTCCCTGGAGGGAAATGTATTGAGTAGTATAAGTGGAAAGGAGATCAGGCTATCTCACAGTCAGCATCAGGCTGCCGGTGAATCCATTGGACCAGAGCTGCTGGGGTCCCCTTCATACCTGTCTCCTGGGGAGGGTGATATAGCCTGCATGCCGACCCCATCAACTAATGGCCTGCAGGGAGTCCCTTGGGATTTCCCCTCCATCGTCGCAACTGTGGGTAAGACTGATGCGACGGTGGAGCGGGAAGGTATGAGGGAGGTACCCGCTGGGCAGTGTAGGTTACAGGGACAGCCACCTTATACACCACATGAGGAGGACGGTGGGGGATCTGTCTGCAGTGAGGGGTTGGAGGGGGATTCATTTGTTAGCGAGACAATGGACATCCTCACCCCTCCAGAGAAGTCCCTATGGAGGAGATCAGAGAGTTTATTCACTCCTCCGTGGGTGCAAAGCATCGGCCTAAACTAGCCTCGCTTCGCTGGCCTAGCATGCAGAGGCTGGTGAAGTCCCTGAGGGTCATCCTCAGACGGAAGGGGAAGAGGAATGACAGACGGCAGCTGAAATCCTTCCTGGATGACCTGGTGCGGGACATCAGGATGAAAAGCAGCCTCGCTCCTTCGGGAGATGGTGGGTCACAGGGTAGCGATGGTAGCAGTGATGCACCATCAATAACTCACACTGAGACGTAAGGCGAGATATCGGCTTTTATTGACTGGAAGAAGGAACCAGGAGTGAGTGTCTATCATACAATGTCTTGGAGACTGAGGCCGAGCGTCAGGCCGCAGATCTCCTTTATACAGGGGCCTGTGGGAGGAGCCACAGGAGCAGTCAGCAGGGGCGTGTCCCGACAGGCACATAGTTCACCACAAGCAGTCGGGCCCGGAAGGCGAAGGATATTCTTGGTTTTCTTCGGGATAGTGCGGCTGAGGGCGCCATCGCTCTCAGTGGGAAGGGGACTGGTGCTGAGGCCTAGTGTGCTCCGGACATGAAAGTTACCATAGCTAGTCTCAATGTAAACGGTAGCAGAGGTCCTCTCCGCAGATATAACAATCTCTCAGTCCTCAGGGATGGGAGATACGCGGTGAGTTTCCTGCAGGAAACCCCTACCACCCCAGGAGACGAGACCGCTTGGCTCCTGGAGTGGCAGGGCGGGGTCTACATGAGTCACCTTAGCTCCAACTCTAGTGGGGTGGCGATCCTGTTGGCCCCAGCTTTCCGGCCAGAAATCGTAGGAGTCCGAGATGTTGTGCCCGGCCGTCTGCTCCACCTGGCTGTGCGCCTGGATGGAGTACCGTTACATTTTATCCACGCGTCCACTCCGAGGCGCGTTGTAATGCAGACGCGCCTATTCTGTCAGCTGTCCACCTTGCTGAGTTCCATTGATCCGGGGGATTGCGTCATCCTCGGGGGAGACTTCAACTGTACCCTCGAGGTGGAGGACCGCTCGGGCCTCCAACTGACCCAGCATTGGCGAAAATGTTAAAGGAGCTAGTCGGCTCCTTTGCCTTGGTGGACAGCTGGCAGAATCTTCACCCCGACTCTAGCGCCTTCTCCAGAAGATCTAGAGGGGGAGGGGGGGGGTTCCCGGATAGACCGCCTGTATATCTCTCAGGCTTATGTCTCCCGCGTGTTGGCGTCCTCCATGCGGCCGGTGTCGTGCTCGGATCATCACCTTGTGTGGATGGAATTTACTCCTCTGCACCCTCGGGTGGGATCCGGGTATTGGCACTTTAACAACCGGCTGCTGGAGGACAGCCGATTCCGGGATTCGTTCCGAGCGTTCTTGGTCAGAGAGAGACAGAGGGAGTTCTGCTCTTTACGGCTGTGGTGGGATGAGGGCAAAGCCCACATCGGGTTTTTATGTCGGGATACACTATGGGGTCGCAAGAGAGGCGGGGCTCTGAGATTGAGCGGCTTGAGAGAGCGTTGCTTGACATAGAGTCCCGTCTTGGTCCGACCGCTGGGGACCAACAGCTACGACAGGAATACCAGGAGAAGAAGGATTCTCTAAGGAATCTGCAGCTCCAGCAGTCCCGAGGTGCATATGTGAGGACACGGATCCAAATGCTGCAAGATTTGGACCGCGGCTCACCCTTCTTCTACTCGCTGGAGAAGTGGCGGGGAGTTCAAAAGCAGCTAGTGGAGTTACTGGCTGCTGATGGCTCCTCCATCACGGACCCCGATGAAATTAACAAAGAAGTCTGCTCATTCTATCGGTCCTATTCTCACCAGATCCGTCAAATGCAGATAGAGGCTTGCAATGAGGTCTGGAAAGATGTGCCTAAGGTCAGCCTAGAGGGCGCAGCGCGTCAGGACTTTCCCCTGACTCGGGAGGAGCTGTCTACTGCCATTCGGCAACTCCGGAGGGGTAAATCCCCTGGTTTAGATGGTCTGAGTGTAAGAGTTTTGTCAGGCTTTTTGGGATGTCCTGGGGGGGGGGGTGATTACAACCTTGTTCTAGGGGAGAACCTAGCCACCGGGGAATTGCCCCTCTCATGTCGGAGAGCTGTTGTAGTTCTACTACCCAAGAAGGGAGACCTCCGCCTGCTAAAGAACTGGCGCCCGGTCTCCCTCTTGTACGCGGACTACAAAATCTTCGCCCGGACAATGGCCAACCGTTTTGGTTCAGTAATGAGACAGGTGATCCATCCTGACCAATCTTACACAGTCCCGGGCCGCTCCGTCCAGGACAATGTCCACCTAGTATGGGACCTGATCCACCTGCAACTGGAGACTGGGTGCCCGGCAGTGTTTCTTTCTCTTGATCAGGAGAAGGTGTTTGACCGGGTAGACCACAGTTTCCTGGTGGGCACTCTGTAGGCTTTTGGGTTCGGACCACACTTTGTGGCCCGAGTTCGGCTTCTAAACTCTGCCGCAGAGTGCCTTGTTAAGATCAATGGATCTTAACAAGCCCATACCCTTCAGAAGAGGAGTACATCAGGGATGCCCCATGTCCGGTCAATTGTATACGATCTGCGTTGAGCCATTCTTGAGCCTTCTTCTGCGTGAACCGGACATGGAGGTCGTCCTCTCGGCCTACGCTGATAATGTACTCCACATGATGACAGATCCCAATGACCTGTGGAGGGTGCGCGAGTGCCAAAGCGTTTTCTCGGCGGCATCCTCCGCTAGGATCAACTGGGCGAAATGTTCCGAACTCTTAGTGGACTTAGTGTCAGGTGGACTCCCTGCCGGAGGAGATGAGAGCTTTTGAGTGGAGCACTAGACATCTCCTCTATCTGGAAGTCTACCTGAGTCCTTCTGGGGAGACCTGGCTGGTGAACTGGCAGGACCTGGAGACGAAAGTCATGGCCCGGCTGGGGCGCTGGTCAGGCCTTCTCAGGGTGCTTTCCTATCGAGGCAGGGTGGTGGTCATAAACCAGCTGGTAGCCTCCAGGCTGTGGTATTGGATGGTCACCTTGGCCCCTCCTGCCCCGTTTGTTGCGAGAATGCCGAAGAAGTTAGTAGACTTCTTCTGGGGTAACAGGAAGCACTGGGTCTCTGCAGCGGCCTTGAGTCTCCCAATGGGAGAGGGCGGACAGTCACTGGTGTGTGTACGTACGTGACTTGTGGCTCTCCGCCTCAGGACTCTGCAGAGATTCCTGTACGCCGAGCACACTCCCAGGTGGCACATGTTGGCGACATTCTTCCTCTGGAGGGGCTGCTGTCTTCACGAAGAGATGCGGCTACCACCGGCGGGCATCAGCCGTGCTAATTTGCGGAGTCTGCCCGGTTTATCTCAGGACTTACTGAGAGCCTGGAACGTGGTTGCCCCAGGCCGGGAATCCCCTCCTCTGGCAGAGGCGGATTCCTGGACGACACTTGCCCTACTCAGGCTGAGCTGCTTGTCGGGTCCAGGCCCCGCAAACATATCCGAGAGCCGAGCCCACTCAACTTGAAACGTCTCTCCTGGACACCCACAATCCCATTCAGGGATACAAGTAGGAGGTATCTGTATGGGCTGCTTCTCCGCACCCTCTACTTTCTCGTCTTTGTCCACCGTCCCGACATGCTATGGCAGTCGGTCTTTCAACCTGGAGGTCAGGGGGTCCCCAATGCAAGTCCCTTTACGAGGGAGTACTTTCCATGCATCTTGGGGATCTCAGCTGGAGGGTGCTGCATAGAGCGGTGCCCTGTAATGTTCTTTAGTTTGTTCATAGATCTCCCACCCGCATGTCACTTCTGTGGGCTGGAGGAGACCGTGTACCACATGTAACTGGAGTGTGTGAGGCTGCAGCCCCTTTTTGCGTATTTACATGGGCCGCTTCTCGCCTTCTGGTTGCATTTTAGCCCCACCCTATTTATATACGGTCATCCAGTAAGGTGGGGGACATGGAGGGATGAGGATGTCCTTGTTAATTTGCTCCTGGAGCTGGTGAAATCAGCCATCCGAGGGTCTTGGAAACGGGTGGCGGGAGGATCTCCCCGAGCAGACTGCCTGGCAATGTTTAGGGGATATATGTTCGTGATCGGATGAATATTCAACAGGAATACGCGCAGTCCACGCTGACCTTAGAGGCATTCCGTGAACGTTGGGCTCCGCAGGTGTGAATGCCATTATTGATTGAGATGGGAACATTTTGGTGTAATGTCTATTGTCTATTTGTAGTGAAGTGTAGTCACTGTTTTGTTTATGTTGTATGGCACCGATATTTGTAATAAAGGATTTTTTTTAAAAACCCAATCTCCTCCCTCACACAAAAACTAACATCGTCCACACGGCAATGTCAGATTAAAGATTAAACGCCAACCCCCCGTCCCCTCACTGACACAAAAACTAACAGATAATCCACACGGAAACGTCAGATTAAACTTCAAACACCAACCACCCCCGCCCCCTCCCTCACAAAAAAACAAAAAGATCGTCCACATGGAAACGTCAGTTTAAACATACAACACCAAACCCCTTCCAAAACCCTCCCTTATACAAAAACTGTCCGATCATCCACATGGAAATGTCAGATTGAATATCAGACCACCCGAATCCCCTGCCTAACACAAAAACTAACAGATCGTCCACACGGAAATGTCTGATTAAACATCAAACCCAACACCAACATCATCCAATCCCTTCCCTCACACAAAAACTAACAGATCATCCACACAGAACGGTAAGGTTAAGCAAATCCCGAACAGCCCCCAATCTTCTCCCTCACAGAAGATCTAACAGTTCGCTCAATATGATGTTTTTATCTGCAATTTGAGAAGGATAAGGGCAGCTCAGAGGTGTCAGTGTTGCAGTTGAACAGGGGAAACTATGGAGCCATGAGGGAGGAGCTGGCCAAAGTTGACTAGCCAGATATCCTAGCAGAAAAGACAGTGGAACAGCAATGGCAGGTATTCTTGGGAATAATGCACAAGGTGCAAAATCAGTTCATCCCCCAGAGAAGGAAGGATTCAAAGGGGGGAAAGGGGCCACAGTGGTTGACAAAGGAAGTCAGAGATTGCTTAGCATTAAAAAAAAGAGCTAAGGTGAGTGGGAGGACAGATGATTGGGAAGTTTTTAAGGAACAACAGAACTTAACTAAAAAGGCAATACGGGGAGGAAAAAATGAGGTACAAATGCAAGCTAGCCAGGAATATAAAGGATAGCAAAAGCTTTTTTAGGTATGTGAAGAGAAAGAAGATAGTTAAGAACAATGTTGGGCCCTTGAAGAATGAATTGGGTGAAATTGTTATGGGAAACAGAGAAATGGCAGAAGAATTTAATGAGTACTTTAGATCTGTCTTCACAAAGGAAGACACAAACAATCTCCCAGATGTATGGATGGGCCAAGGACATAGGGTAACAGAGGAAATAAAACAGATTGACATTAGGAAGAAAACGGTGATGAGTAGACTGATGGGACTGAAGGCTGACAAATCCCCAGGTCCAGATGGTCTGCATCCTAGGGTACTAAAGGAGGTAGCCCTGGAAATTGCGGATGCATTGGTAATCATTTTCCAATGTTCCTTAGATTCAGGATCAGTTCCTGAGGATTGGAGAATGGCTAATGTTATCCCACTTTTTAAGAAAGGAGGAAGGGAGAAAACAGAGAACGATCCACCTGTCAGCCTGACATCGGTGGTGGGGAAGATGCTAGAATCCATTATTAAGGATGAAATAGTGGCATGTCTAGATAGCAGTGATAGGATTGGGCCAAGCCAGCATGGATTTACCAAGGGTAAATCACGCTTGACTAATCTGTTGGAGTTTTTCAAGGATGTAACCAGGAAGTTAAACGGAGGAGATCCAGTGGATGTAGTGTACCTCGATTTTCAGAAGGCATTTGAAAAGGTCCCACATAGGAGATTGGTGGGTAAAATCAAAGCTCAGGGCATCGGGGGTAAGACATTGACATGGATAGAAAACTGGTTGGCAGGTAGAAAGCAAAGGGTAGCAGTGAATGGGTGTTTCTCAGAATGGCAGGTGGTGACTAGTTGGGTGCCACAGGGCTCGGTATTGGGACCACAGCTGTTTACAATTTACATCAACGATTTAGATGAAGGCATTAAGAATAACATCAGCACATTTGCTGATGATACTAAGCTGGGTGGCAGTGTGACATGTGATGAAGATGTTAGGAGAATTCAGGGTGACTTGGATAGGCTGGGTGAGTGGGCAGATACTTGGCAGATGACATTTAATGTGAATAAGTGTGAGGTTATCCACTTTGGGAGTAAGAACAGGAAGGCAGATTATTATCTGAATGGTGTAGTTAGGTAAGGGAGAAATACAAAGAGATCTAGGAGTCCTTGTTCATCAGTCACTGAAGGTGAATGAGCAAGTGCAGCAGGCAGTGAAGAAGGTTAATAGAATGTTGGCCTTTATTACAAAGGGAATTGAGTACAAGAGCAAGGAAATCCTCTTGCATTTGTACAGGGCCCTGGTGAGACCACACCTGGAGTATTGTGTACAGTTTTGGCCTCCAGGGTTAAGGAAGGACATCCTGGCTATAGAGAAAGTGCAGCGTAGATTCACGAGGTTAATTCCTGGGATGTCTGAACTGTCTTACACAGAGAGGTTAGAGAGACTGGGCGTGTACACGCTGGAATTAAGGAGATTGAGAGGGGATCGGATTGAAACATATATAAGATTGGACAAGATAGAGGCGGGAAATATGTTCCAGATGCTGGGAGAGTCCAGTACCAGAGGGCATGGTTTGAAAATAAGGGGTAGGTCATTTAGGACAGAGTTAAGGAAAAACTTCTTCTCCCAGAGAGTTGTGGGGGTCTGGAATGCACTGCCTCGGAAGGTAGCGGAGGCCAATTCTCTGGATGCTTTCAAGAAGGAGCTAGATAGGTATCTTATGGATAGGGGAATCAAGGGATATGGGGACAAGGCAGGAACCGGGTATTGATAGTAGATGATCAGCCAGGATCTCAAAATGGCGGCGGAGGCTTGAAGGGCCGAATGGTCTACTTCTGCACCTATTGTCTATTGTCTATAACCAAGGTAGAACATACAAGGTAAATGGTAGGGCACTGAGGAGTGCAGTAGAACAGAGGGATCTGGGAATACAGGTACAAAATTCCCTAAAAGTGGCATCACAGGTAGATAAGGGTAGTAAAGAGAGCTTTTGGTATGTTGGCCTTTATAAATCAAAGTATTGAGTATAACAGTTGGAATGTTATGGTGAGGTTGTATAAGACATTGGTGAGACCGAATTTGGAGTATTGTGTGCAGTTTTGGTCTCTGAATTACAGGAAGGATATTAATAAGGTTGAAAGAGTGCAGAGAAGGTTTACAAGGATGTTGCCAGGACTTGAGAAACTGAGTTACAGAGAAAGGTTGACTAGGTTCGGACTTTATTCCCTGGAGTGTAGAAGAATGAGGGGAGACTTGATAGAGGTATATAAAATTATGATGAGTATAGATAGAGTGAATGCAACCAAGCTTTTTCCACTGAGGCTAGGGGAGGAAAGAACCAGAGGACATGGGTTAAGGGTGAAGGGGGAAAAGTTTAAAGGAAACATTGGGGGGGCTTCTTCACACAGAGAGTGGTGGGAGCGTGCAATGAGCTACCAGATGCAGTGGTGAATGTGGGCTCACTTTTAACATTTAAGAAAAACTTGGACAGGTACATGGATGAGAGGTGTATGGAGGGATATGGCCCAGGTCCGGGTCAGTGGGACTAGGCAGAAAAATGGTTCAGCACAGCCAAGAAGGCCCAAAGGGTCTGTTACTGTGCTGTAATGTTCTATGGTTCTATGACAGAAGAATATGCATAAGAAGGCTATGCATTCAGGTGTGGACGGGTCTCACCTTGAGGCCAGTCGGACACCAGTCCATGAACTTTCTACTCAATCAGCAAAACTGAGTGAGCTGTCGATCTCCAATTGGTCGCTGCCAAGGAAAAGGACGTCTCAATGGCTATTTTGCATTGCATTCCTGCCTGGTGATTGTCTGATCAGATATTTGCAATGACGAGCAAGTGTATCTAATAAAGTGGCCACTGTGCATCTGACACAAATTTGCACCACTAATGGCCACACCTAGTCCATTCTCCCCAGCTCCCGTCTTCTCCAGTTATTTGCCTTTACTCATTTCACCACCCTTTCCCGAGTTTCCCCAAACTTGTGGTGACTCAAGAAATAAAAAGGCAGAACAGAAATAACTTAATTATTTTTATTATCTTAAATATGATACTGTATATAACAATATAGTTAATATAATTGAACAATCAATTTCAAAATTACAAAGTTTTATTATTCCTCTTCCTCTCTTCTGTCCAGCTCAGCGGAATCTACCGCCACCTCTTGGTAATCCTTCTCTAGCGAGCCCATGTCCTCCCGAGCGTCTTGGAACTCTTCCTCCTCCAGCCCCTCGCCCACGTACCAGTGGATGAAGGCCCACTTGGCGTACATCTTGTCGAACGAGGCTCAGCCGGGTCCAGGCCATGGAGATGGTGGTGGTGCGTCTCCCCCTCCGTAATCTGTATAGGGTCCGTAAACTTGCTTTTAAGGATTCACTGCCTCGCCTGGATCCTTGCATCGCCTCACCTCGCCTGGAGCCTTACCTTCACTGCTGTCATATTCAACCACCAGAGCAAGATAAGGAACTATCTTTCATTGATTTGAACTGTCTCTGTATCCACCCCTTTGCTAGGTAGGTCCGGCCGTCTGCCACTACCTTGAGTTGGGAACTGTCTCGTCATATTCTGCATTCTGTGTAATGAGAATCGGAACGACATCCTGTACCCAAGGAGGGGTCCTGGCTCTGTGTTCTGTGTAATGAGTCCTGGCCCTACATCCTGTTTCCTAGGAGGGGTCCTGGCTCTGTGTTCTGTAATGAGTCCTGGCCCTACATCCTGTTTCCTAGGAGGGGTCCTGGCTCAGTATTCCGTGTAATGAGTCCTGGCCCTACGTCCTGTACCCATGGAGGGGTCCTGGCTCTCTGTTCAGTGTTCCTGTGTCTCCCTCGACCAAGGCTCTGCGTTCCTGTCTCTCCCTCATCCAAATCAAGGCTTCGGGGTCTCGTCCGGTCCTTGCCACGTTCAAGAACCTTGTCCTGTCCAAGCCACGGCTTTGTGTTCTCATCTTGTCTTGTGCCTCGCCCAGCCCAGGAGTACCTTGCCCAGCCCGGTGTTGGGGTTCCCTTGTCCTGTGCAGGGGTTCCGTTCTCCTGTCCAGGACTCTCACGTCCAGTCCTGTCGCCTCTCCTCATCCTGTAGCCATGTCTTTTCCTCACCGAGATCTGGAGTCCGAGCCCGAGTCAAGACCCAGGTTCTGGGTCCTTGTCCAGTCTCTGGCTCGGAGTCCAAGCCCAGGCTCTTAGTCCCCAGTTCCATGTCCAGGTTCCACTATCCTAGTCAGGTCCTAGCCCAGGCCCGGGATCCTTGTCCTGTCCATGGCCTGTGTCATGTCCAGTGTCCTTTCTTCCCCACTTCCCTTGCTTCCTTCTCATGCCTAGTCCTGTTCCTGGTAGTTCAGTTTCTGTGTTTTGCATTTGGGTTCACTCCCAATGCCCCCCACATGACAAAACAATCCAGCCAGACTTGGACCCAGTGATACAGACACTTTCATTTAACACTCGCTATCCTCTCTCCTGTAGAATCCCCCCCCCCCGCCCCCGACCTGCCCGTGTCATCCATAGTCTGGGGAAGTCTTTTGGGTCACCAGGAGGCTCCCATAGAGTGGGGAATACTGTCATGGTCCGGTCCGTGAAATGCACATTCTGGTTCGTGGTCCGGTCCATGTTCCTTATTCCAGGTTTTCTGGGTTTCCCCAGTTTCTGTTGAGGCAGCTGATTCTCGTTTGGTCTGGCTTCATAAATAGCTTCAGGATTCAGCCTCGGGCTGTTGGATTGTACCTGTCCAAACACCCTGTCTCTATCCCTTCCCTTCACCTTCTGGCCTCTGCCTGAAGTCTTACCTCACCTTGCCTGTGTCTGGAGCCTCGCCCTGTTTGGAACTGCCTCTCTGTCCATGCCTTTGCTAGGTAAGTCCGGCTGTTTTGACACTACCTAGCATAGGGAACTGTCTTGTCGTGTTCAGCGTTCTGTGTTATGAGTCCCGGCCCTACGTCCTGTACCCATGGAGGGGTCCTGGCTCTGTGTTCAGTGTTCCTGTGTCTCCCTCGACCAAGGCTCTGCGTTCCTGTCTCTCCCTCATCCAAATCAAGGCTTCGGAGTCTCGTCCAGTCCTTGCCACGTCCAAGAACCTTGTCCTGTCCAAGCCACGGCTTTGTGTTCTCGTCTTGTCTTGTGCCTCGCCCAGCCCAGGAGTACCTTGCCCAGCCCGGTGTTGGGGTTCCCTTGTCCTGTGCAGGGGTTCCGTTCTCCTGTCCAGGACTCTCACGTCCAGTCCTGTCACCTCTCCTCATCCTGTAGCCATGTCTTTTCCTCACCGAGATCTGGAGTCCGAGCCCGAGTCAAGACCCAGGTTCTGGGTCCTTGTCCAGTCTCTGGCTCGGAGTCCAAGCCCAGGCTCTTAGTCCCCAGTTCCATGTCCAGGTTCCACTATCCTAGTCAGGTCCTAGCCCAGGCCCGGGATCCTTGTCCTGTCCATGGCCTGTGTCATGTCCAGTGTCCTTTCTTCCCCACTTCCCTTGCTTCCTTCTCATGCCTAGTCCTGTTCCTGGTAGTTCAGTTTCTGTGTCTTGCATTTGGGTTCACTCCCATGTCATGCCTATGACACAAACACCAAACCTTGCCAATCTCCTCCCTCAGACAAACACTAACAGATCGTCCATACGGAAACGTCAGATTGAACATCAAACCCCAACCCCCCCCCCATCTACTCCCTCACACAAATCTAAGAGATCGTCCATATGGAAATGTCAGATTGAACATCAAGCACCATAAACCCCTATTTTCCTCCCTCACACTAGAACTAACATTGTCCAAATAGAAATGTCAGATTGAACATCAAACCTCCCTAATCCCCTCCCCCACACATAAACTAACAGATCGTCCACACGGAAAGGTCTGATTAAACATCAAACCCTCCCTATTTCCCTCACTAACATGAAAGCTAACATATCGTCGAGACGGAACCGTCAGATTGAACATCAAATCTGCTCATTCCCTCCCTCACACTAAAACTAACAGTTCCTCCACACGGTATCGTCAGATTCAACATCAATCCCCAAACCCCCAAATCTCCGCCCTCACACTCTGCCCGTCCCCAGAATAAATACAAATGGGGGAAAAATCGCAACTAGACTAGCGATTATTAGGGATCGCATTGATTGCGTAAGATTGAATGGTCCGATAATTTATTGAGATGGGCGCTGCTGCTGCAGTAATGATTGGAGGCTGGCGGATGATCGTACAGAGGATTAAAATGCCACGAGAATGCACGTGTAAACTGGATGGTCCTTTTTACCCGCGGGGGGTGGGGTGGAGCGGGTGGTGTTGTAGAACCTGGGGGTCTAGGTTTAAGATGAAAAGGTAAAGTGGCTCTGAGGGGCAAATTTTCCACACGGAGAGTGGTGGAGATGTGGAACGATGTGCCAGAACAGGCGGGTACCAGTACAACAATGAATCTGCACAGGTCCATGGTTAGGAAGACTCTGGAAGGAAATGCTTTGCAAGGATAAGGACCGGAATCGCGGCTGCATAGCTGGCAATGAAGATAATTATGTTCGAGGTAATTGCGTGACGCCACGCGCCGGAATTTGAAGAAGAAATATCCTCAATGATTAGAATTAAAGCTGGCTAAATGGCAATGAAGTATGAAGCAATGTTTGAAAGGGCTGCAAAGAGATGGATAGAGAGGCTCCTTAGCAGGTGATTAGCAGCGATGACTCCTTCCCTTCGCCACCGTTTCCCAGGGAACCCCCCCCCCCCTTTCCTCTCAGTGCGCCCTGCCCTCCCATCGCCGGGTGGTTTTGGATTGCCTGGAGTTTGGAGACACGCGGTACGTTTCCATTCCCCGGAGATCACTCCGCCTTTCCGTCCCCGCTCCCGCGCCCGGCACTGAGGCGAAACTCCGAGATTATTAAGGGAGGGAGACATCTGAGTACAGGAGACGCTTTTGGAAGTAAAGGATTGTGCGACTAAAAGGTTCTGAGACTAAAGAACCAATTAGTCTGAAGCTACTAAATGATATTTGATCTGTTTGAATCGATGTGGATTAATAAAAAATGCAGATGTTGGGTAAACATATTGGCTGGTGTATTTTAACTGGAGTTACATTTAATTGGCTGAATCGATGTGGATTAATAAAGAATGCAGATGTTGGGTAAACATTGGCTGGTGTATTTTAACTGGAGTTGCAATTAATTGGCAACAGTTTGGTACGCATGGTTTAATTTGGTGCACTGAGGTGGGGGAGGGGCTGGAGAGCCATCCGCTGAATTGTTCAGCGTTTTCCACGACGGACCAATCAGCAACGGGCACTATCGAATTTTGGGTGTTGCTCCCCACGGAAACCGGGGCCCCTTTGTCCTCTCTGTCCAATCACAGGTCGAGTGAAAGCCAACGTTCCTTTCCGGGGACTATAAAGGGGCCGATCGGCGCTGCGCGTCGCCACTGTGAGAACTGCTCGAGGAAAGCAAAATGGTGAGTGCGCGCGGGAGAAACATCGGAGGCGCGTGAGTGCGGGGCACCGGGAGCGGGAACCGGGCAGTGAATGTCTGCTGGGACGAGAAGGCTGAGTGAACCCGGGGGAAATGGAAATGTACTGAGGGTCTGTAAACTCTAGGAGGTCCAAAATGATCCGGCGATGGAGGAGGAGAGCGCACTAAGAGAATGCGCAGGAAAAGCGGGTCCGTTATTCCCAAGGAAACGACTGTACCAGTGGCGAAGGGAAGGCAGAGTGTGTATGAATTGCAGAGGTGGGTGGAATAGACCTGCATTGTTACACCTTGGGACGCTCCATAGAGTTAATCCTGATTGGATAGAGTTTAGTGTGCGAATGGGGCGAGGGTGCTCTGGACAATGGAATCTGGAGATATGTTGGAATTATTATAGAAATATCTTGGCAAACTGATCGGGAGTGCACTTCTGGAAAACGATTCCCTTGTCTCTTAATGTCATATGTTTCCTTCCCTGCAGCGCGAGTGTATCTCAGTCCACGTCGGCCAGGCCGGGTGCCAGATCAACAACGCTTGCTGGGAGCTGTACTGTTTGGAACACGGCATCCAACTGGATGGACAGATGCCCAGTGACAAGACCATCGGAGGGGGCGGCGACTCCTTCAACAGCTTCAACAGGACGGCGGCGGGCAAGCACGTTCCTCGGACCGTCTTCATCGACCTGGAACCCACCGTGGTCGGTAAGGCCGGCGGGCATTGAACTCTGATCTCGCGCTGACTTAACAGAGACTGTGTTCAATTCGCCCGTTCTCTGCTTCCTCTCTCCCCACTCAGATGAGGTCCAGACCGGCACATACCAGCAGCTCTTCCACCCCGAGCAGCTCATCACCGGCAAGGAGGACGAGGCCAATAACTACGCGCGGGGCCACTATTCCATCGGAAAGGAGATCGTGGACCTGGTCCTGGATCGCATGCGGAAGCTGGTACTACAAATCATCGTCGGGAGCCCCACGCTCACCTCTCCCACTGTATCCCATACCGTATGCGTCTCTGAGTTTCCACAACTCACCGGCTGGTCCAGGATTCGCAATGTCGCAGCTCCCGCTTGCAGAGAAACTCATGGCACAATCTCCCTCCGTACCGGGAACGGGCGGCATGTTCATCTCTTTTATCTTTCCTTTGACCTTTCCAAAACTCATCCGTTCTTTAACCCGCTTCCCTCGTTTCATCCCGTAACGGATATTTCACCTTCTGCTCACCCACACGGCAATTCCACGCCCATTACGTTCCCCTCGTCCCCACCCCGCTCAACCAGCTGTACATTCTCTGCCCGCAGGCGGACCAGTGCACGGGGCTGCGGGGGTTCCTGGTCTTCAAGGTGAGACCCATCCGCGCCTGAATACATTCCCCGTATGCAAGTTTCTTCAGTCTGCCCGTCGGCGAGTTGTGTTCGCTTCACGAATAGGCAGGCACCAACTGAGCAATGGGATATGAAGTGGAATTACTGTAATTGGTTGGAATGAGGTTATAATTGATGCAAATTTACCTCCCACAGGTGGGCATCAACTACCAGCCCCCGACCGTGGTGCCTGGCGGCGACCTAGCCAAGATGCAGCGCGCCGTCTGCATGCTGAGCACCACCACCGCCATCTGCATGGCCTGGACCCGGCTGAACCTCAAGTTCGACAAGATGTACGCCAAACGGGCCTTCGTCCACTGGTATGCGGGCGAGGGGCTGGAGCAGGGAGAGTTACAAGACGCTCGGGAGAACATGGCCTCGCTGGAGAAGGATTACCAAGAGGTGGCGATGGATTCCGCCGAGCTGGACAGAAGAGAGGAAGAATAAGATCTAGTGATTTAGAAATTGATGGTTTAATAAAGTCAATAAAGGTGGTTAAGTAATGTTTGTTCCGATATTTTATTTGTTGGGTTTGGAGAACTAAGAATGTTTTTTTTTAAGGCAGCGACCAATGAGAGATCGGCAGCTCACTCAGGTTTGCCGGTTGAGTAAAAAGGGCAGTGACTCGCGGTAGTTCTGTCCAGTGGCCAATCAGCGTTCAGGATTGATCGGCAACAACAAATTAAAATGCGGGAGGGGCTGTCGGAGCTACTATCGTGGGAGTAGATAGAGTGGGGATCCAGAGACTTTAGCTTTACCAGGCTTCAGTGAGAAGCTTGACTGAGAAAAAGCGAAAAGCAGTGGGTAGATTTCTACAGCTTTTGAAATTGCTTTTCTTTCTCGATAGTTGAATGCTTCTGTTGCGGTATGTGGCAAGGCAGGGAGATGTCCAGTTTCCCTGACGATTACATCTACGAGAAGTCCATCCAGCAGCAGCTTTTAACACTCCGTGCTAAGGAGTTGCTAGAGCTGATGAAATCCGGACCATTCCTTAACCATCTAAGCCTTTCCACACTTTCAGCCACTCATGTAGCACTATGTCGGTTCATCCTTTCACACCATTGTTGAGTGCTATAGTCCCCGCCACCCTACAGGAGACGAACCTGGAAATTGAAATACCTTTATTGTCAGTGCACAGCACAATTTGTCATGCAGCAATGCAGCGAGAATGATTTTACAACGCTCGTACTCAATGCTATAAAACAACAAATAAAATAAATAAATAAATAAAATCAAGTAATCAGCCAGCAGTACAAAAGCGCAGCTCAGATACATGGCAGCCATAACGCCAGTATTAAAAGTAGCAATGTAACAGATTTATCCATGATGCTTGATCGATTGGTTCAGAGCAATTATAGCTCTGGGGAAAAAGCCATTTTTCAATCTGTATGTACGGGCAAAGAAAATCTTATAACGTCTGCCAGGTGGAAGAAGTTCAAACAGATGATTGCAGGGGCATGTAGTGCCCTTACAGATGCCTGTAGCTTTCCTTAGGCAACGTGAGCTGTAGGTACCCTCCAGGGCTGGAAGCTGCGTCCCGATGATCTGTGCGCTGGAGACGACCCGCTGAAGTGCTTTCCTATCAGCTGCTGTACAACTGAGATACCATACAGAGATGCAGTATGTTAAGGTGCTCTCTATGGTGCAGCGGTTAAAGGTCATCAGCATCTGTTCAGGTAGACTAGCTTTCTTCAACGTCCTGAGGAAAAACAAACGTTGCTGGGTTTTCTTAACTACTGTTGTGGTGTTAGTGGGCCATGTAATGTCTTCTGAGATGTGAATTCCCTGAAACTGAACACTCTCTCCAATCTTCTCCGTTAACGTAGACTGGAGCGTACTCGTCATCCCATGACTTTCCAAAGTTCATAATTAGTTCCTTAAACTGTTGTCCTTCCCCACCGGGCCTTTCCGGTGGCTGCACCAAGTTTGAGTGCGTCCCTTAGCACATCGTCCTGCACCCGAGAATGTGCCAGTCGGCAGCATTCTCCCACAGAGATCTTCATGTGCTGGTAGAACACCAAGTTTCGTGCCGACCAAAGAGCGTCTTTCACCGAGTTGATGATCTGCCAGCAGCACCGGATGCTGGTCTCCGTGTGCGTTCACGGGAACAGCCCGTAAATCAGGGAGTCCTCGGTTACGCAGCTGCTGGGGATGAATCTCGACACTGCCCCTTCCATCCTCCTCCACGAACTCAGTGTGCAAAGAGATGGGTCACCGACTCCTCACGTGGGCAGCGGGATGTGGAGATGACATCCCGGGCGTACAGGAGGAATCTGACGAGGAAGCTCCCTCTCACCGCCAACCAGGCGAGATCCCGGTGCCTGCTGGTGAGGTCCGGCGATGAGGCATTTTGCCAGATGTGCTGGACGGTCTGCTCAGGGAACCTCCCCACTGAGTCTATCTCGGCTTTCTCCTGCAGCGCCTGCGGGACATTACGTGCCGACCATTGCCTGATGGCCCTGTGGTCAAAGGTGTTGTCCTGAAAGAACTTTTCTACGAAGGGCAGGTATGGCGGCAACGACCAGCAGACAGGGGTGTTGCGCGGGAAAGGGGCCAGACCCATCCAGACAGGTAGAACCTGGGCACACAGTGGTACTTAGTGCCCACGTACCTGGGATCCACACACAACCTGTTGCAACCACACACGAAGCTGGCCATCAGGGTGAGTGGTTCATGCCCCCAGTGTCCAGGAACCGGTGTATATAGGACATATGGGGAGGCAGTTACACCCAAGGTGCCGGACATGGAAACTGGGTGACTGCCAGGAAGGGGAAAGGCTTTAAACGGCCAGTGTAGAGTAACTTTGTGGCCACGCCGCTCAACAATAGGTACACTACTTTGGATGAGGCAGCAGAGGAAAGTCGCTGCGGTCGGGTCTCTGGCACTGGGTCTGGCTCAGAAGGCAAGGGGGAGAAAAAGTGAGTTGATGGTCATAGGACATTCGTTAGTTCGGGGAACAGTCGACGAGAATAAGATTCCTGGATCGTGGATTGCCTGCCAGTGCTAAGGACGGGGCATCTCGGGTCGAGCCCTCGGCGTTCTTAAGTGGGAGGGTGAGCAACCAGAGGACGTGGTCCGCGTCCAATGACATAGGTAGGAAGAGTCATGAGGTTCTGCAAACTGAGTTCCGGGAATTGGGTGCAAAGTTAACGGGCAGGATCTCCAGGGTTGTCATCTCAGGATTGCTATCCGTGCCATGTGCTAATGAGGCTCGAACTGGAAAGATTATACAGTTTAATGCGTGGCGGAAGAGTTGGCGTGGGGTGGGGGCATAAGGATTTTGGATCATTAAGCTGTCTTCCAATGAAGGCAGGAGCTGGAATGGATGATTTGCACCTGAACTGGAACAGGACTAATATCCTAGCGGTGAGCGAGGGGTGGGTGGCGAGCGGAGAGGAATGGTTTCAATTAGAGTTGCAGGGGGATGGGAACCAGAGGGCCAGAACAGTTAGCGGAGAAGTTGTGGAGACGGGTGTTGCTAAGAACTCAAAGTTTGGAATCAAAAGGTTGAGCAGGGTGCAACTTTGACAAGGTCCCGCATGGGAGGTTAGTTAGGAAGATTCAGTGGCTAGGTATACATGGTGAGGTAGTAAATTGGATTAGGCATTGGCTCAATGGGAGAAGTCAGAGAGTGGTAGTGGAGTATTGCTTCTGAGTGGAGGCCTGTGACTAGTGGTGTGCCACAGGGATCAGTGCTGGGTCCATTGTTATTTGTCAACTATATCAATGATCTGGATGATAATGTGGTAAATTGGATCAGCAAATTTGCTGATGATACAAAGATTGGAGGTGTAATGGACAGTGAGGAAGGTTTTCAAAGCTTGCAGAGGGATTTGGACCAGTTGGAAAAATGGGCTGAAAATGGCAGATGGAGTTTAATACAGACAAGTGTGAGGTATTGCACTTTGGAAAGACAAACCAAGATAGAACATACAAGGTAAATGGTAGGACACTGAGGAGTGCAGTAGAACAGAGGGATCTGGGAATACAGATACAAAATTCCCTAAAAGTGGCGTCACAGGTAGATAGGGTAGTAAAGAGAGCTTTTGGTACATTGGCCTTTATAAATCAAAGTATTGAGTATAAGGGTGAGTTGGAATGTTATGGTGAGGTTATATAAGGCATTGGTGAGGCCAAATTTGGAGTATTGTGTGCAGATTTAGTCACCAAATTACAAGAACAATATTAATAAGGCTGAAAGAGTGCAGAGAAGTTTTACAAGGATGTTGCCGGGACTTGAGAAACTGAGTTACAGAGAATGGTTGAATAGGTTAGGACTTTATTCCCTGGAGTGTAGAAGAATGAGGGGAGATTTGATAGAGGTGTATAAAATTGTGATGGGTATAGATAGAGTGAATGCAAACAGGCTTTTTCCACTGAGGCTAGGGGAGAAAAAAATCAGAGGACATGGGTTAATGGCGAAGGGGGAAAAGTTTAAAGGAAACATGAGAGTGTGGAATGAACTGCCAGATGAAGTGGTAAATGTGGGCTCACTTTTACTATTTAAGAAAAACTTGGACAGGTACATGGATGAGAGATGTATGGAGGGATATGGGCCAGGTGCAGGTCAGTGGGACTGGACAGAGAAATGGTTCGGCACAGCCAAGAATGATCAAAAGGCCTGTTTCTGTGCTGTAATGTTCTATGGTTCTATGTCCTGAGCTGTGTATATTTCAATATTGTAGGAAAGGTCATGACCTTAGCAAATGGGTCGACACATTTAGGGCCAAAAAACTGTGCAGCACAGAAACAGGCCATCCAGTCTATCCAGAGCATGCCAAAACCTTTTAAACTGCCTTCTCTACATACTCCCATCAACCTGCATGGGGACCATAACTTTCCATACCCCTACCATCACTATCCAAGCTTCTCTTAAACATTGAAATCGAGCTCGCATGCACTGCTTGTGCTGGCAGCTCGTTCCACACTCTCACCACCCTCATATTCAATTTAAATGTTTCACCTTTCAACTTTAATCCATGACCTCTAGTTGTAGTCCCATCAATCCTTAGTGGAAAAAGTCTGCTGGCATTTACTCTGTCTACATCTTTCATCAATTTGTACTATCAAATCTCCTCCCAATCTTCTACATTACAATGAATAAAGTCCCATCCAATTCAGTCTTTCCTTATAGGTCAGGACCTCCAGACCCAGCGACATTTTTGTAAATTTTCTCTGTACTCTTTCAACCTTGTTTACATCTTTCCTGGAGGTAGGTGACCAGATCTGCACACAACACTCCAAATTAGGCTTCATTAATGTCTTCAACATAACATTCCAACTCCTGTACTCAGTGCTTTGATTTATCAAGGCCAATGTGCCCAAATCTTTCTTTACAACAATAGCTACATGTGATGCCACTTTCAACGAATTGTGGGCCTGTATTCTCAGATCCCTTTGTTTTGCCCTACTTCTCAGTGCCCTACCATTCACTGTGTAAGACCTACCCTGGTTGGTCCTGCCAAGTACAGCACCTCACACTTGTCGGTATTATATTCCATTTGCCATTTTCAGTCTCTTGTTCTAGATGATCCAGATCCCTCTGCAAGCCATGATAGTCTTCCGCATTGTCCACTACATCCTAAATCTTAGTGTCATCCCCAAATTTCCTAATCCAGTTATCATCCAGATTGCTGATATAGGCGACAAGCAACAATGGACTCAGCACTGGCCTCTGCAGCACTCCACTAGTTACAGGCCTCCAGTCAGAGAGGCAGCCATTTATGGCCAATCTCTCTCTTCTCCCACAAAGCCAATGTCTAATCCAATTTGCTACTTCATCTTGGTTTTATGGTATTGTATCCATGGTGCACCTTGGTTGGATGGACAGGGCTGCCTGCTCAATATTTCAGGGTTCCATTGTTTTAGACACGACAGAGCGGGGGGGGGGGGATTAAAGGAGGAGGAGTGGTGTTACTAGTCAGGGAAAATGTCATGGCAGTGCTCAGAAAGGACAGATCGGTGAATTCGTTTACTAGGATGTTATCTGTTGAACTGAGGAATACAAAAGGTATGACCACATTAATGGGGCTAAATCAGATGCCACCCAACAGTTCTAGGGATTGAGAGGAACAAATTCATGAAAAGGTCACAGACAGCTGCAAGAAACATAAGGTTGTTATAGTAGGTGATTTTAAACTTTCCATATACTGACTGGGACTCCCATACTGTAAAAGGTCTGGATGGGAAAGATCTTGTGAAATATACTTGGGAATTTTTCCTCAATCAGTATGTAGAAATCCCAATGAGAGAATGTGTGACACTTGCTCTGCTTTAGGGCCAGAAATTTGTGCAGGGGAGCACTTTGCATGTAGTGATCATAATGCCATCAGTTTCAAAGTAAATATGCAATGAAGATAGGTATGGTCTGCGGGCTGAGACTCTAAGTTGGAGAAAAGGCCAATTTTGATGGCATCAGAAAGGATCTGGGAAGCGGAAGATACTGATATGATGAGGGAAGCTTTGAACACTGCCAGAGATGGAGGACGTTCATTGCTACACTAAATGCCAGCGGCATAATGGGAGGTAATCTAAAACCTGTCCCAAACAGAATGTCCAGAGTGTTTAATTGGCACGGTCCGGTCCATGAAATTCACATTCAGGTTCACGGTCTGGTCCATTGTTCCTTATTCCAGGTTTTCCAGCTTTCCCTTGTTCTGTTAGGTGCTCTAATTGAGGCACCTGATTCTCATTTTGGGCTGGCTATGTAAATAGCTCCTGGGTTCAACTTTATTTGCTGGACTGTGGCTGGGTTGTTGTGGGGGGCATTCTGTGGGAATATCGACTGACAGCCTGTATAGGTTTGGAACGATATTCGTACACGGTTCCTTACAAACTCCGATAGGATGGCAGGGAGGGAGACTGATGGTGACAGCAGCAGCACGCAGTTTGAGTGGGAAGAGGTGGGGAGAGGGACTAAGAATAGGAAGGTGATGGGTTGGAAGAGAAAGAAAGGAGGTGGGTCTAGTGTAGGTGGATGGGAAAATGAGGGAAGAGAAGTTGAGGAGGGCCCAAGGGCAAAATTGCTAAGTGTAGTTGTAAGATTTGAGGGGGAAGGGGGAGTAAAGAAAATCAATATGCTTAATCTAAGAAAAATAATCAGAGGACAAGTAGGGGAAGTGAGCCATGTGAGAATTTTCGGAGATGGAAACCTGCTGATAGGATGTAAAACTAAAGAGCAGATGGAGAAGGCAATGAAGGTGACTAATGTTGGGAAAGTCAGTGTCCAGGGTTGTAAGAGTTGGAGCACAAAGGGGCAATGGTTGCAAGGGGGCTGATCTCCGGGGTTCCCCTCAGTGTTAATATGAAGGAGCTAGTGGAGAACTTAAGGGTGAGGAATAGTCCAGTGAAGAGTGTGGAAAGAATGACAAGAGGAACAGAGAAAAGGGAGACTGAAACTGTTCTGGTAGAATTTGAGGATAAGGTGCCTCCAAAGGAGTTATATTTTGGATTTCTGAGATACAATGTAAGAGAATATATACCAAAACCTATAAGGTGTTTCAATTGCCAGGAATTTGGGCATTGTGGCCAAGGTGTGCAAAGGAAAGAGAAGATATGCAAGGTGTGGTGGGGAACATGAATACAGAAAATGTGGTGATGGAGTGGGACCAAAGTGCTGTAATTGTGGAGGTAACCATAGTGTAGCATACTGGTGATGTGAAGTGGTGAAAAAAAAGAGGTGGAGGTGCAGAAGGTAAGGGTGAAGGAAAATATCTGATATGGTGAGGCAGAACAGAAGAAAATGAATGAGGGAGGATGTAGCAAAGAGCAAGTGGCAGCTAAAGAAAGGCAAGGTAAGAAGAATGCATGGGTAGAGACCTTGGTGACCTTTATAGCAGGAGTGGTAAATGCAACTTGTGAGATCAAATCTAAAACTGAAAGGATTCAGATTATTGTGAAAGCTGCAGAGCACCATTTGGGTATGATAGGATTAAAATGGGAAGAGGTAAATGATGAACTCAGGGTACAGTCAAGTCAAGAGACAGTATGTGTGGGTTGATATTACTAATAATGCTACTTCAATGGAATGCAAGAAGCCTGATTAGTAATGGACAAGATTTCAAGCAGTTTATAGCTAGTAGGAGAGAAAAGCCAGATGCTGTGTGTATCCAGGAGACCTGGTTAAACCTAATTTAGATTTTGTTTTATATGGTTATGAGGCAGAAAGGCGAGACAGAAGGGGGGGGGGGGGAGGAGGAGGATGTGCAACTTATGTAAAGCAAGGTATTCCTTATAGAACACTAGGAATAGCAAGTGAACAAGAGTATGTGGTAGTAAAAGTATGGGCTGAAAGGAAAGAGTTGGTGATTGTGAAATACTATAATCCATGCAAAAGGCTAGAGGAAATAGAAGGGCAGAATAATAGTAACATTGTTTGGTGTGGTGATTTTAATGGACATAATGTATTATGGGGGAGCGACAGAACAGACATCAATGGTCAAGTAATAGAGGAGTTGCTAGATGAGAAGTATTTTGTGTGCATAAATGATGGCAGTAGTACTAGATGTTAATACAGGTAAAGAATCTGTGCTTGATCTTACAATAGTATCAAACTCTATTGCATCAGTATGTGAGTGGTTAGTGTACCAAGAAGGAACTGTAGGGAATGATCATTACCCAGTCTGGTGCAAGATAAATATTTCTGCCTCATTGGTCAGGAAGAATATAGGTGGGAAATGGATCCTTGAGAAAGCCAATTGGGAGAAGTTTCTGGAAAAAAATAATAGATATCTAAGTCAGGTCAATGATGAGATGGACATAGAAACACTTAACAGCATATTAAAACAAGCTATAATATCAGCTGCATTAGAATCCATTCCTAAAAGTAAAGGAGGAACAAAGAAAAGAGTAATGCCATGGTGGGATGATAATTGTAAGGAAGCAGTGAGAAATAGAAATAAGGCTTTTAAATTGGTTAAAAGAACTCATAACTTCCAACATATGATTCAGTACAAACAAGCTCAGGCAGTAGTGAGGAGGACAATCAGACATGCTAAAAGGACGCACTGGAAAAAATATTGTGATTCAATCGGAAACACAACCCAAGTAGGAGAGGTGTGGGGGATGATAAAGAGAATGGGAGGGGACAGGACAGAATGGAGGTACCCAGTTTGGTAGATGGAAATGTGACTGCGGGGTTTTCCGGTGATGTCATTGTTGAGAATAGCAGCTTAAATCACTAGCTCCTCTGGAAAAACGCGTATTAAGCCCCTTTAACCCGTCAAATATAATATTTTTTAAAATATTTGAATTGAAAAGAGGGACAAGAATGGGGAAAAGAAATGGAAATTTAAAAAGCGACACTGCGGAGCCTGCATCCGAGAGGAGTGCAGCGAGCAGCTCTCCTACCCGACCGCGTGCTAGCGAGATGGCTACTGGGCCTCATTCAGGCGAAGCGGCGAATATCTTCGAAATCCTGACAGAAATAATGGAGGTCCAGAAAGATATAAAGCAGCAGCTCCGTGATATTAAGGCAGAGCTCGTCAGCGTCAATCAAAAAATAGCGGTGGCAGAGACTCACATTGAGAAGGTGGAAGATCGCGTTCAAAACGTGGAACGAATACTGAGTAAGACAATAAAAATAATACATCGCCAAGGTGGTAAACTGCTTGACCTGGAGGGAAAATCACAGCGGAAAAATATCAGAATCTACAACGTTCCGGAAGGAGCGGAGGGCTCGTCAATGATGAAGTTTGTCAAAAAATTACTGCGGGATGCATTGGATCTTCCTCTGGCTATAAAGCTGGAAGTCAAATGAGCCCACCGCGTGTTAGTCCCAAAACATACCCAGGATAGAAAGCCATGCTCAATAATTAAATATATATCTATATATATATATATACATATACACACACACATATATACATATACACACACACAGATATAGATATAGATATGGAGTACACAGGGAAATCTTTTCTGTGTAATGGATTTGTTCACCGACTTTTATGAATACTGCAATGGGGGACCTCAACTCACAAGTAGGAGGGGTTATCCCCCACAGCTAGACATTTCCTCTAGCTCAACGCAGGGTCATCTACTAGAGACCTCAGCCTTGGAATCACACGTTTGTTGCCATTTTTGTTATTATTTGTGTTTCTTGGTTCTTATTTGTTCAGGGAGTAGATCGATTAAGTTTTATTCTAATTTCAATGATACAGTGACAGATAAATACAGATGGCTAAGGACAAGGTAAAATTCATTTCTTTTAATGTAAATGGGCTATTAAATCCAATCAAATGAAAGAGAATTTTATCCAAAATGGAAAAAAAGCACAAGCCCATGTAGTTTAATTACAGGAAACTCATTTAAGTGATAATGAGCATAAAAAACTAAAGAGAATGGGCTTCACTAATCTGTTTTTCTACTTATAAATGAGGACATAGGAGAGGAGTTACTATTCTTATCTCAAATAAGCTAAATTTTGAAAAAGTATTCGAAATGGGAGATAGAGGGCAGATATATTCTGATAAGGGGGAATATAGACGGCAATTCAGTTACTCTATTGAATATATACACACCCCCGGGAAGTGATATTGGTTTCTTTCAGAAAATTACTGATATTATGGTAACAGAAACAAAAGGTCTCCTGATATGTGGGGGAGACTTAAATTTACAATTACAACCAAACTTAGACTCTTCCAATTGAAAAACCTATGAAACAAAATCTTTACATAAGAAAGTTAATACGCTTTTTGAGGATGTTGGTTTAATTGATATATGGAGGGACCTATTCCCCAACAGAAGGGATTACGCTCATTATTCTGCTCCCCATTCTGTATATACAAGAATAGACTGGTTCATAACATTTGGAAAAGACAAAATAAACGCCTGTGGAATTGGGACAATAGATGTAAGTGACCATGCACCTATATATTTATCTGTTGATTTTGACCTACAACCAAAGAATACCATTTGGAAACTAAATTCAAGTCTACTCAATGATCCGTACTTTAAGGAACAAATTAAAAAAGAAATTGGTCTCTACTTAGAATTTAATGATAATGGAGAGGTTTCACCTCCCATTTTATGGGATACTCTGAAGGCGGTCTTAAGAGGGAAAAGTATAGCGATATCTTCAGATAAGAAAAAAAATAAGGAATAAAACAGAGGAATTAGAAAATAGGCTGAAGGAACTAGAGGAAAAACACAAATCGAATTTTTACAGGATACATTAGGGGAAATTAAAAGAATTAGGAATGAAATAAATAATTTGTCTGTGCAAGAAATCAGGAAAAACAAAGTTTCTGAAACAGTGACATTATAAAAGTATCCATCGATCACGGTCACACTGGGAGCACCATGTGCAGTTCCCATCTCTGTATCGATCAGTCACACCAACACTGGGATCACCATGTACAGTTCCCATATCTGTATCCATTCATCACACCAATACTGGGAGCACCATGTACTGTTCCCATCTCTGTATCCATCCAACACACCAACACTAGGAGCACCATGTACAGTGCCCATCTCTGTATCGATCTGTCACACCACACTGGGATCACCATGTACAGTTCCCATATCTGTATCCATTCATCACACCAATACTGGGAGCACCATGTACTGTTCCCATCTCTGTATCCATCCAACACACCAACACTAGGAGCACCATGTACAGTTCCTATCTCTATATCCATCTGTCACACCAACACTGGGAGCACCATGATCAGATCCCATCTCGGTATCAATATGTCACACCAACAGTGCCATCACCATGTACAGTTCCCATCTCTGTATCCATCCATCACATTCACACTGGGATCACTATGTACAGTTCCCATCTCTGTATCGATCAGTCACACCAACACCCAGAGCACCATGTCCATTTCCCATCTCTGTATCAATCCAGCACACCAACACTGCCATCACAACGCACAGTTCACATCTCTGTATTGATCAGTCACACCAACACTGCCATCACAACGCACAGTTCACATCTCTGTATTGATCAGTCACACCATTGCCCGGAGCACCATGTACAGTTCCCACCTCTGTATCCATCTGTCACACCAACACTGGGAGCACCATGATCAGATCCCATCTCGGTATCCATCCATCACACCAACAGTGCCATCACCACGTACAGTTCCCATCTCTGTATCCATCCATCACACCAACACTGGGATCACCATGTACAGTTCCCATCCCTGTATCCATCCATCACACCAACACTGGGATCACCATGTACAGTTCCCATCTCTATATCGATCTGTCACACCAACATTGGGATCACCATGTACAGTTCCAATCTCTATATCGATCTGACAGACCAACACTGGGAGCAGCATGTACAGTTCCCATCTCTATATCCATCTGTCACACCAGCACTGGATCACCATGTACAGCTCCCATCTCTGTATCCATCTGTCACACCAACACTGTGATCACCATGTACAGTTCCCATCTCTGTATCCATCCATCACACCAATAGTGGGAGCACCATGTACAGTTCCCATCTCTGTATCCATCCATCACACCAACACTGGGATCACCATGTACAGTTCCCATCTCTATATCCATCTGTCACACCCACACTGGGATCATCATGTACATTTCCCATCTCTGTATCCATCTGTCACACCAGCACTGGGATCATCATGTACAGTACCCATCTCAATATTGATCTGTCACACCAACACTGAGATCACCATGTACAGTTCCCATCTCTGTATCCATTTGTCACACCAGCACAGGGAGCACAATGTACAGTTCCCATCTCTGTATCCATCCATTACACCAACACTGGGATCACCATGTACAGTTCCCATCTCTATATCGATCTGGCACACCAACACTGGGATCACCACGTACAGTTCCCATCTCTGTATCCATCCATCACACCAACACTGTGATCACCATGTACAGTTCCCATCTCTATATCGATCTGTCACACCAACACTGGGAGCACCACGTACAGTTCCAATCTCTGTATCCAGCCATCACACCAACACTGGGATCACCATGTACAGTTCCCATCTCTGTATCCATCCGTCACACCAACACTGGGAGCACCATGTACAGTTCCCATCTCTATATCGATCTGTCACACCAACACTGGGATCACCATGTACAGTTCCCATCTCTGTATCCATCCGTCACACCAACACTGGGAGCACCATGTACAGTTCCCATCTCTATATCGATCTGTCACACCAACACTGGGATCACCATGTACAGTTCCCATCTCTGTATCCATCTGTCACACCAACACTGGGATCACCATGTACAGTTCCCATCTCTGTATCCAGCCATCACACCAACACTGCCATCAACACGCACAGTTCACATCTCTGTATTGATCAGTCACACCATTGCCCGGAGCACCATGTACAATTCCCACCTCTGTATCCATCTGACACACCAACACTGGGAGCACCATGATCAGTTCCCATCTCTGTATCCATCTGTCACACCAACACTGGGAGCACCATGTGCAGTTCCCATCTCTGTATCCATCTGTCAGGCCAGCGCTGGGATCACCATGTACAGAATCCAATCTCCGTATCCATCAGTCACACCAATGCCCGGAGCACCATGTACAGGTCCCATCTCTGTATCCATCCATCACACCAACACTGGGATCAACATGTACAGTTCCCATCTCTATATCGATCAGTCACACCCACACTGGGAGCAAGTGTACAGTTCACATCTCTGTATCGATCAGTCACACCAACATCCGGAGCACCATGTACAGTTCCCATCTCTTTATCCATCTGTCACAGCAAAACTGGCAGCACCATGTACAGTTCCCATCTCTGTATCCATCCATCACACCAACACTGGGATCAACATGTACAGTTCTCATCTCAGAATCCATCCATCACACCAACACTGGGAGCTCCATGTATATGTCACATCTCTGTATCCATCCTTCACACCAACACTGGGAACACCATTTACAGTTCCCATCTCTGTATCCATCTGTCACACCAGCATTGGTAGCACACAGTACAGTTCACATCTCTGTATCCCTCCGTCACACCAACACTGGGAGCACCATGTACAGTTCCCATCTCTGTACCGATCTGTTACACCGACATTGGGAGCACCATATACTGTTCCCATCTCGGTTTCCATCCAACACAACAACACTGGGATTACCATGTACAGTTCCCATCTCTGTATCCATCTGTCACACCAACACAGGGATCACCCTGATCAGATCCCATCTCTGTATCCCTCAGTCACACCATTGCCCGGAGCACCATGTACAGTTCACATCTCTGTATCCATCACTCACACCAACACTGGGAGCACCATGTACAGTTCCCATCTCTGTATCCATCTGTCACACCAGCACTGGGATCACCATGTACAGTTCCCATCTCTATATCGATCTGACAGACCAACACTGGGATCACCATGTACAGTTCCCATCTGCGTATCCATCCATCACACCAACACTGGGATCACAATGTACAGTTCTCATCTATGTATCCATCTGTCACACCCACACTGGGAGCACCATGTACAGTTCCTATCTCTGTATCCATTCATCACACCAGCACTGGTATCACCATGTACAGTTCCCATCTCTATATCGATCTGTCACACCAACACTGGTATCACCATGTACAGTTCCCATCTCTGTATCCATCTGTCACACCAACACTGGGATCACCGTGTACAGTTCCCATCTCTGAACCGATCTGTCACACCGACATTGGGAGCACCATATACTGTTCCCATCTCGGTATCCATCCATCACAACAACACTGGGATCACCATCAACAGTTCCCATCTCTGTATCCGTACATCACACCAACAGTGAGATCACCAGGTGCAGTTCCCTTCTCTGTATCCATCCGTCACACCAACACTGGGATCACCGTGTACTGTTCCCATCTGTGTATCCATCCATCACACCAACACTGGGAGCACCATCTACAGTTCCCATCTGTGTATCCATCCATCACACCAACACTGGGATCATCATGTAAAGTTCACATTGATCAGTCACACCATTGCCCGGAGCACCATGTACAGTTCCCATCTCTGTATCCATCAGTCACACCAACACTGTGATCACCATGTACAGTTCCCATCTCTGTATCCATCAGTCACACCAACACTGTGATCACCATGTACAGTTATCATCTCTGTATCCATCTGTCACACCAGCACTGGGTGCACCATGTACAGTTCACATTTCTGTATCCATCAGACACACCAATACTGGGAGCACCATGTACAGTTCCCATCTCTGTATCCATCAGACACACCAATACTGGGAGCACCATGTACAGTTCCCATCTCTGTATCCATCAGACACACCAATACTGGGAGCACCATGTACAGTTCCCATCTCTATATCCATCTGTCACACCAGCACTGGGTGCACGATGTACAGTTCCCATCTCTGTATCCATCCACCACACCAGCACTGGGATCACCATGTACAGTTCCCATCTCTGTATCCATCCACCACACCAACACTGGGATCACCATGTACAGTTCACATCTCTGTATCCATCTGTCACACCAGAACGGAGATCACCATCTACAGTTCCCATCTCTGTATCCATCCGTCACACCAACACTGGGAGCACCATGTACAGTTCCCATCTCTGTATCCATCTGTCACACCAACACTGGGAGCACGATGTACAGTTCCACTCTGTATCCATCAGTCACAACAGAACGGAGATCACCATGTACAGTTCACATCTCTGTATCCATCTGTCACACCAGAACGGAGATCACCATGTACAGTTCACATCTCTATATCGATCTGTCACACCAACACTGGGATCACCATATACAGTTCACATCTCTGTATCCATCTGTCACACCAACACTGGGATCACCATGTACAGTTCACATCTCTGTATCCATCTGTCACACCAACACAGGGATCACCCTGATCAGATCCCATCTCTGTATCCCTCAGTCACACCATTGCCCGGAGCACCATGTACAGTTCACATCTCTGTATCCATCACTCACACCAACACTGAGATCACCATGTACAGTTCCCATCTCTGTATCGATCCATCAGACCAACACTGGGAGCACCATGTACAGTTCCCATCTCTATACCGATCTGTCACACCAACACTGGGAGCACCATGTACAGTTCCCATCTCTGTATCCATCTGTCACACCAACACTGGGAGCACCATGTACAGTTCACACCTCTGTATCTCTCAGTCACACCAACACTGGGAGCACCATGTACCGTTCCCGTCTCTTTATCCATCTGTCACTGTTACACCGACATTGGGAGCACCATGCACAGTTCCCATCTCTGTATCCACCCGTCACATTCACACTGGGATCAACATGTACAGTTCACATCTCTGTATCCATCCATCACACCAACACTGGGAGCACAATGTACAGTTCCCATCTCTGTATCCATCCGTCACACCAACACTGGGATCACCGTGTACAGTTCCCATCTCTGAACCGATCTGTCACACCGACATTGGGAGCACCATATACTGTCCCCATCTCGGTATCCATCCATCACAACAACCCTGGGATCACCATCAACAGTTCCCATCTCTGTATCCGTACATCACACCAACAGTGAGATCACCAGGTGCAGTTCCCTTCTCTGTATCCATCCGTCACACCAACACTGGGAGCACCATCTACAGTTCCCATCTGTGTATCCATCCATCACACCAACACTGGGAGCACCATCTACAGTTCCCATCTCTATATCGATCTGTCAGACCAACACTGGGTGCACGATGTACAGTTCCCATCTCTGTATCCATCCATCACACCAACACTGGGATCACCATATACAGTTCCCATCTCTATATCGATCTGTCAGACCAACACTGGGAGCACCATGTACAGTTCCCATCTCTGTATCCATCTGTCACACCAACACTGGGATCACCATGTACAGTTTCCATCTCTATATCGATCTGACAGACCAACACTGGGAGCACCATGTACAGTTCCCATCTCTGTATCCATCTGTCACACCAACACTGGGATCACCATGTACAGTTCCCATCTCTGTATCCATCTGTCACACCAGCACTGGGAGAACCATCTACAGTTCCCATCTCTATATCCATCCATCACACCAACACTGGGAGCAGCATGTACAGTTCCCATCTCTGTATCCATCCCTCACACCAACACTGGGATCACCATGTACAGTTCCCATCTCTGTATCCATCCATCGCACCAACACTGGGAGCACCATGTACAGTTCACATTTCTGTATCCATCAGACACACCAATACTGGGAGCACCATGTACAGTTCCCATCTCTGTATCCATCCATCACACCAACACTGGGAGCACCATGTACAGTTCACATCTCTGTATCCATCTGTCACACCAGCACTGGGATCTCCATGTACAGTTCCCATCTCTGTATTGAACTGTCACAACAACACTGGGAGCAGCATGTACAGTTCCCATCTCTGTATCCATCCATCACACCAACACTGGGAGCACCATGTACAGTTCCCATCTCTGTATCCATCTGTCACACCAACACTGGGATCACCATGTACAGTTCCCATTCCTGTATCCATCCGTCACACCAACACTGGGAGCACCATGTACAGTTCACATCTCTATATTGATCTTTCACACCAACTCTGGGAGCACCATGTACAGTTCACATCTCTGTATCCATCTGTCACACCAACACTGGGATCACCATGTACAGTTCCCATCTCTGTATCGATCCATCAGACCAACACTAGGAGCACCATGTACAGTTCACATCTCTGTATCCATCTGTCACACCAACACTGGGAGCACCATGTACAGTTCCCATCTCTATATCCATCCCTCACACCCACACTGGTATCACCATGGACAGTTCACATCTGTATATTGACCTTTCACACCAACACTGGGATCACCATGTACTGTTCCCATCTCTGTATCCATCCATCATAACAACACTGGGAGCACCATGATCAGTTCCCATCTCTATATCCATCAGTGACACCAACACTGTGATCACCATGTACAGTTTCCATCTCTATATCAATCTGTCACACCAACACTGGGATCACCATGTACAGTTCCCATCTCTGTATCCATCTGTCACACCAGAACGGAGATCACCATGTACAGTTCCCATCTCTATATCAATCTGTCACACCAACACTGTGATCACCATGTACAGTTCACATCTCTGTATCCATCTGTCACACCAGCACTGGGAGAACCATCTACAGTTCCCATCTCTATATCCATCCATCACACCAACACTGGGAGCACCATGTACAGTTCACATCTCTGTATCCATCCACCACACCAGCACTGGGAGAACCATCTACAGTTCCCATCTCTATATCCATCCATCACACCAACACTGGGATCACCATGTACAGTTCCCATCTCAGTACCCATGTGTCACTCCAACACTGGGATCACCATGTACAGTTCCCATCTCTGTATCCATCCGTCACACCAACACTGGGATCACCATGTACAGTTCCCATCTCTATGTCGATCAGTCACACCAACACTGGGAGCACCATGTACAGTTCACATCTCTGCATCCATCTGTCACACCAACACTGAGATCACCATGTACAGTTCCCATCTCTGTATCCATCTGTCACACCAACACTGAGATCACCATGTACAGTTCCCATCTCTGTATCCATCTGTCACACCAACACTGGGATCATCATGTACAGTTCCCATTCCTGTATCCATCCGTCACACCAACACTGGGAGCACCATGTACATTTCCCAACTCTATATCAATCTGTCACACCAACACTGGGAGTACCATGTACAGTTCCCATCTCTGTATCCATCTGTCACACCAGAACTGAGATCACCATGTACAGTTCCCATCTCTATATCGATCTGTCACACCAGCACTGGGAGCACCATGTACAGTTCACATCTCTGTATCCATCTGTCACACCAGAACTGAGATCACCATGTACAGTTCCCAACTCTATATCAATCTGTCACACCAACACTGGGATCACCATGTACAGTTCCCATCTCTGTATCCATCTGTCAGACCAACACGGGGAGCACCATGTACAGTTCCCATCTCTGTATCCATCCGTCACACCAACACTGGGATCACCATGTACAGTTCACATCTCTGTATCCATCTGTCACGCCAAAACTGGGATCACAATGTACAGTTCCCATCTCTATATCCATCCGTCACACCAACACTGGGAGCACCATGTACAGTTCCCATCTGCGTATCCATCCATCACACCAACACTGGGATCACCATGTACAGTTCTCATCTATGTATCCATCCATCCATCACACCAACACTGGGATCACCATGTACAGTTCTCATCTATGTATCCATCTGTCACACCCACACTGGGAGCACCATGTACAGTTCCTATCTCTGTATCCATTCATCACACCAGCACTGGTATCACCATGTACAGTTCCCATCCCTATATCGATCTGTCACACCAACACTGTGAGCACCATGTACAGTTCACATCTCTGTATCCATCTGTCACACCAGAACTGAGATCACCATGTACAGTTCCCATCTCTATATCGATCTGTCACACCAGCACTGGGAGCACCATGTACAGTTCACATCTCTGTATCCATCTGTCACACCAACACTGGGATCACCGTGTACAGTTCCCATCTCTGTATCCATCCATCACACCAGCACTGGGATCACCATGTACAGTTCCCATCTCTATGTCGATTTGTCACACCAACACTGTGATCACCATGTACAGTTCCCATCTCTATATCCATCCCTCATACCCACACTGGTATCACCATGGACAGTTCACATCTGTATATTGATCTTTCACACCAACACTGGGATCACCATGTACAGTTCCCATCTCTGTATCGATCCATCAGACCAACACTGGGAGCACCATGTACAGTTCCCATCTCTGTATCCATCCGTCACACCAACACTGGGATCACCGTGTACAGTTCCCATCTCTGAACCGATCTGTCACACCGACATTGGGAGCACCATATACAGTTCACATCTCTGTATCCATCTGTCACACCAGAACGGAGATCACCATGTACAGTTCCCATCTCTATATCAATCTGTCACACCAACACTGGGAGCACCATGTACAGTTCCCATCTCTATATCCATCAGTGACACCAACACTGTGATCACCATGTACAGTTTCCATCTCTATATCGATCTGACAGACCAACACTGGGAGCACCAGGTACAGTTCACATCTCTATCAATCTGTCACACCAACACTGGGATCACCATGTACAGTTCCCATCTGTGTATCCATCCATCACACCAACACTGGGAGCACCATGTACAGTTCACATCTCTGCATCCATCCATCACACCAGCACTGGGATCACCATGTACAGTTCCCATCTCTGTATCCATCTGTCACACCAACACTGGGATCATCATGTACAGTTCCTATCTCTATATCGATCTGTCACACCAACACTGGGATCACCATGTACAGTTCCCATTCCTGTATCCATCCGTCACACCAACACTGGGAGCACCATGTACATTTCCCAACTCTATATCCATCCGTCACACCAACACTGGGTGCGCCATGTACATTTCCCAACTCTATATCAATCTGTCACACCAACACTGGGATCACCATGTACAGTTCCCATCTCTGTATCCATCTGTCACACCAGAACTGAGATCACCATGTACAGTTCCCATCTCTATATCGACCTGTCACACCAGCACTGGGAGCACCATGTACAGTTCACATCTCTGTATCCATCTGTCACACCAGAACTGAGATCACCATGTACAGTTCCCAACTCTATATCAATCTGTCACACCAACACTGGGATCACCATGTACAGTTCCCATCTCTGTATCCATCTGTCACACCAACACTGTGATCACCATGTACAGTTCCCATCTCTATATCGATCTGTCAGACCAACACGGGGAGCACCATGTACAGTTCCCATCTCTGTATCCATCCGTCACACCAACACTGGGATCACCATGTACAGTTCCCATCTCTGTATCCATCCATCAGACCAACACTGGGATCACCATGTACAGTTCCCATCTCTATATCGATCTGACAGACCAACACTGGGATCACCATGTACAGTTCCCATCTCTATATCGATCTGTCAGACCAACACTGGGAGCACCATGTACAGTTCCCATCTCTGTATCCATCTGTCACACCAACACTGGGATCACCATGTACAGTTCCCATCTCTATATCGAACTGACAGACCAACACTGGGATCACCATGTACAGTTCCCATCTGCGTATCCATCCATCACACCAACACTGGGAGCACCATGTACAGTTCTCATCTATGTATCCATCCGTCACACCCACACTGGGAGCACCATGTACAGTTCCTATCTCTGTATCCATTCATCACACCAGCACTGGTATCACCATGTACAGTTCCCATCCCTATATCGATCTGTCACACCAACACTGTGAGCACCATGTACAGTTCACATCTCTGTATCCATCTGTCACACCAGAACTGAGATCACCATGTGTAGATCCCATCTCTATATCAATCTGTCACACCAACACTGGGATCACCATGTACAGTTCCTATCTGTGTATCCATCCGTCACACCCACAGTGGGAGCACCATGTACAGTTCCCATCTCTGTATCCATCTGTCACACCAACACTGGGATCACCATATACAGTTCCCATCTCTGTATCCATCCGTCACACCAGCACTGGGATCAGCATGTACAGCTCCCATCTCTGTATCCATCCATCACACCAGCACTGGTATCACCATGTACAGTTCCCTTCTCAATATTGATCTGTCACACCAACACTGGGATCACCATGTACAGTTCCCATCTCTGTATCCATCCCTCACACCATCACTGGGATCACCATGTACAGTTCCCATCTCTATATCCATCCCTCACACCCACACTGGGAGCACCATGTACAGTTCCCATCTCTATATCCATCCCTCACACCCACACTGGGATCACCATGTACAGTTCCCATCTCTATATCGATCTGTCAGACCAACACGGGGAGCACCATGTACAGTTCACATCTCTGTATCCATCTGTCACACCAACACTGGGATCACCATGTACAGTTCCCATCTCTGTATCGATCCATCAGACCAACACTGGGAGCACCATGTACAGTTCACATCTCTGTATCCATCTGTCACACCAACACTGGGATCACCATGTACAGTTCCCATCTCTATGTCGATCTGTCACACCAACACTGTGATCACCATGTACAGTTCCCATCTCTGTATCCATCTGTCACACCAACACTGGGATCACCATGTACAGTTCCCATCTCTATATCGATCTGTCAGACCAACACTGGGAGCACCATGTACAGTTCACATCTCTGTATCCATCTGTCACACCAACACTGGGATCACCATGTACAGTTCCCATCTCTGTATCGATCCATCAGACCAACACTGGGAGCACCATGTAAAGTTCACATCTCTGTATCCATCTGTCACACCAACACTGGGATCACCATGTACAGTTCCCATCTCTATGTCGATCTGTCACACCAACACTGGGATCACCATGTACTGTTCCCATCTCTGTATCCATCCATCACACCAACACTGGGAGCACAATGTACAGTTCCCATCTCTGTATCCATCCGTCACACCAACACTGGGATCACCGTGTACAGTTCCCATCTCTGAACCGATCTGTCACACCGAAATTGGGAGCACCATATACTGTTCCCATCTCGGTATCCATCCATCACAACAACACTGGGATCACCATCAACAGTTCCCATCTCTGTATCCATCTGTCACACCAACACTGGGATCACCATGTACAGTTCCCATCTGCGTATCCATCCATCACACCAACACTGGGATCACCATGTACAGTTCTCATCTATGTATCCATCCATCCATCACACCAACACTGGGATCACCATGTACAGTTCTCATCTATGTATCCATCTGTCACACCCACACTGGGAGCACCATGTACAGTTCCTATCTCTGTATCCATTCATCACACCAGCACTGGTATCACCATGTACAGTTCCCATCTCTATATCGATCTGTCACACCAGCACTGGGAGCACCATGTACAGTTCACATCTCTGTATCCATCTGTCACACCAACACTGGGATCACCGTGTACAGTTCCCATCTCTGTATCCATCCATCACACCAGCACTGGGATCACCATGTACAGTTCCCATCTCTATGTCGATCTGTCACACCAACACTGTGATCACCATGTACAGTTCCCATCTCTATATCCATCCCTCATACCCACACTGGTATCACCATGGACAGTTCACATCTGTATATTGATCTTTCACACCAACACTGGGATCACCATGTACAGTTCCCATCTCTGTATCGATCCATCAGACCAACACTGGGAGCACCATGTACAGTTCCCATCTCTGTATCCATCCGTCACACCAACACTGGGATCACCGTGTACAGTTCCCATCTCTGAACCGATCTGTCACACCGACATTGGGAGCACCATATACTGTTCCCATCTCGGTATCCATCCATCACAACAACACTGGGATCACCATCAACAGTTCCCATCTCTGTATCCATCTGTCACACCAACACTGGGATCACCATGTACAGTTCCCATCTCTGTATCCATCAGTCACACCAACACTGGGATCACCATGTACAGTTCACATCTCTGTATCCATCTGTCACACCAGAACGGAGATCACCATGTACAGTTCCCATCTCTATATCAATCTGTCACACCAACACTGGGAGCACCATGTACAGTTCCCATCTCTATATCCATCAGTGACACCAACACTGTGATCACCATGTACAGTTTCCATCTCTATATCGATCTGACAGACCAACACTGGGAGCACCAGGTACAGTTCACATCTCTATCAATCTGTCACACCAACACTGGGATCACCATGTACAGTTCCCATCTGTGTATCCATCCATCACACCAACACTGGGAGCACCATGTACAGTTCACATATCTGCATCCATCCATCACACCAGCACTGGGATCACCATGTACAGTTCCCATCTCTGTATCCATCTGTCACACCAACACTGGGATCATCATGTACAGTTCCTATCTCTATATCGATCTGTCACACCAACACTGGGATCACCATGTACAGTTCCCATTCCTGTATCCATCCGTCACACCAACACTGGGAGCACCATGTACATTTCCCAACTCTATATCCATCCGTCACACCAACACTGGGTGCACCATGTACATTTCCCAACTCTATATCAATCTGTCACACCAACACTGGGATCACCATGTACAGTTCCCATCTCTGTATCCATCTGTCACACCAGAACTGAGATCACCATGTACAGTTCCCATCTCTATATCGACCTGTCACACCAGCACTGGGAGCACCATGTACAGTTCACATCTCTGTATCCATCTGTCACACCAGAACTGAGATCACCATGTACAGTTCCCAACTCTATATCAATCTGTCACACCAACACTGGGATCACCATGTACAGTTCCCATCTCTGTATCCATCTGTCACACCAACACTGTGATCACCATGTACAGTTCCCATCTCTATATCGATCTGTCAGACCAACACGGGGAGCACCATGTACAGTTCCCATCTCTGTATCCATCCGTCACACCAACACTGGGATCACCATGTACAGTTCCCATCTCTGTATCCATCCATCAGACCAACACTGGGATCACCATGTACAGTTCCCATCTCTATATCGATCTGACAGACCAACACTGGGATCACCATGTACAGTTCCCATCTCTATATCGATCTGTCAGACCAACACTGGGAGCACCATGTACAGTTCCCATCTCTGTATCCATCTGTCACACCAACACTGGGATCACCATGTACAGTTCCCATCTCTATATCGAACTGACAGACCAACACTGGGATCACCATGTACAGTTCCCATCTGCGTATCCATCCATCACACCAACACTGGGAGCACCATGTACAGTTCTCATCTATGTATCCATCCGTCACACCCACACTGGGAGCACCATGTACAGTTCCTATCTCTGTATCCATTCATCACACCAGCACTGGTATCACCATGTACAGTTCCCATCCCTATATCGATCTGTCACACCAACACTGTGAGCACCATGTACAGTTCACATCTCTGTATCCATCTGTCACACCAGAACTGAGATCACCATGTGTAGATCCCATCTCTATATCAATCTGTCACACCAACACTGGGATCACCATGTACAGTTCCTATCTGTGTATCCATCCGTCACACCCACAGTGGGAGCACCATGTACAGTTCCCATCTCTGTATCCATCTGTCACACCAACACTGGGATCACCATATACAGTTCCCATCTCTGTATCCATCCGTCACACCAGCACTGGGATCAGCATGTACAGCTCCCATCTCTGTATCCATCCATCACACCAGCACTGGTATCACCATGTACAGTTCCCTTCTCAATATTGATCTGTCACACCAACACTGGGATCACCATGTACAGTTCCCATCTCTGTATCCATCCCTCACACCATCACTGGGATCACCATGTACAGTTCCCATCTCTATATCCATCCCTCACACCCACACTGGGAGCACCATGTACAGTTCCCATCTCTATATCCATCCCTCACACCCACACTGGGATCACCATGTACAGTTCCCATCTCTATATCGATCTGTCAGACCAACACTGGGAGCACCATGTACAGTTCACATCTCTGTATCCATCTGTCACACCAACACTGGGATCACCATGTACAGTTCCCATCTCTGTATCGATCCATCAGACCAACACTGGGAGCACCATGTACAGTTCACATCTCTGTATCCATCTGTCACACCAACACTGGGATCACCATGTACAGTTCCCATCTCTATGTCGATCTGTCACACCAACACTGTGATCACCATGTACAGTTCCCATCTCTGTATCCATCTGTCACACCAACACTGGGATCACCATGTACAGTTCCCATCTCTATATCGATCTGTCAGACCAACACTGGGAGCACCATGTACAGTTCACATCTCTGTATCCATCTGTCACACCAACACTGGGATCACCATGTACAGTTCCCATCTCTGTATCGATCCATCAGACCAACACTGGGAGCACCATGTAAAGTTCACATCTCTGTATCCATCTGTCACACCAACACTGGGATCACCATGTACAGTTCCCATCTCTATGTCGATCTGTCACACCAACACTGGGATCACCATGTACTGTTCCCATCTCTGTATCCATCCATCACACCAACACTGGGAGCACAATGTACAGTTCCCATCTCTGTATCCATCCGTCACACCAACACTGGGATCACCGTGTACAGTTCCCATCTCTGAACCGATCTGTCACACCGAAATTGGGAGCACCATATACTGTTCCCATCTCGGTATCCATCCATCACAACAACACTGGGATCACCATCAACAGTTCCCATCTCTGTATCCATCTGTCACACCAACACTGGGATCACCATGTACAGTTCCCATCTCTATATCGATCTGTCAGACCAACACTGGGATCACCATGTAGAGTTCCCATCTCTGTATCCATCAGTCACACCAACACTGGGATCACCATGTACAGTTCACATCTCTGTATCCATCTGTCACACCAGAACGGAGATCACCATGTACAGTTCCCATCTCTATATCAATCTGTCACACCAACACTGGGAGCACCATGTACAGTTCCCATCTCTATATCCATCAGTGACACCAACACTGTGATCACCATGTACAGTTTCCATCTCTATATCGATCTGACAGACCAACACTGGGAGCACCAGGTACAGTTCACATCTCTATCAATCTGTCACACCAACACTGGGATCACCATGTACAGTTCTCATCTGTGTATCCATCCGTCACACCCACACTGGGAGCACCATGTACAGTTCCTATCACTGTATCCATTCATCACACCAGCACTGGTATCACCATGTACAGTTCCCATCTCTATATCGATCTGTCACACCAACACTGGGATCACCATGTACAGTTCCCATCTCTGTATCCACCCATCACACCAACATTGGGAGCACAATGTACAGTTCCCATCTCTATATCCATCCGTCACAATTACACTGAGATCACCATGTACAGTTCACATCTCTATATCGATATGTCACACCAACACTGGGAGCACCATGTACAGTTCCCATCTCTGTATCCATCTGTCTCACCAACACTGGGAGCACGACGTACAGTTCACATCTCTGTATCCATCTGTCACACCAGCACTGGACCACCATGTACAGTTCCCATCTCTATATCCATCCGTCACACCAACACTGTGATCAACATGTACAGTTCCCATCTCCGTATCCATCCGTCACACCAACACTGTGATCACCATGTACAGTTCCCATCTCTATATCGATCTGTCACACCAACACTGGGATCACCATGTACAGTTCCCATTTGCGTATCCATCCATCACACCCACACTGGGAGCACCATGTACAGTTCCTATCTCTGTATCCATTCATCACACCAGCACTGGTATCACCATGTACAGTTCCCATCCCTATATCCATCTGTCACACCAGCACTGGATCACCATGTACAGTTCCCATCTCGATATCCATCCGTCACACCAACACGGGGCGCACCATGTACAGTTCCCATCTCTGTATCCATCCTTCACACCAACACTGGGATCACCATGTACAGTTCCCATCTCTGTATCCATCCTTCACACCAACACTGGGATCACCATGTACAGTTCCCATCTCTGTATCCATCCCTCACACCAACACTGGGATCACCATGTACAGTTCCTATCTGCGTATCCATCCGTCACACCCACAGTGGGAGCACCATGTACAGTTCCCATCTCTATATCAATCTGTTACACCAACACTGGGATCACCATGTACAGTTCCCATCTCTATATCGATCTGTCACACCAACACTGGGATCACCATGTACAGTTCCCATCTCTATATCCATCTGTCACACCAGCACTGGATCACCATGTACAGTTCCCATCTCTATATCGAACTGTCACACCAACACTGTGATCACCATGTACAGTTCCCATCTCTGTATCCATCCATCACACCAATAGTGGGAGCACCATGTACAGTTCACATCTCTGTATCCATCCATCACACCAACACTGTGATCACCATGTACAGTTCCCATCTCTGTATCCATTCATTACACCAGCACTGGTATCACCATGTACAGTTCCCATCCCTATATCGATCTGTCACACCAGCACTGGATCACCATGTACAGTTCCCATCCCTGTATCCATCTGTCACACCAGAACTGAGATCACCATGTACAGATCCCATCTCTATATCAATCTGTCACACCAACACTGGGAGCACCATGTACAGTTCCCATCTCTGTATCCATCCATCACACCAACACTGGGATCACCATGTACAGTTCCTATCTGTGTATCCATCCGTCACACCCACACTGTGATCACCATGTACAGTTCCCATCTCAATATTGATCTGTCACACCAACACTGAGATCACCATGTACAGTTCCCATCTCTGTATCCATTTGTCACACCAGCACAGGGAGCACAATGTACAGTTCCCATCTCTGTATCCATCCATTACACCAACACTGGGATCACCATGTACAGTTCCCATCTCTATATCGATCTGGCACACCAACACTGGGATCACCACGTACAGTTCCCATCTCTGTATCCATCCATCACACCAACACTGGGATCACCATGTACAGTTCCCATCTCTATATCGATCTGTCACACCAACACTGGGAGCACCACGTACAGTTCCAATCTCTGTATCCAGCCATCACACCAACACTGGGATCACCATGTACAGTTCCCATCTCTGTATCCATCCGTCACACCAACACTGGGAGCACCATGTACAGTTCCCATCTCTATATCGATCTGTCACACCAACACTGGGATCACCATGTACAGTTCCCATCTCTGTATCGATCTGTCACACCAACACTGGGAACACCATGTACAGTTCCCATCTCTGTATCGATCTGTCACACCAACACTGGGATCACCATGTACAGTTCCCATCTCTGTATCGATCTGTCACACCAACACTGGGATCACCATGTACAGTTCCCATCTCTGTATCCAGCCATCACACCAACACTGCCATCAACACGCACAGTTCACATCTCTTTATTGATCAGTCACACCATTGCCCGGAGCACCATGTACAATTCCCACCTCTGTATCCATCTGACACACCAACACTGGGAGCACCATGTGCAGTTCCCATCTCTGTATCCATCTGTCAGGCCAGCGCTGGGATCACCATGTACAGAATCCAATCTCCGTATCCATCAGTCACACCAATGCCCGGAGCACCATGTACAGGTCCCATCTCTGTATCCATCCATCACACCAACACTGGGATCAACATGTACAGTTCCCATCTCTGTATCGATCAGTCACACCCACACTGGGAGCAAGTGTACAGTTCACATCTCTGTATCGATCAGTCACACCAACATCCGGAGCACCATGTACAGTTCCCATCTCTTTATCCATCTGTCACAGCAAAACTGGCAGCACCATGTACAGTTCCCATCTCTGTATCCATCCATCACACCAACACTGGGATCAACATGTACAGTTCTCATCTCAGAATCCATCCATCACACCAACACTGGGAGCACCATGTATATGTCACATCTCTGTATCCATCCTTCACACCAACACTGGGAACACCATTTACAGTTCCCGTCTCTGTATCCATCTGTCACACCAGCATTGGTAGCACACAGTACAGTTCACATCTCTGTATCCCTCCGTCACACCAGCACTGGGAGCACCATGTACAGTTCCCATCTCTGTACCGATCTGTTACACCGACATTGGGAGCACCATATACTGTTCCCATCTCGGTTTCCATCCAACACAACAACACTGGGATTACCATGTACAGTTCCCATCTCTGTATCCATCTGTCACACCAACACAGGGATCACCCTGATCAGATCCCATCTCTGTATCCCTCAGTCACACCATTGCCCGGAGCACCATGTACAGTTCACATCTCTGTATCCATCACTCACACAAACACTGGGAGCACCATGTACAGTTCCCATCTCTATATCGATCTGACAGACCAACACTGGGATCACCATGTACAGTTCCCATCTGCGTATCCATCCATCACACCAACACTGGGATCACCATGTACAGTTCTCATCTATGTATCCATCTGTCACACCCACACTGGGAGCACCATGTACAGTTCCTATCTCTGTATCCATTCATCACACCAGCACTGGTATCACCATGTACAGTTCCCATCTCTATATCGATCTGTCACACCAACACTGGTATCACCATGTACAGTTCCCATCTCTGTATCCATCTGTCACACCAACACTGGGATCACCGTGTACAGTTCCCATCTCTGAACCGATCTGTCACACCGACATTGGGAGCACCATATACTGTTCCTATCTCGGTATCCATCCATCACAACAACACTGGGATCACCATCAACAGTTCCCATCTCTGTATCCGTACATCACACCAACAGTGAAATCACCAGGTGCAGTTCCCTTCTCTGTATCCATCCGTCACACCAACACTGGGATCACCGTGTACTGTTCCCATCTGTGTATCCATCCATCACACCAACACTGGGAGCACCATCTACAGTTCCCATCTGTGTATCCATCCATCACACCAACACTGGGATCACCATGTAAAGTTCACATTGATCAGTCACACCATTGCCCGGAGCACCATGTACAGTTCCCATCTCTGTATCCATCAGTCACACCAACACTGTGATCATCATGTACAGTTATCATCTCTGTATCCATCTGTCACACCAGCACTGGGTGCACCATGTACAGTTCACATTTCTGTATCCATCAGACACACCAATACTGGGAGCTCCATGTACAGTTCCCATCTCTGTATCCATCAGACACACCAATACTGGGAGCACCATGTACAGTTCCCATCTCTGTATCCATCAGACACACCAATACTGGGAGCACCATGTACAGTTCACATCTCTGTATCCATCTGTCACACCAGAACGGAGATCACCATGTACAGTTCCCATCTCTGTATCCATCCGTCACACCAACACTGGGAGCACCATGTACAGTTCCCATCTCTGTATCCATCTGTCACACCAACACTGGGAGCACCATGTACAGTTCCACTCTGTATCCATCAGTCACAACAGAACGGAGATCACCATGTACAGTTCACATCTCTGTATCCATCTGTCACACCAGAACGGAGATCACCATGTACAGTTCACATCTCTATATCAATCTGTCACACCAACACTGGGATCAACATGTACAGTTCACATCTCTGTATCCATCTGTCACACCAACACAGGGATCACCCTGATCAGATCCCATCTCTGTATCCCTCAGACACACCATTGCCCGGAGCACCATGTACAGTTCACATCTCTGTATCCATCACTCACACCAACACTGAGATCACCATGTACAGTTCCCATCTCTGTATCGATCCATCAGACCAACACTGGGAGCACCATGTACAGTTCACATCTCTATACCGATCTGTCACACCAACACTGGGAGCACCATGTACAGTTCCCATCTCTGTATCCATCTGTCACACCAACACTGGGAGCACCATGTACAGTTCACATCTCTGTATCTCTCAGTCACACCAACACTGGGAGCACCATGTACCGTTCCCGTCTCTTTATCCATCTGTCACTGTTACACCGACATTGGGAGCACCATGCACAGTTCCCATCTCTGTATCCACCCGTCACATTCACACTGGGATCAACATGTACAGTTCACATCTCTGTATCCATCCATCACACCAACACTGGGAGCACAATGTACAGTTCCCATCTCTGTATCCATCCGTCACACCAACACTGGGATCACCGTGTACAGTTCCCATCTCTGAACCGATCTGTCACACCGACATTGGGAGCACCATATACTGTTCCCATCTCGGTATCCATCCATCACAACAACCCTGGGATCACCATCAACAGTTCCCATCTCTGTATCCGTACATCACACCAACAGTGAGATCACCAGGTGCAGTTCCCTTCTCTGTATCCATCCGTCACACCAACACTGGGAGCACCATCTACAGTTCCCATCTGTGTATCCATCCATCACACCAACACTGGGAGCACCATCTACAGTTCCCATCTCTATATCGATCTGTCAGACCAACACTGGGTGCACGATGTACAGTTCCCATCTCTGTATCCATCCATCACACCAACACTGGGATCACCATATACAGTTCCCATCTCTATATCGATCTGTCAGACCAACACTGGGATCACCATGTACAGTTCCCATCTCTATATCGATCTGACAGACCAACACTGGGAGCACCATGTACAGTTCCCATCTCTGTATCCATCTGTCACACCAGCACTGGGAGAACCATCTACAGTTCCCATCTCTATATCCATCCGTCACACCAACACTGGGAGCACCATCTACAGTTCCCATCTGTGTATCCATCCATCACACCAACACTGGGAGCACCATCTACAGTTCCCATCTCTATATCGATCTGTCAGACCAACACTGGGTGCACGATGTACAGTTCCCATCTCTGTATCCATCCATCACACCAACACTGGGATCACCATATACAGTTCCCATCTCTATATCGATCTGTCAGACCAACACTGGGATCACCATGTACAGTTCCCATCTCTATATCGATCTGACAGACCAACACTGGGAGCACCATGTGCAGTTCCCATCTCTGTATCCATCTGTCACACCAGCACTGGGAGAACCATCTACAGTTCCCATCTCTATATCCATCCATCACACCAACACTGGGAGCACCATGTACAGTTCCCATCTCTGTATCCATCCCTCACACCAACACTGGGATCACCATGTACAGTTCCCATCTCTGTATCCATCCATCACACCAACACTGGGAGCACCATATACAGTTCACATTTCTGTATCCATCAGACACACCAATACTGGGAGCACCATGTACAGTTCCCATCTCTGTATCCATCCATCACACCAACATTGGCAGCACCATGTACAGTTCACATTTCTGTATCCATCAGACACACCAATACTGGGAGCACCATGTACAGTTCCCATCTCTATATCCATCCATCACACCAACACTGGGAGCACCATGTACAGTTCACATCTCTGTATCCATCTGTCACACCAGCACTGGGATCTCCATGTACAGTTCCCATCTCTGTATTGAACTGTCACAACAACACTGGGATCACCATGTACAGTTCCCATCTCTGTATTGAACTGTCACAACAACACTGGGAGCAGCATGTACAGTTCACATCTCTGTATCCATCCACCACACCAACACTGGGATCACCATGTACAGTTCCCATTCCTGTATCCATCCGTCACACCAACACTGGGAGCACCATGTACATTTCCCAACCCTATATCAATCTGTCACACCAACACTGGGATCACCATGTACAGTTCCCATCTCTGTATCCATCTGTCACACCAGAACTGAGATCACCATGTACAGTTCACATCTCTATATTGATCTTTCACACCAACTCTGGGAGCACCATGTACAGTTCACATCTCTGTATCCATCTGTCACAGCAACACTGGGATCACCATGTACAGTTCCCATCTCTATGTCGATCTGTCACACCAACACTGTGATCACCATGTACAGTTCCCATCTCGGTATCCATCTGTCACACCAACACTGGGAGCACGATGTACAGTTCCCATCTCTGTATCCATCTGTCACACCAACACTGGGATCACCATGTACAGTTCCCATCTCTGTATCGATCCATCAGACCAACTCTGGGAGCACCATGTACAGTTACCATCTCTGTATCCATCTGTCACACCAACACTGGGATCACCATGTACAGTTCCCATCTCTGTATCGATCCATCAGACCAACACTGGGAGCACCATGTACAGTTCCCATCTCTATATCCATCCCTCACACCCACACTGGGAGCACCATGTACAGTTCCCATCTCTATATCCATCCCTCACACCCACACTGGGATCACCATGTACAGTTCCCATCTCTATATCGATCTGTCAGACCAACACTGGGAGCACCATGTACAGTTCACATCTCTGTATCCATCTGTCACACCAACACTGGGATCACCATGTACAGTTCCCATCTCTGTATCGATCCATCAGACCAACACTGGGAGCACCATGTACAGTTCACATCTCTGTATCCATCTGTCACACCAACACTGGGATCACCATGTACAGTTCCCATCTCTATGTCGATCTGTCACACCAACACTGTGATCACCATGTACAGTTCCCATCTCTGTATCCATCTGTCACACCAACACTGGGATCACCATGTACAGTTCCCATCTCTATATCGATCTGTCAGACCAACACTGGGAGCACCATGTACAGTTCACATCTCTGTATCCATCTGTCACACCAACACTGGGATCACCATGTACAGTTCCCATCTCTGTATCGATCCATCAGACCAACACTGGGAGCACCATGTAAAGTTCACATCTCTGTATCCATCTGTCACACCAACACTGGGATCACCATGTACAGTTCCCATCTCTATGTCGATCTGTCACACCAACACTGGGATCACCATGTACTGTTCCCATCTCTGTATCCATCCATCACACCAACACTGGGAGCACAATGTACAGTTCCCATCTCTGTATCCATCCGTCACACCAACACTGGGATCACCGTGTACAGTTCCCATCTCTGAACCGATCTGTCACACCGAAATTGGGAGCACCATATACTGTTCCCATCTCGGTATCCATCCATCACAACAACACTGGGATCACCATCAACAGTTCCCATCTCTGTATCCATCTGTCACACCAACACTGGGATCACCATGTACAGTTCCCATCTCTATATCGATCTGTCAGACCAACACTGGGATCACCATGTAGAGTTCCCATCTCTGTATCCATCAGTCACACCAACACTGGGATCACCATGTACAGTTCACATCTCTGTATCCATCTGTCACACCAGAACGGAGATCACCATGTACAGTTCCCATCTCTATATCAATCTGTCACACCAACACTGGGAGCACCATGTACAGTTCCCATCTCTATATCCATCAGTGACACCAACACTGTGATCACCATGTACAGTTTCCATCTCTATATCGATCTGACAGACCAACACTGGGAGCACCAGGTACAGTTCACATCTCTATCAATCTGTCACACCAACACTGGGATCACCATGTACAGTTCTCATCTGTGTATCTATCCGTCACACCCACACTGGGAGCACCATGTACAGTTCCTATCACTGTATCCATTCATCACACCAGCACTGGTATCACCATGTACAGTTCCCATCTCTATATCGATCTGTCACACCAACACTGGGATCACCATGTACAGTTCCCATCTCTGTATCCACCCATCACACCAACATTGGGAGCACAATGTACAGTTCCCATCTCTATATCCATCCGTCACAATTACACTGAGATCACCATGTACAGTTCACATCTCTATATCGATCTGTCACACCAACACTGGGAGCACCATGTACAGTTCCCATCTCTGTATCCATCTGTCTCACCAACACTGGGGGCACGACGTACAGTTCACATCTCTGTATCCATCTGTCACACCAGCACTGGACCACCATGTACAGTTCCCATCTCTATATCGATCTGTCACACCAACACTGGGATCACCATGTACAGTTCCCATTTGCGTATCCATCCATCACACCCACACTGGGAGCACCATGTACAGTTCCTATCTCTGTATCCATTCATCACACCAGCACTGGTATCACCATGTACAGTTCCCATCCCTATATCCATCTGTCACACCAGCACTGGATCACCATGTACAGTTCCCATCTCGATATCCATCCGTCACACCAACACGGGGCGCACCATGTACAGTTCCCATCTCTGTATCCATCCTTCACACCAACACTGGGATCACCATGTACAGTTCCCATCTCTGTATCCATCCTTCACACCAACACTGGGATCACCATGTACAGTTCCCATCTCTGTATCCATCCCTCACACCAACACTGGGATCACCATGTACAGTTCCTATCTGCGTATCCATCCGTCACACCCACAGTGGGAGCACCATGTACAGTTCCCATCTCTATATCAATCTGTTACACCAACACTGGGATCACCATGTACAGTTCCCATCTCTATATCGATCTGTCACACCAACACTGGGATCACCATGTACAGTTCCCATCTCTATATCCATCTGTCACACCAGCACTGGATCACCATGTACAGTTCCCATCTCTATATCGAACTGTCACACCAACACTGTGATCACCATGTACAGTTCCCATCTCTGTATCCATCCATCACACCAATAGTGGGAGCACCATGTACAGTTCACATCTCTGTATCCATCCATCACACCAACACTGTGATCACCATGTACAGTTCCCATCTCTGTATCCATTCATTACACCAGCACTGGTATCACCATGTACAGTTCCCATCCCTATATCGATCTGTCACACCAGCACTGGATCACCATGTACAGTTCCCATCCCTGTATCCATCTGTCACACCAGAACTGAGATCACCATGTACAGATCCCATCTCTATATCAATCTGTCACACCAACACTGGGAGCACCATGTACAGTTCCCATCTCTGTATCCATCCATCACACCAACACTGGGATCACCATGTACAGTTCCTATCTGTGTATCCATCCGTCACACCCACACTGTGATCACCATGTACAGTTCCCATCTCAATATTGATCTGTCACACCAACACTGAGATCACCATGTACAGTTCCCATCTCTGTATCCATTTGTCACACCAGCACAGGGAGCACAATGTACAGTTCCCATCTCTGTATCCATCCATTACACCAACACTGGGATCACCATGTACAGTTCCCATCTCTATATCGATCTGGCACACCAACACTGGGATCACCACGTACAGTTCCCATCTCTGTATCCATCCATCACACCAACACTGGGATCACCATGTACAGTTCCCATCTCTATATCGATCTGTCACACCAACACTGGGAGCACCACGTACAGTTCCAATCTCTGTATCCAGCCATCACACCAACACTGGGATCACCATGTACAGTTCCCATCTCTGTATCCATCCGTCACACCAACACTGGGAGCACCATGTACAGTTCCCATCTCTATATCGATCTGTCACACCAACACTGGGATCACCATGTACAGTTCCCATCTCTGTATCGATCTGTCACACCAACACTGGGAACACCATGTACAGTTCCCATCTCTGTATCGATCTGTCACACCAACACTGGGATCACCATGTACAGTTCCCATCTCTGTATCGATCTGTCACACCAACACTGGGATCACCATGTACAGTTCCCATCTCTGTATCCAGCCATCACACCAACACTGCCATCAACACGCACAGTTCACATCTCTGTATTGATCAGTCACACCATTGCCCGGAGCACCATGTACAATTCCCACCTCTGTATCCATCTGACACACCAACACTGGGAGCACCATGATCAGTTCCCATCTCTGTATCCATCTGTCACACCAACACTGGGAGCACCATGTGCAGTTCCCATCTCTGTATCCATCTGTCAGGCCAGCGCTGGGATCACCATGTACAGAATCCAATCTCCGTATCCATCAGTCACACCAATGCCCGGAGCACCATGTACAGGTCCCATCTCTGTATCCATCCATCACACCAACACTGGGATCAACATGTACAGTTCCCATCTCTATATCGATCAGTCACACCCACACTGGGAGCAAGTGTACAGTTCACATCTCTGTATCGATCAGTCACACCAACATCCGGAGCACCATGTACAGTTCCCATCTCTTTATCCATCTGTCACAGCAAAACTGGCAGCACCATGTACAGTTCCCATCTCTGTATCCATCCATCACACCAACACTGGGATCAACATGTACAGTTCTCATCTCAGAATCCATCCATCACACCAACACTGGGAGCACCATGTCTATGTCACATCTCTGTATCCATCCTTCACACCAACACTGGGAACACCATTTACAGTTCCCATCTCTGTATCCATCTGTCACACCAGCATTGGTAGCACACAGTACAGTTCACATCTCTGTATCCCTCCGTCACACCAGCACTGGGAGCACCATGTACAGTTCCCATCTCTGTACCGATCTGTTACACCGACATTGGGAGCACCATATACTGTTCCCATCTCGGTTTCCATCCAACACAACAACACTGGGATTACCATGTACAGTTCCCATCTCTGTATCCATCTGTCACACCAACACAGGGATCACCCTGATCAGATCCCATCTCTGTATCCCTCAGTCACACCATTGCCCGGAGCACCATGTACAGTTCACATCTCTGTATCCATCACTCACACAAACACTGGGAGCACCATGTACAGTTCCCATCTCTATATCGATCTGACAGACCAACACTGGGATCACCATGTACAGTTCCCATCTGCGTATCCATCCATCACACCAACACTGGGATCACCATGTACAGTTCTCATCTATGTATCCATCTGTCACACCCACACTGGGAGCACCATGTACAGTTCCTATCTCTGTATCCATTCATCACACCAGCACTGGTATCACCATGTACAGTTCCCATCTCTATATCGATCTGTCACACCAACACTGGTATCACCATGTACAGTTCCCATCTCTGAACCGATCTGTCACACCGACATTGGGAGCACCATATACTGTTCCCATCTCGGTATCCATCCATCACAACAACACTGGGATCACCATCAACAGTTCCCATCTCTGTATCCGTACATCACACCAACAGTGAAATCACCAGGTGCAGTTCCCTTCTCTGTATCCATCCGTCACACCAACACTGGGATCACCGTGTACTGTTCCCATCTGTGTATCTATCCATCACACCAACACTGGGAGCACCATCTACAGTTCCCATCTGTGTATCCATCCATCACACCAACACTGGGATCACCATGTAAAGTTCACATTGATCAGTCACACCATTGCCCGGAGCACCATGTACAGTTCCCATCTCTGTATCCATCAGTCACACCAACACTGTGATCATCATGTACAGTTATCATCTCTGTATCCATCTGTCACACCAGCACTGGGTGCACCATGTACAGTTCACATTTCTGTATCCATCAGACACACCAATACTGGGAGCTCCATGTACAGTTCCCATCTCTGTATCCATCAGACACACCAATACTGGGAGCACCATGTACAGTTCCCATCTCTGTATCCATCAGACACACCAATACTGGGAGCACCATGTACAGTTCACATCTCTGTATCCATCAATCACACCAGAACGGAGATCACCATGTACAGTTCCCATCTCTATATCAATCTGTCACACCAACACTGGGAGCACCATGTACAGTTCCCATCTCTATATCCATCAGTGACACCAACACTGTGATCACCATGTACAGTTTCCATCTCTATATCTATCTGACAGACCAACACTGGGAGCACCAGGTACAGTTCACATCTCTATCAATCTGTCACACCAACACTGGGATCACCATGTACAGTTCCCATCTGTGTATCCATCCATCACACCAACACTGGGAGCACCATGTACAGTTCACATCTCTGCATCCATCCATCACACCAGCACTGGGATCACCATGTACAGTTCCCATCTCTGTATCCATCTGTCACACCAACACTGGGATCATCATGTACAGTTCCTATCTCTATATCGATCTGTCACACCAACACTGGGATCACCATGTACAGTTCCCATTCCTGTATCCATCCGTCACACCAACACTGGGAGCACCATGTACATTTCCCAACTCTATATCCATCCGTCACACCAACACTGGGAGCACCATGTACATTTCCCAACTCTATATCAATCTGTCACACCAACACTGGGATCACCATGTACAGTTCCCATCTCTGTATCCATCTGTCACACCAGAACTGAGATCACCATGTACAGTTCCCATCTCTATATCGACCTGTCACACCAGCACTGGGAGCACCATGTACAGTTCACATCTCTGTATCCATCTGTCACACCAGAACTGAGATCACCATGTACAGTTCCCAACTCTATATCAATCTGTCACACCAACACTGGGATCACCATGTACAGTTCCCATCTCTGTATCCATCAGTCACACCAACACTGTGATCACCATGTACAGTTCCCATCTCTATATCGATCTGTCAGACCAACACGGGGAGCACCATGTAGAGTTCCCATCTCTGTATCCATCCGTCACACCAACACTGGGATCACCATGTACAGTTCACATCTCTGTATCCATCTGTCACACCAAAACTGGGATCACCATGTACAGTTCCCATCTCTATATCCATCCGTCACAACAACACTGCGAGCACCATGTACAGTTCCCATCTCTGTATCCATCCATCAGACCAACACTGGGATCACCATGTACAGTTCCCATCTCTATATCGATCTGTCAGACCAACACTGGGAGCACCATGTACAGTTCCCATCTCTGTATCCATCTGTCACACCAACACTGGGATCACCATGTACAGTTCCCATCTCTATATCGATCTGACAGACCAACACTGGGATCACCATGTACAGTTCCCATCTGCGTATCCATCCATCACACCAACACTGGGATCACCATGTACAGTTCTCATCTATGTATCCATCCGTCACACCCACACTGGGAGCACCATGTACAGTTCCCATCTCTGTCTCCATCCGTCACACCAGCACTGGGAGCACCATGTACAGTTCCCATCTCTGTATCCATTCATCACACCAGCACTGGTATCACCATGTACAGTTCCCATCCCTATATCGATCTGTCACACCAACACTGTGAGCACCATGTACAGTTCACATCTCTGTATCCATCTGTCACACCAGAACTGAGATCACCATGTGTAGATCCCATCTCTATATCAATCTGTCACACCAACACTGGGATCACCATGTACAGTTCCTATCTGTGTATCCATCTGTCACACCCACAGTGGGAGCACCATGTACAGTTCCCATCTCTGTATCCATCTGTCACACCAACACTGGGAGCACCATGTACAGTTCACATCTCTGTATCCATCTGTCACACCAGCACTGGATCACCATGTACAGTTCCCATCTCTGTATCCATCCGTCACACCAGCACTGGGATCAGCATGTACAGCTCCCATGTCTGTATCCATCCATCACACCAGCACTGGTATCACCATGTACAGTTCCCTTCTCAATATTGATCTGTCACACCAACACTGGGATCACCATGTACAGTTCCCATCTCTGTATCCATCCCTCACACCAACACTGGGATCACCATGTACAGTTCCCATCTCTATATCCATCCCTCACACCCACACTGGGAGCACCATGTACAGTTCCCATCTCTATATCCATCCCTCACACCCACACTGGGATCACCATGTACAGTTCCCATCTCTGTATCGATCCATCAGACCAACACTGGGAGCACCATGTACAGTTCCCATCTCTATGTCGATCTGTCACACCAACACTGTGATCACCATGTACAGTTCCCATCTCTGTATCCATCTGTCACACCAACACTGGGATCACCATGTACAGTTCCCATCTCTATATCGATCTGTCAGACCAACACTGGGAGCACCATGTACAGTTCACATCTCTGTATCCATCTGTCACACCAACACTGGGATCACCATGTACAGTTCCCATCTCTATGTCGATCTGTCACACCAACACTGGGATCACCATGTACTGTTCCCATCTCTGTATCCATCCATCACACCAACACTGGGAGCACAATGTACAGTTCCCATCTCTGTATCCATCCGTCACACCAACACTGGGATAACCGTGTACAGTTCCCATCTCTGAACCGATCTGTCACACCGACATTGGGAGCACCATATACTGTTCCCATCTCGGTATCCATCCATCACAACAACACTGGGATCACCATCAACAGTTCCCATCTCTGTATCCATCTGTCACACCAACACTGGGATCACCATGTACAGTTCCCATCTCTATATCGATCTGTCAGACCAACACTGGGATCACCATGTACAGTTCCCATCTCTGTATCCATCAGTCACACCAACACTGGGATCACCATGTACAGTTCCTATCTGTGTATCCATCCGTCACACCCACAGTGGGAGCACCATGTACAGTTCACATCTCTGTATCCATCTGTCACACCAGAACGGAGATCACCATGTACAGTTCCCATCTCTATATCAATCTGTCACACCAACACTGGGAGCACCATGTACAGTTCCCATCTCTATATCCATCAGTGACACCAACACTGTGATCACCATGTACAGTTTCCATCTCTATATCGATCTGACAGACCAACACTGGGAGCACCAGGTACAGTTCACATCTCTATCAATCTGTCACACCAACACTGGGATCACCATGTACAGTTCTCATCTGTGTATCCATCCGTCACACCCACACTGGGAGCACCATGTACAGTTCCTATCTCTGTATCCATTCATCACACCAGCACTGGTATCACCATGTACAGTTCCCATCTCTGTATCCACCCGTCACACCAACATTGGGAGCACAATGTACAGTTCCCATCTCTATATCCATCCGTCACAATTACACTGAGATCACCATGTACAGTTCACATCTCTATATCGATCTGTCACACCAACACTGGGAGCACCATGTACAGTTCCCATCTCTGTATCCATCTGTCTCACCAACACTGGGAGCACGACATACAGTTCACATCTATGTATCCATCTGTCACACCAGCACTGGACCACCATGTACAGTTCCCATCTCTATATCGATCTGTCAGACCAACACTGGGATCACCATGTACAGTTCCCATCTCTGTATCCATCAGTCACACCAACACTGTGATCACCATGTACAGTTCCCATCTCTATATCGATCTGTCACACCAACACTGGGATCACCATGTACAGTTCCCATTTGCGTATCCATCCATCACACCCACACTGGGAGTACCATGTACAGTTCCTATCTCTGTATCCATTCATCACACCAGCACTGGTATCACCATGTACAGTTCCCATCCCTATATCCATCTGTCACACAAGCACTGGATCACCATGTACAGTTCCCATCTCGATATCCATCCGTCACACCAACACGGGGCGCACCATGTACAGTTCCCATCTCTGTATCCATCCTTCACACCAACACTGGGATCACCATGTACAGTTCCCATCTCTGTATCGATCTGTCAGACCAACACTGGGAGCACCATGTACAGTTCACATCTCTATATCGATCTGTCACACCAGCACTGGGATCACCATGTACAGTTCCCATCTCTGTATCCATCTGTCACACCAGCACTGGATCACCATGTACAGTTCCCATCTCTACATTGATCTGTCACACCAACACTGGGATCACCATGTACAGTTCTCATCTATGTATCCATCCGTCACACCCACACTGGGAGCACCATGTACAGTTCCTATCTCTGTATCCATTCATCACACCAGCACTGGTATCACCATGTACAGTTCCCATCTCTATATCGATCTGTCACACCAACACTGGGATCACCATGTACAGTTCCCATCTCTGTATCCACCCGTCACACCAACATTGGGAGCACAATATACAGTTCCCATCTCTATATCCATCCGTCACAATTACACTGAGATCACCATGTACAGTTCACATCTCTATATCGATCTGTCACACCAGCACTGGACCACCATGTACAGTTCCCATCTCTATATCCATCCGTCACACCAACACTGTGATCAACATGTACAGTTCCCATCTCTGTATTCATCTGTCACACCAGCACTGGGATCACCATGTACAGCTCCCATCTCTATATCCATCCATCACACCCACACTGAGAGCACCATGTACAGTTCCTATCTCTGTATCCATTCATCACACCAGCACTGGTATCACCATGTACAGTTCCCATCCCTATATCCATCTGTCACACCAGCACTGGATCACCATGTACAGTTCCCATCTCGATATCCATCCGTCACACCAACACTGGGCGCACCATGTACAGTTCCCATCTCTGTATCCATCCTTCACACCAACACTGGGATCACCATGTACAGTTCCCATCTCTGTATCGATCTGTCAGACCAACACTGGGAGCACCATGTACAGTTCACATCTCTGTATCCATCTGTCACACCAACACTGGGATCACCATGTACAGTTCCCATCTCTATATCGATCTGTCACACCAGCACTGGGATCACCATGTACAGTTCCCATCTCTGTATCCATCTGTCACACCAGCACTGGATCACCATGTACAGTTCCCATCTCTACATTGATCTGTCACACCAACACTGGATCACCATGTACAGTTCCCATCTCTGTATTCATCTGTCACACCAGCACTGGGATCACCATGTACAGCTCCCATCTCTATATCGATCTGTCACACCAACACTGGGAGCACCATGTACAGTTCACATCTCTGTATCCATCTGTCACACCAGAACTGAGATCACCATGTACAGATCCCATCTCTATATCAATCTTTCACACCAACACTGGGATCACCATGTACAGTTCCCATCTCTGTATCCATCCCTCACACCAACTCTGGGATCACCATGTACAGTTCCCATCTCTGTATCCATCTGTCACAACAACACTGGGATCACCATGTACAGTTCCCATCTCTATATCGATCTGTCAGACCAACACTGGGAGCACCATGTACAGTTCCCATCTCTGTATCCATCTGTCACACCAACACTGGGATCACCATGTACAGTTCCCATCTCTATATCGATCTGACAGACCAACACTGGGATCACCATGTACAGTTCCCATCTGCGTATCCATCCATCACACCAACACTGGGATCACCATGTACAGTTCCCATCTCTGTATCCATCCCTCACACCAACTCTGGGATCACCATGTACAGTTCCCATCTCTGTATCCATCTGTCACAACAACACTGGGATCACCATGTACAGTTCCCATCTCTATATCGATCTGTCAGACCAACACTGGGAGCACCATGTACAGTTCACATCTCTGTATCCATCTGTCACACCAACACTGGGATCACCATGTACAGTTCCCATCTCTATGTCGATCTGTCACACCAACACTGGGATCACCATGTACTGTTCCCATCTCTGTATCCATCCATCACACCAACACTGGGAGCACAATGTACAGTTCCCATCTCTGTATCCATCCGTCACACCAACACTGGGATCACCGTGTACAGTTCCCATCTCTGAACCGATCTGTCACACCGACATTGGGAGCACCATATACTGTTCCCATCTCGGTATCCATCCATCACAACAAAAACTGGGATCACCATCAACAGTTCCCATCTCTTTATCCATCTGTCACACCAACACTGGGATCACCATGTACAGTTCCCATCTCTATATCGATCTGTCAGACCAACACTGGGATCACCATGTACAGTTCCCATCTCTGTATCCATCAGTCACACCAACACTGGGATCACCATGTACAGTTCACATCTCTGTATCCATCTGTCACACCAGAACGGAGATCACCATGTACAGTTCCCATCTCTATATCGATCTGACAGACCAACACTGGGAGCACCAGGTACAGTTCACATCTCTATCAATCTGTCACACCAACACTGGGATCACCATGTACAGTTCTCATCTGTGTATCCATCCGTCACACCCACACTGGGAGCACCATGTACAGTTCCTATCTCTGTATCCATTCATCACACCAGCACTGGTATCACCATGTACAGTTCCCATCTCTATATCGATCTGTCACACCAACACTGGGATCACCATGTACAGTTCCCATCTCTGTATCCACCCGTCACACCAACATTGGGAGCACAATGTACAGTTCCCATCTCTATATCCATCCGTCACAATTACACTGAGATCACCATGTACAGTTCACATCTCTATATCGATCTGTCACACCAACACTGGGAGCACCATGTACAGTTCACATCTCTATATCGATCTGTCACACCAACACTGGGATCACCATGTACAGTTCCCATTTGCGTATCCATCCATCACACCCACACTGGGAGCACCATGTACAGTTCCTATCTCTGTATCCATTCATCACACCAGCACTGGTATCACCATGTACAGTTCCCATCCCTATATCCATCTGTCACACCAGCACTGGATCACCATGTACAGTTCCCATCTCGATATCCATCCGTCACACCAACACGGGGCGCACCATGTACACTTCCCATCTCTGTATCCATCTGTCACACCAACACTGGGATCACCATGTACAGTTCCCATCTCTATATCGATCTGTCACACCAGCACTGGGATCACCATGTACAGTTTCCATCTCTGTATCCATCTGTCACACCAGCACTGGATCACCATGTACAGTTCCCATCTCTACATTGATCTGTCACACCAACACTGGATCACCATGTACAGTTCCCATCTCTGTATTCATCTGTCACACCAGCACTGGGATCACCATGTACAGCTCCCATCTCTATATCGATCTGTCACACCAACACTGGGAGCACCATGTACAGTTCACATCTCTGTATCCATCTGTCACACCAGAACTGAGATCACCATGTACAGATCCCATCTCTATATCAATCTTTCACACCAACACTGGGATCACCATGTACAGTTCCCATCTCTGTATCCATCCCTCACACCAACTCTGGGATCACCATGTACAGTTCCCATCTCTGTATCCATCTGTCACAACAACACTGGGATCACCATGTACAGTTCCCATCTCTATATCGATCTGTCAGACCAACACTGGGAGCACCATGTACAGTTCCCATCTCTGTATCCATCTGTCACACCAACACTGGGATCACCATGTACAGTTCCCATCTCTATATCGATCTGACAGACCAACACTGGGATCACCATGTACAGTTCCCATCTGCGTATCCATCCATCAGACCAACACTGGGATCAGCATGTACAGTTCTCATCTCTGTATCCATCTGTCACACCCACACTGGGAGCACCATGTACAGTTCCCATCTCTGTATCCATCTGTCACACCCACACTGGGAGCACCATGTACAGTTCCCATCTCTATATCGATCTGTCAGACCAACACTGGGAGCACCATGTACAGTTCCCATCTCTGTATCCATCTGTCACACCAACACTGGGATCACCATGTACAGTTCCCATCTCTATATCGATCTGACAGACCAACACTGGGATCACCATGTACAGTTCCCATCTGCGTATCCATCCATCACACCAACACTGGGATCACCATGTACAGTTCCCATCTCTGTATCCATCCCTCACACCAACTCTGGGATCACCATGTACAGTTCCCATCTCTGTATCCATCTGTCACAACAACACTGGGATCACCATGTACAGTTCCCATCTCTATATCGATCTGTCAGACCAACACTGGGAGCACCATGTACAGTTCCCATCTCTGTATCCATCTGTCACACCAACACTGGGATCACCATGTACAGTTCCCATCTCTATATCGATCTGACAGACCAACACTGGGATCACCATGTACATTTCCCATCTGCGTATCCATCCATCACACCAACACTGGGATCACCATGTACAGTTCTCATCTCTGTATCCATCTGTCACACCCACACTGGGAGCACCATGTACAGTTCCCATCTCTGTATCCATCTGTCACACCCACACTGGGAGCACCATGTACAGTTCCCATCTCTGTATCCATTCATCACACTAGCACTGGTATCACCATGTACAGTTCCCATCCCTATATCGATATGTCACACCAACACTGTGAGCACCATGTACAGTTCACATCTCTGTATCCATCTGTCACACCAGAACTGAGATCACCATGTATAGATCCCATCTCTATATCAATCTTTCACACCAACACTGGGATCACCATGTACAGTTCCCATCTCTGTATCCATCCCTCACACCAACACTGGGATCACCATGTACAGTTCCTATCTGCGTATCCATCCGTCACACCCACAGTGGGAGCACAATGTACAGTTCCCATCTCTGTATCCATCTGTCACACCAACACTGGGATCACCATGTACAGTTCCCATCTCTATATCGATCTGTCACACCAACACTGTGAGCACCATGTACAGTTCACATCTCTGTATCCATCTGTCACACCAGCACTGGATCACCATGTACAGTTCCCTTCTCTGTATCCATCCGTCACACCAACACTGGGAGCACCGTGTACAGTTCACATCCCTGTATCCATCTGTCACACCAGAACTGAGATCACCATGTACAGATCCCATCTCTATATCAATCTGGCACACCAACACTGGGAGCACCATGTACAGTTCCCATCTCTGTATCCATCCATCACACCAACACTGGGATCATCATGTACAGTTCCACTCTGTATCCATCGGTCACACCAGCACTGGTATAACCATGATCAGTACCCATCTCAATATTGATCTGTCACACCAACACTGAGATCACCATGTACAGTTCCCATCTCTGTATCCATTTGTCACACCAGCACAGGGAGCACAATGTACAGTTCCCATCTCTGTATCCATCCATTACACCAACACTGGGATCACCATGTACAGTTCCCATCTCTATATCGATCTGGCACACCAACACTGGGATCACCATGTACTGTTCCCATCTCTGTATCCATCCATCACACCAACACTGGGATCACCATGTACAGTTCACATTTCTGTATCCATCTGTCACTCGAACACTGGGAGCACAATGTACAGTTCCCATCTCTGCATCCATCCATCACAACAGCAATGGGATCACCATGTACATTTCCCATCTCTATATTGATCTGTCACACCAACACTGGGAGCACCATGTACAGTTATCATCTCTGTATTCATCTGTCACACCAGCACTGGGTGCACGATGTACAGTTCCCATCTCTGTATCCATCCATCACACCAACACCGGGAGCACCATGTACATTTCCCATCTCTGTATTCATCCACCACACCAGCACTGGGATCAACATGTACAGTACCCATCTCTATATCGATCTGTCACACCAACACGGATCAACATGTACAGTTCACATCTCTGTATCCATCTCTCACACCAGAACTGAGATCACCATGTACAGTTCCCATTTGCGTATCCATCCATCACACCCACACTGGGAGTCCCATGTACAGTTCCTATCTCTGTATCCATTCATCACACCAGCACTGGTATCACCATGTACAGTTCCCATCCCTATATCCATCTGTCACACCAGCACTGGATCACCATGTACAGTTCCCATCTCTATATCCATCCGTCACACCAACACGGGGCGCACCATGTACAGTTCCCATCTCTGTATCCATCCGTCACACCAACACTGGGATCACCATGTACAGTTCCCATCTCTGTATCCATCTGTCACACCAGCACTGGATCACCATGTACAGTTCCCATCTCTATATCCATCCGTCACACCAACACTGGAGCACCATGTACAGTTCCCATCTCTGTATCCATCTGTCACACCAACACTGGGAGCAGCATGTACAGTTCCCATCTCTATATCGATCTGTCACACCAGCACTGGGATCACCATGTACAGTTCCCATCTCTGTATCCATCTGTCACACCAGCACTGGATCACCATGTACAGTTCCCATCTGCGTATCCATCCATCATACCAACACTTGGATCACCATGTACAGTTCTCATCTATGTATCCATCCGTCACACCCACACTGGGAGCACCATGTACAGTTCCTATCTCTGTATCCATTCATCACACCAGCACTGGTATCACCATGTACAGTTCCCATCCCTATATCGATCTGTCACACCAACACTGTGAGCACCATGTACAGTTCCCATCTCTGTATCCATCTGTCACACCAGAACTGAGATCACCATGTGTAGATCCCATCTCTATATCAATCTGTCACACCAACACTGGGATCACCATGTACAGTTCCCATCTCTGTATCCATCCCTCACACCAACACTGGGATCACCATGTACAGTTCCTACCTGTGTATCCATCCGTCACACCCACAGTGGGAGCACCATGTACAGTTCCCATCTCTGTATCCATCTGTCACACCAACACTGGGAGCACCATGTACAGTTCACATCTCTGTATCCATCTGTCACACCAGCACTGGATCACCATGTACAGTTCCCATCTCTATATCCATCCGTCACACCAACACTGGGAGCACCATGTACAGTTCCCATCTCTGTATCCATCCGTCACACCAACACTGGGAGCACCATGTAAAGTTCACATCTCTGTATCCATCTGTCACACCAGCACTGGATCACCATGTACAGTTCCCATCTCCATATTGATCTGTCACACCAGCACTGGGATCACCATGTACAGTTCCCATCTCTGTATCCATCCCTCACACCAACACTGGGATCACCATGTACAGTTCCCATCTCTATATCCATCCCTCACACCCACACTGGGAGCACCATGTACAGTTCCCATCTCTATATCCATCCCTCACACCCACACTGGGATCACCATGTACAGTTCCCATCTCTATATCGATCTGTCAGACCAACACTGGGAGCACCATGTACAGTTCACATCTCTGTATCCATCTGTCACACCAACACTGGGATCACCATGTACAGTTCCCATCTCTGTATCGATCCATCAGACCAACACTGGGAGCACCATGTACAGTTCACATCTCTGTATCCATCTGTCACACCAACACTGGGATCACCATGTACAGTTCCCATCTCTATGTCGATCTGTCACACCAACACTGTGATCACCATGTACAGTTCCCATCTCTGTATCCATCTGTCACACCAACACTGGGAGCACCATGTACAGTTCCCTTCTCTGTATCCATCCATCACACCAACACTGGGAGCACCATGTACAGTTCCCTTCTCTGTATCCATCCATCAGACCAACACTGGGATCACCATGTACAGTTCACATCTCTGTATCCATCCATTACACCAACACTGGGATCAACATGATCAGTTCCCATCTCTATATCGATCTGACAGACCAACACTGGGATCACCATGTACAGTTCCCATCTCTATGTCGATCTGTCACACCAACACTGTGATCACCATGTACAGTTCCCATCTCTGTATCCATCTGTCACACCAACACTGGGATCACCATGTACAGTTCCCATCTCTATATCGATCTGTCAGACCAACACTGGGAGCACCATGTACAGTTCACATCTCTGTATCCATCTGTCACACCAACACTGGGATCACCATGTACAGTTCCCATCTCAATATTGATCTGTCACACCAACACTGAGATCACCATGTACAGTTCCCATCTCTGTATCCATCCCTCACACCAACACTGGGATCACCATGTACAGTTCCCATCTCTATATCCATCCCTCACACCCACACTGGGAGCACCATGTACAGTTCCCATCTCTATATCCATCCCTCACACCCACACTGGGATCACCATGTACAGTTCCCATCTCTATATAGATCTGTCAGACCAACACTGGGAGCACCATGTACAGTTCACATCTCTGTATCCATCTGTCACACCAACACTGGGATCACCATGTACAGTTCCCATCTCTGTATCGATCCATCAGACCAACACTGGGAGCACCATGTACAGTTCACATCTCTGTATCCATCTGTCACACCAACACTGGGATCACCATGTACAGTTCCCATCTCTATGTCGATCTGTCACACCAACACTGTGATCACCATGTACAGTTCCCATCTCTGTATCCATCTGTCACACCAACACTGGGAGCACCATGTACAGTTCCCTTCTCTGTATCCATCCATCACACCAACACTGGGAGCACCATGTACAGTTCCCTTCTCTGTATCCATCCATCAGACCAACACTGGGATCACCATGTACAGTTCACATCTCTGTATCCATCCATTACACCAACACTGGGATCAACATGATCAGTTCCCATCTCTATATCGATCTGACAGACCAACACTGGGATCACCATGTACAGTTCCCATCTCTATGTCGATCTGTCACACCAACACTGTGATCACCATGTACAGTTCCCATCTCTGTATCCATCTGTCACACCAACACTGGGATCACCATGTACAGTTCCCATCTCTATATCGATCTGTCAGACCAACACTGGGAGCACCATGTACAGTTCACATCTCTGTATCCATCTGTCACACCAACACTGGGATCACCATGTACAGTTCCCATCTCTGTATCGATCCATCAGACCAACACTGGGAGCACCATGTACAGTTCACATCTCTGTATCCATCTGTCACACCAACACTGGGATCACCATGTACAGTTCCCATCTCAGTATCCATCTGTCACACCAACACAGGGATCACCATGTACTGTTCCCATCTCTGTATCCATCCATCACACCAACACTGGGAGCACAACGTACAGTTCCCATCTCTGTATCCATCCGTCACACCAACACTGGGATCACCGTGTACAGTTCCCATCTCTGAACCGATCTGTCACACCGACATTGGGAGCACCATATACTGTTCCCATCTCGGTATCCATCCATCACAACAACACTGGGATCACCATCAACAGTTCCCATCTCTGTATCCATCTGTCACACCAACACTGGGATCACCATGTACAGTTCCCATCTCTGTATCGATCCATCAGACCAACACTGGGAGCACCATGTACAGTTCACATCTCTGTATCCATCAGTCACACCAACACAGGGATCACCATGTACAGTTCACATCTCTGTATCCATCTGTCACACCAGAACGGAGATCACCATGTACAGTTCCCATCCATATATCAATCTGTCACACCAACACTGGGAGCACCATGTACAGTTCCCATCTCTATATCCATCAGTGACACCAACACTGTGATCACCATGTACAGTTTCCATCTTTATATCGATCTGACAGACCAACACTGGGAGCAACATGTACAGTTCACATCTCTATCGATCTGTCACACCAACACGGGGATCACCATGTACAGTTCCCATCTCTGTATCGATCCATCAAACCAACACTGGGAGCACCATGTACAGTTCCCAACTCTGTATCCATCCATCACACCAATACTGGGATCACCATGTACAGTTCCCAACTCTGTATCCATCCATCACACCAATACTGGGATCACCATGTACAGTTCTCATCTGTGTATCCATCTGTCACACCCACACTGGGAGCACCATGTACAGTTCCTATCTCATTATCCATTCATCACTCCAGCACTGAGATCACCATGTACAGTTCCCATCTCTGTATCCATCTGTCTCACCAACACTGGGAGCACGACGTACAGTTCACATCTCTGTATCCATCTGTCACACCAGAACTGAGATCACCATGTACAGTTCCCATCTCTGTATCCATCTATCACACCAGCACTGGGATCATCATGTACAGCTCCCATCTCAGTATCCATCCGTCACACCAACACTGGGTTCACCATGTACAGTTCTCATCTATGTATCCATCCGTCACACCCACACTGAGATCACCATGTACAGTTCCCATCCCTATATGGAACTGTCACACCAACACTGTGAGCACCATGTACAGTTCACATCTCTGTATCCATCTGTCACACCAACACCGGGATCATCATGTACAGTACCCATCTCAATATTGATCTGTCACACCAACACTGAGATCACCATGTACAGTTCCCATCTCTATATCCATCCATTACACCAACACTGGGAGCACCATGTACAGTTCCCATCTCTGTATCCATCCGTCACACCAACAGTGGGAGCACCATGTACAGTTCACATCTCTGTATCCATCTTTCACACCAGCACTGGATCACCATGTACAGTTCCCATCTCCATATTGATCTGTCACACCAGCACTGGGATCACCATATACAGTTCACATCTCTGTATCCATCCATCACACCAGCACTGGGATCAGCATGTACAGTTCCCATCTCTGTATCCATCCATCACACCAGCACTGGGATCAGCATGTACAGTTCCCATCTCTGTATCCATCCATCACACCAGCACTGGGATCACCATGTACAGTTCCCATCTCTGTATCCATCCATCACACCAGCACTGGGATCAGCATGTACAGTTCCCATCTCTGTATCCATCCATCACACCAGCACTGGTATCACCATGTACAGTTCCAATCTCAATATTGATCTGTCACACCAACACTGAGATCACCATGTACAGTTCCCATCTCTGTATCCATCCCTCACACCAACACTGGGATCACCATGTACAGTTCCCATCTCTATATCCATCCCTCACACCCACACTGGGATCACCATGTACAGTTCCCATCTCTATATCGATCTGTCAGACCAACACTGGGAGCACCATGTACAGTTCACATCTCTGTATCCATCTGTCACACCAACACTGGGATCACCATGTACAGTTCCCATCTCTGTATCGATCCATCAGACCAACACTGGGAGCACCATGTACAGTTCACATCTCTGTATCCATCTGTCACACCAGAACTGAGATCACCATGTGTAGATCCCATCTCTATATCAATCTGTCACACCAACACTGGGATCACCATGTACAGTTCCCATCTCTGTATCCATCCCTCACACCAACACTGGGATCACCATGTACAGTTCCTATCTGTGTATCCATCCGTCACACCCACAGTGGGAGCACCATGTACAGTTCCCATCTCTGTATCCATCTGTCACACCAACACTGGGAGCACCATGTACAGTTCCCTTCTCTGTATCCATCCATCACACCAACACTGGGAGCACCATGTACAGTTCCCTTCTCTGTATCCATCCATCAGACCAACACTGGGATCACCATGTACAGTTCACATCTCTGTATCCATCCATTACACCAACACTGGGATCACCATGTACAGTTCACATCTCTGTATCCATCCATCACACCAACACTGGGATCACCATGTACAGTTCACATCTATGTATCCATCCATCACACCAACACTGGGATCACCATGTACAGTTCACATCTCTGTATCCATCCATTACACCAACACTGGGATCACCATGTACAGTTCACATCTCTGTATCCATCCATCACACCAACACTGGGATCACCATGTACAGTTCACATTTCTGTATCCATCTGTCACTCCAACACTGGGAGCACAATGTACAGTTCCCATCTCTGCATCCATCCATCACAACAGCAATGGGATCACCATGTACATTTCCCATCTCTATATTGATGTGTCACACCAACACTGGGAGCACCATGTACAGTTATCATCTCTGTATTCATCTGTCACACCAGCACTGGGTGCACGATGTACAGTTCCCATCTCTGTATCCATCCATCACACCAACACCGGGAGCACCATGTACATTTCCCATCTCTGTATTCATCCACCACACCAGCACTGGGATCAACATGTACAGTTCCCATCTCTATATCGATCTGTCACACCAACACGGATCAACATGTACAGTTCACATCTCTGTATCCATCTGTCACACCAGAACTGAGATCACCATGTACAGTTCCCATCTCTATATCGATCTGTCACACCAACACTGGGATCACCATGTACAGTTCCCATTTGCGTATCCATCCATCACACCCACACTGGGAGCACCATGTACAGTTCCTATCTCTGTATCCATTCATCACACCAGCACTGGTATCACCATGTACAGTTCCCATCCCTATATCCATCTGTCACACCAGCACTGGATCACCATGTACAGTTCCCATCTCTATATCCATCCGTCACACCAACACGGGGCGCACCATGTACAGTTCCCATCTCTGTATCCATCCGTCACACCAACACTGAGATCACCATGTACAGTTCCCATCTCTATATCGATCTGTCACACCAGCACTGGGATCACCATGTACAGTTCCCATCTCTGTATCCATCTGTCACACCAGCACTGGATCACCATGTACAGTTCCCATCTCTACATTGATCTGTCACACCAACACTGGGAGCACCATGTACAGTTCCCATCTCTGTATTCATCTGTCACACCAGCACTGGGATCACCATGTACAGCTCCCATCTCTATATCGATCTGTCACACCAACACTGGGAGCACCATGTACAGTTCACATCTCTGTATCCATCTGTCACACCAGAACTGAGATCACCATGTACAGATCCCATCTCTATATCAATCTTTCACACCAACACTGGGATCACCATGTACAGTTCCCATCTCTGTATCCATCCCTCACACCAACTCTGGGATCACCATGTACAGTTCCCATCTCTGTATCCATCTGTCACAACAACACTGGGATCACCATGTACAGTTCCCATCTCTATATCGATCTGTCAGACCAACACTGGGAGCACCATGTACAGTTCCCATCTCTGTATCCATCTGTCACACCAACACTGGGATCACCATGTACAGTTCCCATCTCTATATCGATCTGACAGACCAACACTGGGATCACCATGTACAGTTCCCATCTGCGTATCCATCCATCACACCAACACTGGGATCACCATGTACAGTTCTCATCTATGTATCCATCTGTCACACCCACACTGGGAGCACCATGTACAGTTCCTATCTCTGTATCCATTCATCACACCAGCACTGGTATCACCATGTACAGTTCCCATCCCTATATCGATCTGTCACACCAACACTGTGAGCACCATGTACAGTTCACATCTCTGTATCCATCTGTCACACCAGAACTGCGATCACCATGTATAGATCCCATCTCTATATCAATCTGTCACACCAACACTGGGATCACCATGTACAGTTCCCATCTCTGTATCCATCCGTCACACCAACACTGGGAGCACCATGTACAGTTCCCATCTCTGTATCCATCTGTCACACCAACACTGGGAGCAGCATGTACAGTTCCCATCTCTGTATCCATCTGTCACACCAGCACTGGATCACCATGTACAGTTCCCATCTCTACATTGATCTGTCACACCAACACTGGGAGCAACATGTACAGTTCCCATCTCTGTATCGATCTGTCACACCAACACTGGGAGCACCATGTACAGTTCACATCTCTGTATCCATCTGTCACACCAGAACTGAGATCACCATGTACAGATCCCATCTCTATATCAATCTGTCACACCAACACTGGGATCACCATGTACAGTTCACATCTCTATATCAATCTTTCACACCAACACTGGGATCACCATGGACAGTTCCCATCTCTGTATCCATCCCTCACACCAACTCTGGGATCACCATGTACAGTTCCCATCTCTGTATCCATCTGTCACACCAACACTGGGATCACCATGTACAGTTCCCATCTCTATATCGATCTGTCAGCCCAACACTGGGAGCACCATGTACAGTTCCCATCTCTGTATCCATCTGTCACACCAACACTGGGATCACCATGTACAGTTCCCATCTCTATATCGATCTGACAGACCAACACTGGGATCACCATGTACAGTTCCCATCTGCGTATCCATCCATCACACCAACACTGGGATCACCATGTACAGTTCTCATCTATGTATCCATCTGTCACACCCACACTGGGAGCACCATGTACAGTTCCTATCTCTGTATCCATTCATCACACCAGCACTGGTATCACCATGTACAGTTCCCATCCCTATATCGATCTGTCACACCAACACTGTGAGCACCATGTACTGTTCACATCTCTGTATCCATCTGTCACACCAGAACTGAGATCACCATGTATAGATCCCATCTCTATATCAATCTGTCACACCAACACTGGGATCACCATGTACAGTTCCCATCTCTGTATCCATCCGTCACACCAACACTGGGAGCACCATGTACAGTTCCCATCTCTGTATCCATCTGTCACACCAACACTGGGAGCAGCATGTACAGTTCCCATCTCTGTATCCATCTGTCACACCAGCACTGGATCACCATGTACAGTTCCCATCTCTACATTGATCTGTCACACCAACACTGGGAGCACCATGTACAGTTCCCATCTCTGTATCGATCTGTCACACCAACACTGGGAGCACCATGTACAGTTCACATCTCTGTATCCATCTGTCACACCAGAACTGAGATCACCATGTACAGATCCCATCTCTATATCAATCTGTCACACCAACACTGGGATCACCATGTACAGTTCACATCTCTATATCAATCTTTCACACCAACACTGGGATCACCATGGACAGTTCCCATCTCTGTATCCATCCCTCACACCAACTCTGGGATCACCATGTACAGTTCCCATCTCTGTATCCATCTGTCACACCAACACTGGGAGCACCATGTACAGTTCCCATCTCTATATCGATCTGTCAGACCAACACTGGGAGCACCATGTACAGTTCCCATCTCTGTATCCATCTGTCACACCAACACTGGGATCACCATGTACAGTTCCCATCTCTATATCGATCTGACAGACCAACACTGGGATCACCATGTACAGTTCCCATCTGCGTATCCATCCATCACACCAACACTGGGATCACCATGTACAGTTCTCATCTATGTATCCATCTGACACACCCACACTGGGAGCACCATGTACAGTTCCTATCTCTGTATCCATTCATCACACCAGCACTGGTATCACCATGTACAGTTCCCATCTCTATATCGATCTGTCACACCAACACTGGGATCACCATGTACAGTTCCCATCTCTGTATCCACCCGTCACACCAACATTGGGAGCACAATGTACAGTTCCCATCTCTATATCCATCCGTAACAATTACACTGAGATCACCATGTACAGTTCACATCTCTATATCCATCCGTCACACCAACACTGGGATCACCATGTACTGTTCCCATCTCTGTATCCATCTGTCACACCAGCACTGGATCACCATGTACAGTTCCCATCTCTATATCCATCCGTCACACCAACACTGGGAGCACCATGTACAGTTCCGATCTCTGTATCCATCTGTCACACCAACACTGGGAGCAGCATGTACAGTTCCCATCTCTATATCGATCTGTCACAATTACACTGAGATCACCATGTACAGTTCACATCTCTATATCGATCTGTCACACCAACACTGGGAGCACCATGTACAGTTCCCATCTCTGTATCCATCTGTCTCACCAACACTGGGAGCACCATGTACAGTTCCCATCTCTGTATCCATCCGTCACACCAGCACTGGGAGCACCATGTATATGTCACATCTCTGTATCCATCCCACACACCAACACTGGGTTCACCATGTACAGTTCTCATCTATGTATCCATCCGTCACACCCACACTGAGATCACCATGTACAGTTCCCATCCCTATATGGAACTGTCACACCAACACTGTGAGCACCATGTACAGTTCACATCTCTGTATCCATCTGTCACACCAACACCGGGATCATCATGTACAGTACCCATCTCAATATTGATCTGTCACACCAACACTGAGATCACCATGTACAGTTCCCATCTCTATATCCATCCATTACACCAACACTGGGAGCACCATGTACAGTTCCCATCTCTGTATCCATCCGTCACACCAACACTGGGAGCACCATGTACAGTTCACATCTCTGTATCCATCTTTCACACCAGCACTGGATCACCATGTACAGTTCCCATCTCCATATTGATCTGTCACACCAGCACTGGGATCAGCATGTACAGTTCCCATCTCTGTATCCATCCATCACACCAGCACTGGTATCACCATGTACAGTTCCCATCTCAATATTGATCTGTCACACCAACACTGAGATCACCATGTACAGTTCCCATCTCTGTATCCATCCCTCACACCAACACTGGGATCACCATGTACAGTTCCCATCTCTATATCCATCCCTCACACCCACACTGGGAGCACCATGTACAGTTCCCATCTCTATATCCATCCCTCACACCCACACTGGGATCACCATGTACAGTTCCCATCTCTATATCGATCTGTCAGACCAACACTGGGAGCACCATGTACAGTTCACATCTCTGTATCCATCTGTCACACCAACACTGGGATCACCATGTACAATTCCCATCTCTGTATCCATCTGTCACACCAACACTGGGAGCACCATGTACAGTTCCCATCTCTGTATCGATCCATCAGACCAACACTGGGAGCACCATGTACAGTTCACATCTCTGTATCCATCTGTCACACCAGAACTGAGATCACCATGTGTAGATCCCATCTCTACATCAATCTGTCACACCAACACTGGGATCACCATGTACAGTTCCCATCTCTGTATCCATCCCTCACACCAACACTGGGATCACCATGTACAGTTCCTATCTGTGTATCCATCCGTCACACCCACAGTGGGAGCACCATGTACAGTTCCCATCTCTGTATCCATCTGTCACACCAACACTGGGAGCACCATGTACAGTTACCTTCTCTGTATCCATCCATCACACCAACACTGGGAGCACCATGTACAGTTCCCTTGTCTGTATCCATCTATCAGACCAACACTGGGATCACCATGTACAGTTCACATCTCTGTATCCATCCATTACACCAACACTGGGATCACCATGTACAGTTCACATCTCTGTATCCATCCATCACACCAACACTGGGATCACCATGTACAGTTCACATCTCTGTATCCATCCATCACACCAACACTGGGATCACCATGTACAGTTCACATCTCTGTATCCATCCATTACACCAACACTGGGATCACCATGTACAGTTCCCATCTCTGTATCGATCCATCAGACCAACACTGGGAGCACCATGTACAGTTCACATCTCTGTATCCATCTTTCACACCAACACTGGGATCACCATGTACAGTTCCCATCTCAATATTGATCTGTCACACCAACACTGGGATCACCATGTACAGTTCACATCTCTGTATCCATCCATCACACCAACACTGGGATCACCATGTACAGTTCACATTTCTGTATCCATCTGTCACTCCAACACTGGGAGCACAATGTACAGTTCCCATCTCTGCATCCATCCATCACAACAGCAATGGGATCACCATGTACATTTCCCATCTCTATATTGATCTGTCACACCAACACTGGGAGCACCATGTACAGTTATCATCTCTGTATTCATCTGTCACACCAGCACTGGGTGCACGATGTACAGTTCCCATCTCTGTATCCATCCATCACACCAACACCGGGAGCACCATGTACATTTCCCATCTCTGTATTCATCCACCACACCAGCACTGGGATCAACATGTACAGTTCCCATCTCTATATCGATCTGTCACACCAACACGGATCAACATGTACAGTTCACATCTCTGTATCCATCTGTCACACCAGAACTGAGATCACCATGTACAGTTCCCATCTCTATATCGATCTGTCACACCAACACTGGGATCACCATGTACAGTTCCCATTTGCGTATCCATCCATCACACCCACTCTGGGAGCACCATGTACAGTTCCTATCTCTGTATCCATTCATCACACCAGCACTGGTATCACCATGTACAGTTCCCATCCCTATATCCTTCTGTCACACCAGCACTGGATCACCATGTACAGTTCCCATCTCTATATCCATCCGTCACACCAACACGGGGCGCACCATGTACAGTTCCCATCTCTGTATCCATCCGTCACACCAACACTGAGATCACCATGTACAGTTCCCATCTCTATATCGATCTGTCACACCAGCACTGGGATCACCATGTACAGTTCCCATCTCTGTATCCATCTGTCACACCAGCACTGGATCACCATGTACAGTTCCCATCTCTACATTGATCTGTCACACCAACACTGGGAGCACCATGTACAGTTCCCATCTCTGTATTCATCTGTCACACCAGCACTGGGATCACCATGTACAGCTCCCATCTCTATATCGATCTGTCACACCAACACTGGGAGCACCATGTACAGTTCACATCTCTGTATCCATCCCTCACACCAACTCTGGGATCACCATGTACAGTTCCCATCTCTGTATCCATCTGTCACAACAACACTGGGATCACCATGTACAGTTCCCATCTCTATATCGATCTGTCAGACCAACACTGGGAGCACCATGTACAGTTCCCATCTCTGTATCCATCTGTCACACCAACACTGGGATCACCATGTACAGTTCCCATCTCTATATCGATCTGACAGACCAACACTGGGATCACCATGTACAGTTCCCATCTGCGTATCCATCCATCACACCAACACTGGGATCACCATGTACAGTTCTCATCTATGTATCCATCTGTCACACCCACACTGGGAGCACCATGTACAGTTCCTATCTCTGTATCCATTCATCACACCAGCACTGGTATCACCATGTACAGTTCCCATCCCTATATCGATCTGTCACACCAACACTGTGAGCACCATGTACAGTTCACATCTCTGTATCCATCTGTCACACCAGAACTGAGATCACCATGTATAGATCCCATCTATATATCAATCTGTCACACCAACACTGGGATCACCATGTACAGTTCCCATCTCTGTATCCATCCGTCACACCAACACTGGGAGCACCATGTACAGTTCCCATCTCTGTATCCATCTGTCACACCAACACTGGGAGCAGCATGTACAGTTCCCATCTCTGTATCCATCTGTCACACCAGCACTGGATCACCATGTACAGTTCCCATCTCTACATTGATCTGTCACACCAACACTGGGAGCACCATGTACAGTTCCCATCTCTGTATCGATCTGTCACACCAACACTGGGAGCACCATGTACAGTTCACATCTCTGTATCCATCTGTCACACCAGAACTGAGATCACCATGTACAGATCCCATCTCTATATCAATCTGTCACACCAACACTGGGATCACCATGTACAGTTCACATCTCTATATCAATCTTTCACACCAACACTGGGATCACCATGTACAGTTCCCATCTCTCTATCCATCCCTCACACCAACTCTGGGATCACCATGTACAGTTCCCATCTCTGTATCCATCTGTCACACCAACACTGGGATCACCATGTACAGTTCCCATCTCTATATCGATCTGTCAGACCAACACTGGGAGCACCATGTACAGTTCCCATCTCTGTATCCATCTGTCACACCAACACTGGGATCACCATGTACAGTTCCCATCTCTATATCGATCTGACAGACCAACACTGGGATCACCATGTACAGTTCCCATCTGCGTATCCATCCATCACACCAACACTGGGATCACCATGTACAGTTCTCATCTAAGTATCCATCTGTCACACCCACACTGGGAGCACCATGTACAGTTCCTATCTCTGTATCCATTCATCACACCAGCACTGGTATCACCATGTACAGTTCCCATCTGCGTATCCATCCATCACACCAACACTGGGATCACCATGTACAGTTCTCATCTATGTATCCATCTGTCACACCCACACTGGGAGCACCATGTACAGTTCCTATCTCTGTATCCATTCATCACACCAGCACTGGTATCACCATGTACAGTTCCCATCCCTATATCGATCTGTCACACCAACACTGTGAGCACCATGTACAGTTCACATCTCTGTATCCATCTGTCACACCAGAACTGAGATCACCATGTATAGATCCCATCTATATATCAATCTGTCACACCAACACTGGGATCACCATGTACAGTTCCCATCTCTGTATCCATCCGTCACACCAACACTGGGAGCACCATGTACAGTTCCCATCTCTGTATCCATCTGTCACACCAACACTGGGAGCAGCATGTACAGTTCCCATCTCTGTATCCATCTGTCACACCAGCACTGGATCACCATGTACAGTTCCCATCTCTACATTGATCTGTCACACCAACACTGGGAGCACCATGTACAGTTCCCATCTCTGTATCGATCTGTCACACCAACACTGGGAGCACCATGTACAGTTCACATCTCTGTATCCATCTGTCACACCAGAACTGAGATCACCATGTACAGATCCCATCTCTATATCAATCTGTCACACCAACACTGGGATCACCATGTACAGTTCACATCTCTATATCAATCTTTCACACCAACACTGGGATCACCATGTACAGTTCCCATCTCTCTATCCATCCCTCACACCAACTCTGGGATCACCATGTACAGTTCCCATCTCTGTATCCATCTGTCACACCAACACTGGGATCACCATGTACAGTTCCCATCTCTATATCGATCTGTCAGACCAACACTGGGAGCACCATGTACAGTTCCCATCTCTGTATCCATCTGTCACACCAACACTGGGATCACCATGTACAGTTCCCATCTCTATATCGATCTGACAGACCAACACTGGGATCACCATGTACAGTTCCCATCTGCGTATCCATCCATCACACCAACACTGGGATCACCATGTACAGTTCTCATCTAAGTATCCATCTGTCACACCCACACTGGGAGCACCATGTACAGTTCCTATCTCTGTATCCATTCATCACACCAGCACTGGTATCACCATGTACAGTTCCCATCTCTATATCGATCTGTCACACCAACACTGGGATCACCATGTACAGTTCCCATCTCTGTATCCACCCGTCACACCAACATTGGGAGCACAATGTACAGTTCCCATCTCTATATCCATCCGTAACAATTACACTGAGATCACCATGTACAGTTCACTTCTCTATATCCATCCGTCACACCAACACTGGGATCACCATGTACAGTTCCCATCTCTGTATCCATCTGTCACACCAGCACTGGATCACCATGTACAGTTCCCATCTCTATATCCATCCGTCACACCAACACTGGGAGCACCATGTACAGTTCCCATCTCTGTATCCATCTGTCACACCAACACTGGGAGCAGCATGTACAGTTCCCATCTCTATATCGATCTGTCACACCAGCACTGGGATCACCATGTACAGTTCCCATCTCTGTATCCATCTGTCACACCAGCACTGGATCACCATGTACAGTTCCCATCTCTACATTGATCTGTCACACCAACACTGGGAGCACCATGTACAGTTCCCATCTCTGTATTCATCTGTCACACCAGCACTGGGATCACCATGTACAGCTCCCATCTCTATATCAATCTTTCACACCAACACTGGGATCACCATGTACAGTTCCCATCTCTGTATCCATCCCTCACACCAACTCTGGGATCACCATGTACAGTTCCCATCTCTGTATCCATCTGTCACAACAACACTGGGATCACCATGTACAGTTCCCATCTCTATATCGATCTGTCAGACCAACACTGGGAGCACCATGTACAGTTCCCATCTCTGTATCCATCTGTCACACCAACACTGGGATCACCATGTACAGTTCCCATCTCTGTATCCATCTGTCACACCAACACTGGGATCACCATGTACAGTTCCCATCTCTATATCGATCTGACAGACCAACACTGGGATCACCATGTACAGTTCCCATCTGCGTATCCATCCATCACACCAACACTGGGATCACCATGTACAGTTCTCATCTATGTATCCATCTGTCACACCCACACTGGGAGCACCATGTACAGTTCCTATCTCTGTATCCATTCATCACACCAGCACTGGTATCACCATGTACAGTTCCCATCTCTATATCGATCTGTCACACCAACACTGAGCACCATGTACAGTTCACATCTCTGTATCCATCTGTCACACCAGAACTGAGATCACCATGTATAGATCCCACCTCTATATCAATCTGTCACACCAACACTGGGATCACCATGTACAGTTCCCATCTCTGTATCCATCCCTCTCACCAACACTGGGATCACCATGTACAGTTCCTATCTGCGTATCCATCCGTCACACCCACAGTGGGAGCACCATGTACAGTTCCCATCTCTATATCAATCTGTTACACCAACACTGGGAGCACCATGTACAGTTCACATCTCTGTATCCATCTGTCACACCAGCACTGGATCACCATGTACAGTTCCCATCTCTATATCCATCCGTCACAGCAACACTGGGATCACCATGTACAGTTCCCATCTCTGTATCCATCCGTCACACCAACACTGGGATCACCATGTACAGTTCCCATCTCTGTATCCATCTGTCACACCAGCACTGGATCACCATGTACATTTCCCATCTCTATATCCATCCGTCACACCAACACTGGGAGCAGCATGTACAGTTCCCATCTCTATATCGATCTGTCACACCAGCACTGGGATCACCATGTACAGTTCCCATCTATATCCATCTGTCACACCAACACTGGGATCACCATGTACAGTTCCCATCTCTGTATCCATCTGTCACACCAACACTGGGATCACCATGTACAGTTCCCATCTCTGTATCCATCTGTCACACCAACACTGGGATCACCATGTACAGTTCCCATCTCTATATCGATCTGTCAGACCAACACTGGGAGCACCATGTACAGTTCCCATCTCTGTATCCATCTGTCACACCAACACTGGGATCACCATGTACAGTTCCCATCTCTATATCGATCTGACAGACCAACACTGGGATCACCATGTACAGTTCCCATCTCTATATCCATCCATCACACCAACACTGGGATCACCATGTACAGTTCTCATCTATGTATCCATCTGTCACACCCACACTGGGAGCACCATGTACAGTTCTCATCTCTGTATCCATCTGTCACACCAACACTGGGATCACCATGTACAGTTCCTATCTCTGTATCCATTCATCACACCTGCACTGGTATCACCATGTACAGTTCCCATCTCTATATCGATCTGTCACACCAACACTGGGATCACCATGTACAGTTCCCATCTCTGTATCCACCCGTCACACCAACACTGGGATCACCATGTACAGTTCCTATCTGCGTATCCATCCGTCACACCCACAGTGGGAGCACCATGTACAGTTCCCATCTCTATATCAATCTGTTACACCAACACTGGGAGCACCATGTACAGTTCACATCTCTGTATCCATCTGTCACACCAGCACTGGATCACCATGTACAGTTCCCATCTCTATATCCATCCGTCACACCAACACTGGGATCACCATGTACAGTTCCCATCTCTGTATCCATCCGTCACACCAACACTAGGATCACCATGTACAGTTCCCATCTCTGTATCCATCTGTCACACCAGCACTGGATCACCATGTACATTTCCCATCTCTATATCGATCTGACAGACCAACACTGGGATCACCATGTACAGTTCCCATCTCTATATCCATCCATCACACCAACACTGGGATCACCATGTACAGTTCTCATCTATGTATCCATCTGTCACACCAACACTGGGATCACCATGTACAGTTCCTATCTCTGTATCCATTCATCACACCAGCACTGGTATCACCATGTACAGTTCCCATCCCTATATCGATCTGTCACACCAACACTGTGAGCACCATGTACAGTTCACATCTCTGTATCCATCTGTCACACCAGAACTGAGATCACCATGTATAGATCCCATCTCTATATCAATCTGTCACAACAACACTGGGATCACCATGTACAGTTCACATCTCTATATCAATCTTTCACACCAACACTGGGATCACCATGTACAGTTCCCATCTCTGTATCCATCCCTCACACCAACTCTGGGATCACCATGTACAGTTCCCATCTCTGTATCCATCTGTCACACCAACACTGGGATCACCATGTACAGTTCCCATCTCTATATCGATCTGTCAGACCAACACTGGGAGCACCATGTACAATTCCCATCTCTGTATCCATCTGTCACACCAACACTGGGATTACCATGTACAGTTCTCATCTATGTATCCATCTGTCACACCCACACTGGGAGCACCATGTACAGTTCCTATCTCTGTATCCATTCATCACACCAGCACTGGTATCACCATGTACAGTTCCCATCTCTATATCGATCTGTCACACCAACACTGGGATCACCATGTAGAGTTCCCATCTCTGTATCCACCCGTCACACCAACATTGGGAGCACAATGTACAGTTCCCATCTCTATATCCATCCGTAACAATTACACTGAGATCACCATGTACAGTTCACATCTCTATATCCATCCGTCACACCAACACTGGGATCACCATGTACAGTTCCCATCTCTGTATCCATCTGTCACACCAGCACTGGATCACCATGTACAGTTCCCATCTCTATATCCATCCGTCACACCAACACTGGGAGCACCATGTACAGTTCCCATCTCTGTATCCATCTGTCACACCAACACTGGGAGCAGCATGTACAGTTCCCATCTCTATATCGATCTGTCACACCAGCACTGGGATCACCATGTACAGTTCCCATCTCTGTATCCATCTGTCACACCAGCACTGGATCACCATGTACAGTTCCCATCTCTACATTGATCTGTCACACCAACACTGGGAGCACCATGTACAGTTCCCATCTCTGTATTCATCTGTCACACCAGCACTGGGATCACCATGTACAGCTCCCATCTCTATATCAATCTTTCACACCAACACTGGGATCACCATGTACAGTTCCCATCTCTGTATCCATCCCTCACACCAACTCTGGGATCACCATGTACAGTTCCCATCTCTGTATCCATCTGTCACAACAACACTGGGATCACCATGTACAGTTCCCATCTCTATATCGATCTGTCAGACCAATACTGGGAGCACCATGTACAGTTCCCATCTCTGTATCCATCTGTCACACCAACACTGGGATCACCATGTACAGTTCCCATCTCTATATCGATCTGACAGACCAACACTGGGATCACCATGTACAGTTCCCATCTGCGTATCCATCCATCACACCAACACTGGGATCACCATGTACAGTTCTCACCTATGTATCCATCTGTCACACCCACACTGGGAGCACCATGTACAGTTCCTATCTCTGTATCCATTCATCACACCAGCACTGGTATCACCATGTACAGTTCCCATCCCTATATCGATCTGTCACACCAACACTGTGAGCACCATGTACAGTTCACATCTCTGTATCCATCTGTCACACCAGAACTGAGATCACCATGTATAGATCCCACCTCTATATCAATCTGTCACACCAACACTGGGATCACCATGTACAGTTCCCATCTCTGTATCCATCCCTCACACCAACACTGGGATCACCATGTACAGTTCCTATCTGCGTATCCATCCGTCACACCCACAGTGGGAGCACCATGTACAGTTCCCATCTCTATATCAATCTGTTACACCAACACTGGGAGCACCATGTACAGTTCACATCTCTGTATCCATCTGTCACACCAGCACTGGATCACCATGTACAGTTCCCATCTCTATATCCATCCGTCACACCAACACTGGTATCACCATGTACAGTTCCCATCTCTGTATCCATCCGTCACACCAACACTGGGATCACCATGTACAGTTCCCATCTCTGTATCCATCTGTCACACCAGCACTGGATCACCATGTACATTTCCCATCTCTATATCCATCCGTCACACCAACACTGGGAGCAGCATGTACAGTTCCCATCTCTATATCGATCTGTCACACCAGCACTGGGATCACCATGTACAGTTCCCATCTCTGTATCCATCTGTCACACCAACACTGGGATCACCATGTACAGTTCCCATCTCTGTATCCGTCTGTCACACCAACACTGGGATCACCATGTACAGTTCCCATCTCTGTATCCATCTGTCAAACCAACACTGGGATCACCATGTACAGTTCCCATCTCTATATCGATCTGTCAGACCAACACTGGGAGCACCATGTACAGTTCCCATCTCTGTATCCATCTGTCACACCAACACTGGGATCACCATGTACAGTTCCCATCTCTATATCGATCTGACAGACCAACACTGGGATCACCATGTACAGTTCCCATCTCTATATCCATCCATCACACCAACACTGGGATCACCATGTACAGTTCTCATCTATGTATCCATCTGTCACACCCACACTGGGAGCACCATGTACAGTTCTCATCTCTGTATCCATCTGTCACACCAACACTGGGATCACCATGTACAGTTCCTATCTCTGTATCCATTCATCACACCAGCACTGGTATCACCATGTACAGTTCCCATCTCTATATCGATCTGTCACACCAACACTGGGATCACCATGTACAGTTCCCATCTCTGTATCCACCCGTCACACCAACATTGGGAGCACAATGTACAGTTCCCATCTCTATATCAATCTGTTACACCAACACTGGGAGCACCATGTACAGTTCACATCTCTGTATCCATCTGTCACACCAGCACTGGATCACCATGTACAGTTCCCATCTCTATATCCATCCGTCACACCAACACGGGGAGCACCATGTACAGTTCCCATCTCTGTATCCATCCGTCACACCAACACTGGGATCACCATGTACAGTTCCCATCTCTGTATCCATCTGTCACACCAGCACTGGATCACCATGTACAGTTCCCATCTCTACATTGATCTGTCACACCAACACTGGGAGCACCATGTACAGTTCCCATCTCTGTATTCATCTGTCACACCAGCACTGGGATCACCATGTACAGCACCCATCTCTATATCAATCTTTCACACCAACACTGGGATCACCATGTACTGTTCCCATCTCTGTATCCATCTGTCACAACAACACTGGGATCACCATGTACAGTTCCCATCTCTGTATCCATCTGTCACAACAACACTGGGATCACCATGTACAGTTCCCATCTCTATATCGATCTGTCAGACCAACACTGGGAGCACCATGTACAGTTCCCATCTCTGTATCCATCTGTCACACCAACACTGGGATCACCATGTACAGTTCCCATCTCTATATCGATCTGACAGACCAACACTGGGATCACCATGTACAGTTCCCATCTGCGTATCCATCCATCACACCAACACTGGGATCACCATGTACAGTTCCCATCCCTATATCGATCTGTCACACCAACACTGTGAGCACCATGTACAGTTCACATCTCTGTATCCATCTGTCACACCAGAACTGAGATCACCATGTATAGATCCCATCTCTATATCAATCTGTCACACCAACACTGGGATCACCATGTACAGTTCCCATCTCTGTATCCATCCCTCACACCAACACTGGGATCACCATGTACAGTTCCTATCTGCGTATCCATCCGTCACACCCACAGTGGGAGCACCATGTACAGTTCCCATCTCTATATCAATCTGTTACACCAACACTGGGAGCACCATGTACAGTTCACATCTCTGTATCCATCTGTCACACCAGCACTGGATCACCATGTACAGTTCTCATCTCTATATCCATCCGTCACACCAACACGGGGAGCACCATGTACAGTTCCCATCTCTGTATCCATCCGTCACACCAACACTGGGATCACCATGTACAGTTCCCATCTCTGTATCCATCTGTCACACCAGCACTGGATCACCATGTACATTTCCCATCTCTATATCCATCCGTCACACCAACACTGGGAGCAGCATGTACAGTTCCCATCTCTATATCGATCTGTCACACCAGCACTGGGATCACCATGTACAGTTCCCATCTCTATATCCATCTGTCACACCAACACTGGGATCACCATGTACAGTTCCCATCTCTGTATCCATCTGTCACACCAACACTGGGATCACCATGTACAGTTCCCATCTCTGTATCCATCTGTCACACCAACACTGGGATCACCATGTACAGTTCCCATCTCTATATCGATCTGTCAGACCAACACTGGGAGCACCATGTACAGTTCCCATCTCTGTATCCATCTGTCACACCAACACTGGGATCACCATGTACAGTTCCCATCTCTATATCGATCTGACAGACCAACACTGGGATCACCATGTACAGTTCCCATCTCTATATCCATCCATCACACCAACACTGGGATCACCATGTACAGTTCTCATCTATGTATCCATCTGTCACACCCACACTGGGAGCACCATGTACAGTTCTCATCTCTGTATCCATCTGTCACACCAACACTGGGATCACCATGTACAGTTCCTATCTCTGTATCCATTCATCACACCAGCACTGGTATCACCATGTACAGTTCCCATCTCTATATCGATCTGTCACACCAACACTGGGATCACCATGTACAGTTCCCATCTCTGTATCCACCCGTCACACCAACATTGGGAGCACAATGTACAGTTCCCATCTCTATATCAATCTGTTACACCAACACTGGGAGCACCATGTACAGTTCACATCTCTGTATCCATCTGTCACACCAGCACTGGATCACCATGTACAGTTCCCATCTCTATATCCATCCGTTACACCAACACGGGGAGCACCATGTACAGTTCCTATCTGCGTATCCATCCGTCACACCCACAGTGGGAGCACCATGTACAGTTCCCATCTCTATATCAATCTGTTACACCAACACTGGGAGCACCATGTACAGTTCACATCTCTGTATCCATCTGTCACACCAGCACTGGATCACCATGTACAGTTCCCATCTCTATATCCATCCGTCACACCAACACTGGGATCACCATGTACAGTTCCCATCTCTGTATCCATCTGTCACACCAGCACTGGATCACCATGTACATTTCCCATCTCTATATCCATCCGTCACACCAACACTGGGAGCAGCATGTACAGTTCCCATCTCTATATCGATCTGTCACACCAGCACTGGGATCACCATGTACAGTTCCCATCTCTATATCCATCTGTCACACCAACACTGGGATCACCATGTACAGTTCCCATCTCTGTATCCATCTGTCACACCAACACTGGGATCACCATGTACAGTTCCCATCTCTGTATCCATCTGTCACACCAACACTGGGATCACCATGTACAGTTCCCATCTCTATATCGATCTGTCAGACCAACACTGGGAGCACCATGTACAGTTCCCATCTCTGTATCCATCTGTCACACCAACACTGGGATCACCATGTACAGTTCCCATCTCTATATCGATCTGACAGACCAACACTGGGATCACCATGTACAGTTCCCATCTCTATATCCATCCATCACACCAACACTGGGATCACCATGTACAGTTCTCATCTATGTATCCATCTGTCACACCCACACTGGGAGCACCATGTACAGTTCTCATCTCTGTATCCATCTGTCACACCAACACTGGGATCACCATGTACAGTTCCTATCTCTGTATCCATTCATCACACCAGCACTGGTATCACCATGTACAGTTCCCATCTCTATATCGATCTGTCACACCAACACTGGGATCACCATGTACAGTTCCCATCTCTGTATCCACCCGTCACACCAACATTGGGAGCACAATGTACAGTTCCCATCTCTATATCCATCCGTCACAATTACACTGAGATCACCATGTACAGTTCACATCTCTATATCGATCTGTCACACCAACACTGGGAGCACCATGTACAGTTCTCATCTATGTATCCATCTGTCACACCCACACTGGGAGCACCATGTACAGTTCCTATCTCTGTATCCATTCATCACACCAGCACTGGGATCACCATGTACAGTTCCCATCCCTATATCGATCTGTCACACCAACACTGTGAGCACCATGTACAGTTCACATCTCTGTATCCATCTGTCACACCAGAACTGAGATCACCATGTATAGATCCCATCTCTATATCAATCTGTCACACCAACACTGGGATCACCATGTACAGTTCCCATCTCTGTATCCATCCCTCACACCAACACTGGGATCACCATGTACAGTTCCTATCTGCGTATCCATCCGTCACACCCACAGTGGGAGCACCATGTACAGTTCCCATCTCTATATCAATCTGTTACACCAACACTGGGAGCACCATGTACAGTTCACATCTCTGTATCCATCTGTCACACCAGCACTGGATCACCATGTACAGTTCCCATCTCTATATCTATCCGTCACACCAACACGGGGAGCACCATGTACAGTTCCCATCTCTGTATCCATCTGTCACACCAACACTGGGATCACCATGTACAGTTCCCATCTCTGTACCCATCTGTCACACCAGCACTGGATCACCATGTACAGTTCCCATCTCTATATCCATCCGTCACACCAACACTGGGAGCACCATGTACAGTTCACATCTCTGTATCCATCTGTCACACCAACACTGGGATCACCATGTACAGTTCCCATCTCTGTATCCATCTGTCACACCAACACTGGGAGCAGCATGTACAGTTCCCATCTCTGTATCCATCAGTCACACCAACACTGGATCACCATGTACAGTTCCCATCTCTATATCCATCTGTCACACCAGCACTGTGATCACCATGTACAGTTCCCATCTCTACATTGATCTGTCACACCAACACTGGGAGCACCATGTACAGTTCCCATCTCTGTATTCATCTGTCACACCAGCACTGGGATCACCATGTACAGCTCCCATCTCTATATCGATCTGTCACACCAACACTGGGAGCACCATGTACAGTTCACATCTCTGTATCCATCTGTCACACCAACACTGGGATCACCATGTACAGCTCCCATCTCTATATCGATCTGTCACACCAACACTGGGAGCACCATGTACAGTTCACATCTCTATATCGATCTGTCACACCAACACTGGGATCACCATGTACAGTTCCCATCTCTGTATCCATCTGTCACACCAGAACTGAGATCACCATGTACAGATCCCATCTCTATATCAATCTTTCACACCAACACTGGGATCACCATGTACAGTTCCCATCTCTGTATCCATCCCTCACACCAACTCTGGGATCACCATGTACAGTTCCCATCTCTGTATCCATCTGTCACACCAACACTGGGATCACCATGTACAGTTCCCATCTCTATATCGATCTGACAGACCAACACTGGGATCACCATGTACAGTTCCCATCTCTATATCGATCTGACAGACCAACACTGGGATCACCATGTACAGTTCTCATCTATGTATCCATCCGTCACACCCACACTGGGAGCACCATGTACAGTTCCTATCTCTGTATCCATTCATCACACCAGCACTGGTATCACCATGTACAGTTCCCATCCCTATATCGATCTGTCACACCAACACTGTGATCACCATGTACAGTTCCCATCCCTATATCGATCTGTCACACCAACACTGGGAGCACCATGTACAGTTCACATCTCTGTATCCATCCGTCACACCAACATTGGGATCACCATGTACAGTTCCCATCTCTGTATCCATCCCTCACACCAACACTGGGATCACCATGTACAGTTCCTATCTGTGTATCCATCCGTCACACCCACAGTGGGAGCACCATGTACAGTTCCCATCTCTGTATCCATCTGTCACACCAACACTGGGAGCACCATGTACAGTTCCCATCTCTGTATCCATCCCTCACACCAACACTGGGATCACCATGTACAGTTCCTATCTGTGTATCCATCCGTCACACCCACAGTGGGAGCACCATGTACAGTTCTCATCTCTGTATCCATCTGTCACACCAACACTGGGATCACCATGTACAGTTCACATCTCTGTATCCATCTGTCACACCAGCACTGGATCACCATGTACAGTTCCCATCTCTATATCCATCCGTCACACCAACACGGGGAGCACCATGTACAGTTCCCATCTCTGTATCCATCCGTCACACCAACACTGGGAGCACCATGTACAGTTCACATCTCTGTATCCATCTGTCACACCAGCACTGGATCACCATGTACAGTTCCCATCTCTACATTGATCTGTCACACCAGCACTGGGATCACCATGTACAGTTCCCATCTCTGTATCCATCTGTCACACCAACACTGGGAGCACCATGTACAGTTCCGAACTCTGTATCCATCCCTCACACCAACACTGGGATCACCATGTACAGTTCCCATCTCTGTATCGATCTGTCAGACCAACACTGGGATCACCATGTACAGTTCCCATCTGCGTATCCATCCATCACACCAACACTGGGATCACCATGTACAGTTCCCATCTCTATATCGATCTGACAGACCAACACTGGGAGCACCATGTACAGTTCACATCTCTGTATCCATCTTTCACACCAACACTGGGAGCACCATGTACAGTTCCCATCTCTGTATCCATCTGTCACACCAACACTGGGATCACCATGTACAGTTCCCATCTCTATATCGATCTGACAGACCAACACTGGGATCACCATGTACAGTTCCCATCTGCGTATCCATCCATCACACCAACACTGGGATCACCATGTACAGTTCTCATCTATGTATCCATCTGTCACACCCACACTTGGAGCACCATATACAGTTCCCATCTCTGTATCCATTCATCACACCAGCACTGGTATCACCATGTACAGTTCCCATCCCTATATCGATCTGTCACACCAACACTGTGAGCACCATGTACAGTTCACATCTCTGTATCCATCTGTCACACCAGAACTGAGATCACCATGTATAGATCCCATCTCTATATCAATCTGTCACACCAACACTGGGATCACCATGTACAGTTCCCATCTCTGTATCCATCCCTCACACCAACACTGGGAGCACCATGTACAGTTCACATCTCTGTATCCATCCGTCACACCAGCACTGGGAGCACCATGTACAGTTCCCAACTCTGTATCCATCCCTCACACCAACTCTGGGATCACCATGTACAGTTCCCATCTCTGTATCGATCTGTCAGACCAACACTGGGAGCACCATGTACAGTTCCCATCTCTGTATCGATCTGTCAGACCAACACTGGGAGCACCATGTACAGTTCCCATCTCTGTATCCATCTGTCACATCAACACTGGGATCACCATGTACAGTTCCCATCTCTATATCGATCTGACAGACCAACACTGGGAGCACCATGTACAGTTCACATCTCTGTATCCATCTTTCACACCAACACTGGGAGCACCATGTACAGTTCCCATCTCTGTATCCATCTGTCACACCAACACTGGGATCACCATGTACAGTTCCCATCTCTATATCGATCTGACAGACCAACACTGGGATCACCATGTACAGTTCCCATCTGCGTATCCATCCATCACACCAACACTGGGATCACCATGTACAGTTCTCATCTATGTATCCATCTGTCACACCCACACTGGGAGCACCATGTACAGTTCCTATCTCTGTATCCATTCATCACACCAGCACTGGTATCACCATGTACAGTTCCCATCCCTATATCGATCTGTCACACCAACACTGTGAGCACCATGTACAGTTCACATCTCTGTATCCATCTGTCACACCAGAACTGAGATCACCATGTATAGATCCCATCTCTATATCAATCTGTCACACCAACACTGGGATCACCATGTACAGTTCCCATCTCTGTATCCATCCCTCACACCAACACTGGGAGCACCATGTACAGTTCCCATCTCTGTATCCATCCGTCACACCAACACTGGGATCACCATGTACAGTTCCCATCTCTGTATCCATCTGTCACACCAGCACTGGATCACCATGTACAGTTCCCATCTCTATATCCATCCGTCACACCAACACTGGGAGCACCATGTACAGTTCACATCTCTGTATCCATCTGTCACACCAACACTGGGATCACCATGTACAGTTCCCATCTCTGTATCCATCTGTCACACCAACACTGGGAGCAGCATGTACAGTTCACATCTCTATATCGATCTGTCACACCAGCACTGGGATCACCATGTACAGTTCCCATCTCTATATCCATCTGTCACACCAGCACTGGGAGCACCACGTACAGTTCCCATCTCTGTATCCATCTGTCACACCAGCACTGGGAGCACCACGTACAGTTCCCATCTCTGTATCCATCTGTCATACCTGCACTGGATCACCATGTACAGTTCCCATCTCTACATTGATCTGTCACACCAACACTGGGATCACCATGTACAGTTCACATCTCTGTATCCATCTGTCACACCAGCACTGGGATCACCATGTACAGCTCCCATCTCTATATCGATCTGTCACACCAACACTGTGAGCACCATGTACAGTTCACATCTCTGTATCCATCTGTCACACCAGAACTGAGATCACCATGTACAGATCCCATCTCTATATCGATCTGTCACACCAACACTGGGATCACCATGTACAGTTCCCATCTCTGTATCCATCCCTCACACCAACTCTGGGATCACCATGTACAGTTCCCATCTCTGTATCCATCTGTCAGACCAACACTGGGAGCACCATGTACAGTTCCCATCTCTGTATCCATCTGTCACACCAACACTGGGATCACCATGTACAGTTCCCATCTCTATATCGATCTGACAGACCAACACTGGGATCACCATGTACAGTTCCCATCTGCGTATCCATCCATCACACCAACACTGGGATCACCATGTACAGTTCTCATCTATGTATCCATCCGTCACACCCACACTGGGAGCACCATGTACAGTTCCTATCTCTGTATCCATTCATCACACCAGCACTGGGATCACCATGTACAGTTCCCATCTCTGTATCCATCCCTCACACCAACACTGGGATCACCATGTACAGTTCCTATCTGTGTATCCATCCGTCACACCCACAGTGGGAGCACCATGTACAGTTCCCATCTCTGTATCCATCTGTCACACCAACACTGGGAGCACCATGTACAGTTCACATCTCTGTATCCATCTGTCACACCAGCACTGGATCACCATGTACAGTTCCCATCTCTATATCCATCCGTCACACCAACACGGGGAGCACCATGTACAGTTCCCATCTCTGTATCCATCCGTCACACCAACACTGGGAGCACCATGTACAGTTCACATCTCTGTATCCATCTGTCACACCAGCACTGGATCACCATGTACAGTTCCCATCTCTACATTGATCTGTCACACCAGCACTGGGATCACCATGTACAGTTCCCATCTCTGTATCCATCCGTCACACCAACACTGGGAGCACCATGTACAGTTCCCAACTCTGTATCCATCCCTCACACCAACTCTGGGATCACCATGTACAGTTCCCATCTCTGTATCGATCTGTCAGACCAACACTGGGAGCACCATGTACAGTTCACATCTCTGTATCCATCTGTCACACCAACACCGGGAGCACGACGTACAGTTCACATCTCTGTATCCATCCATCACACCAGCACTGGTATCACCATGTACAGTTCCCATCTCTATATTGATCTGTCACACCAATACTGGGATCACCATGTACAGTTCCCATCTCTGTATCCATCAGTCACACCAACACTGGGATTACCTTGTACAGTTCCCATCTCTGTATCCATCCATCACACCAGCACTGGGATCACCATGTACAGTTCCCATCTCTATGTCGATCTGTCACACCAACACTGTGATCACCATGTACAGTTCCCATCTCTGTATCCATCTGTCACACCAGCACAGGGAGCAGAATGTACAGTTCCCATCTCTGTATCCATCTGTCACACCAACACTGGGATCACCATGTACAGTTCCCATCTCTATATCGATCTGACAGACCAACACTGGGAGCACCATGTACAGTTCACATCTCTATCAATCTGTCACACCAACACTGGGATCACCATGTACAGTTCCCATCTCTATATCGATCTGTCACACCAACACTGGGAGCACAATGTACAGTTCCCATCTCTATATCCATCCGTCACAATTACACTGAGATCACCATGTACAGTTCACATCTCTGTATCCATCTGTCACACCAGAACGGAGATCACCATGTACAGTTCACATCTCTATATCGATCTGTCACACCAACACTGGGAGCACGACGTACAGTTCACATCTCTGTATCCATCTGTCACACCAGCACTGGATCACCATGTACAATTCCCATCTCTATATTGATCTGTCCCACTAAGATTGGGAGCACCATGTACAGTTCACATCTCTGTATCCATCTGTCACACCAGCACTGGGAGCACCATTGATGCTGATGGAGATCCAGAATGTGACAGCCTGTCAAGTGATAGTCAACTCTATCTCTTCCCCTCATAATTTTAAATTCCTCTATCAAATCCCCTGCAACCTTCTAAACTCCAAAGAAGAAAGACCTAACTTGATCAACCTTTCTCTGTAACTTAGGTGCTGATACCCAGGTAACATTCTAGTAAATCTCCTCTGTACTCTATTTTGCTGACATCTTTCCTATTATTTGGTGACCAGAACTGTGCACAATACTCCAACTTTGATCTTACCAATGCCTTGTACAATTTTAACATTACACCCCAACTCCTATACTCAATGTTCTGCTTTATAAAGGCCAGCATACCAAAAGCTTTCTTCACCACCCTATCCACATGAGATTCCACCTTCAGGGTACTATGCACCATTATTCCTAGATCACTCTGTTCTGCTGCATTCTTCAATGCCCAACCATTAACCATCTATGTCCTATTTGGATTAGTCCTACCAAAATGTAGCACCTCATGCTTATCAGCATTAAACTCCATCTGCCACCTGTCAGCCAACTCTTCTAACTGTCCTAAATCTCTGCAAGCTGTGAAAACCTACTTCATTATCCACAACACCACCTATCTTAGTATCATCTGCCTACTTACTAATCCAATTTGTAAAGGGTGCAGAATTTCATGAAAAGAACCCCTCACTACAACCAACTGTTAAGCAAGGGGGTGGATCAATCATGCTTTGGGCTTGTGTTGCAGCCAGTGGCACGGGGAACATTTCACTGGTAGAGGGAAGAATGAATTCAATTAAATACCAGCAAATTCTGGAAGCAAACAACACACCATCTGTAAAAAAGCTGAAAATGAAAAGAGGATGGCTTCTACAACAGGATAATGATCCTAAACACACCTCAAAATCCACAGTGGACTACAAGAGGCGCAAGCTGAAGGTTTTGCCATGGCCCTCACAGTCCCCCAACCTAAACATCAAAAATCTGTGCATAGACCTCAAAAGAGCAGTGCATGCAAGACAGCCCAAGAATCTTACAGAACAGGGAAAGCTTGATGCAGTCTGCAAGAGAACTGTGACCTCTGAGATCTGTTTTCCAGCAAGACAGTGATCCCAGGTGTAGAGCCAATGCTACACAGGAATAGCTTAAAAACAAAGCTATGTCCTGGAGCAGCCAAGTGAGAGCCCAGACCTCAATCCAATTGAGAATGTGTGGTTGGAATTGAAAAGGGCTGTTCACTCACGATCCTCATGCAATCTGACAGAGCTTGAGCAGTTTTGTAAAGAACAGGGAAATTTTGCAGTGTCCAGATGTGCAAAGCTGATACAGACCTAGCCACACAGACTCAAGGCTGTAATTGCTGGTTCATCTATTATATTTATATACACTGACTTGAGGTGGGTAAATACTTGGGCAAGCTATGTTTTTATTTGTAATTTAAATAAATCACTTTGTAGAGATTTGTCTTCACCTTGACGTGAAAGACTTCTGTTGATCAATGTCAAAAAAAAAAGCCAAATTAAATCCACTGTGAAACAGAAACCCTACAGCACAGTACAGGCCCTTTGGCCCACAAAGTTGTGCCAAATATGGCCCTACCTTAAATTACTAGGCTTACCCACAGCCCTCTACTTTTCTAAGCTCCATGTACCTATCCAAAAATCTCTTAAACGTTGTAAACTAGAACATGAAAACTCCTGGAGGGGGGGGGGCAAATACTTTTTAAAGACACTATACATGGGCTTTTGAGAGGTATGATCTGGGTGCAGATCAGATTGGCATGGACTAGACACGTACTGTGCGCTCTACATTTGACTAAGATTCAGTACCAAACTAACCATGTGGAAACATGGGTTTGTGCAAACCTATTCGGTAAACGGAATGACATACCGATATCTTTAACATCTCACATTGGAAACTAAGGTGAGCAGATACTAATTTTCTATAAACAGTCTCCATGAAACCATAATGTCAAATGATGTTGACATTGCATGCTTCCTCTCTCCACCACCCCGAGGAAAAGGAATTGGAACTGCAGTACTGGGCAGTTGACATGCTCAGTTCAGGAAGATTGGGGAAAGCAAGCAGTTGTTAACCATTTCCTCAGGGAGCTTAAATCCCAGGACAGAATCAGCTCATTTCAACAATAAACCCCTCTCCTGCGAAGTTTAATCTATTAAACTGTTGCAACAAATGAAAACTTTCCAAAGAAACCACAGTAAAATGCATACAACTTTATTATCAACAGTTAATGTCCGGTGTGGTCTGTTCCAGCTCAGCACTTCAATAAGGGAGTTACGGGTCAGCTCCAGTCAGCTTTCCCAAGACTTTCACTCTTGCAGCTTTCACCGACTCTCGGTAGATGCTGACTTGCTCCGAAGCAATCTTTTTCTAGGGAAAAGAAACAGCATCAAACCTTTCATGGATTGCAGCCTCCTGGGCAGAGACTGGATCAAGCAGATACAGACAACCATACACCTCTCTCTGTACAACTTCAACAACCTGATTACAGAAAGCTCCGGCAACTTAGAACTTTTATTTATTGACATACAGTGTGGAACAAGCCCTTCAAACCACGCCACCCAGCAACCCCCAATCTAATCCCAGCCTAATCATGGGACAATTTACAACGACCAGTTAACCTACTAACCAGGAGGCCTTTAGACTATGGGAGGAAACCAGAACACATGGAAGAAACTTTTGTGGTCGCAGGGAGGATGCACAAACTTTGTACGTGCAGAGGCAGGAAATGATCCTGGTTGCTAGTAACAGTGTGTGCTAACCACTACGCGACAGTGCCACCCGACATTTAGAATGCCAAAGGCCAAGTAAATAGATTGACCCTCTCACCAGGTACAACTTCAGCCAGTCCATCTCCAGCTTGAAGAACTCTTCCACTGTCAGATCCAATACATCCATTTTCAGTGCCAGGAATTCACAAGATGGAGAGTGACTTTGGTGTACTGCCCTTTTGGCAAGTTCAGAGGAAGAATTGAAATAAAACAAGACAGTTAGCCAGAGCTCACCATGAGCCATCTCATTAACACAGCAAGCAGCCATTTGCAGTCACCACACAGAACAAATCAATACCAGACCATATTAGAACAGTGTTGATTTGCCCATTTTATCCCATCCACAGTTGACATATATTGAGATGCAAAGAACCACTGACTGCATTGCTACACATCTGAACGTCACTGTTTGCAAGGAGGAAAACAACTGAGCACTCAGGAAACAAAGCAGAAAGAGGCCCATCTGCAAGTTGGAGTCAGAATAAACTGTGCTGTCTGGCCAGTTTATTCCTCCCCTGTTACAGGCCATGTTATAGTCAATAACCTACAGTGCCCTTTTGCTGAAAGTACTTACACAATTCATTTGAGAGCCTCGTGCCTTCATGCCCTCACTCAGCCAGCTAGCTCCAAATTCAAAGTCCCCCCCCCCCCCAACCATACCTCCTGCCTTAAACACAAGTTTATGGACATTTGCCAAGGGGAAAATAGTAACTAGATTCCTGGTAGTTTGTACATCTTCCAGTTCCCCAGCCTTCCCACTTCAAAATCCCATCCAGACAACATCCTGCAGGATCTCCTCTGCATCCTCTCCCATGCAATCTCATCCTTCCTCTGGTGAGAGCAGAACTGGACACAGGAACTCAGTTGTAGCCCAATGACCACTTGATGCGTGTGTACTTGCTTCCCTTCTCTCGAGCTTCATACTAACTACCTATTCTACCCATGCTGCTGCCTTCGATGATCCTGTCCAGCAGTACTTCAAGATTCCACTTGTATACATCCTGCAACTTGGGTCCCCAAACATACACCACCCCTTTGGTGCTGAAGGGAAGGAGGAATACAAGATGAAGCCTAGTAGCTGGGACAGAGAATACAACACCAAGGAGTTTACGGTACAGCTCCTCAAAACATTGATAGTATATTATTGATCTGATTGAAGCGTATAAAATTCTAAAGGGATTGGACAGGCAAGATGCAGGAAGATTGTTTCCGATGTTGGGGAAGTCCAGAACAAGGGGTCACAGTTTAAAGATATATATATATATTGAAGCCTTTTAGGACCGAGATGAGGAAAAACTTCCTCACACAGAGAGTGGTGAATCTGTGGAATTCTCTGCCACAGGAAACAGTCGAGGCTGGTTCATTGGCTATATTTAAGAGGGAGTTAGATATGGCCCTTGTGGCTAAAGGGATCAGGGGGTATGGAGAGAAAGCAGGTACAGAGTTCTGAGTTGGATGATCAGCCATGATCATACTGAATGGTGGTGCAGGCTCGAAGGGCTGAATGGCCTACTCCTGCACCTATTTTCTATGTTTCTATAACAATGTATCACAGCTTTTCAACATTATTGAGGTGGGGATAGGAATGAGGCAATTTTTTGTTGTTTTTTTTTTAATCATTTTGCCAATCAAGTAGCTGGCAGATCTTTCAAGACTGGTAGAACAGGTAAATGATAGATGAAAGTTAGTGCAGAAAATGGGAGGGGCATTGCGATTCAATGTCACTGGCAAGGCACAGAACAATTGAGATTTAATAATCACCAAAGTGATTATGCCAAATGCTCCAAGCACCAGCCAGACATCTACTGAAACAAGTTGTCTGTGGAACTAGAATAATACAGAACATTATTGGTTATGATACAGTGGGAAAAGCTTTTTACACACCATAATGAGGTGTTCCAGAAAGTGTCATGCATGCAGACAAGATGCAAGGGCTACAGCAAGGTACAGTAGATTGAAAGACACAAACCTGCTAAGTGAGATAGAAGTTGCCCATGTGAATATACAGCCCTTTTATCTCCTGCCCAGTGGAAAGGAGCAGAGAGCAAACAGGGGTGAGAGCCCTGAATTACATTGGCTGCTTTCGCCAAGGCAATGGGAAGTTAAGAATGAGTCAGTGGAGACAGGACAGGACAGATTTGTGTGCATTGGGATTGGGGAAACTCAGGAGCAGAAAACCCAAATAAGGGAGAAAAGTTAATTATCTGAAACACACTGTCCAGAAGGGTAGATGAAACAATTCTTATCAGCTTTGAGGCATAGCTGCAATGGGTGAAGAAAGGAAAACAAGTTAATTGGATGACCCTTTTAACATTCCTGTCGGCATGATAACCAAAAGGAAATGTCCTTTCCTACCCCAGTTCAATCCTATCTCACTTTCAGAGCTGGTGACAAGTTTATCCAATCCATACACATACCAGGGATCATCTTCAGGCTCCCAGCTTTCCAACTCCTTCAGACAGAAGAAGCACATAACAACATCCAGTTCATCCTCAGTTGGACAATGTAGAAAACCAGCCTTGGCCATCTCAAAGAAACAGATACAAGTATCATTGGTCATCTTATTTTCCAAGCTAACATTTGATTCTTCAGAGAATGATTAATTTTGCCTCTGCCATGTATTTGCCAGATAAAACTCAAGGTAAATGGAACTTTTGCCTGTCCTCATCACCTTCTCAGACCTCTTTCAATCAAAGTTGCCAAACGTATATTCTATGGGGAACTAAACGTTCCAGCATACAAGTGTGAAAGGCAAAATCAAGGGAGAAGACATGTTTTGATTAAAAAGGTCTTCATCTGATAAGGTAGGGACAGGAACTTCTGAATGAGCTGTAATGGAGAACTGACCTTGTTTTCAATCAGAAAGCAGAACAAAGTAGCAACAGGGAGATTTAAAGAGCATTAATAGTTTATCTTGTTCAGTTGAAGGCAGGAAGTTTTGTATGAGCTTTAGTGGAGAGCTCACCTTGTGGGCTGCAAGACAGGAGATGGAGTAGAGCAATCCAACTGGCTAGCTTGTGAAGAGGATAGCCAATCAAAAGGCAAGTCAAGTCAGGAGGACACTGCACAAGGAATAGTTGCTGAGCTTTAGCAAGAGGAGCCTGGGCAAAGGAAACAAGCCCTGAGTAGTCCTTTACAAACTTTAGTGTAATTACAATGTAGTTAAGGCTGTGGCATGCTCCTCCTACAGGTTGTGGGACATCGGGCAGACCCCATGAGCGTCACAGACAAGAAGTTTGAGGTGGTCACACACAAGGTATATCACTGGCAGAAGGAGTGACATTTACTGTGCGACAGCAGTACATAAAAACTGCAAGAAATGAACAAAATCAAATGAAGTACAGGCTGCAGCCAGCTTGGTGGCCACAGGAAAGGCAGACAGTGCAGGGTCTCCCTATGGCCATTCACCCATACCAATACTGGGTGGAAGGAGTGGGAATTATCATTCTGGGCACTGCACGGCAGCAGCAACCTCTGGCACTGAGAGCACCTCTGAAGTTCAGAGGTTCAGATAGCAATCGGCAACTTGACAATTATAGGAAAAGATGGGAGATTCTGTTGCTACAAAAGAGAAACAGGGTCAGGGGTCTCTCGGAGTGACTGCAAAACTTTCCCAAAAGGGAGGGTGAGCAGCCAGAGGTCACAGTGCACATTGAAAGAGGGATGTCCTGTGCAGTGAGCATAGGCAGTTAGGAAAGAACCTAAACAGCAAGACTCAAGGGTAGTGATGTCTGTGTTACTGAGGGTAGAATAGAAATATTGCTCAGATGAATGTGTGGCTGAGGAGTTGGGGGTGCCAGGGATTCAAGCCCTTTGGTCATTGAGACACCTTCTTGGGAAGGGGTGACCTGTACAAGAGATGGGTTGCACCTAGACTGGAGGGAAACCAGTAACCTGGCTGGGACATTTGTTGGTGCTACTCAGGATAATTTAAACTAGAGTGGCAGGATGTGGGCCCTGAGCAGTGGAGAGGATGGTGTGATATCAGGAGATAGTACTGTAGCCAATGAGAGCGAGTTTAGTCATCAGGGTACACAGGAGGAATGGGAGAGCTAAGACCATTTGTTCAAACTTCATTTCTTTCGATACAAGTGGCTTAACAGGTGAGGTGGGTGAACTCTGTGCGCATTGGCTCTGAAGACCGAGGCGACATCCACACTAGACCAGATAATTTTGAAAACGCCGGTTTCACGTAAAAACGATAGGCATCCATACCAAGCGTTTTTGAAAATACCTCCATCCACATTAAAACAGGTATTTGGGTGAATCACTGGGCATGCGCAGGACACATCTACAGAAAACAAGCAACACGTTTGGTGTTGAAACTCGCAGTTAAAGTTCACGTTTGTGCCGTTACAGACTAGAAAAACTTAAAATTGCTAAACGATGAATAGCTGTTTGCTCTCATGCAGGAGCACTTAAAACTAAAAAAAAACAACAAATATTGGAGTGTATGAGCGCAACCAACAGGGAGTTCACGGACAGTATGACCCAGCTGACGATGAACATTGAAAAACTGACTAACTGCTGCATTAATAAAGCACTTTGTGAAATGTATAAAACATGTCTGCATCAGTGTTATCTTGTATTTCCATACAATGTTACATTAGGCTGTTACACATCTATCGTCAGAGAAGTACTTGCATAAATAGGTAAACCACCTTCATACGAGCAAGGACAGAAAACATGGCAAAGTGAGTATATTTATTCAGTAAGTTATGGGTCAAAGTACTTGGTGAGTACATTTCTAACTCTTCTGGCTTCAGTCTCGTTGCTGTCTGTTTTAAAATTGTTAGGCTGTGTGGGGGTTTGCGTTAGGGAAAACAATGAAATGCCGCCATGTGTTTTGGCACGTCATGACAGCGTTTTTAGAAATCTCCGGTTACCCCATCCACATTACTCCTGCACAAGCGGCATTTTCAAAATTACACACTCTGGGGGGTGTTTTAGAAAAGCTTGTGGCGACCCATTTCCTGGCACATCCGAACCGGCTCACAATTAGCCAGCTTTCCAGCTAAGGGAGATAGCCTACGGGGGTTTGCGAGCACAGAGCTTTGGAGCCTATGCGCTACCGGGGGGGCAGGTTGAGGGAGGCTTAAAAGTGAGGCTGGGGATTTCGAATAAAGTTTTTCCTTCGACTGCAGTTACCGACTCCGTGTCGTAATTTTAGCGCTGCACGTAGCACACCGCTACAAGCTCTGTTTTCAGGGGAGGAAAACGCCGTTTCAGTGTGGACAGAGGATCAAAACGAAGAGAAAGAGCTTTGGTTATGAATTTATCCAGTCTAGTGTAGACATAGCCTGACTTTCCGAGCACTAACAGAAGCATTGTGAGGACTGCAGCTGAAATGTTCTCGGATTCAGAAGCTACAGGCATGACAAGTTTGCAGGGAAGAGGGGAAATTTCCCCTTCTTGATGGAAGAATATAACAATGGTTCTTGGAGAGGATATTGTTGGGAGATCATCCGGTGATGTCAAATAGGTAAACCATAGAATTATGAAAGGGAAAGTCACTGGCATTTACAAGAATTAGAGCAGATATGCTGCTGACAGTTGTAAACTTAATTGATAGGATTAGTGGGAGATTTTAAAACTTCCCCGATGTTGACTGTGCGAACCATACTGCAAAACAGAGTGGAATTTGTGAAGTGTGTCCAAGAAGGCTTCCTTTCTCAATATAGAGAAGGGGTGAAACTGGGTCCACTTCTTACCAATGAGATAGGCCAAGTGAAAATCTTGTCAGTAAGGACTTTGGGGCCAGTGATAATTCTATTAGTTTTAAAATAGCTATGGAGAAGTAATGACAGGTAATATCCCCAAATTGGGGCAGAGTCAATTTTAGAGCCATTACACAGTATTCTTGCAGAGGCTGGTAGGGACACAAGTCACAGGGAACCGAGTGTCAAGCAGGGCTTTTGAAGTGTGATGCCAAGAGCGCAAGGCCTGCATGTTCCTGTCAAAGTGAAGGGCAAGGCGAGCAGAGTTCAAGAATGCTGACGGACAAGCCATAACAAACCATACTAAATCTATCCTGCACGTCAACAGCAATGCCCCTCTTCCTGATACCGAATTCTTTCTATGGCTATGGATCAAATGCAGCAGGCAGGACTAGCCCAGTATGGGCAACATTCCTATGCTGACTAAGGGCCTGTTTCCAGGCTGTCGGACTATATCAATAGTCTGAAGAAATTATTGAAGGATCATCCAGTGAGGCTTTGTGTGGAATTGAGACACAAGAGGGATGGTCACTTTATTGGCATTGTACTATCATCTCCACGTATAGTCCATAGAAATTCAAGAAACAAGTGCAGATATTGCAGGAAGTTACAAGAATAATAGGGTTGTCAGAGTGGTGATTTAAAGTTTCCTAATAGACAACAGGACTGCCACGTTACACAATTAGATGGGGTAAGAATCGTTTAGAAATGTTTGCTCAGGCAATATGGGTCCTACAAGGCAAAGATTGGCTTATCCTTGGGAAATGAAGCTGGATAAGTGACTGAGGGATCCGTGGAGGAGCATGTTGGGACCATCGTTCTATTGATTTATGGAAGGGGCAAATACATTAACATCCAAAATGCACCAGAAGAGGCATGTGGATAACAAAGGGTTAGACTCTAAACTTTAGAGAAATCTGGCATGAACTCAGACAAATGGAGCTAGCTCACATGCGAAGCCTGGACTAACTGGGCTGAAGGGCTCATTTCTGTGTTGTATAACCAATACACAAATGAAGTGATCATAATTAGTGAAGGGTAGTTGTGCTGAATCAAATGCAAGACATGGGAGAAAATAGTAGTTCCATGCATTACAGTGCTCAAAGAGGACAGTCTCTTGCTTAGATATTAAAATAGAATATGTAAAAAATACAGATGAATGACTCTTGATTAGAGGTTAAAAAATAAAGAGCACTGGAAGGGAATTAAACAGATAATATGGTTGCTAGCAGAAAAAAAATTATTTTTCATAGGTATTAAACTGCCAGATCAAGAGGCAATTAACATTCACAAACAAGTAAGAGTTTGTATTAGAACATTACTGTGTAGGACAGTGGACATTTGAACTAGCTCACCAATAAGAATCAGTGGCAATTTTGTAAAAGATGATAATCTGAGGCAATCAGCCATCAAGATCACAAATATACATTTAAGGATACTACATTCAATTCTGTTTAAATCAGAAACAGACTTCACCATTACAAGCCAGCCGAATATTTTAAACTAGAGGATGCTAATTTTCTCATCCTCAGGATGAATCCTACTAATGCAGTATTTCCAATTAACCAAATTAAATAACAACTTCAGCTTCTTTACTAACTGCCTGTTTATTTCTCCCAGCCCAGCAAGGACAGGCTTCATTTGGGAACAAGATCTTTAATTTCTTTTTCCCGTTTGAACAAGGGAGAAACAGAACTCGATCCAGTGGAAGGCAGCAGGAAACAAGCAAAATAATTGCTGGCCAGGAATTGGTGATGGGACCATGGATTTTAACACTGGGAGATCACTACTGGCGTATACCAGGAACTAGAATCTGGTCTGGTCCAACTGGCTGAAAGTTTACTCTGAATTGTGTATGCAATCTTTAATGCACAAAGTTTAACAGTTACAACTCATAATACAGCTACTATGATGTAATAATTATCATGGTCACCCAAAACAATTTATGGGCCTTCATCTAATGGCTTGATGCGTGCTGATTCAAACCAGGTCATTCAAATCAATAGGTGACCACAGTCATTTCCTCTGAAAGTTTGGATTAATCACCATTTAAGTTTTATTAACCAAAAAGCTTACATGCCACATTGCAGCCCAAACACATAAAACGGCTTATTGCCTACTTCAAGATTTCTCAGATAAAAACAAAGTTCTTCAAAAGAAAAATAGCTGGACTGCAGAAGTAAATAGATTTCAGGAAGAAAATAAACACTAACCTATTTCACACAATCAAAAATCACATTTTACATCCGGAAATAGGCCCTAAATTGATTTTATTTGTTCACATTCACTCTGCACACAAGATATATTAACAGCTGTTGGCCATTGGCTCCTTACTCACATTTTCTGGTGTACAACAACAGCTCTCAGTGAATGGCCAGTTTATGAATGTAGCTAACCGGTTTTCATAAAAATACATTAACCTATGATCCAACAAACAGGAAACATGGTCCACCATCTTGATGGGGAAAAATAATAACCTTGAGTAATCAGCTTTCCCAGTCATCCTTCAGGGTGATATTCAGCTACAGCTGATCAGCCACTATCACACCTTGTTAGAGGAATAAGCCAATAAAGGAGGCCTCTACATTGGAAGGGCACCACCTTAAGTCAAATGCCACTGAATGGCTTTCAGCTGTCTCCTTTTAGTAATAAATTGTGATTGAACAGAAACAGTGGAATGTCTGTTGTCTAATGATTGGCTTCAGCACATGTTTACAACAGGGAGAGATAAAATAAATCAATTTGAATTCCAGGCTTTATTATATCTTAATACATGTAGAAAGGGAGAGACCAAAAGACATAGGAGCAGAATTAGGCCATTGCATTTGCTCCACCATTTTAGCATGGCTGATCCATTCCATTCTCCTTCCTGCCTTCTCCCCATAACCTTCCATTACTTGGCTAATCCACCTTAAATACACCCAATGACCTGCCCTCCACAGCTGCCTGTGGCAATGAATTACACAGACTCACTGCCCTCTGGCTAAAGAAATTCCTCCTCATCTCCATTTTAAATGAACATCTGTCTACTCTGAGACTCTGCCCTCTGGTTTTAGACTACCCCACCATAGGAAACATCCTCTCCACATCCACTCTAAGTCTTTCAATATTTGGCAAATTTCCATGAAATCACTCCTCATTCTTCTAAATTCCTACAAGTAAAGGCCCAGAGCCATCAATCGCTCCTCACACGATAAACATTTCATTCCTGGAATCATTCTCGTGAACCTCCTCTGAGTCCTCTCCAATGTCAGCACATCCTTTTTTTTTAAATAAGGGGGTCAAAGCTGTTCACAATACTCCAAGTGAAACCTCACCAGTGCCCTGTAAAACCTCAACATTACATCTTTCCTTTTATATTCTAGTCCTCTCTAAATTAATGTATCTGCCTACCTCACCAACGACTCAACCTGCAAATTACCTTTTAGGGAATCCTGCATGAGGGCTTGCGTGTCCCTTTGCACCTCGGGATTTTGAATTTTCTTCCCATTTAGAAAACAGTCCATGCTTTTATTCCTTCCACCAAAATGCATGGCCGCAATCTTCCCGATCTGTTCCATTTGCCACTTCTTTGCCCATTCTCCTAATCTGTCTGAGTCCTTCTGTAGACTCCCTGCTTCCTCACACGACCAGCCCCACCACCTATCTTCATATCATCTACAAACTTGGCCACAAACCCATCAGTTTCACTATCCAAATCATTGACATACAACATAAGAAGTGGTCCCAACTAGTCACTGGCAGCCAATCAGAACAGGCTCCCTTTATTCCCACTCTTTGCCTCCTGCCAATCTGCCAATGTTAGATCCATGCTAGTATCTCTCCTTAATACCTTGAGCTCTTAATTTTGTTAAGCAGCCTCACATGCGGCAACTTGTCACAGGCCTTCTGAAAATCCAAGCACACAACATCCGCTGATTCTCTTTTGTCTATCCAGCTTGTTATTTTCTCAAAGGATTCTAACAGAATTTGGCAGGCAATATTTTCCCTTAAGGTTACCATGCTGACTTTAGTATATTTTATCATGTGCTTCCAAGTACCCTGAAACAAACATCCTTAACAATCGCACTGAAGTCAGGCCGATCACCTCCGAACCTGTACTCTTTCCAATCCCACAACCTTCTTATTCAGGCTTCTTTCCCCCTTGTTTTTCAGTCATGATGAAGTGCTTTGGCCTGAAACGTCAGCCATTCCCCCCCCACCCCCCCCCCACAGATGCTGCTCACCTGCTGATTTAAGTCAAGAATCAAATCAAATTCTAGTTTAGTTATCATTCAACCATACATGAAAACAGCTGAATGAACCAGTGTTCCTCTGGGGCTAAGGTGCAAAACGTACACAGCACATTCAAAATACCGAGCAAAAAAATAGTCACGCAAAATTACACAGATATAGTCCAAGGCTCTGAGCGACTGTCCCACAAATTGACGCTACAGTTCCTGACAGTTAGCAAATACTGCAATCCAGCCTGTTGCAGCACCAGTGGGAGAGGCCAACCACAACCGAGCATAGTCGCCAAGCTACACGGCCTCCACTGCCCCCTCTTCTGGGCTGCAGCAGCAAGCAAGCCTGTGGCTTGAGGCCTAGTGCTCTCCACACAAGCTGTTGCATTGGTATTTGTGAAATGCTGGAATAGGATTGAGCAGAGATAACAATGCTGTAGGAAATGGAAAAGGCATTTTAGTATTTTAGTATCAGCCATTACATTCCTTTAGGATGTCTTGAATAAATAGATTAGGGAAAATGTGGATGTGGAGGTTTGAGTTTTTGGAAGCTCTCCATTGTAAAGCTCATCAGGGGGTTTTTGAACAAGGTAAAGTTACTTGGAGTCACAACGTCATATAGCACAGAAGTTGGCCCTTTGGTGCGTGCTTAACAAGATTCACATCTAAGCTCGTCCCCAGCAGGTCCAGATCCCACTGTAAGCTTTGATAGTTTTCCTTGCTGTCCAGGGCACACCCAATTTTGGCATCAGCTGCAAATTTGCTCATCCAGTTAAACACATTATCACCCAGATCATTGATGTAGATGATCCAGCACCAATCCCTGTGGTGCTCCACTAGTCACAGGCCTCCAGTCAGAGAGGCAATCATCTACTACCACCCTCTAGCTTCTTCCATGAAAGCAATATCAAATCCAACTTACTACCTCATCTTGAATACCAAGTGACTGAGTCTTCTTGACCAGCCTCCCATGCAGGACCTTCTCAAAGGCCTTACTATAGTCCATGTAAATAACATCCACTGCTTTGCCTTCATCAACTTTCTTGAAAACTATTAGGGAAATTAACTTGCTAATGGATTTTAATTAAAGTTGGTCACTGATAAATTGGACATGGATTTCGAAGTGACTAGAGAATACCTTTGTTCATGAATAAGAGAAGAATGACTTGCTAACATGTCTTCCAAAGAACAATAGTCAGTCTTTTTTATACATGCACATAGAAAGTCAATTACATCAGTCAAAGTTAAAATATATTCATTCCTGTGCGTCTTATCAATTCCCACAAAAATGCCAGCGATAGACTCTTTTCTGCCTACAACACACAGAGGTAGTTTGTCAGGACATCCTTGATACCAAGATAGATTATTGCAAGCGTGCTGAGATCCCAGGCCAAATGGTGAGTATTTATGAAATAAAGAAGTTTCAATAAATCTTTAGATCCAGTCAGTCATTAAAGTAAAAAGGTATAACTTGTTTTATATGTTGATACCAGACAGGTGAAGGGAAAGCAGACAAGCTGTTTAATTGTCAGAAACTTGACAGCCCACAGGGTCCTCCCTACAATTCATGACCTTCACTGTCTCCACCTTGTTCATACTGCTGTGTTATGCACTAAGATCAGCACGAGGCATTTTGTTAGTTAAAGGAAGGTGCAGGGTGTTAACAACTCAGGTATTTTACCCTTTATTCAGAATTTTCTTCCACAATTAAGTCACGTAGCCTCGTGGTATACAGCAGTATGCTAGAGGGCAGCACCACGATTCTCCTCTGATCCAGGCATTAAGCAATACCGACACACAAAGGCATTTACCTGACCCAGTTGGCCAAAGTCCTCCACAAAAATTCTATAAGACTGGTTAAACATGACCTGGCAGACACAAAGCCATGTTGACCATCCCTATCTATTCAAATACTTACATATTTAGTGCCTTAGAATAACTTCCAATTAATTTCCCACTACTGATGTCAGGCTCACCGGCCTATAATTTCCTGGCTTATCCTCAGAGTTTTTCTTAAACAATGAAACATTAACTATCCTCCAAATTCTCCAGCACCTCACCTGTGGCTGAAGATGATTTAAGTTTCCCCTGCAATTCCTGCACTAGACTCACATAGGTTCCAAGAAAACACCTTATCAGGCTTTGGGGATTTATCCACCCTAATTTGCCTCAAGACAACAAACACCTCCTCCTCTGTAGTCAGTATAGGTCCATAACCTCACTGCCGCTTTGCCTCAGTTCTGTAGGCTCTGTGTCTGTCTCCAGAGTAAACAAAGATGCAAAAAATCCATTTAAGATCTCCCCCATCTCTTTCAGCTCCATACATAAATTGGCACTCTGATCTTCCTGAGGACCAATGTTGTCCCTTGTCCCTTGTCATCCTTTTGCTCAAAGTCCTTTGAATTCTCCTTCACCTTTTCCACTCAGGTAACCTCATATCTTTTTTTAGCCCTCCTGATCTCCTCCTTACGTGTTCTCTTGCATTTCTTGTACTTCTCAAGTACCTCATTTATTCCTGTCTGTCTAAACCTGCTCTGCACCTCCTTTTTTTCTTAGCCAGGGCCTCAACACCTCTTGAAAATGAAGGTTCCCTAAACCTATTATCCTTGCCTTTCATACTGACAGGAACATACAAGTTCTGTACTTGAAAATGTTCACTTCTGAAGCTACAGTATAACTTTGCCAGAAAGCAATATGTCCCAGCCCACACCTACCAGATCCTTTCTTATACCATCAAAATTGGCATTTTTCCACTTTAGAATCTCAATCTGAGAACCAAACCTAACTTTTTCAATAATTTTCTTAAAGCTAATGGCATTGTAATCGCTTGATGCAAAGTGTTCCCTTACACAAACTTCTGTCATCTGCCCTGTCTCATCCTATTGGAGATCTAGTATTGCACTTGACATGGCACTTAATGAATAAATGAGTATCTCCTCCTCTCTGGTTGGAACTTCCATGTACTGATTAAAGAAACTTCCCTGAACCCATTTGACAAACTCTTTCCCATCCAGACCTTGAATAGTACATTGTTAATCATTACATTGTCAACCACTTCCTCTGGCAGCTAGTTCCATACACTAATAACTCTCTAGGAGGAGAAGTTGACCCTCAGGTTCCTATTGAATCTCTCCTCTTTCACCCTTAATCTATGCTCTCAAGGGAAGTAGGCCTACTTTCTGAAAGGGAGAACAGGATAGAAGGTTTAACCGTGGTAGCTACAAGAATTGGTGAGTTTGTTATAGATGTCAGTGCAAGTTTGTTTTCTGAGGTGGATGCAGAGAGATGAAGAAAGAGGAGAGAGGTGGACCAGTGAACATAGAATAGTACAGCACATTACGGGCCCTTCGGCCCACAATGTTGTGCCGACCCCTCAAACCCTGCCTCCCATATAACCCCCCACCTTAAATTCCTCCATATACCTGTCTAGTAGTCTCCTAAATTTCACGAGTGTATCTGCCTCCACCACTGACTCAGGCAGTGCATTCCATGCACCAACCACTCTCTGAGTGAAAAACCTTCCTCTAATATCCCCCTTACCTTAAAGCCATGTCCTCTTGTACTGAGCAGTGGTGCCCTGGGGAAGAGGTGCTGGCTGTCCACTCTGTCTATTCCTCTTAATATCTTGTACACCTCTATCATGTCTCCCCTCATCCTCCTTCTCTCCAAAGAGTAAAGCCCTAGCTCCCTTAATCTCTGATCATAATCCATACTCTCTAAACCAAGCAGCATCCTGGTAAATCTCCTCTGTACCCTTTCCAATGCTTCCACATCCTTCCTATAGTGAGGCGACCAGAACTGGACACAGTACTCCAAGTGTGGCCTAACTAGAGTTTTATAGAGCTGCATCATTACATCGCGTCTCCTAAACTCTATCTCTCGACTTATGAAAGCTAACACCCCTTAAGCTTTCTTAACTACCCTATCTACCTGTGAGGCAACTTTCAGGGAACTTGAGGGGAGGGTGGAAGTTGGGCGACAATGTTGAGGAAATTGACGAGCCCAGCACAGGAAGCAGTCATCAAATGAACAGAGAAAGATTTGGGGAGCGTTACCAGCTCAGGGTTGGAAGAAAGACTGTTCCACGTAGCCGATGAAAAGTGAAGCCAGACACATACAGGGGGTCTACTTCATTGAGCACCTTCATTCTGTCCACTCTTGCAGCCACAATGACCAGCCATTTCAGTTCCACTCCCGATGCCCACAGAGACGTGGGGAGACAACCTACCAGAGGAAAGCTGCAGAGACCAGGTCCCTGGCACTGAGTCTGGCTCCATAGCTCAGACGAGAAATGGGGAGAAGAGGAGTGCAGTCGTGACGGGGATCTATAGTTAGACAAGAAACAGGAGATTCTGTGGTTGTGAAGGAGACACCTGGATCGCATTTGCCTCCCAGGTGCCTGTGTTATTATGTGTGTACATTATCAGGAAATGCGGGCATTTCACCCCGTGGACCAGAAATGACTATGATGCCATTCTGTAAATAAAACGTTCTAGCATTAAACCCACACTAAGCTTGTTTTCATTAAGAACAACCACAACGTGGTGTTAGAAGTCGGTATGAAGTCTAAACACGGAGAATAAATGTGCACTTCTTAGAAGAAGAAGGTTCTGATGGAGAGAAGCTGCCAAAGTTCACCAAATTCACCAAGAAATTCAGGTGAGAGGCCAAAAATTCCCATCATGGATAGTACTCCAGCACCTGAAATGCTTCAAGTAGCAATTCAATATATACTTATCGGCTAGTGGAGCGGGAGGGATTGATGAAAATTGAAAACGTCCATTTTTCTACATTAGTTGGCAAAGATGCTTTGGATATCTATAACTGCTTTCAAATTGTTGATGCAGCCTTTACATTGGACGCTAATGACAACATTTGAGGTGTATTTTGTCCCAAGTAAAAACATCCTGTTTGAGAGAGAGATTTCCTCTGCTGTGTCCAGAAGAAGAGCTTACGAAAGGTTCAAAAGGCTGGGTACTGACAGAGATCTAGAACAATTATAAGGCCAGCAGAGAGGAGCTTAAGAAAGAAATTAGAAGAGCCAGAAGGGGCTATGAGGATGCCTTGGCAGACAGGATTAAGGAAAACCCCAAGGCATTCTTTCTTTCTTTATCAATCTTTTTATTAGTTAAGTAAAAAAGTACATGTATATATATATATAAACAAGAGGAGAGTTGTCTCAAAAATCTATATCAATAACAATTCAATTAAAAGAGAAAATACAAATTATCACGATCATACATAGAATTAATTTAATAGTATATAATTAAAAAACGTAATGGATTCTCCTCTTATCCATAACAAGAAGAAAAAAGATAAAGAAACTTTTATGATTGAAATGTACATCAAAAACAAAACCCCAAAACACAAAAAAAAGAAAAAGAAAAAAAAACTGGGCAGTTCATCTTGAGAGTAAAAGCAGGAAATAAGGAAAAACTTTCTCATCAAATTCAAAACTTCGAAAAGGTAACTGGAAGGGCTGTAAGTCAGAGCATATGAAAATAATGAATAAAGGGTCACCAAGTTTCCTCAAATTTAAAGGATGTACCCAATGTCTGACTTACTTTCTCTAAACTTCAACAGGACATAATGGAGGAAAGCCAAAAAAAGGACAGTAGGTGGATTCGAATCCTTCCATTTAAACAAAATGCCTCTCCTAGCCAATAAAGTTGTAAAAGCTATCATCCGTAGAGCAGAAGCAGGAATATTTCCTGCTTCTAATGGAATAATCCCAAAAATTACTGTTAATAGATTCGGTTGTAAATCCAAATTCAAGACTTGGGATAAAGTTTTAAAGACTTCTTTCCAAAAATTATCTAACTTGATACAAGACCAGAACATATGTGTTAAAGTAGCCACCTCAATATTACACCTATCACAAATAGGATTAATATTGGAAAAAGTACGGGCTAATTTATCCTTTGACGTATGCGCCCGATACACTTCCTTGAACTTTATCAAGGAATGACAGGCACAAATAGGAGAAGTATCTACCAAATAAAAAAAATTTATCCCATTGATTATCTGAAAGAGACTTCTGAAACTCCAATTCCCACACAGCTTTAATTTTACCATTAGCTAACATACAGAAATTCAATAGCCAGTTATAAATTATAGCTATCAGTCCTTTTTGAGATGGTTTGACCTGAAAAAGAGTATCAATGATATTAGGTGAATAAGCCAAGGGAAAATCTGGAAGCAAACAACGTAGAAAATTCCTAACTTGTAAATATCTAAAAAAGTGTACATTAGATAGATCATATTTATCCACTAACTGAGTAAAAGACATTAAACAGTTCTCCATGAACAAATCAAAAAAAGTTACAAACAACACTCACAAAATGCTGGTGGAACACAGCAGGCCAGGCCAATCTTGACGAAGGGTCTTGGCCCGAAACATCGACTGTACATCTTCCTATAGATGCTGCCTGGCCTGCTGTGTTCCACCAGCATTTTGTGTGTGTTGTTTGAATTTCCAGCATCTGCAGATTTCCTTGTGTTTGCTCTAAAAAAGTTACTATTCCTTTGGATTTCCAAATTGAAAAGGTTTGATCGAAAATTGAAGGTTTAAAAATATAGTTAAGAAGAATTTTACTAGAAAGAACAAAATTAATAAAATCAAAGGATCTACGAAATTGAAACCAAATTCTTAATGTATGTTTAGTAATATGATTAAGGTCTCGACTACCAATCTTAGAAAGCAAAAAAGGAAGAGGAGCTCTCAGTAAAGAGGCCAAAGAATACCCCTTCACCGAGTTTTTCTCCAAATCCACCCATAAGAGACAGTCATGTATATCCGAAAAATAAATCCAAAAAGAAATATAACGAATATTAATTCTAAAGTTTGGCAAGGCCATACCACCAATTTTTTTTAATTTCTGCAAAAAAGATTTACTCAATCTAGGATCTTTATTATTCCAAATAAAAGATAAAATTTTAGAGTCTAATCTATCAAAAAACAGTTTCGGAACAAAGGAGGGGATTGCTTGAAATACATATAAAAACTTTGGTAACACTATCATTTTAATAGCATTAATACGGCCAATTAATGATAATGTCATAAGAGACCTTTTAGAAATTACTTGTTGCGTGTACTCAATTAATGGAAGAAAGTTATATTTATACAGGTCATTAAAATCTTTGGTAATTTTAATACCAAGATAAGTGAAGTTATTTTTAGCAATACTAAAAGGAATTTGGCCATATTGATCAAAATCATTGTTAATAGGAATTTGCACTTTTGTGCAAATTCAATTTATATCCCGAGAAACTACTAAATTCAGAAAATATAGATAACATAGCAGGAATAGATTTCTTAGGATCTGAAATATAAACTAACAAGTCATCTGCATACAACGAAACCTTTTGCACTTCATCTCTTCTCTTAATACCAAGAACATTGTTGGAGTCCTGAAGAGCAATAGTAAGAGGTTCAAGGGCCAGGTTGAATAACAACAGACTAAGAGGACAACCCTGCCGGGTACCTCTATATAACCTAAAATAAGAAGATTTTTGATTGTTAGTTATAACTGCAGCCATAGGGGCTTGAAAATCAGCTTAATCCAGGAAATAAAACCAAGACCAAAATTAAATCTTTCTAAAACCAGAAATAAATAGGGCCATTCTACCCTATAAAAAGAAACTTTAAAATTTATAAAAATAGATACCCCCTATTTATTGATATTGACAAAGAGTGATACTGAGAACCCTTCCAAAATTTAAAATAACGGTTTTCATCCTCCCCACGGATGTGGGTCTCCTGTGCAAAAATAATATCAGCTTGAAATGTTTTCAATTTCTTAAATATCTTTCTACGCTTAGTAGGTTGATTCAAGTTGTTCAGATCCCAGGAAATTATATTAATTTTATTAACATCCATACTGAGGCTTTAACTTAGGGACTTACAAAATAAATTAGTGCGCTGAAGTTAACCAAACCCGCAGGAAGAACAAATTATCGATTTGATCAGTGATGCACCATCAATAACTCACTCTGAGACGTAAGGCGAGATATCGGCTTTTATTGACTGGAAGAAGGAACAAGCAGTGGTTGACCACCATAATACATCCTGGAGACAGAGAGGCCAGGCCCAGGCTCTGATCACCTTTATACAGGGGTCTGTGGGAGGAGCCACAGGAGCAGTCAGCAGGGGGCGTGTCCAGACAGGTATATGTAGTTCACCACAATCAGAAAGAGAAAAAAACAGCATGATTGACAGGAAACTCTCTCAGAACTACCAAGTTGAAGAAACCTAAACTATTAGCCACACCCCTCTCCCCCACAAAGCCAGAAAACAAGCCATCCAATAGGCAGATGGTATGCTAATCTAAACACCCTACAAGTATGTGAAGACCAAGACAATAAGACATGAGAGAATAGGACCAATCAAGTGTGACAATGGAAAAGTGCATATGGAACTGGAGGAGGTAACGGAGGTATTTAATGAGTACTGTGTGTGGTGAACTGCATATACCTGTCTGGACACGCCCCCCCCCCCCCGCGGACTGCTCCTGTGGCTCCTCCCACTGACCGTGGCTCCTCCCACGGACCCAGGTATAAAGGCGATTGGAGCCACTGCTCCTTCCTCAGTCTCCAGGATGTTGTATGATGGTCACTTGCTGCTTGCGCTTTCTTCCAGCCAATAAAAGCCTACCTTAACCCACGTCTCAGAGTTGTTGATGGTGCATCAATTTGATTCACTGGAAGTTTTAAAACATGGAAAGTATTTTACATCCGGAAAAATTGGACATTGATCCTCAAGACTCAGAAGCAGCTCTTGCCTTTGAACTCTGGCTTGCATGCTTCCAATCATACTTGGAGGAGGTTCGTGCAACTGACCCCGCTGTTATGCACAGAATTCTCCTCTCAAGGGTCACCCCGAAAGTTTACTCCCTTATCAGGGACCTGCCGACCTACCAAGGGGCACTGGACGCCCTCAAAAGACAGTACCTGCGGCCGGTGAACACCGTCTACGCAAGACACTGCTACGTAGATCGCAGCGACAGATTCGACCACCTGATAGACTTAACCTGTAAATATACTTGTCAGAAACTTCGCCCCATGGGGACTCTCTTTTAAAACAAAGGGGGGGTGAATGTGGTGAACTACATATACCTGTCTGGACACGCACCCCACCTCCCCCCCCCCCCCGCTGACGGCTCCTGTGGCTCCTCTCACAGACCCCGGTATAAAGGCGATTGGAGGCACTGCTCCTTCCTCAGTCTCCAGGATGTTGTGTGATGGTCACTTGCTGCTTGTGCTTTCTTCCAGCCAATAAAAGCCTCCCTTAACCCACGTCTCAGGGTTATTGATGGTGCATCACTGTGCTTCAGTATTCAGTACAGAAAAGGATTTTGGTGATTGTAGGGATGACTTTCAGCAGACTGAAAAGCTTGAGCATGTAGATATTAAGAAAGAGGATGTGGTGAACCTTTTGGAAAGCATCAAGTTGGATTAGCCTCCGGGACCAGACGAGATGTACTCCAAGCTGCTGTGGGAGGCAAGGGAGGAGATTGCCGAGCCTCTGGCGATGATCTTTGCAACATCAATGTGGATGGGAGAGGTTCCAGAAGATAGAAGGGTTGCAGATGTTGTTCCCTTATTCAAGAAAGGGAGAAGGGATAGCCCAGGAAATTATAGACCAGTGTGTCTTACCTCAGTGGTGGGTAAGTTGATGGAGAAGATCCTGAGAGGCAGGATTTATGAACATTTGGAGAAGTATAATATGACTAGGAATAGTCAGCATGGCTTTGTCAAAGTGCCTTACGAGCCTGATTGAATTTTTTGTGGATGTGACTAAACACATTGATGAAGGTAAAGCAGTAGATGTAGTATGTATGGATTTCAGCAAGGCATTTGATAAGGTACCCCATGCAAGGCTTACTGAGAAAGTAAGGAGGCATGGGATCCAAGGGGAAATTTCTTTGTGGATCCAGAAATAGCTTGCCCACAGAAGGCAAAGAGTGGTTGTAGACGGGTCATATTCTGCATGGAGGTCGCTCACCAGTGGTGTGCCTCAGGGATCTGTTCTGGGACCCTTATACTTTGCGATTTTTATAACTGACCTGGATGAGAAAGTGGAGGGATGGGTTAGTAAGTTTTCTGATGACACAAAGGTTGGGGGTGTTGTGGATAGTGTGGAGGGCTGTCAGGGGTTACAGTGGGATGTTGGTAGGATGCAAAACTGGGCTGAGGATTGGCAGATGTTCTACCCAAATAAGTATAAAATTAAAGAGTTACTAACTTGAAGTGTCTCTAGATAATAGAATATATTAACATATGGCTTTGTATGTTACTTATCATACAAGATGATCAGGATCACTATAGTAAGAGAGGAAGGAAAATACAGACATTAAATCGGCCTGTTCAGTGGTTCAATTTAATATCAGAGAATGTATACAGTATACAACTTGAAATTCTTACTCTTCACAGACATCCATGAAACTAAAGAAAACCCCAAAGTATAAATGACAGAAAGCATTAGAACCCTAAAGCTCCCCTCCCCTCCCACACACAAACAGTATCAAAGCATGAATCCTCCCTTCACCTGCCTCATGAAAAGCATCAACACCCTCCCCCACCACTCACCATGCAAGCAATAGCAAAGTGGCCAAAGAGACCATGATCCATTGAAGACCATTGTTCCTCCCTACAGTTCGACTTGCCACAGGCTCCCCCTCTCACCAACGAGGAGGGAGGGAGGGGACAAGGTTCTGCAAAGGGAGTTCAGGGAGTTAGGTGCTAAGTTAAAGGACAGAACCTCTAGGGGTGAGATCTCAGGACATTACCCATGCCACGTGCTAGTGAGGCCAGAAATAGGAAGATTATACAGTTTAACACGTGGCTAATGAGTTGGTGCAGGAGGGGGGATATATGATTTTTGGATCATTGGGCTCTCTTCCCAAGAAGGTGTGACCTGTACAGAAGAGACAATTTGCACCTGAACTGGAGGGGGAACAAATATCCTAGCAGGAAGGTTTGCTGGTATTTCATGGGGGCGGGGTAGGGGTGGATGAGTGGTTTAAGTTAGAATTGCAGGGGGATGGGAACCAGAGTGCCAAAACAGTTAAGAGGAGAGAAATATTGGTAAGACCTCAGACAAAGTCAGGAATCAAAAGGTCATGCATGGTGTGACTAGTGTCCTGAGCTGTGTATGTTTCAATGCCAGAAGTATCATAAGAAAGGTGGATGAGCTCAGGGCATGGATCAACACCTGGAATAACGATATTGTAGCCATTAGTAAGGCTTGGATGCAGGAGGGGGCAGGACTGGCAGCTCAATATTTCAGTGTCCCATTGTTTTAGATGTGACAGGGCAGGAGGGATTAAAGGAGGAGGGATGGTGTTACGAGTCAGAGAAAATGTCGCGCCAGTGCTCCGTCCGGAGAGACTGGAGAACTCGTCTAGTGAGGTGTTAAGGGTGGAACTGAGTAAAAAAGGTATGATCATGTTAATGGGACTATATTACAGACTACACAACAGCCCTAGGGATTCAGAGGAACTAATTTGTAAAGAGATCGCAGACTGTTACAAGAAACATAATGTTGTTTCAGTAAGTGATTTTAACTTTCCACACATTGACTGAGTATTACATACTATAACAGGACAAGATGGGATAGAGTTTGTCAAGTGTGTTCAAGAATTTTCCTTAATCAGTGCATAGAAGTCCCAATGAGAGAGAGTGCGATACTGGATCTGCTATTAGGGAATGAGACAGGACAGGTGACAGAAGTTTGGGTAAGGGAACACTTGGCATCTAGTGATTACAATGTCATTAGTTTCAAAGAAAATATGCAAAAAGATCGGTACAGTGCTTATAAAAATATTCACCCCCCCTAGTCTTTTTCTATTGATCTCTGTCAAAAAAGCCAGATTAAGTCCACTGTGATTCAATGTTGTAAAACAATAAAACATGAAAGCTCCCAATGGGGGGGGTGAATACTTTTTATAGGCACCATATGGTCCGCGGGTTGCGATTCTAAGTTAGAGAAAGGCCAATTTTGATGATATCAGAAAGGATTTGGCAAGTGAATTGGGACACTGTTTTCTGGCAAATATGTACTTGGTAAGTGGAAGGCCGTCAAATGTGAAATTTTGAGAGTACAAAGCTTGCATGTGCCTATCAGAATAAAAGGTGAAGATATCAGGTTCAGAAAACCTTGATTTTCAAGAGATAATGAAGCCCCCGGTTAAGGAAAAAAAGGGGATGTATTGGAGGTATAGGCAGCTAGGAACAAATGAGGCACTCCTAGAGTATAAGAAATGCAAGAGAACACTTAAGAAAGAAATCAGAAAGAAAGAAGGCATGAGGTTGCCTTAGCAGACAAGATGAAGGAGAATCCTAAGAGATTTCTACAGATACGTTGAGCAAAAGGATTGCAAGGAATTGGTCCTCTGGAAGACCAGAACGGTAATCCCTGTATGGAGCCAAAAGAGATGGGGGAGATCTTAAAAGCATTTTTTTTAAATTTATGTTTACTCAAGAGATGAATACTGTCCGTAGAAGTAAAGCAAAATGGCATCAACTTCATGGACTCTATATAGATTACAGTTTGCGGTATTGAGGTAGATTTGAGTGGATAAATTTCCAGGAGCTTGTTACGTACCCCATTATGGGTTAAAAGAACCAGCAGAAATGGATCACACTATTTATTTGTATCTACGTAATATAGTAATATAAAACCCGATAAATCAAACAGGTTAGCAGAGTTTATGCATATATAAGTGTGTAAATATAAAACCCCAAACTTCTTCAGGTTCAGGTGGTAAAAGGTACAGTCTTACGATGGTATAGGTATGAAGTCAGTTCAGTTTGTGATATTGAGTTGAGAAGAAATGAAGAGAGAGAGAGAGGTGATTTGTTCTCCGAGTAAGCCAATGCCGTCAATTCTACCCATGTTGTCCTCTGAGCAATAGCAGAGATATTTAAATCATGCTTAGTAACAACCAAGGTACCAGAGCATTGGAAAATAGTCAATGTTGTTCCACTGTTTAGGAAAGGCGCTAAAAATAAACCAGGTCCATAATTAATTGAAAGTGGCATCACAAGTTGATAGGATCGTAAAGAAAGCTTTTGGCACACTGGCCTTCATAAATCAAAGTACTGAGTACAGGAGATGGGATGTTGTTGAAATTGAACAAAACATTGGAGAGGCCTCATTTAAAGCATTATGTGCAGTTTTGGTCCCCTCCGAAAAAATGTAAATAAGGTTGAAAGAGTGCAGAGGAAATATACAAGGATGTCGCCAGTTCTGAAGGGCTAAGTTATTTGTAAAGATTGAATAGGTCAGGACTTTATACGTTGGTACATAGAAGATAGAGATATTTAATAGAGATGTACAAGATTATGAAGAGAATAGATAGTGTAAATACAAGCAGGCTTTTGCTACTGAGGTTGGGTGAGACTACAACAAGTGGTAATGGATTAAGAGTGAAAGTTGAAAAGTTTGAGGGGAAAGTTCTTCACTTAGAGGGTAGTGAGAGTGTGGAGAAGTGGTGCATGTGAGTTCAATTTCAACGTTTCAGAGAAGTTTAGACAGATAAATGGATATTAGTAGTTTGGACAGCTGTGGTCCCAGTTGCAGGTAGATAGTGGTAGGCAGTTTAAATAGCATGGCACAGACTAGATGGGCCAAAGGACCTGTTTCTGTGCTGTACTTCTCTATGACTTTATCATCTATATTGCATCCATCATATCTTCAAATACATTGTACCACCGATAGTAATCCAGTATCCATAATCATCTGGATGAAATCAGGGTGACAAACTGAAAGAATACAATTAGCCATTGTACTAGAAGTAATTCAGTTCTACAACAGGAAAACATTGATGTTTCTTACAGTGGAGAGCTTATTTGCAGAGCTTACAATGCATTCACCTTGTGACAATATACAGTATGTGATATCTCATTGAAAAAGTAAGTACCCAAATCATTATCCCACCCAAAAAAACCATTTTTTTTCTTTTTTTCCTCATTCATTCATTCATACATAGAGTGGGGCAGGCAGAATGTGGATCCTGCATCAAGCATGGTCCCAGCAGCTCTTTGTGCAAGAGCCACACTTAACCTGGTTCCTTAGTTTGAGAAGACACCATTGATTGGGATGGATAACTGTGGGCTATCTTACTACCTTATCTAATTCTGCTCTGCGACGCCTTCCTCTGTTTCTAATGGCAAGTTAGAACAAAGTAGAAAATAGGTCAGCATGAACTAGATGGGCCAAAGAGCCTACTTGTGTGCTGTAGTGCTCTATGATTCTAATTTAGGCTCATATAATCCAATTTGTCTTTTACCTTAAAATATTCCAACATCAATGGACTTTGAAATCATGCAGAGTAAACATTAGGTGCCCAACTTAAAACACTTCATTTTCACAGGGATGGATTCAGATATATTGAAGTGATGTGCAACTCTGTACTCAAGTCCAGCATTTGATTATAGTTTACACATGATGTCTGCAATGAGAATGTGAATATCAGTTTGTCCAACTATACAGTTCAGATTCTATAAAACACAAACCATCGTGCATCAGACTTTGTAGATTTCATGACATCATAAGTAAACTGGGATAACCAACTCAGAACTGCTATCAGATTCAGAATCAGAATCAGGTTTATTTTCACTGGAATGTGACGTGAAATTTGTTAACTTAGCAGCAGCAGTTCAATGCAATACATAATCTAGCAGAGAAAAAATAAATACAATAAAAATAATAATAATAAATAAATAAATAACAGTATACGTTAAAATCATGCAAAAAAAACCCAGAAATACTGTATATTTAAAAAGTGAGGTAGTGTCCAAGGGTTTAATGTCCATTTAGGAATTGGATGGCAGAGGGGAAGAAGCCATTCCTGAATTGCTGAGTGTGTGCCTTCAGGCTTCTGTACCTCCTACCTGATGGTAACAGTGAGAAAAGGGCATGCCCTGGGTGCTGTAGCTCCTTAATAATGGACGCTGCCTTTCTGAGACACCGCTCCCTGAAGATGTACTGGGTAATTTGTAGGCTAGTACCCAAAATGGAGCCGAAGAAATTTACAACGCTCTGCAGCTTCTTTTGGTCCTGTGCAGTAGCCCCTCCACACCAGACAGTGATGCAGCCTGTCAGAATACTCTCCATAGTACATCTATAGAAGTTTTTGAGTGTATTTGTTGACATACTAAATCTCTTCAAACTCCTAATAAATAATAACCACTGTTTTGCCTTCTTTATAACTACATTGATGTGTTGGGACCAAGTTAGATCCTCAGAGATCTTGACACCCAGGAACTTGAAACGGCTCACTCTCTCCACTTCTGATCCCTCTATGAGGATTGGTTTGTACTCCTTCATCTTACCCTTCCTGAAGTCCACAATCAGCTCTTTCATCTTACTGACGTTGAGCGCCAGGTTGTTGCTGCGACACCACTCCACTAGTTGGCATATCTAACTCCTGTATGGCCATGGTGATTTTGGACTCACTGGTATAAACCATGATTTGTAATTAATTGCATGAACATCTCCAGCAACAGATCGATAAGAGAAAATAGCCCCTGAGAACATGGCCATGGGTCACTCCATCACTGTAGAGTGATACCTCGAAGAAGTTCATATTGTGGAGTATTGAGTTGTTCATGTGTGGGTTTGTTTTATGTATGGTAGTTATTATACACCAGCTACTGCACAGGTCACCCAGTGACAAGGTGCTGATCCAGGGGCAAGGGAGACCAGCTATGCTAAAAGAGACTCTTCTCTAAAAGAAGAATCAGAAATCTTTTAATAAGAACTACAAGGAGATGAAGTAGCTTGTCAACCTCAAATGGGAAATGGAAGCTTTGCCTCTCCTCAGAAGAAAGGAATCAACCCTACAGCTGATTCAAGAATATAGAGGCATTCACTCAAAAACTTTAAAGCAGAGGATGGAAGAAAATCTAGAGAAGAAAATGAGAATAATGAAATGGCAGCATGGATGCAAAATAGATCTTGCTTGACTAATCTCAGTTAAGTTTCTTCACGTAGACATAGATACAATGTGGAAACAGGCCCTTTTCTCACTATCATCCACAGTGAGGAAATGTTTTGGGAAGTTGGTGATGAAATGTATCAACTCCTGCCTGAGAAACAAGGATCTGCTGTAATTTCTCCACAGCAGATGCTATCTCACTGGCTCTTTGCTCAACTGTGGAATATCTGGACAGTGAAGATGCATACATCAGGATGCTCTTTATTGACTACAGCTCAGCATTCAAAACTTGACCAATCTCATTTAAGTTTCTTCATGCAGTCAGAGAGATATAGTGCAAAACAAACCAATAATCAATAAGCTTCAAGACCTTGACCTCAATACCTCCTTGTGCAATTGGATCCTCGATTTCCTCACTTGCAGACCCCACCCCAATCAGCTCGGATTCGCAACAACATATTAGGAGAATGGGTAAAGAGGTGGCAGTGTCAGGAAGTGTATACTCATATAAGCAGGGTCTATTCTCTAAGTGAGGAGAAAATTCAAAAATCCAAGTAGCAAAAAGAATTTGTGAGCGCTCATTCAGGATCCCTAAAGGTTAATTTTCAGGTTGAGAAAGGCAAATGCGATGTTAGCCTTCATTACAAGGACATAATACTCAGGCTGTATAAGGCACTACTGAGGCTTCACTTGGAGTATTGTGAGCAATTTTGGGCCCCTTATTTAAGAAAGGATGTGCTGACGTTAGAGAGTGTTTAGAGAATGGTTCCAGAAATTAAAGGGCTATCATATGAGCAACAATTGAAGGCTCTGGGCCTGTACTCATTGGAATTCAGAAGAATGAGGGGGAATCTCATTGAAACCTATCAAATGTTGAAAGGCCTAGATAGAGTGGCTGTGAAGAGGATGTTTCCTTTTGTAGGGTGTCTTGGACCAGAGGGCACAGCCTCAAACTAGAGGAACATCCACTTAGAACAGAGATGAGGAGAAATTTCTTTAGCCAGAAGGTGGTGAATCTGTGGAGTTTGTTGCCACAGTGCCAGATCACTAGATGCATTTAAAGCAGTGGTTGATAGGATCTTGATTAGTCAATATGTAAAAGGTTATAGGGAGAAGGGGGAGGTGAGGGGGAAATGTATCAGCCATGATGAAACAGAACAGCCTCAATGGGCTGAATGGCCTGCTGTTCCGATGTCTTATGGTCTTGTGTTCTAACATCTCCTCCACGGTCTCCATCAGCACAGGTGCACCACAAGGCTGTGTGCTTTGCCCCCTGCTCTACTCACTTTACACTTATGACTGTGTGGCGAAGCACAGCATATAGGAGAAAGACTGAAAATCTTAGATATAGAGAAAGCATGCAAACTCCGTGCAGACGGCACCGAAGATCAGAATTGAACCTGGGTCTCGGGCACTTTTGAGGCAGTGGCTGTGGCAATATTCCATTTCTCTTACCAAAAGTCACAGAATAAGTAGAAGGTGGTATTGCAGGGATCGTAATTTATCGAGGCTTTCAAAGTGCCTTTGATAACATGTCCAGTAATAAACTAATATACTGTATGTTAAAGGATGTGAAGTTAGCCAAACAAAATGAAAATTCTGAAAAAAAACTCTGTTGGTCAGGCAACATCTGTGGAAAGAAAAACAATTAAAGATTCACAGTGAAGATTTTTGTCAATAGGCAAACGGGCTGAGGATTAGAGTGCAGGGTTGGTCTTTGCAATAGTAGAAGGGTCCGTGCTGGCACCATTGCTGTTCACAATTTACACTGGTGGTTCGAAAGCACAATTTCTAAATTTCCTGGTGATACTGATGTTGGAAGATGGTCAATACTGAGAAGGAAGTCAGCATGTTAAGGAGCTATTAAAGATCTTTCAGAATAGGCAAAGGAAGTTCAATACTCCCATTCACCTTATATTTTCCATTTGGCTTCCAGAGAAGACAGAACTCTGTTTATGTGTTTTAATCTGTCCAAAAATATGGCAATGCATTGCCCCATGGTCAATCATAGAGAAATGTACTTACTTGTTACCGTTTGATGAATGTGAGATAATGCAAGAAGTAAGGTGAAAGTCCAGGTAGGCTAGAGTAACAAAGGGATCTTGGAGTACAAGTATACAAACCACTAAAATTGTTACTTAATAAGCAGAGCCATAAAAGTGTATCTGAAAATTAGGCAATCAGGTGTTGATTGGACCACACTTAGAACTGTATTCATTTTGATCATAATATAAAAATAATATAATAAACAATAATAATACCAACAAGAGGAGAGGCTGTACTGGGTAATGAGCTTGACCAGGTGACTGACCTTTTAATGAGTGAGCAGTTGGGGAACAGTGACCATAACTTATTAACTTTCAGCAAAGTTATAGATGAAGATAGGTATGGTGCTTGCAGGAGAATTTTAAACTCAATGTTCAAAGTTCAAAGTAAATTTTATTATTAGAGTACATAAAGGTCACCACATAAAACCCTGAGATTCATTTTCCTGTGGGCATACTCAGCAAATCTATGGAATAGTAACTATAACAGGATCAATGAAAGATCAACCAGAGTGCAGGGGACAGTAAGCTGTGCAATTGCAAATATAAAATAAATAGCAATAAATAACAACAACATAAAATACCAAGATAAAGAGTCCCTAAGATGAGAAGTGAGATCATTGGTTGTGGGATCATCTCAATAGATGAGTCTTTTGTTCAAGAGCCTGATGGTTGAGGGGTAGTAACTGTTCTTGAACCTGGTGTTGTGAGTCCTGAGGCTCCTGTACCTTCTACCTGATGGCAGCAGTGAGAAAAGAGCATGGCCTGGGTGGTGAGGATCTTTGATGATGGATGCTGCTTTCCTATGGCAACGTTTCATGTAGCTGTGCTCAGTGGTTGGGAGGGCTTTACCCATGATGTACTGGGTTGAATCCACTACCTTTTGTCGGATTTTCCATTCAAATGCATTGGTGTTCCCATCCCAGGTCATGATGCTGCCAGTCAATACACTCTTCACTACACATCTACAGGAGTTTGTCAAAGTTTTTGATGTTATGCCAAATTTCCACAGACTCCTAAGGAAGTAGAAGCACTGCCATGCTTTCTTTGCAGTTACATATATATTATGGGTTGAGGACAGGTCCTCTGAGATGGTGATACCCAGGAATTTAAAGTTCCTGACCCTCTCCATCTCTGATCCTCTGATGAGGACTGGCTCAGGGGCCTCTGGTTTCCCTCTCCTGAAGTCTACAATCAGTTCCTTGGTCTTACTGACATTGAGTGGGAGGTTGTTGTTATGACACCACTCAGCCAAACTTTCAAACTCTCTCCTAAATTGGAGTAGGGCAAATTACCAGGGCATTAGGCAGGAACTAAGAAGAATTAATTGGAACACCTTTTCTCTGGCAAGTGCAAATCTGACATGTGGAGAGTATTTGAAGATCAATTGCACAGAGTGCAGGAAAGGTATGTTCCTATTAGAAGGAAGGATGGGATGGAAAGATAAGAGAACCTTGGATGTCCAGAGAGGTGATAAATTTAGTCAAGAAGAAAAAGGACAAGTATGTAAAGCTATGGAAATTATGATCAAACGGTACACAGGAGGAGTATAAAGAAGCCAGAAAAGATCTAAAGAAGTTGTATTAGGAAAGCCAGGAGGGGCCATGAAAATTCCTTGGCAAATAGGATTAAACTGAATCCCAAGACATTATTCATACATCAAGAGTAAGAGGATAACTAGGGAGAGTGTGAGAACACTCAGGGATAAAGAGGGGAACATCTGTTTGGATGTGCAGAATGTGAGTGAGGTACTCAGTGATTACTTTGTTTCAGTATTTACCAAGGAACTGGATATGGAGGACCAGGGGATCAGTGCTGAGTGTATAAATACATTAGGGTGTTTAGAGATCAAGGAGGAGATAGTGTTGGACCCCTTAATTGAGTATTGAGGTGGGATAGGTCTCCAGAGCCTGATGGGATTTACCCCAGGTTGTGGAACGGGCAAGAGATGAGCTGGCTGGGGCCCTGACCAGTATCTTCGTGTCCTCTCTAGGTACAGTGAGGTCCTGGAGGACTGGCGAGTGACTAACGTTGTACCTCTGTTTAAGGAGGGAACAAGGGAAAATCCTTGGAGCTATAGACCAGTGAGTATCACATCAGTTGTAGGGAAATTGCTGGAGATAATTCTGAGGGATACGATAATATGAGCATTTGGAAACCCATGACCTAATTAGGGAGAGCCAGCATGTGCGTGGTAGGTCGTGTCTTACCAACTTAATTGAGTTTTTTGACAATGTAACGAGAGAGATTGATGAGGGTAGGGCAGCGGGTTTTGTCTACATGGATTTTAGTAAGGCATTTGACAAAGTCCCTCATGGGAGGCTCATCCAGAAGGTTAAGATACATGGGATCCATGGCAAATTGGCTGTTCAGATTCAGATGCACATAGAAGACAGATTGTAATAGTTAAAGGGACTTATTCAAACTGGAGGTCTCTAACTAGTGGTATTCCACAGGGATCTGTTCTGGGATCATTGCTGTTTATGATGTACATAAATGACCTGGATGAAAATGTAGGTGGGTGGGTTAGTAAGTTTGCAGATGATACCAAGATCGGTGGAATTGTGAATAGTGCAGAAGACTGGCAAAGAATACAACACAATATTAGTTGCAGATATGGGCAGAGAAATAACAGATGGAGTTTAACCCTGACAAATGTGAGGTGTTGCACCTCGGTAGAGCAAATGCAAGGAGACAGCACACTGTTCAGGGTAAACCCCTAACAGCGTTGCTGAGCAGAGACATCTTGGGGTGCAAGTTCATAGCTCCTTGAAAGTGGCTATGTGGGTCACCTTCGGTAAGGAGGTTAAGAAGGCTTATGGAATGTTTGCTTTTATTAGTCGAGGCTTTGAGTTCAAAAGTCATGAGGTTATATTGCAACTTTATAAAACTCTGGTTAGGCAACATCTGGAGTACTGTATACAGCTCTGGTTGACCCACAATAGGAAGGATGTTGAGGCATTGGAGAGGGTGCAGAAGAGATGTACCAGGATGCTGCCTGGTTTAGAGGGCGTGGGCTATCATGAGAGTTGGGATAAACTTTGCTTTCTCTGAAGCGCCAGAGGATGAAGGGAGATGTTATCACGGTCTATGAGATTGGGAAAGGCTTAGATAGAGTGGACAGGGAGTATTTGTTTCCCAGGGTTGAAATGAATAGTGCCAGAGAGCATGCATTGAAGGTGAGAGGGGGTAGGTTTAAGGGGAATGTGAGGGGTCAGCTTTTTACTCAGAGAGTGGTGAATACTCGGAACGTGCTGCCTGGTATGGTGGTAAAGGCAAATACACTGGAGGCTTTTAAGAGACATTTAGACAGACACATGAATGTGAGGAAGATGGAGGGATATGGACATGGTCTAGGTAGAAGGGGTTAGTGTTTGGGTGGTTTTGATTTGCTTTTTAGCTGATTCAGCACAACAGTGTGGGTTGAAGGGCCTGTTCCTCTGTTGTACTGTTTTATGTTCTATTTGTAACAACATGGGTAAGGGTGCAGAGATGTTTCCTACCAGAAATAGAAAGGTGTACCTATCAGGTACTGATGAATGAACAGGGATGACCTTTCTCTTGAGTAAAAGTTGGTGAGGGGTAGATTGAAAGAAGTTTTGCAGATGAATTGTTTTGATAGAGTGAATGCAGTAAGAATGGTTTCAATCTCAGCTGAATAACATAACTGGAGATAGTCACCAATGAAATCAATCCAATGAAGGGTCTCAATCTAAACCATCAACAGTCCATCACTCTCCACAGATACAGCCTGACACATTGAGTTCTTCTAGCAGTGCTGTTTTTGCTCCAGATTCCAGCATCTGCAGTCTCTTGTGTCGCTAAAAATATAATATGGGGAATTCGCAAGAAAATTAAAAGATTGGTGAGGATATGGCATTCAATGTCACAGGGTGTAATTGAAGTGAACAGTTTAGATACATTTATTGAGGGTGGGAAAAGGGACCAAAGGACTGCAGTATATTGCTAGGTTTAGATTTCAATGAGAAATCCCATTCACGTCATCATTTATGTTTGGCCTACAGAGAAGGAGGAATTCATTTTTAACCAGTTCACAAAGGTGGTAATGCACCCACAGAAATCACATATGAGAGACATATTTATTTGTTACTCTTCATTTCAAAGTATAGCTAAAAGAAGGATTTAAATGGCATCCATCCAGAAGTCTGTTGTTAGCTGTACTTGCTTATTGGCTTGCAGTTTGTAAAAGTGTCAGGTAATCCAAGCAGTTTCACCTTCTTAACCATTGTCATCAATATAATAGGCTCAGGAATTGGTTTGAGCCCAGTGATTTTAAATGATTTATAAATAGAGGGAACCATGCAGATTGTTCAGTAGGTAGCTCTCTGACAAATAACCTGTACCAGCAACAACAGTGTTCAGATGGCACCTTTAACAAAGCACAAAATTCTTCACAAGCGTGATACCTAGGGAATATTCCAGATTTATGTGAATACAGCAGATATTAATTCAAGCAAAAAAAGTCTTCATTTCTCATTGTAAATTACAAGCAGTAAACTGAAGTTAAAGGCAGAGGTTGGCCCATAGATTAAGAGATATAGTGATCATGAGACATCAGCCAAACTGTAAGACAATGGGGTTGTGCTAATTGGCCTTCATATATCCAGACAATTATGGGTGTAAGTTATTTGCACCATTGTGATTTAGTTCAAGCTGGCAGACCAGACTTGCATCTTTTAGCATATCAAGCATGGTCACAGGTATAGCTGTGTACTCGGAGCTTGCCCTAACAACATTACGTTTGGATGCATTCAGAAGCTTTTATACAACTCTGAGTCAATTAGTTTGCCTTATCAAAGGTATTTGAACATTCAGAGGTATCTCCCACTGTAGACATGCAGTTCAAAGGAACCATTTGTCAATCCAAAGTATTGGAGTAAACAACGTTATTGGAACTATTGAAATTGTATTGAATCACCTACTGTTACCTTTGATCCTAAGGGCATAGAATATGATGTACTTTCGAGAGGATCTCCAGAAGAATGCAATTTGTTGTAATGAATAAAAGCTTCTATATTATCAGCTTCAGTGTCTCTGCAGCAACAATATTACCAAGTAAAATTTTGTCATTAACCCTTATTAGGGGATGACCCAATGCTTAGTCTGCCTACAGGAATGTTTTAGATGATTTAAATAATTCCCCACTACAAATCTATTATAAGCATACAAGGGGTGATTGATAAGTTTGTGGCCTAAGGTAGAAGGAGTAATTTTTAGAAAACTTAGCACATTTGTTTTTCAACACAGTCCCCTCCTACATTTACACACTTAGTCCAGCGGCCGTGGAGTATACAAATCTTGGACCTCCAGAAAGTGTCCACAGCAGGGGTGATTAATAAGCTCATGGCTTAGGTAGAAGGTGATGAGTTTTACAGCTTTTGTTACATGCACATGCAGGTCAACTCTGAGTGATTATGCAAAAAGTTTGAAGTTAATATCTCATCAGTTAATAACATCCGGGTGATTGATAAGTTCATGGGCTAAAGTAGAAGGAGATGAGTTATTAACTTCAAACTTTCTGTATAATCACTCAAAGAGTTGACCTGCATGTGCATGCCACTCTAAGTGGAGAAAAAAGTTAAAATGTGTTTTTTGTTTAATTGATCAGATTGACCATGCCTTTATCCTATCAACATGTGCTAAGTCTGTAGTAGCATTTGCAGCTGACCATCTGTTTGTAGTTAAAAGATGAAAAGCTTAATTTATTATTCTCAAAGTTATTTTTTGTTGTTTCGCTTTGCCTGGCTTTCTGTGCAACTCAGCAAAGCATCGCCTGTGAAGAACGGTATACTCAATATGAAGACTGACCAAACCAGTCAGTGCAGGAGGATGCAGATATGGCATTGATTTTGTCAGTCACATCTTGAAGATTACTGTCAGGTGCCCAAGTGTTCTCACAGTTCCTTCAGTCCAAAAGTTCCTGCCAGCTCTCTGACAAATTCACATCAAATTCATAAATTGTGAGATGGTTTCAAGATCAATACGTTGAGGAACCACCTCAGAAAATGGTCAGTTTAAACCCAGTATTGTGTAATGAGAAAGAATTATTCAACTTGTTGCAGAGGGGGCATTAATGAAGGGTAACCAGAGGAGCCTGAGCAGACATAAAATAGTTACAGTGGGCAAAATTATCCAAACTACCAAGGGAAAGAGGCTGACCACAACAGGTCTACAACAAATACATTTTCACTGGTTCTTCGCTGGACCAACTGGACAACAACAATGTGTTCATCAGGCTGCTGTTTATCAATCACAGTTCAGCTTTCAACACCATTATCCCCTCAGCTCTAATCAACAAACTTCATATCCTTGTCATCTGTACCGCCATCTGCAACTGGATCCTTGACTTCCTAACTTGGAGACCATAGTTAGGTCAGAGTGGTGATAACATCTCCTCATTCAAACAATACCTCAGGGATGCATGCTTATCCCACTGCTCTGCTTTCACTATACTCATGAGTATACAGCTAGGCACAGTTCAGGCACCACTTATACGTAAACTTGCTGCTGTTGGCAGAATCTCAGATGGTGCTGAATTGGCATACAGGAGCAAATAAGTGGGCTGATTGAGTGGTGTCACAACAACCACCTTGCACTGAATGTCAGCAGGATCAAGAAACTTATTGTGGACTTCAGAAAGGGGAAGTTAGGAGAATACCCATCAATCCTCATTGAATGTTCGGAGGTGGAATGGGTGAGAAGTTTCAAATTCCTGGGTGCCAACATCTCAGAGAATCCCTCCTGGGCCCACCATATTGATGCAATCATGAAGAATGCATGCTGGTGGCTGTACTTCATTAAGATTTTGAGGAGATTTGGTATGACAAGCACATTTCTACAAATATACTGTGGAGAGCATTCTGATTGGTTGGATCACTGCCAGGTATGGAGGGTCCAATGTGCAGGACTGAAAGAAGCTGCCGAAGGTCATAGCCTTGGCCAGCTCCAATACAGGCACAAGTCTCCCCACTGTTGAGGACATCTTCAAGAGGCAGTGCCTCAAGAAGGAGCCATTCATCATCAAGGATTCTCATCATCTGGGACATCCTATCATTACCATCAAGGAGGAGGTACAGGAGCCTAAAGACTCCTGCCCAATCATTCAGGAATCCTCTCCTACAATTAGATTTCTGAACATTCCATGAACAGCACCTAATTTTTCCATTGTTTTCCACTATTTACTTATTTTGCAGTTTATAGTAATTTTATGTCTTGCACTGTATAGTTGTTAAAAAAATGAATTTCATATCATAAGGCAGTGATAATAAACCTGATTCTGGTGCAGCTTGTGAAATGTATCCAATAAAGCTTCCTTTATCAAGATATAGAGGAACCTACTAGAGATAGTGCAACAATGGTCCTTCTCGTGGGGACTGAGATAGGGCTTTCAATATTTGATAGGTTTCAATTAGGTCATCCCTCATTCTTCTGAATTACAGTGAATACAAGCCTAGAGCCATCAAATGATCTTTATATGACAAGCCATTCAATCCTGGAATAACTTTCGTGAAACTCCTTTGAACCGATTCCAATGTCAATAGATCTTTCTTAGATAAGGGGCCCAAAACTGCTCACAATACTCCAAGTGAGGCCTCACTAGTGCTTTATAAAGCCTCAACATTGCATCCTTGCTTTTGTATTCTCGTCCTCTTGACAAGAATGCTAACATCGCATTTGCCTCCCTCACCATCACCATCTCAACCTGCAAATTAACCTTTAGGGAATCCTGCACAAAGACTCCCAAACCTCTTTGCACCTCAGATTTTTGAATTTTCTCTCCATTTTGAAAATACTCTACCCTTTTTTTCTTCTACCGAAGTGCATGACAATACACTTCCCAACACTGTATTCCATCTGCCACTTCTTTGCCCATTCTCCTAATCTTTCTAAGTCCTTCTGTAGCCTCTCTACTTCCTCAAAGCTACATGCCCCTCCACCTATCTTCAAGTCATCTGTAAACTTTGCAACAAAGTCTTCTATTGGAGTTTTTCAAGGATGTAACCAGGAAGTTAGACAGGGGAGATCCAGTGGATGTAGCGTACCTCGATTTTCAGAAGGCATTTGATAAGGTCCCACATAGGAGATTGGTGGGTAAAATCAAAGCTCAGGGCATCGTGGGGAAGACATCGACATGGATAGTAAACTGGTTGGCAGATAGAAAGCAAAGGGTAATGGTGAATGGGTGTTTCTTGGAATGGCAGGTGGTGACTAGTGGGGTGCCACAGGGCTCAGTATTGGGACCACAGCTGTTTACAATTTACGTCAACGATTTAGATGAGGGCATTGAGAATAACATCAGCAGGTTTGCTGATGATACTAAGCTGGGTGGCAGTGTGACATGTGATGAGGAAGTTAGGAGAATTCAGGGTGACTTGGATAGGCTGGGTGAGTGGGCAGATACTTGGCAGATGACGTTTAATGTGAATAAGTGTGAGGTTATCCACTTTGGGAGTAAGAACAGGAAGGCAGATTATTATCTGAATGGTGTAAAGTTAGGTAAGGGAGAAACACAAAGAGATCTAGGAGTCCTTGTTCATCAGTCACTGAAGGTGAATGAGCAAGTGCAGCAGGCAGTGAAGAAGGCTAATGGAATGTTGGCCTTTATTACAAAGGGAATCGAGTACAAGAGCAAGGAAATCCTCTTGCATTTGTACAGGGCCCTGGTGAGACCACACCTGGAGTATTGTGTACAGTTTTGGCCTCCAGGGTTAAGGAAGGACATTCTGGCTGTAGAGGAAGTGCAGCGTAGATTCACAAGGTTAATTCCTGGGATGTCAGGACTGTCTTCCGCAGAGAGGTTAGAGAGACTGGTCTTGTACACGCTGGAATTAAGGAGATTGAGAGGGGATCTGATTGAAACATATAAGATTATTAAGGACAAGATAGAGGCAGGAAATATGTTCCAGATGCTGGGAGAGTCCAGTACCAGAGGGCATGGTTTGAGAATAAGGGGTAGGTCATTTAGGACAGAGTTAAGGAAAAACTTCTTCTCCCAGAGAGTTGTGGGGGTCTGGAATGCACTGCCTCGGAAGGCAGTGGAGGCCAATTCTCTGGATGCTTTCAAGAAGGAGCTAGATAGGTATCTTATGGATAGGGGAATCAAGGGATATGGGGACAAGGCAGGAACTGGGTATTGATAGTAGATGATCAGCCATGATCTCAAAATGGTGGTGCAGGCTCGAAGGGCCCAATGGTCTACTTCTGCACCTACTGTCTATTGTCTAATTCCGTCATCCAAATAAGTGATATATAATGTAAAAAGCGGTCCCAACACAGACCCTTGTGGAACACCCTTAGTCACCGGCAGCCAACCAGAAAAGGCTCCCTTTATTCCCACTCTGCCTCCTGCCAGTCAGCCACTGCCACACACATACACACACATCAATGAAGTTAGCCTTGGTATGTGAATCACTCAAAGAAAGATTAAATTGCATACAGTGAGCCTTGGAATGGGAAATTTCACCAAGTCACTAATGAATGGGTATATTCTCAGTCTAATTCATAAAATGATGAATATCAATCAATATAAATATATTAATCAATCCAAACAAAAGAGCATGCATAACAAATGATAAAATATTCACTACGCATCACATTTTATTCCTTCATCTCAACTTTGTCAGTTTTTCAGCAACAGCAAAATCAGATGACTAATGAAACATTCTAAGGAACAGTGTTAATGATCATTTATAAAGGCAGAGCCCAATCAGAGATAGTCAGCATGACTTTGTCAAGGGCAGATCTTTTTCACCCAGTGAGTGGTGAGTGCATGGAACACACTGGTTGAGAGCAGTGGAGGAAGGGTCACAAACAGCATTTAAGTGGCATCTGGATGAACATTTGAATCTGTGTGGAATAAAATACAATGGGCCAAGTGATAGGAGATGCGATTAATATGGTTGGATACCCACTGATCAGCATAGACATATTGGATCAAATGGCCTATTTCAATGTGTGCAACTCCTATAACTCTAATCACATTTGTATTATGGGCCAAACATTGACAAATGGGCCAAACTTGGCTGGCATGCACCAGTTGGGCCAAAGAGCCTGTCTTCATGGTATGTGATGCTATCTCTGTTCTGTAATTGGTATGTCTTTGCATCTTGCTTTCAACAATTGCTTATTTGCCATTTTCCAGCATCCTGGCACCTACCCACGGAAAGCTGGAAGATCACAGAAAGCTCTTAGCTGGAGAAGTGAGTGCATTGGCATTCAAGAAGATCATTAAAAAGTTGGTATTAAGTCTCTGTGGGCTGACGGCTGTATAAGTTCCTGCGGCCTGAAGAGAAGAATCCTACGTTGTTTGAGAAGAGAGTGCTGAGGCTCTGGCAGAGATTTTAAATCTTCACTAACTGCTGATGAGGTGCTAGATGGGTGGAAATGATAGGTCAGTAAACCTAAGTAGAGAATTTATTGGTGGTATAAGTGGCGGGGGTGGGGGTGATGATTAATCAACATCGACAAAGGCAGAGATTAATTTTTTAAAGAAGCATGGCTTTATTAAAGGAGATACTAACTGACCAGTTTGATTGAATTCTTTGAAGAGGTGCCCACACAAGAGCAGCGTAGTTGATGTAGTCTCTGTGGTTATTAGAAAGGGACACTGAGCAGAAATATCACGGACCACGGTTTTCAAGGAACTGGCAAACTGGATCCACATCTGAGTTAGGACCAATCAGTAGAAGAGGATGGTGGACAGTGATTTTTGTGATTGGAAACTGTCCACCACAAATCGATGCTGTTCATTATTAGCGATATGGAGGTGTGGGATCAAGTGCCTCGGTAATGAGGAGGGACCGGACAGGCTGATGTGTTCTGTGGAGGAGGAGGGGTAGGACCTAATGGAGGTGTATAATTCTATGAGGAGCAGAGGCAGTGGAAACTTTTTCCTCAGAGCAGAGGGACGTATCTCATAACTCCGAAGAAATTTCCATATGAGCATGTGAATAACTAACGTAAAGAAGGCTATAAACAAATATCTGTAAAATGGGATTGCAATTGGTGGTTACTTGATGATCAGCATTGACATGATGAGTCAGAGAGGCCGCTTCTGTGCGGAATGATTCTATATCCCTGCTGCAGCCTCCTCCTGGCTCTCCCTCACAACCTGGGATGCATCCTATTCGGATCATGGGACTTACTTTAACCTAGCCAGCCTTCCTTGTATATCCCCCTCAACAATAGTCACCACATCCACTATTCCTGCCACCATCCTTCTGCAGAGGCTTTTATTCCCCAGTGAAGTTCTCTTTACACTCTCCTGCCATTCTCACCTCTCTACACAGTCACCAACTGCCGACACTCCAAAACCTTTTCATTGCCTATAATTTATTCCTTTTATTTCCACTTATCCTTTTGAAGGTCCTCATTGGAGACTTCACCTAATCTGTCTTCTTTTCTCATGGTTTCATCGCTTTTGTCACTCTTTATTCCCCTCGGCCTCTCTGACTTTACTGTTCATGGTGTTCACAGAGTCATACAGACAGGAAAAGGCACCCTTGGACAAACTGGTCCATGCTGACCAAGTTAACTCCATTCACTAACAATTGGCCCATAGCCATCAGAACCTTTCCAGTCCATTGTGCCTGTCAAACTGCTTTTTAAAAGTTGTTACTGCCTCAAGCCACTTCCTCTAGCAACTCACTCCAAATACATACCACACTTCTGTGTTTTATTTTTTTTTTCAAGCATATTTTTCAAATTGCCCCTCAGGCTCCTATTAAATCCACCCCCAACTGTAAAACTATGTCTTCTACTTCCAGGTTTCCCAACCCTAGAGAAAATACTGAGTGCATTCACCCTATCTCTGCCCCTCATTATCCCTGTAAGTCCTAGCTTGTCCAACTTCTTCCTATAACTCAGAACTTCAAGTCCTGGCATCATCCCTGTAAACCTTTTCTGCACTCTTTCCAGTTTGATATAAGTCCTTCCTATAGCAGGGTGACCAAATACTCTAAGTACGGCCTCACCAACTGCACTATGACCTCTCAACCTCGCTACTCGGTGTCCTAACTGATGAAAGTCAATGTACCAATCAACACTCATTCCACCTGAGATGCCACTTGCAAGGAATCATCATCTACATCTTTCTATCTGACAAAATTCCAGGGCTTTACTGTTTATTGTGCCCTAATTTATCTTCACAAAATGCAACACTTCACACAATCAAAATTAAGCTCCATTTGCCATTTACTCCCTCTTACTCAGCTGACCAATTTTGATAACCTTCTTCATTATCCAGTATACCATAGAGCTTAGTGTCATCTGCAAACCTACTAACCTTGTCTTATACATTCTTATTCAAATCATTGATATAGATGACAGACAACAAAGGTCACAGCACTGGCACCTGGTGAACAGCTGTAGTCACGGGTCTCCAGTATGTAAGACAGCCTTCACATCACGCTCTGCTTCCTACCATCAAGTTTTTTGTGTATCCTGTAGCCAGCTCTCTCTAGATTCCATGTGATCTAACCTTGTAGAGCAGCCTACCATGTGGAACCTTTTTAGAAATCTATGTAAACAATGTCCACAACCCTGCCCTCCATGATTCTCAGTCACATCATCAAAAACTTCAATCAAGACAAGATCTCCCACAAGCAAAACCGTGCTGACCAAGGATCAATCCCTGCCTTTCTAGATGTACATATAACTTAGCTACCACAAATGATAGACTTTTCTGCTCTGTAGTCCCCGAGTTTCTCTTCATTGCCTGTCTTAAATAAGTGCAGAACATTCATTACCCACCAGTCTTCTAGCCCCTCACCCTGGCTAATGACCATGCAGACACCTCAGCTAGGACCCCCACAATGTTTTTCTGTAGCCTCCACAATGTTCTTAGACACACCTGGTCTGGCCCCAGAGATTTTTCTACCTTGAAAACTTATACAGCATCCAGCTCCACCTCCTGTTTTCTGAGAATGCACCGAGATCTGAAACATTTATAAAGGAAGAGGCATCCATGCTCTGAAAGCCACCCTCATTCACTACCAGCCTCACCCAGTACCAACTTCCCACCCCAACTCCACAAACCTGCTTCTCACTGTCTCCCTTCTCCTTTGAAGACCTATTTTGTCTCAGTATCTCCTTATGTTCAGAGTGAATGCCTCCAGTTTCATCTCAGGAGTTTTGATGAGACCAAATCAATTGGTGCGGTGAACTTTGTGACTGACAAGAGTGATAAACCAGATCCCAAATGTGCCTTGGAGGCAGAAATGCATTGAGGTTGTTCTTGGGAAATGGCATTTTTGTATTGAACCCAGAACAAGGTAAACCTTGACTGTTGAGAAAAGAGATGAGGGTGAGGGTGAGAATGAATGATGTGCACTGGCAAACCATCCATGTTTCTTCCTGGGGCCCTGCTTCCTGTGTTCTCTTCACACTCACCACTTAACTGGAAAATGTATTTTTCCACTGTGTAACATATTAAAATAAAGTGAATGAAAAGTGGGTTGTAGTATTAATGGATAAGGTCCAAGAGTCTAGAAAATCTGCTAATCCAGTCCTACCTAGTCCACTGCATGCTAGATTAGTTGGTTTTTACAGTATAATGATTACTGCAAAGCAAATATCAATAATTTCTAATTTCTTACTCCTCAAGCCAGGGGGATTGTGACTGATCTCAATTGCTTTTAGTTTTAAATTATCGACAAGGCTGGCGATAATTGAGCAGTTGCAGTGCTCCCTTAGGAGGGATGGAGCACTTAACAGCAAGAGATTTTGCAGAAGTTGGAAATCCTGAGCAATGCACACAAAATGCTGGGGGAACTCAGCAGGTCAGACAGCATCTATGGAGAGGAATAAACAGTCGGCTCTTTGCAGTCTCAGTAATATTTCTGCTTCTGCTGATAGGGAGTATCACAGTTTCTCTCAGCAGTGAAGGGACAGTGGTGGGCTTTCAAATTAGCTGATCATGTGCATTGGTGGACAGCTTTGGGTGACTGGTGTACGTCTGTATGGCTGCTGAGCTTCTAGGTTGAAGAATGCTTGACCACAAAAGATTTTTAAGGTTGTTCATTAATGACAGCAATCAAATGGTTTGAATGGTGTCAAATTTCTTGAATGTTGTTAGAGTTGCACCTCTCTAGACATCTGGCGAATATTCTGTCACTTGTGTCTGGACAATGACGATACACCTTTCCAGACAGTAGATCACCTGACACAAGTCTCTGACTTGCTGGGGCAGACAGTGAGTGTAGCTAATGGAATTAGGTTTCTGATCAGTGGTGAGTGCCCACCCTTGTCTCATCCAGGATGGACTGGGAATCCCATATCAGATCTACTGAGCTTTACGGAGCTTGAGTTACCAATAATTGACAAGTCATTAGGACAGAGCTTCAAATACAGCCAGCTAAGAGCTAGAGGAGATTTGCATGTCTTTGATACATGGAATAGTCACTGTGGTGGAACTGCTGCAAGGGCCAGAGAAATGTCCCGCCGGGGTGGAAAAGAGTACCATCAGATTCCTGACTAATACGTCTGTAGAAAAGAGAGCATTTCTATTTGGTTTGGAGTCCATCATTGAAGGCTCAATATTCCACACTGCCAGCTTGATCTGCCCTCCCAGTACAATCTCAGGAACTGGATGTACTGGATCAGAATTATAATTTCCCACTGCTGGCAAACAGCCACAGCCTCTCCGTGTTGCTGGATTAATATGGAGTGAAGAACATGGTTCCACGACCTATCCGCATTGGTCTCAGTGGAGGTTGATGTAACCAGTGAATCATTGGTGGGACCTGATAACTGGAGGGGACTGCAGCAGGTGTCAGAGGTGACAAGGAGGAAGCAAACTGCATGCTCCCTGCTGTGGGATTGGGCAGGTATCTGGTCTCCACCAGGAACTCATTCTGCATTGGCAGCAACATCTGGTGAAATAAAAATATTCCTTGTTAATATTAAACAGTACACAATATTATACATTTGCAGACCCTGTCAGACACAAGTTCAGCCCCACTGGGCCACACGTTTTTGAAATAGAATTCAGTCCTTGAAGGAAATGCAAACAAAACATTTACTGGAGTGACACTTGGGCAAAGCTGCTTTGTCTCAAGTTCCCCTCAAAGTAGTCTTAGAGTCATAGAGAAGTACAGCACAGAAACAGGCCCTTTGGCCCTTCTAGTCCTTGCCAAAACCATTTAAATTGCCTACTCCCAATGACCTGCACCAGAACCACAGCCCTCCATACCCCTACTATCCCTGTACCTAACCAAACTTCCCTTACACGTTGAAATCAAGCTCACACACACCACTTGTGCTGGCAGCTCATTCCACAATCTCACAACTCTCTGGGTGAAGAAGGTTCCCCTCATGTTTCCCTTAAACTTCTTACCCATCACCCTTAACCCATGACCTCTGGTTGTAGTCCCATCAACCTCAGAGAAAACATTCTTCCTAAATTTTGCAGAGCAACACACACAAAATGCTGCAGGAACTCAGCAGGCCAGGCAGCATCTATGGAAATGAATAACCAGTCGACATTTCAGTCCAAGACCCTTCATCATAATCTGACAATCTCTCAACATGTGAATGTGAGTAGGTGCATCAACAAAGTCCCTGATCATCTCGGCAGCTCAGGAAAGCCTTACATTTTCTGTCAGGTAAAACATCCCAGGTTTAACAGAATTGTGGAAAAAACAGGCATCACATCAAGGCCAGGAGGAACTTTGTTCAGGAACACATCCTATACACCATGTGAATTAGCACAGGAAGGTTTAAGCTTGATAACCTCATGTTAAATGGAAACCAGGTTTGATAATGCCACACACATGCTGCACATGCACCTGTTTACATCAATGGTGCTGAGCTCGAGAAGGTTAAGAGATTCCAGCTGTAGAAATGAACATCACCAATAGCCTGTCCTGGTCTAACTACGTTGATGCCAAGAAACCTTATCAACGCCTCTACTTCCTCAGGAGGATAAAGAAATTTAGCATGTTCTCATCAACCCTTATTATTGCATTTTGTTTCTCCAACCCTTTCTTATAGCACATACCCTCTAATTCAGGGAACAACCTGGTGAACATTGCATGCTCTCCAAAGCCTCCACATTCTTCTTGTAATGAGGTGACTACAACTGAATGTTATACTCCAGATGCAGCCAAACCAGCATTTTATAAAGCTGCAACATAACTTCCCGAGTCTTGAACTCAATACCTCGGCTAATAAAGGCAAGCAGAGCACATGCTTTCTTTCCCACCTTATCAACCTGTGCAGCCACATTCAGGGAGCTATAGACGTGAACCCCTGATCCACCTGTATATCAACTGTAAAGGTCTTTCCAGTAACAGTAGTCTGCCCTTTTACAAAGATGGTGTGTTGTCTCCTGGGTGCTAGGGTCAAGGGTGCCTCAGAGTACCTGCAGAACGCTTTCAAGGGATTGAGTAAGGAGCCATAGATCATGCAGAACTACCTACCGACATAGTTGAAGGAGTAAGAAATCATGCACCGTATGTATAGGGAGTTAGGAAAATGGCTGAGAAGCAGGGCCTTGGAAGTAGTAATCTCTGGATTACTACCAGTGACACATGATAGTCAGGGCTGGAAAAGAAAGTTAGAACAGGAGGCATGGATTTAGGTTCTTGGATCATTGAAACCTCTTGTGGTATAAGACCATAAGACATAGGAGCAGAATTAGGCCATCTGGCCAATTCAGTCTGCTCCACCATTCAATCATGACTGATCCTTTTTTTGAATCTCCTCCTCAACCTCAGTTCCCAACTTTCTCCTCGTGACCTCAAATCAAAAATCTATCAATCTCTGCTTTAAGTACACCTAACAACCTGGCCTCCACAGCTGCATGTGGCAACAAATTCCACAAATTCACCACTCCTTGGCTAAAGAAATTTCTCTACATCTCTGTTTTGAATGGACGCCCTTCTATCCTGAGGCTGTGCCCTCTTGTCCTAGGCTCTCCCACCATGGGAAACATCCTTTCCACATCTTCTCCGTCTAGGCCTTTCAACATTCAAAAGGTTTCAATGAGATCCCCCCTCATCCTTCTGAGTTCCAGTGAGTACAGACCCAGAGCCGTCAAATGTTCCCTAAATGATAACCCTTTCATTCCTGGAATCATCCTTGTGAACCTCTTCTGGACCCTCTCCAATGCCAGCATATCTTTTCTAAGATGAGGGGCACAAAACTGTTCACAATAATCAAGGTGAGACCTCACCAGTGCCTTATAAAGCCTCAGCATCACATCCCTGCTCTTGTATTCTAGGCCTCTTGAAATGAATGCTAACATGGCCTTCCTCATCACCAACTCAGCCTGCAAGTTAAACTTTAAAGTCAACATGTACAACACGCTGGAGGAACTCAGCAGGTCGGGCAGCATCCGTGGAAACGAGCAGTCAATGTTTCGGGCCGAGACCCTTCATCAGGACTGAAGAAGGAGGGGGCAGGAGCCCTATAAGGAAGGTGGGGGGAGGGTGGGAAGGAGAAAGCTGGTAGGTGCCAGGTGAAACCCCAATGTCAGGCTCGTAAGGCATGACCTGCCTTTCACAAAGCCATGCTGACTATTCCTAATCATATTATGCCTCTACAAATGTTCATAAATCCTGCCTCTCAGGATCTTCTCCATCAACTTACCAACCACTGAAGTAAGACTCACTGGACTATAATTTCCTGGGCTATCTCGACTCCCTTTCTTGAAAGAGGGAACAATGTCTGCAACTCTCCACTCCTCCAGAACCTCTCCCGTCCCCATTGATGATGCAAGGATCACTGCCAGAGGCTCAGCAATCTCCTCCCTCACCTCCCACAGTAGCCTGGGGTACATCTCATCCGGTTCCGGCGACTTATCTAACTCGATGCTTTCCAAAAGCTCCAGCACATCCTCTTTCTTAATATCTACATGCTCAAGCTTTTCAGTCCACTGTAAATCATCCCTACAATCACCAAGAACCTTTTCCACTGTGAACACTGAAGTAAAGTATTCATTAAGTACCTCTGCTATCCCCTCCAGTTCCACACACATTTTTCCACTGTCACACTTGATTGGTCCTATTCTCTCACATCTTATCCTCTTGCTCTTCTCGTACTTGTAGAATGCCTTGGGGTTTTCCTTAATCCTGTCCACCAAGGCCTTCTCATGGTCCCTTCTGGCTCTCCTAATTTCATTCTTATGCTCATAGTTCAGGCACACAATAAAAAGATTGGTATGTCTTGGCAAAACGTTAGTTAGGCTGCACCCAGAATACTGTGTGTAGTTTGGGTCATGTAATAGGAGGGATGTGGTTCTGCTGAAGAGAGTGCAGAGGAGATCCACAAGGATGTTACCTGGATTGGAGGGTTGAGTTATGGGGCAAAAGAGCACAGGTTCGTTTTGTTTTTTCTAGAGCAAAGGATGCTGACAGAGGTATATAAAATTATAAGAGGGTAGTAATCAGAATTTTTTCCCATGATGGGATATTCAAAGTAAGAGGACATAGGTTTAAGGTGAGAGGTAAGTGATTTAAAGGGAAAGTTTTATTTTAACCATGGAGTGGCTGATACCTACAACACTCCACTGGGAAAAGACTGGATACAACCTGATACCATCACTGTGTTTAAGGGGCATTAAAGAAAATTTCAATAGGCAAGGCACAGAATGTTACAGAGCTAGTGCAGGCAAGGGGTGCGCCAAGGGGCTTGTCTGTGCTGGACAACTTGACTCTACGACTTGAAATCCATCCATGTTTGCTCTTCCAATCCTGTCAGGCTAACAGTCTCTAGTTCCCTTTTTGCCCTCTCCCTCCTGTAGTAAAGAGTGGAGCTGCATTTGCACCTGCAGAGTCCTGCTCCTGCAGTCTGATCTCCATATGGGCACATTTCAGAAGGAAGGCCTCGGTGTCACACATGAGGCCTCCGGATTTTGAATGTGCTAGAATATTGCACCCCAGGGTCCTCACATCTGTGCACAGCTACTTTCACATAATTTATCTGTAGAAGAACTTTAAGTCCAGAACGTATGAAGTATTTCAGGGGTGAATAATCTCAGATGTTTTAGCTTTTGTGTATCCATGGAGTCACAGATTCTGACAGCACAAGAAACGGGCCCTTCAGCCCAGCATGCTGACCTAATATACTCATCATATTTACTAGTACTTGGTCTGGAGCTTTTTATTTGTATATGGTGAAGCTGCCTCCAAAGAGCAACAAAGAGAAACACACAGCTGTTCACATTTTTTTATAGTTTAGTTGATTTCTGAGACTCTCTGAAATAGCCTCTTTGACTCATATATTTTGGTCTTGCAGAAATACTGGAAAGATATTTTTGGCATTATTTCAACAGTTTTTAATATCAAATTGCAACCGCATCCTATTACTGCAATTTTCGGTTTACCAATGGTGGATAATATTTGTTTATCCCCCTCAGCCCGGCGGATGATTGCATTTGTCACATTAATGGCTAGAAGATCTATTCTATTGAACTGGAAAGAAATTAATCCTCCAATTACATTTCAATGGTTTTCCCAAACTATACCTTGTCTGAGTTTAGAAAAAATTAGAAGTGTCATCTTTGATCCTTTGGTCAAATTTGAAGAAACCTGAAGACAATTTATTCAACATTTTCACATGAGCTAAATTGACCTTTCCCGAACCTTCTTTTTTACTACCCTCAGTTATTTGGATAGAGGTGCGGAGTTATTGACACTACTGTGTATATCTGATAGGATGTAGCAGCCCAGGTTGGTTGGGTTAGTTGCTGTTAGTTAGCTTTATTTTGGGTTTTTTTTAAGGCAAATACAGTATGAATTCGGGAGGTTATCATATCTGTGTTATCAACTGTTTGCATTTGTATTCTAGCCTTATTAATTATGTACTCTCAAGCTCTCTGTATTTGCTTTTTTTCTATGTTCTGTTTGAAAATTAATAAAAAGATTTAAAAAGAAAGATGTCTGAGACTCACTGCTTGTGCTGGGACGTTGTGCAGGTTCTTGTCGAACTTTGACTTTGGAAACTTTCCAGCAATTCTTTCCCTGTGCTTCCGACTACATATATGCTACAGAAAGAACAAAATGTCACATTACTAACAACATGTCAGAGCATATTAATTCCAATACACCCTTGTGCAGTGTCACTGCATGGTGGGTATGGTGTAGGGAATTGAGGTGGTGCACAATGAACCAGGTTGAAGATCAGGTCATAGCAGGAAAATATCTTTTCTCTATACTCAAATTCTCTTATAATAAAGGCCAGCAAGTTCCCAGAAATTCCAGCCATTGCTGCTCTGCTGTCATCCCGGCTAGTGTTCTCTCACAATCAATTTTGGCCAGCTCCTCTCTCACACCTCCGTAATTCCTTTTACTCCACTGTGGTACTGATATATCTGACTTTAGTTTCTCCTTCTCAAATTGTAGGGTGAATTCTATCATATTTTATCACTGCTGCCTAAGGTTTGCTTTACCTTAGGCTCCCTAATCAATTCTGTTTCATTGCACAACGCCCAATCCAGAATAGCTGATTCCCTAGTGGGTTCTACTATGAGCTGTTCTAAAAAGCCATCTCATATACATTCTACAAATTCCCCCTTCTGGGATTCAGCATCAACCTAATTTTCCTTTGTGCATTGTCACTGCATATTGAAATCCACCATGACCATCGTAACATTGCCCTTTTGGTATGCATTTCCCATCTCCCATTATAATTTGTAGACCACATCTTTGCTACTTTTCAGAGGACTGTATATGACTCCCATCAGAGTCTTTTTACCTTGACCCACAATGATTCTGCACTGTCCAGTCCTAGTCACTTCTTTCTGAGGATTTAATTTTATTTTTTACCAGCAGAGGCACCCCAGCCCCTCTGCCTACCTGCCTGTCTTTCTGATACAATGTGTACTCTTGGATGTTAAGTTCCTAGTTATAATCTTCTTTCAGCCACGACTCAGTGATGCCCACAACTTCATACCTCCCAATCTCTAAATGTGGTACAAGTTTATCTGCTTTATTCTGTATACTGCATGCATTCAAATACAACACTGTCAGACCTGTATTCATCACCCTTATCGACTGTGTCCCCTTGTTACATTGCAGCTCATCCTGCTCACTATAATTTTGCCCTATCATCAGCCTGTCTTTGCAAGCAGTCTCGTTACACACTGCCTCTGTTCGTAAAGCATCTACTCTATCCACAGCCCTATCATTCCTGTTCCCATCCCTCTGCCAAATTACTTTAAATTGTTGGAAGGGTATTCAAAGGGACCAGATAGTAAGGTGGCAGTAATGTAGAGGTTAGCACAATGCTGTACAGTACAGGTGACATGGCTTCAATAGCCGCCGCTGCCAGTAAGGAATTTGTACATGACCGCATAGGTTTCCTCCAGGTGCTCCAGTTTCCTCTCACATTCCTAAGACGTATCAATAATAATAATATATAAGTATTTGGATAGATAGGGCTTGATTAAGATAGTCATCATGGCTTTGATTATCGTAGGTTGTGCCTAACCAATCTTATAGTTTTTTGAAGAACTTAATGAAGGAAAGGCAGTGGATGCTGTCTATATGGACTTTTGTAAGGCCTTTGACAAGGTCATGCATGGGATGTTGGCCAAGAAGTTCAGTTGCTTGTCATTCAGGATGAAGTAGTAAATTAGATTAGAAATTGGTTTCATTGGAGAAGCCAGAGAGTGGTAGTAGGTGGTTACCTCTCTGACCGGAGGCCTGTGAATAGTAGAGTGCTGCAGGGACTAGTGCCAGGGTCCGTTGTTGTTTGTCATCTATATCAATGATCTGGATGATAATGTGGTCAACTGGATCAGCAAATTTGCGGATGACACCTAGATTGGGGGTATAGTGGACAGTGAGGAAGGCTATCGTGGTTTGCAGCAGGATTTGGACCAGCTGGAAACATGGGCTGAAAAATGGCAGATGGAATTTAGGAAAGATGTAAATAATGTTGAAAGAGTACAGAACAAATTTACAAGGATGTTGCCAGGTCTGGAGGACCTGATATATGAGGAAAGTTTGAATAGTTTCGGACTTAATTCCTTAGAACATAGAAGATTGAGAGGAGATTTGATAGAGGTAGGGTACGCGCAAACAGGCTTTTCCACTGAGGTTGGTTGGGACTCAAACCTAGGTCATGGGTTAAGAGTGAAAGGTGAAAAGATTAAGGGGAACCTGAGGGGAAACTTTTTCGCTAAGAGGGTCATGAGAGTGTGGAATGAGCTGCCAGCACAAGTGGTGCATGCCAGCTCAGTTTCAATCTCTAAGGAAAGTTTGGATAGATATATGGATGGTAGGGGTATGGAGGGCTGTGGTCCAAATGCAAGTTGATGGGAGTAAGCAGTTGAAATGGTTTTGGCATGGACTAGATGGGCTGAAGGGCCTGTTTCTGTGCTGTACATTTTTAATGACTCTATGAAGAGAGTTATTGGCACATCGGCCTTCATAGATCAAGTATTGAGTACAGGATTTGGGATGTTAAGCTGAAATGTACAAAATGTTAATGAGACCTAATGAGACCAGCAGTACTGGTCACCTAGCTACTGGAAAGATGTAAATAAGGTTGAAAGAGTACAGAGAAAATTTACAAGGATGTTGCTAGGACTTGAGGACCTTAGTTATTATCGGGAAAGGTTGAATAGGTTATGACTTTATTTCCTAGAATGTAGAAGATTGAGGAGAGATTTGATAGAGGTATACAAAATTATTTGGGTATAGGGAGAGTAGGTGCAAACAGGCTTTTTCCAGCTGAGGTTGCATAAGACTAGAAGTAGAGGTCTTGGGTTTAGGGTCAAAGGTGAAATATTTAAAGGGATCATGAGGGGGAAATTCTCCACTCAGAGGATGGTGAGCGTGTGGAATGAGCTGCCAGCAGAAGTGGCGGATACTGGTTTGGTTGCAATATTTTAGAAAATTTTGAATAAGTATGTGGATGGAAGGGGTATGAAAAGCTATGGTTTCGATGCAGATGAATGGGACAAGGCAGAATAATAGCTTGGCATGTATTAGATGGGCTGGAGGGCCTGATTCTGTGCTAGACTTTGCTCCTGCCTGTCCTACCATACAGACTTACTGGTCGTGACACCTACCTTCCTCTGAATCTTTCCACTTTCTGACCTGGTGCTCAGGCTCCCATCTGCCTGCCAAGCTAGTTTAAATCCTCCCAAGTTGTCCCAGAAGCGAGTTTATTGATTTATTTGGTGAGGCAGAGTGCAGAGCCTCTGCCAGCCTTTCTGGCCTTTCTGACCCTTCAAGCCTCACCACCCAGCAATCCGATAATTTACTGCTATAGCCTAATCACAGGACAATTCACAATTACAACCTACCAACCAATACATCTTTGGACAGTGGGTTAGGAAACCCGAACACCCAGGGGAAACCCACATGGTCAAGGAGAATGTACAAACCCCTTACAGACAGCAGTGGTGGGAATAGAAAGGTATAATATACTGTTGTGCTCACCACTACGCTACCATATCGCCCCACTTGTTTAATTAGTCTCTGGGACAACTCCCCTAGTTTAGGTGCAGCACCAGATAGCTGCAGCATTAAATGGACTAGGAGGGACTTCCTCGTGATTAAAATTTTATGTCTGTCTTTTCCACCTTTTCAAAGAACAAGCAATTCTACAAAACTGCTCCTCTTTCTCCATTGTGAGAGAATATATACTGTATAACTCATAATATTAAGAATACAAGAAAACAGTTGGCCCCTCCATCCTTCTTCACAATTCCATGTGATCCTAAGTGATCTCTGCTGGCCTCAACTACGCAACTGACCTGTCTACTAACTCTGTGATTCACCCACAGACTTTCTTGAAAAAAATAAGTTCCATAATTTTAATTGAATTTAAACTCCATAGCTGGTCATGATGGACTTGGCTCCTGACTCTGGCTGTTTAATCAGACATTTACGTCTACTTAACCACTACAACACAGCCATTTGAGTAGGGATGAGCAGAGGACATGCTACAGGGCTGAGGGGCTGGTGGATGTAGGGTATGGAAGCAGTTGAAGATGGATAAAGAAGGGAAGTATCTATTGCTTGACAATGGATGTCATGTTGAAATGGTCACCTTAGAATGCAGAAAGGGGCAGAAAAGATGAGCCACTCCGTGACTGTCTGATTTTTACTGGAATGCCTCATTAAACGACAACTGGAGGGATAGAAGGTCTGGAAATACAGAACTGTGGTGGGGAGAGTGGGGAGAAGAGCAGAGGTGCAGTAAATGAAACAAAAACTGCAGAAAGGTCCTGATAACTGCAGAGGTAGGGAAAATGGATGGGGAAGGTGACAGAACCAGGAGACTGGAATGGAGACCTGACATCAATGAAGCAGTGAGAGTGTGTGGGCTTGTGGCGATACTGATTGTGAACCCATACCTATGGGTAGTTGCGTAAAGGAAGAAACTACTGAAGGCAAAGCAGGTGAAAACAGGATGGGATCATTCCTGCCTCCTGCTCAAAGATTTTGATTTTCTCACCACCTTACCCTGAATTCTGGTCCCTTGTCCTGTGTTTGTACTGTGTCAATATAGGTACACCTTGATGTGCGATTGCCCACTGCTCTACTCTCTCTACACTCATGACTGTGTGACTGGGTAAATTACTAGTATGGGAACTGTACTTCCCTCAATCGCAGGACTCTGCAGAGAGTGGTGTGGACAGCCCAGCGCATCTGTAGATGTGAACTTCCCACTATTCAGGACATTTACAGAGACAGGTGTGTAAAAAGGGCCCGAAGGATCATTGGAGACTGGAGTCACCCCAATCACAATCTATTCCAGCTGCTACCATCCGGGAAATAGTATTGCAGCATAAAAGCCAGGACCAACAGGCTCCAGGACAGCTTCTTCCACCAGGCCATCAGACTGATGAACTCATACTGACACAACTGTATTTCTATGTTATATTGACTGTCCTGTTGTACATACTATTTATTGCACATTACTATAAATTGCACATTGCACATTTAGGTGAAGACATAATGTAAAGATTTTTACTCCTCATGTATATGAAGGATGTAAGCAATAAAGTCAATTCAGTGGAGAGAGTGAGTAGTTTCAAGTTCCTAGGTGTCAACATCTCTGAAGATCTATCTTGGGCTCAAAATACTTATGCAATCATGACAAAGGTATGCCAACAGGTATACTTCATTAGGAACACGGCACACGGCAGCAGCGGCCTTTTGGATCTGGTGCTACATTAATTTAGTTTTTTAATTTAATTTTAAGGTACAATTAGTGTTCAGGGCAATGGATAACAGAGTGACTGTCTACCATCGCCAGATACTGCTACAATACAGAGATCGCCCAAAAACAAACCTTCATGAAAATCTGCTGGGTAGATTGCGCGACTTCGGCTTGCTGAGGGAATCGGGCCTGCAGTCCTCAGAGTCGCCTGATGCCGATGGCTGGAGGTGGGGATGTCATAAGCGAGGCGAGCGGGCACGAGTCCGTGCCAGGAGAAAAGCAAGCCCTAGCCGGCCGGCCCTCCCGTCCACTCTGCTGTCCAATGGACATTAAATTGGACTACACCTGTGGCAACAAAATTCTTGACGGGAGTACAGAAACGGATGGAATCCCGGATGCCGCCATTCAGCTGTAACAGATTTTCCCCCAAGACATCAGACTACCAACCTACTGCCCTCTGCTGTGCCTATTGTCTTGTTTATTATTTATTGTAATGCCTGCACTGTTCTGTGTTAGTTTCTGCAGTCCTGGGTAGGTCTGTAGTCTAGTGTAGTTTTTGTGTTGGTTTACATAGTTCAGTGTAGTTTTTGTATTGTTCATGCAGCACCACGGTCCTGAAAAACGGTGTCTCATTTTTACTGTGTATTGTACCAGCAGTTATGGTCAAAATGACAATAAAAAGTGATTTGACTTGAGGAGGTTGAAGTGATTTGGTAGGTCACCAAAAACTAGCGAATTTCTACAGATATACCATGGATAACTTTCTGAGTGGTTAAATCACCACCTTGTTTCACTGCACAGGATTGAAAAAAATCTGCAGACTCAGCCAGCTCAATCATGGGCACTAGCCTCCACACTATCAAGGACATCTTCAAAAGTCAATGCCTGATAAAGCTGGTATCCAACACTGGGAACTCTCGCCATCCAGGATATGTCCTCATTTCATTGCAACCATCAGGGAGGAGGACAGGAGCCTGAAAACGCACACTTGGTGTTTTAAAAATAGCACCTTTTCCTCTGCCATCAGATTTCTGAACAGTCTATGAACCCATGAACACTACATCACTATTTTGCTGTTGTTTTGCACTATTTTATATATTCTTATTGTAATTTATAATAAGTTTTTATGTATTGCACTGTCCTGTTGCTGCATAACAAATTCCATGACAATAAACCTGATTCAAGTTCTGATTCTGATTTATGAGATCATGGTTAAGATGGAAACATCAGCTGCCATTACAACTGAATTTACATCTCTGAATCAGGAGCTTCTGATCTGAGCCACTCAGCTGTGGAGGAACACCTTAATACCATACCTGTTTAAGTTTCACTTCAGAGTTAACTGAAACATCACACAGATGACAATGAAATATCTTTTCTTGTAATCCAGAATCTGTCTTCTTCTGTGTGTGGCAATTGGATGGTTGTCTTGGGTAAGCCTTTATTGGGCCCAGCCCACTCTGAGCATCCACCATCGCCTGGTGTTTGGTGCCTGGATTGGAAACAGATAGACAACCATTACCTCTTCATCCCTTCATATTTTCACATTTAGCATATCACAGAGGGGTGCTCTTGCACCTGACATCTGTCCAGTTAGTCTTTTACAAGTGTGATCAATAGATGTCAATTATTAACACAAGAAAGCCTTAGATGCTGGAATTTCAAAGCAACTCACACAAAATGCTGGAGGAACTCAGCAGGTTAGGCAGCACCTATGGAAATGAATAAACAGTTGAGGTTTTGGGCTGAGATCCTTCATCAGGTCCAATGTCAATTATTGCCTTGGTGGTTTTCCAGCTGACCATCAATACTTACATTCACCTAAGGCCGTCAAATTAGATCATCGTATTGTAAATACACTAAAGGTGAGATCACCTACATTGTCACATCCACATAGTAACACAACAATCATAATAATTATCTGCATTCCTATAAGCCTCAATGAACATAATCCATTTCTGAGATCACCACACTATCCCTTCAAATATATCTCATCTCTCTAGAAATGGCTCAACAAACATTTCATACTCAGTATCAAATTCAACAATCTAAAGTAAACGCTTTGTTGTTGTATCAGAATTAGCGAATACTGCTGTAAATTTTTCCAGCTGTAACATTAACTCTTTTAAAGGAATAAGATTTATGAGCATTTGGAAAACCATGGCCTAATTAGGGAGAGCCAGCATGAGGTTTTCGAGGAGGTGACAAAGGTGATTGAAGGTAGAGCTGGAAATGTTGACAAGATCCCTCATGGAAGGCTCATCCGGAAAATCTAGATGCATGGGATCCAAGGTTAATTAGCTATTTATACATTATAAGCTTGCCCATAGATGACAAAGAGTACTGTTTGATGGGGCTTATTCTGGCTGGAGGTCTGTGAATAGTCAAGACCTGCAGGGATTCATTCAGGGACATCAGCTGTTTCTGACATATATACTCGGATGAAAATGTGTCAGGGCTGGATGGTAATTATGCCAATTACATAAATATTGGTGGTGTTGTGGATAATGCAGAAGATTACCAGAGGATTCAGTGGGATATAGATCACTTACAGATATGAACAGAAAATGGTAGATGGAATGTAATATGGCCAAATGTGACATGTTGCACTTTGGGAAATCAAATGTAATGGGAAAGTTTACACAGTTAATGGCAAGACCCTTAACAACACTGATATACAGTGGGATTTTGGGGCCCAAATCCATAACTCTAAAAATGGATACACAAGTTGATAAGGTGGTTTATTAGTCAAGGCAATTAATTGAAAAGTTAGCAGATTGTCTCAGCATTTTAAAACTCTGGTTAGGCTGCATCTGATGTATTGCATTCAATTTCCGTTGCTTCATTACAGAAAGGATGTGGAGACTTTAGAGAGGTGCAGAAGAGGTTATCTGGATGCTGCCGGGATTAGAGGGTATGTGCTATAAGGAGAGTTTGGACAAACTTGGCTTGCTTTCTCTGAAGCACCAGAGGCTAAGGAAAAAACTGATCAAAGATTATAAAATTTTGAAAGACATAGGGAGAGTTGGCAACCATACTAACTTTTTCCCAGGGTACAAATGTCTAATACTAAATGACATGTATTTAAGGTGAGTGGGGGTAAATTTGAAGGCAATAAATGGGACAGGTTTTTAACACAGAGTGGTGGGTACCTAGAATATGCTGCCAGGGGTGATGATGTCGGAGGGATATATAATAGAGGAATTTTAAAAGGTATTAAATCAGCAGATGAATGTGCAGAGAATGGAGGGAAATGGACGTTGTATAGGCAGAAAGCATTAGATGCCACTAGCTTAATTAGTTTGTTGTAACATTGAGGGCCAAAGGGTCTGTTCCTGTGCTTGTACTGTTCACTGTTCTATGTTCTGCATTCTGGATTCTATGTTCTATGTTCTACATTCTGTATTCTATGTTCTCTGTTCTATGTTCTGTGTTCTATGTTCTGCATTCTGTATTCTATGTTCTCTGTTCTATGTTCTGTGTTCTGTGTTCTATGTTCTGTGTTCTGTGTTCCACAGGCATCACTAGACCTGCTGGGCATTTCTAATATTTTCATATTGGTTTGAGGTTCCAGTAACAGGTATTTCTTGCAGTTAATATCTGTTGTCCTTCCTGGTATTTCCAGAATATTCTGTCAGGTTGATCTCACTTACTGAGACAGAAACTACTCACTCTCAATAATAACTAATAGTCACGTCTGTGAAGCTGGGCATAAAAGAATTGTTAATTCCTCTGTAATCGGTGAGATTGGTGCTTCACACAGACTGCAACCATTTTCTCAGTCCCATCTCACTGACTGGGAATCAGTATCCCTGGCTCGCTCACCAACTGCTGGCAGACTTCTCTCACCTCCACATCATGCTGCCAAAGGATTCACCTCACTGTCCAGCCACAGCATCAGTCCGCTCTGCACACGCTCACGGCCACGTTGGGCCTGAGTGTACAGACTGAGACTGGACTACCCGCTCTGTCACAGGGACTGTGATTAGTCGAACCAGCCCATCACCAAACGAAAAGTTCACTTGTATTTACAGTATCTGAGATCAGCCTCATTCTCCATTCACGCAAGTGATACTAGCCTTAGTTCCGATCATACTGCTTGACATTAACTTCATTCCCCCGAGCATCAGTGTCACGTTGTTCCATCACACTGTGTGAAATCAACTACATGAGGCTGCACACACACCTCTGTCATGGTGCACAGCCTGAGGTCAGCTTCAATGTCCCATCACACGAACTGAAATAGACTCACAGTCCAGTCCCATTTGTTGCCTCCATCCACACTGGTCATCTACCTGACCTTTCCATTATGCTCATAAAGATTTGCCCCCACTGTCCCCTTGAAATGGCTAAAAAGACCTTCACTGTCCCGTTACTTCAGATGAGTAACCAGACACACTGAGATCATTTCCACGCCCTCCCCCCGTCCTCATCACTCGGACAGAGATCTCCTTCAGCAAACCACCACACGGAAACAGATACACCACACAGAGGCACCCATCACATGGACAGGGACCCACCCGACAGGCAAGGATCCACCACCCACACACTTACACACCACATGGAGGGGGACCTACCACACGAGCACAGACATACCATACGGACTCACCACATAAACTCATGGCCCCACAACACAAACACGGACATGGGACGCACCACACAGACTCATCCATCTATCAGATGGACAGAGGCCCACCACACGGAGTCCCAACCCATGACATTATCACATGGACTCACCGACCCACCGCATGGACACAGACTTAATACAGAAACTCACAGTCCCATTATTGCTCCAGCTGAGACTGTGTGAACCTCTTGCTTCTCCTCCTGATTTGAGCACCATTCACACAGATTGTTTCAATGAAGAATTGATTTCAGGGCCATCAGAGGCATGTGAGGTCACTGCAGAGAGAGGTCAACTATTACCCTGGGCAAGTAGGGGCTCAGAGACCACTCCTGCCTCTCTTCAATTACCAGCAATGGTGCCTTATATTGGAACATCCAGAATTGATTTCTGAGGACTTTAATAATCTGAGAAACAACACCAGTCTATAAATGGGCTTACCACTGTTGTGTGCTTCCAGTTGAGAAACTGAATTGACATCCACCTTGCACAGTTGGCAGGAGAGCCTTTTCGTTGCCTCCGCATCAGGCTGGTTATCAGCCATCTCTGTGCCAGTGGATGTGGCTCCAGGAGGTCCTGCAGCCACGGTTTCCATGACCACCGTACCGTCAGCTGTTAAAAGGAGATTGGAGAAGAGTTGAAATAGAGGGGGGAGCAGATCAAGGCTATTTTCAAATAAATAAAAGTTGTTGCTGGCTCCACACAGTCTGTTATTTTAAAAACAAGATGCTAGACTGTTGAAGTACAAAGGGAAGACATCCCACCCCTCCTTGATTCATAGGCGGATAGATTCGTGAATTTCTGCCAGACTTCTGATCAAACACCCGATACTGTTGATGCTCTTGGAGAAGTGGCATAAAAGGGCATTTTCCACAGTTCCCCCAAATTCTCTGTGAAGATGCTACAGGAAATTAGACAACCAACTGTTTATTTTTTAAATAACAGATTGATCTGGAAATTGTCAGAGAGAGAATCAGTAGTTTATATTTGCAGGTAACTTTCCCCTCAGCCTACACCACCCCAGAAATAAACAACAGAGATTTGTCCAGCCTCGGTTCCAGGAGCAGACTTCCGGTCGCGATGGCACCAACCAACAATGATTCCTCAGGTGACATCTTTCAGGTAGCCAATATCCTCAATTATTTCACTTTCTCTATATCTCCTGCCTGTTCTTTTTATCTTGATTGTGTTTCGGAAACCGTTGGAGCCCGTGACGTGCGGTCTGGAATTCAATCAATTGATCCAGCACTCTGCTGTCCACGGAGAGGACCAAAAGCACGAACTTAAGCTGCTTCGTGCAAAAAAGCAAAGATAGGGTCCTGGAGAGGACCAAGAGCACGCGCTGCCTCATGCAGAAGACCAGAGGAAGGCGCAGGGTCATGAATGACTCCATTTCGAAGCATGGAGGTAGATGTAGAGTCGTTCCCCATTGAGGCCATGGTGTCAATGGCAGTTGGTAGCTGGGTCAGCAGCGTTCGGACCTGATGTGGCAATCGCTCTTTATGGAAGGACCGAGTATGTACGGTTGCTCTTCTCGATGCTGACGGGAAGATGTTTTCAAAATTCTGAGACTTATGTGTTTATCAGACTGTAGTTTATACTCGTCTCCTTCAGTTTTTTGCATTTTCTTTCTTGTTACCAAGTGACAGATGGGGGATATGTTACTTTTTGTGTGAGGGAGGGGTTGGGGATTTGGGATCTGATACTCCTGTTGGTGTTTTTCTGCGGGGGATCTGTTAGATTTGTGTGTGCGAGAGGATGGGGGCTTGATGCTATTGTCACTATTCTTTCGTGAAGGTGGTGAGCTGTTAGTTATTTGTGCAAGGGAGGGGTGGGGGTTTTGGGTTTATGAGCTTTGTTTCTTTTTCTTTTTTGTTTGGTGGAGACAGGAGTTGATATCTTATTTCAACAACTCCCATGGCTTCCTGTATTTCGTGGCTATCTGGAGAAGACAAATATCAGAGTTGTATTGTACATGCATTCTTTGACAATAAAATGAACTTTTGAACCTTTGTGTAGGACAGCTACTCTGGAAGATTTCAATGCAGGAGGTGAGGCAAAGTAGTCTGATTGTCTAATTTGTAAAGAGGACAGCCAACAAACAAAAGGCAAAGTAAAACAAAATGGCCAGTGGTCAGGAGTTGCAGTGTTTAAGTTCTTAAGTGCAGTGCTTGAGGAATGGGTGCTGGGGCTTTGGCTAGTGTGGTTTCAGCACGAGGAAGAGGAGCAGAGGAAGGAAACAGATTAGATCTGTTCATTCCCCTCCGTAGATGCGACTTGACCTGCTGAGTTCCTCCACCATTTTGTGTGCATTGCTCAACATCTCCAGCAACTGCAGAATCTCTCATGTTTAACCTTTTAGCCTTATTTAGAATGAGTGTATTTGGGATGCAGTTAGGGCTATGTTAAAATATGGATATCGGAGCTTAGGACGATGGCGCCTAACGGCGACTCCTCTGCTTGCATCTTCAGAAACAATTCTTTTTCTATCTTTAATATCTCTTTTTTGCCTTTTCCGGGTTCTTTTGAAGACCCTGACCTGGAGCTACACACTGACTTTGGTTCTTTGCAGGAATGGGACCTGCTCTCAGGGCCTTGAGACCGGCTGTTTTTTTGATAAGGACACAGCACGCCTTCAGGGTGCTGGATTTTTATGCACCTGGAGGCGGGCAGATTTGAGGCCGGTGCCGCTGCAGAAAACTGGAGTGTCGTGGGAGACGGAAGATGGAAAGCAGCGAGCTGGCTGCTGGCTGTGTTCCCAGAGACCCGAGATCTTTGGGCACAGAGTTCGGAAAAAGCAATGCCACAAAATTCTAACACCGTAAACCAGTGAGTTGTTTGTTATGTCTCCCCTCTCACTGTGAAATGGGGACACCTCTTTATCCCTTATTAGAGAGAGAGAGAGAGAGAGAGAGAGAGAGAGCCTGTGGTATGTCGAATTACCGGGTGAACGAGTAGTCTTCGGGGTACTGCAAATCTGTGTCTTTGCTGATGCTTTGCTGCACGCTTGAGTGCTCGGTGGAGGTGCCGATGCTTTTTTTGCTGGTGGTGGGAGGGCGGATCACTGCCTCGCTGCTGCTTACATGTGAGAGGAAGAATTGGGGGGGTCTTTGGGGTTCTAACATTTAACTATCATTCATTCTTTGGGGCACTCTGATTTTGTGGATGTTTGTGAAGAAAAAGAATTTCAGGATGTATATTGTATATATTTCTCTGACATTAAATTGAACCTATGGCATGCTCCTCCTGCAGACTGTGGAAGATTAGGGAGACTCCATGTCCTGAGGTGTTAACCTGGTGGAAGTGCACTGCGATAACATTTCTGATGGACCATGTTAAGGAATTGGTGTTGGACTTGGATGCACTTAGATACACCTGGGATGCTGAGAGCATCATAGGCAAGATGTTTAGTGAGGTGGTCACACCTAAGGTATGGGCAACGGAGAGTTGGTGATCACAGGGAAGAGAAAGGCAGTATAGGGCCTCCCAATGGCCATGATTCTTATCAACAAGATGTGGGGGTAACTTTCTGGATGCAGCACAACAGCAGCAGCAAGGTCAGGGCACAGGAGATTCTGTGGCTACAAAAGAGACGCCAGGGTCAGGGATTTTTCAGAGCGGCTGCAAAACTTTCCCAAGATGGAGGGTGAGCAGCCAGAGGTCATAGTGCACATGGGCACTAATGACATCTGTAGAAAGAGGGAAGTCCTGTGCAGTGAGCATGGGAAGTTAGGAAAGAACCTAAACAGCAAGGCTCAAGGGTAGTGATGTCTGTGTTACTGAGGGTAGAATAGAAAAATTGCTCAGATGAATGTGTGGCTGAGGAGTTGGGGGTGCCAGGGATTCAAGCCCTTTGGTCATTGAGACACCTTCTTGGGAAGGGGTGACCTGTACAAGAGATGGGTTGCACCTAGACTGGAGGGAAACCAGTAACCTGGCTGGGACATTTGTTGGTGCTACTCAGGATAATTTAAACTAGAGTGGCAGGATGTGGGCCCTGAGCAGTGGAGAGGATGGTGTGATATCAGGAGATAGTACTGTAGCCAATGAGAGCGAGTTTAGTCATCAGGGTACACAGGAGGAATGGGAGAGCTAAGACCATTTGTTCAAACTTCATTTCTTTCGATACAAGTGGCTTAACAGGTGAGGTGGGTGAACTCTGTGCGCATTGGCTCTGAAGACTGGAATATCAGAGCACTAACAGGAAACAGCAGGACTGGTAGCTCAACGTTCCAGGATGCAGATGCTACAAGCATGACAGTGGTGCAGGGAAGAGAGGGGAGGAGTTTCCTTCTTGATGAAATGAATCTCTGGGGAGCACATACATGCTTCAATAATAAATTTACTTTGAACTTTGATGAAAGAGAATATAACAATGGTTCTTGGAGAGAATATTTTTGCAGAATAGTAGCAAATGGTAGAGGGCAAATAGTAGAGTGCTTGGGAGGAAATATGTTATTAAGCCTAGATACAAAGACAGAAATTGAAAGCTTGGGCATGGTGGGAATAACGTTCTGAGTTGCATCTACTTCAATGGAAGGAATATTGTAAGTAAAGTGGATGAGCTTAAGGCATGGATCAACACATGGTATTATGACATTGTAGCCATCAGTGAGACTTGGTTGTAGGAGGGAGATTTTTAGAGGTATATGAGGGACATAGATAGTGTAAATACAAGCAGGCTTTTTCCACTGGGATTTGATGAGACTAGAACTAAAGGTCATGGATTAAGAGTGAAAGGCGAAATGTTTAAGGGAATCAAATCCTAGTCCTTGCAACCTCTCCTTTATCCCAGCCCCTGCCCCAACAAATCCTGGCAACAACCTGATAAGTCTTTTCTGCACTCCTTCTTGGTTAATAATATACTTCCTATACTTCCAAGGTTGTCAAGCCGAGGATTGGTAGTGGGGACAAGTGCCCCTCACGGCCTGCGCCTCAAATAGCCTCTGACAACCAAGTCCAACTCCCGGCCTTCACGTGTGGCTTAGCCACTAAGCCCGGCGGAACTGTTTCTACTGACAGGAGAAGGGGAGAAGGCGGGTCCTGACACCTTAAAACCAGTGCTTCGGGTAGATGGACCTCGTCAGCCTTAGAAAAGCTTCAGGAGTAAACCCTGAGGACAAATCTGGAGCTGGAGTCCTTAAGGCAGTCCGACGTTGTCTTCAACCTCGTTCTGTCAACTTCTGTGACGACACCGGTGCCAAGCTATATCGGCCCTTGCCCTTCCCTTGGACAATATCGGTGTCGTGGAGTGGTGGAGAGGGGAGACTTGCTGCATGGGCAACTGCTGGTCTCCCATACAACCTTGTCCATACAAGGACACTCCAGCGTCGCCTCACTGCGATGGCACAACACGGAGAGCAGCAGTCTATCTACCAACGTAGACTGAAGCAAGACTTTCCAGGTGCAGATACATGGTCTCACGAGACTAACGGATGCCACCAATAACTGGGAGTTTAAAACTATAAATAGCTGAATTGGTAGATTTGATTTAGAATTGCCTTGCACATTGTTAGTGGTCTCTGGCAATTATTCTGGCTGGAGGTCGATGACTAGTGGTGATCCACAGGGATTTGTACAGCTACCTCGTCTGTCTGTGATATATAAATGTCTTGGGTGAAAATACAAATGGATTGGTTGATAAGTTAGCAGATGGTGAAAAGATTAGTGGTGTCGTAGATGATGTTGAAAATTGTCAAATGTCAGTTGCAGATATGTGTGGAGAAACAGCTTTAATGTATAGAGGGATCTTGGGCTCCCTGAAAGTGGCTTCACAGGTTGATATGCTAGTAAAGAAGGCATATGGCATGCTTAAACACAAGATTCTGCAGATGCTGGAAATCCAGAGCAACGTACACACAAAATGTTGAAGGATCCCAACAGTGCAGGCAGCATCAATGGAAATGAATATGCAGCCAACATTCTGGTCTCAGACCCTTCATCAGGACTGGAAGGGAAGGGGGAAGACACCAGAATAAAAAGGTGGGGGAGGGGACGGAGAACAAGCTAGAAGGTGAAGCAAGGTGGGTGAGGAAGGTAAAGGGCTGGAGAAGAAGGAACCTGATAAGAGGGGAGAGTGGATCATGGGAGAAAGGGAAGAAGGAGGGGCACCAGAGGGAGGTAATAGGTAGGTGAGAGAAGAGGTAAGAGGCCAGAGTGGTGAATAGAAGAGGGAAGGGTGACAGGAAAAGAATAAATAGAAAAAAAAATTACCAGGAGAAAGCAATGTTCACCCCAACAGGTTGGATGCTACCTGGACAGAATATGAGGTGTTGCTCCTCCACCCAAAGCAGAAGTGGAGGCCATGGACTGACACGCTCCCCGTAAATATTTCACCTTTCACCTTTAATTCTATCCTGGTTTGTCCTGCCAAAGTGCAACACCTCACGTGTCTGCATTAAATTCCATCCGCCACTTTTTGGGCACATTTTTTCAGCTGGTTCAGATTCCACTGTAAGCTTTGATAGCCTTCCTCGCTGTCCAGCATGCTCTCAATCTTGATATCATCCACAAATTTGCAGATCCAATTTACCATATGATCAGCCAGATCGTTTATATCGATGACAGCCAACCACAGCACCAGCACCAATCCCTGCAGTACAGCACGAGTCATAAAGGTCCAGTCATAGAGACAACCATCTATTACCTCTCTGGCTTCTCACACAAAGCCAATATTGAATCCAAATTAATACCGTATCCTGGATGTCAAGCGACTGAAACTTCTTGAGCAATCTCCCATGCAAGACCTTGTCAAAGGCCTTGCTAAAGTTCATGTAGACAACATCCATTGCTGTCAGGTTTCCTGGTGACCTCCTCAAAAATCTCTATGATTGGTTGGACATGACCTGCCATGTACAAAGCCATAGTCACTATCCCTAATTAGTCCTTGTCCGTCCAAATACTTACACACTCAGTGGCTTTATTAGATACACCTGTACACCTGCTCTTTGATGCAAATATTTAATCAGCCAATCACGGTCAAGAGGTTCAGTTGTATTTCAGATCAAACATCAGAACGGGGAAGAAATGTGATCTAAGTTACTTAGACCATGGGATGATTGTTGCTGCTGATCTCCTGGGATTTTTATGCAAAACAGTCTCTAGGGTTTACAGAGAACGTTCAGAGTATCAAAAGTACATTTATGTCACTTTATACAACTTTGAGATTCATTTTCTGGTGGTGGGGTTCCCTGATGTTGGATGCTGCTTTCCTGCGTGAGTGTTTCATGTAGATGTGTCAATTGTTGGGAAGGCTTTTATACCAGACTGTGATGCAGCCAGTCAATATACTCTCCACTATACATCTATAGAAGTTTTCAAAGTTTTGGATATCATGCCAAATCTCCACAAACCTTGAAATTTAAAGTTGCTAATGCTCTCCTCCAATGAGGACTGGCTCATAGACCTCCAGTTTCCTCTTCCTGAAGTCAATAATCAGCTCCTTGGTCTTGCTGACATTGGGTGAGAGGTTGTTGTTGTGGCGCCACTCAGCCAGATTTTCCATCTCCCTCCTCTGTCCTGATCATCACCACCTTTGATTCGGCCAATGACAGTGGTGTCGACAGGTTAACAAAGACATGGGCCGGATAATGTTGAAAGACCTGAAACACTGATGATGTGTGGCAGCGCACACCAGGTTAATAAAGGCAAGTAGTGTTGGGCCAGACCAAAGTGGCAGGGTCAAGTGATACTAAATCTCCAGCAACAAGATCAAGAAACACAGGAGGGATAATTTTCCCACTGCCCGCATAATTACATGCAAAAAACAGAAACGTCCAGTGAGCAGCAGTTCTGCAGGCAAAAATGCCTAGTTAATGAGAGAAGACAGAAGAGAACTCTGAAAACTTGTGCCAACCAACTAGCAGGAGTATTCAAGGACATTTTCAACCTCTCACTTCTACAGGCAGAAGTTCCCACTTGTTTCACAATTATACCAGTGCCGAAGAAGAATAATGTGAACTGCCTTAATGACTATCGCCCGGTAGCACTCACATCTACAGTGATGAAATGCTTTGAGAGGTTGGTCATGACTAGACTGAACTCTTGCCTCAGCAAGGACCTGGACCCATTGCAATTTGCCTATCGCCACAACAGGTCAACGGCAGATGCAATCTCAATGGCTCTTCACATGGCTTTAGATCACCTGGACAACACAACCACCTATGTCAGGATACTGTTCATCGACTACAGCGCAGCATTTAATACCATCATTCCCACAATCCTGATTGAGAAGTTACAGAACCTGGGCCTCTGTACCTCCTTCTGCAATTGGATCCTCAACTTCCTAACCAGAAGACCACAATCTATGCAGATTGGTGATAACATCTCCTCCTTGCTGACGATCAACACTGGTGCACCTCAAGGAACACACTGCTCTACTCTCTCTATACTCATGACTTTGTGGCATAGCTCAAGTACCATCTATAAATTTGCTGATGATACAACCATTGTGGGTAGAATATCCAATGAAGATGGAGATAATCGGAAGTGCAAAGGGACTTGGGGGTCCTAGTGCAGGATACCCCAAAGGTTAACCACCAGGTTGAATCAACAGTAAGGAAAGCGAATGCTATGTTGGCATTCATTTCAAGAGGAATAGTATATAAGAGTAAGGAGGTGTTGACGAGGCTCTATGGGGCACTGGTGAGACCTCATTTGGAATACTGTGTGCAGTTTTGGGCCCCCTATCTTAGAAAGGATGTGCTGATGTTGGAGAGAGTTCAGAGAAGATTCATGAGGATGATTCCTGAAATGCAGGGGCTAACATATGAGGAGCATTTGTCAGCTATTGGGCTGTATTCATTATAGTATAGAAGAATGAGAGGGGATCTCATAGAAACATTCTGAATGTTGAAAGGGTTGGACAGAGTAGATGTGGAAAGGCTGTTTCCCTTGGTGGGTGAGTCCAGGACAAGAGGTCACAGTCTTAGAATTAGAGGGCACCCATTTAAAACAGAGATGAGGAGAAATTTTTTTAGGCAGAGGGTCGTGGATTCATGGAATTCGTTGCCACATACAGCTATGGAGGCCCAATCATTGAGGGTTTTTAAGGAGGAGATTGATAGGTATCTAATTAGTCAGGGTATCAAGGGATATAGGGAAAAAGACTGAAATTGGAACTAGACGGGAGAATACTTTAGCTCATGGTGGAGTGGCGGAGCAGACTCGATGGGCTGAATGGCCTACTTCTGCTCCTTTGTCTTGTGATCTTGTGAATGTAAGGCATACAGGAGTGAGATATGCCAACTAGTGGAGTGGTGCCGCAGCAACAACCTGGCACTCAGTGTCAGCAAGATGAAAGAACTGATTGTGGACTTCAGGAAGGGTAAGACGAAGGAACACATACCAATCCTCATAGAGGGATCAGAATTGGAGAGAGTGAGTAGTTTCAAGTTCCTGGGTCTCAAGATCTCTGAGGACCTAACCTGGTCCCAACATATCGATGTAATTATAAAGAAGGTAAGACAGTGACCATACTTCATTAGGAGTTTGAAGAGATTTGGTATGTCAACAAAAACACTCAAAAACCTCTATAGGTGTACCGTGGAGAGCATTCTGACAGGCTGCATCGCTGTCTGGTATGGAATAAAGTGGCCACTGAGTGTATATCCGGTCCCTTAGAATATCCTCCAACAACCTGCCAACTGCTGACATCAGGCTAACTTAAACAACAGAACAATCCTCCAGCACCTCACATTAAATACCTCTGCTAGGGCCCCTGTAGCTTCCACATTAGCCTTCCTCAAGGTCTGAAGGAACACCTTGTCAGGATCTGTGGATTAATCCACTCTAATTTTCCTAAAAACAACAAGCACTTCCTCATCTGTAATCAGTATACGGCCCATGGTTTGCCTCAGTTTAATAGATTCTGCGTCTATCTCTTGACTAAATACAGATGCAAAAGATCCACTGAAGATCTCCCCCAACTCTTTCAGCTGCACGCACAGATGACCACACTGATTTTCGTGAGGACCAATTTTGTCTCCTTCACATTGTCTGCTAGAGCAACCTAATGTCTTCTTTTAGTCCCCCTCATTTCCCTCTTAAATGTTCACCTGCATTTCTCATACTCCTCAAGCAGCTCCTTGCTACCCATGCCTGCTATGCTCCTCCTTCTGTCATGATATTTTGATAATTTTTGTTGTTGGCCAGGAAGAGTGACAGTCTACAAATCAGTGAATTCAAATGAATCAAGGACAGTGGAAAGCAGACTTTTGTCTTTTTCAATTGTCTTTGTTCTTGCCGCGTGCTTGGGGATGAAGGCTGCCATTTTGTGAAGACCCTCTTTTCTCCATTTTCTGAGCTTGACATGCTGGGCTTGATCAATGCTTTAAAGAAGACACAATGATACTTCAGGTAATCTGCTGGACTGGAGATAATTTCCAAATACAAAGTTATTTGTGAGATGTTCTTTGGTTGGATATAACATACAGGTTTGTGAATGCTGGGGTTGGCAGTTGTTGCTGATTGAGAACAAAGAGCCATAAATTATTGACTGTCACTTAATGGGAAGAGGGCAATAAATGGATGCTGGCTTGGAGCAGAGCCAATAACAAGGTGTTAAAGTGCAGGCACATGACCTGTGGCCAATTACACTGGAATATGATATTTGAATTGATAAGGAATGGATATAAAAGTGGATGCTTCATGTGTGTGCTGGTAGCAGTAACTTTGAAGAATAACCACCTCAGATACAAGCATGAGCAACCCTGCGTGAAACACGTGGCGAGTGAATCGTGACTACGAGGAACGCCTGGCCAGTGTAAACTCCTTTGCCCGGGTAATATCTTTGCTATTCTTTGACTATTCGGGAGAGTCAGGGATACTTAGTGGGTGTTCACACAAGGTATTTAGTGTATGAATTCACGGACTTGTTAGTTTGAACAATAAAGGTACTTGTCAGTAAATACAGATCTCTCTGTGCCTCACTGACCATTGTTATAAGAGGTATTTCTTACAACACTGTTTCAAGTTGAAACAACCCACAGAATGTACAGAGACTGGATGACAACTAGTTGAAGCATCCGTGAAGGATGTTGTGAAGAGCCAGCTGCAACAGTAATTACCATTAGTCTGAAAAGTTTTGAATGGGAGCATTGGTATTAATTCAGCACAGTCATTCAGAATAAGGCTTCTCCTTTGGCCTTGGTCACCCTCAAGTGTTTTCTGACTCCCTGTGACCAAAATTTCCTTCCACAGCCACAGTTTCCCCTCTCACTGTAATTTCTCTTTTCAGATCCATCTAGAACAGCAAAGAAAAATCTGATGACACACACACAAAAGAGATCAGCTAACCTCCTGTGTCAATGGCCGGTTCAGTGGAAGCTGTCGCTGAGCTGTAGGTAGTCACAGGGGCAGTTGACACTATGTTGTCCCTAATTACAGCCGCTGCCTGGCTCTGTCTAATGGCCTCTCGTCCCTTGGTCATCCTGGCGTGCTTGTTGCCTTTGTAGTGTGCCTCAGCTTGACTCTACAAGGGAAAACAAATGGATCCTGCAATCAGGCTCATTCATAGAACGTGCAACATACAACATAGAACACAAAGCTTGGAACAGTACAGCACAGGTTCAAGATTTTAGACAATAGACAATAGACAATAGGTGCAGAAGTAGACCATTCGGCCCCTCGAGTCTGCACCGCCATTCTGAGATCATGGTTGATCATTCACTATCAATACCAGTCCCTGCCTTGTCCCCATATCCCTTGATTCCCCTATCCATCAGATATCTATCCAGCTCCTTCTTGAAAGCATCCAGAGAATTGGCCTCCACCGTCTTCCGAGGCAATGCATTCCACACCTCCACAACTCTCTGGGAGAAGAAGCTCTTCCTCAACTCTGTTTTAAATAACTGACCTCTTATTCTCAATCCATGCCCTCTGGTACTGGACTCTCCCAACATCTGGAACATATTTCCTGCCTCAATCCTATCAAATCCTTTAATTATCTTAAACGTTTCAATCAGATCCCCTCTCAATCTCCTCAATTCCAGCCTGTACAAGCCCAATCTCTCCAGCCCCTGGTGTCTGTGTCAAGCATGCTGCCAAATGAAACTAATCCCTTCTGCCTGCACATGACCCACCTCTCTATTTAAAAGCCTTTTGAATGCCATAATCACACCTGCCACCACCACTGCCCCTGACAGCATATTCCAGGCACCCGCTACCCCTGATTCTTAAATCTATGTCCCCTGGGATATGGAAAAACCACCTTTTCCAAAAGCTCTCGCTGGAAAGCACTATAGAGCTATTACACCAAAAACTTCATGCCATTTTAAAAGTTTCTTCCTCCAGACAGTTAATCTGATGAACTATTCTAGTTACTGCCCCCTCCCCCAACATCTATTACCTTAGCCACTGCGCTGTAAACACTTTAAACCACTTTTTATAATTCTGTTTACATTGTGAACACATGCTGGTATTTATGTATTTATGCACAGTTTAATCCATATTCATATGTTAAACTCTAACTTTATTTTTATATACAGTAATTCTTTATTCTTTATAATTGTTAAAGATTGTTGTTTTTTTGTCGCACCAATACACCACAGCAAATTCCTAATACTTGTAACTATATATGGCAACGATAGTTGATCCTTGAACATTTTTACCCAGCAGGAACAGTTCTGGCTGCCTACTCTTCCTATGCTTCTCATTATTTTATAAACTCCTATCAGGTCTCCCCTTAACTTTCCAAATCTGCAGAGAAAACGATCGAAGTTTGTCCAAATTCTCCTTATTGTTATTACTCTCCAATCCAGGTAGCATTGATGTAAACCTCTTCTGAATCCTTCACAACCTTCCTGTAACTGGGCAACCAGAAACACACACAATACTCCAAGTACGGCCTGACCAGAGTTTTATACAACTGCAACATGACTTACTGACTCTTTTACTTTATGCTACTAGTGGCAAACATGCCACATGCCTTCTTTATCACACCGTCTACTTTTTTGCCACTTTCAGGGACCTGTGCACTCGGTCCTGAAGATTCCTGTGTTTATCATAGCTGTTAAATATCTTGCCATTAACTGTATACTTTCCCTTTACATTTGACCTCCTCACACTTGCCTGAATTAAATTCCATCTGCCACTTCTCCATCCTTAACTGATTTATATTCTGGGGTATCCTTTGACGATCTTCTGTGCTATCTGTAACTTCACCAATTTTTATGTTGCCTGCAAACTTACTATCTAACCAAGGATCTGTTCTGGTACCTCTGCTCTATGCTGTTTTATATATATGAAGGTCTCTGTTGACAGCACCAGCTTCTCTGCTTCATCAATCACCTTTATACCGCCTCAAAAAAAAACCCAGTTTTAAAGATATGACCTAACCCACACAAACCCATGCTGTCTGTGCCTATTAGTCCATGTTCTTCAAAATACACATAAATCTTATCCCTAGGAATCTTCTCCAATAGCTTTTCTACCAATGATGTGAAGTTCACTGGCCTATAATTTCCCAGCTTATATATTTCCTTTCTTAAGCAAAGACATAACATTTAACCATATAACCATATAACAATCACAGCACGGAAACAGGCCATCTTGGCCCTCCTAGTCCGTGCCGAACCCTTAATCTCACCTAGTCCCACCTACCCGCATTCAGCCCATAACCCTCCACTCCTTTCCTGTCCATATACCTATCCAATTTTACCTTAAATGACACAACTGAACTGGCCTCTACTACTTCTACAGGAAGCTCATTCCACACAGCTATCACTCTTTGAGTAAAGAAATACCCCCTCGTGTTTCCCTTAAACTTCTGCCCCCTAACTCTCAAATCATGTCCTCTAGTTTGAATCTCCCCTACTCTCAATGGAAACAGCCTGTTCACGTCAACTCTATCTATCCCTCTCAAAATTTTAAATACCTCGATCAAATCCCCCCTCAACCTTCTACGCTCCAATGAATAGAGACCTAACTTGTTCAACCTTTCTCTGTAACTTAATTGCTGAAACCCAGGTAACATCCTAGTAAATCGTCTCTGCACTCTCTCTAATTTATTGATATCTTTCCTATAATTCGGTGACCAGAACTGCACACAATATTCCAAATTTGGCCTTACCAATGCCTTGTACAACTTTAGCATTACATCCCAACTTCTGTACACAATGCTTTGATTTATAAAGGCCAGCGTTCCAAAAGCCCTCTTCACCACCCTATCTACATGAGACTCCACTTTCATGGAACTATGCACAGTTATTCCTAGATCTCTCTGTTCCTCTGCATTCCTCAATGCCCTACCATTTACTCTGTATGTTCTATTTGGATTATTCCTGCCAAAATGTAGAACCTCACACTTCTCAGCATTAAACTCCATCTGCCAACGTTCAGCCCATTCTTCTAACCGGCATAAATCTCCCTGCAAGCTTTGAAAATCCACCTCATTATCCACAACACCTCCTACCTTAGTATCATCGGCATACTTACTAATCCAATTTACCACCCCATCATCCAGATCATTTATGTATATTACAAACAACATTGGGCCCAAAACAGATCCCTGAGGCACCCCGCTAGTCACCGGCCTCCATCCCGATAAACAATTATCCACCACTACTCTCTGGCATCTCCCATCTAGCCACTGTTGAATCCATTTTATTACTCCAGCATTAATACCTAACGACTGAACCTTCTTAACTAACCTTCCATGTGGAACTTTGTCAAAGGCTTTGCTGAAGTCCATATAGACTACATCCACTGCCTTACCCTCGTCAACATTCCTCGTAACTTCTTCAAAAAATTCAATAAGGTTTGTCAAACATGACCTTCCACGCACAAATCCAATGCTGGCTACTTCTAATCAGATCCCGTCTATCCAGATAATTATAAATACTATCTCTAATATCTATTTGCAAATATCTATTTGCTATTCATCAGTCCTCCAGAACTGCACCTGTTGCTAGTGAGGACACAGAGATTTACATCAAAGCCCAGCAATCACATCTCTTGCTTCTCTTAACCTGGGATAGATCCCATGAGGTCCCGGGCACTTTAATATTCTGCAAAAGACCCAACATGATCTCCTTCTTGCCCAAAAAATGCCCAGGGATTTTAGAACACCCACTGTCCTCTATGAAATCACATGGGAAGAATTCACAGTGTCCCATGCATCTTAATCTTCTGGATGAATCTACCATAAGGCACCTTGTCAAACGTCTTACTAAAATCTATACAGATTCACAGACAATATTCACAGCTTTACCTACTTCAATCACCTTCATCACCTCCTCAAAAACCACTGTCAAGTTAGGAAGACATGAGTTGCCCCACACAAAGCCAAGCTCACTGTCACTATTTAGACCACAATTTACTTTGTTGTTGTTCAGTCGTTAAGTCGAGTCCGATGCTTCATCGTACCTCATGGACCATAGGTTCCATTGGGTTTTCATGGCAAGATATGGAAGTAGATTTCCAGGCCTTTCTTCTGTGCAATACTGCTGCTGCCCAGGTTGGGACCTGGCTGGGTTTGAACTGAGGACCATCTGCCTTGATCTCCAGTGCTGATACCACGGCACCACCAGCTGGCCTAAATGTCCTAAATACTCATAATTCCCATCTCTAAGAATCCTCTGCAGTAGCTTCCCCACAACTTATGTGGCACTCTGGTCTATAGTTTCCAGGAATATCCCTATTTCTCCTTTTAAACAATGGAACCACATTCCCTACTCGCCAGACCTCCAGGACCTCAACAGAGGCTAGAGAGGACACAAAGATCTTAGTCAAGTCTCCAGATATCATACTAATCATCTCACTATTCACCATGTCTTTCTCGTTAGTAAATACCAATGGAAAGGATGATTTATAAAACTCTGGTTAGAGCACATCTTTAGAATTGTATTCATTTCTGGTCACTCCTTTCAGTTGTTCACATGGTGGCCACTTTATTAGGTACATCTGTACGCCTGCTCGTTAATGCAAATATCTAATCATCCAATCATGTAGCAGCAACTCAATGCATAAAGGTATGCAGATACGGTCAAGAGTTCAGTTGTTGTTCAGACCAAACATCAGAATGGGGAAGAAATGTAATTTCTTTTGGGTGGCATGATTAACACAGCATTTTACAATACAGGTGATCTGGGTTCAATTCTGACCACTGCCTGATAGGTGTTTGTGCATTCTCCTGTGACTGTGTGGGTTTCCTCCAGGCACCCTGGTTTCCTCCCACAGTCCAAAGGCGTATCGGTTGGTAGGTTAATTGGTCATTGTAAATTGTACCATGATTAGGCGAGGGTTAAAAGTTGGGGGTTGCTGGGTTACATGTCTCAAGGAGCTGGAAGGGCTTATTTCATGCTATATCTCAATAAATAAATAAATAACCTATGTGACTTTGACTGTGGAATGATTGTTGGTGCCAGATGGGGTGATTTGAGTACCTCAGAAACTGCTCATCTCCTGGGATTTTCATGCACTCACTATAGAGTTTACAGAGAATGGTGTGAAAAATAACAAAAAAAAACATCTAGTGGGCAGCGGTTCTGTGGGTGAAATATCTTGTTAATAAGAGAGGTCAGAGGAGAATGGCCAGACTGGTTCAAGCTAATAATAGGCAACAATAACTCAAATAACCATGTGTTACAACAGTGGTGTTCATTAGAGCATCTCTAGATGCACAATATATCGAACCTTGAAGTGGATGGTCTACAGACACTCAGTGGCCACTTTATTGGGTACACTTGTACACCTGCTTGTTAATGCAAATATCTAATCACCATATTACATAGGAATACTTTTGAAAACATTATGAATGCTTTCTACATATCTATTAACATCATTGCCTTTTGTTCAATACTGTGTGTCTTATGCCAACCTACACTGTGGGGGGGAAACGTTTTCCTAGAATTTCTACCAGATCAGTTAAGGTACATTTAGATCAGCATATCGCTCATCCCCTCTGCATCCTTCCTGTAGTGGCACCAGCTGACACTAGCCTCACCGAGAACACATGAGACACCACTTGGCATGTATTTGTTGTACAGCATGTTATAGTCATCTAGATCATCCTCAGACTCTGTTGTCAACTGTTTCGTTTTAAGCACTGAGATAGACAAAAGGCCAATAAGAAGAAGTTAGGTTTAACTGGAGCGGCCTTTGTGTGAATGGGACAGTGTTAGAATGTTAGTTTCTGGCTTCAGCTCAAGAGGCCTCAGAGGAGGCTAAAGCTAAGGTAAGTTTCTGCTAAGTTTCTTTCTTTTTTTTTTCTTGACTATTAGTGCATACCTAGTGCAATGAGAATGGTTCCAGTGCCAGGGGTGTGTTCTTGTGTGACATGTGGGAATTCTGGAGTTCTCCAGTCTCCCTGATAACTGCCTCTGTAAAAAGCGAATCCAGCTACAGCTCCTTACAAACCATGTTAAGGAACTGGAGCTGAATGACCTTCAGCTCCTTTGGGAAAATGATGAGGAGATAAATAGGAGTTACAGGGAAGTAGTCGCCCCTAAGTTGCAGGAGGCAGGTAGCTGGGTGACTGTCAGGAGAGGGTAAGGGAATAGGAGGTGGTGGAGAGACCCCTGTAACTGTCCCCTCAGTAGTGTATATCACTTTGAATACTGTTAGTGAGGATCACCCTACCAGGGAAAACCGCAGTAACGAGCCTCTGGTACTGAGTCTGGCTCTGTGGCTCAAAAGGGAAGGACAGAGAAGAGGAGTGCAGTAACAATAGGGAATTCAATAATTAGAGGAGCAGACAAGAGATCCTCTGGACATGAAGGAGACACACAGATACTATGTTGCCAGAGTAGACGTGGAGAGGATGTTTCCTTTAGTGGAGGTTTCTGGGACCAGAGGGCACAGCTTCAGAATACAAGGATGTCCCTTTAGAAAAGAAATAAAGAGGAATTTCTTTGGCAAGCGGGTGGTGTATCTGTGGAATTCATTGCTACAGGCAGCTGTGGAGGCCATGTTATTGGGTATATTTAAAACAGAGGTTAATAGATTCTTGTCTATTAAAGGCATCAAATGTTATGTGAGAAGACAGGACAATGGAATTCAGAGGGATAATAAATCAGCCATGATGGAATGGCAGAGCAGAATGGCCAAATGGCCTAATTCTCCTCATATGTCTTATGGCTCATGGTCTAATGAATCTGAAGAGGGACAGAAACTTAATGCTCCAAGGTTTTGATGTTTTGGAAAGAAGAGAGAGGGAGGTAAAAGTGTGGGATGTTGCATTATGTTATGGTCTTAGTCTTATGGGATTAGGTGAGCCAGGAGAGGATGTGAAAAAAATCTTGGCAAGTAGAATTAAGGAGAATCCCAAGACATTCTATACATACATCAAGAGCAAGAGGATAACTGAAGAGAGGATAGGGCCACTCAAGGTTAAAGGAGGGAACATTTCCTTGTGTCACAACCACGGACTCCATTGCAGGTTCTGCACACCCATGCAGGCAGGCCACAGGATAGATTCAGCAATCGCATTTGTGTTCCATTATGGTGGTATTTAACTCCCTTCTTTATGTTCCAGTCTTGTCGAAACTTGACCAAAAGCACGGCAACGTGTACCCTCCCTGCTTACCCTCGTACTTGTCCAGGAAGGACGACTACCATTTCGATTGGTGCTGTAAGCAGTGGTAATCATTTAGTATTTGGGTATTGGCTTCTAGCCGCAATGTTGGTATTAACTTTCAGTTTGAGAGTTTTAGTTAAAGGCCCTGTTGGCCTAGTGTTTATTGTTGTCCCTTTCTTTTAAGTACTGCAACTGTTGTCATTAAAGTCAGTGGACTGTTGACCCACTTCAGTGTGTGTGTGTGTGTCTCTCTCTCTCTCTGCATTTTTGCCATGTCTCGACCATGAAAGTGGACCCAGCAGATAGAACAGCTGGCCTTGGCCCTAACATTCACTGGCCAGGTAGGAGAAAAGTTTCAGGCCATCGAATCTGTGCTGGGAAAAGTGACGGAAGAAATCTGACAGATAATTTCAGTTCAAATAGAGGAACAGGTGTCCTCCCTTGCAGCAACAGTTCAGAAGATCAATGCAGACAATCGGAATCAGGTGGCAGTGATTTCTCTCTCACAGCCACAGTCCGGGAGCTTACAGCTGACAGCCATTACCATTCTCGCAAATGCAATTCAGCAACTTTTGGCCAAGTCAGTCCAACTCCCTGCATCTTGTAGATCTTCCTTTTCTACTGCTCCATCAACTAATGCCCCAACTTCCCTGTCTGCACCAGAACCCAGTATTCCTCCACCAGGCAGATACTCAACATTGAGGTGACTTTCCAAGCCTAGCCTGGTCAGTTTAGTGATGAGGCACGTAAACTGGCTCATGTGGTAAATCTCTTAAGCGGACCCCCCACTCAGCCTGTTCAATGCTTTACGGGAGCAAGGTTCCCCCACAGTCCTGTCACTTCACAATTTGTTACCGAGTTAAGGAGAGTTTTGGACCTTACCTTGTGGGGTCAGGATGCTGCCCACTGACTCCTGGACCTGCACCAAGGTAAAGGGACAGTGAGGGACTCCACAATAAAGTTCTGCATACAGTGGAGACAGGATGGAATGACTGATTCCTCATCACTGCCTTCCAGCACAGATTGAGTGCAGGGGTCTGGCACAAGATTGCTATCAGTGACGAGCAGGACAGCCTAGATGACCAGATTAATCAGGGGTGGTGATGGAGATGGAGTTACAGCAAGCAATTCCAAGAGGTGTCATGGCCAAGGAGTTTTGGTGCCCATCCACCTAAATTGGGAGCGAGGTTAGATCAGCCCTGAGCCGATTTGGAGATCACAAGAACAGATTTGGCCTGGAGCATAATGTTGCAGCAGGGCCCAGGTGATAGTGCGTAGCACAATCTGGTGTTTGGACGATTTAAATTTCGGCTCAGATAGACTGGAAAGGCAGGGTGTCAAGGCCGGAAGCAAGGGTTGGGCCAATTCCACTCGCTCTTCCACAGTGTTCCCTTCATTCTCCGTGGCTCTGGCTGATACACGCTTTGTGTCTGTGAGCTTTGCAGGAATTTGTCCTGCTATATGACTGAGGCTATGGGCCTGCTCCAGTATTTGGTTTGGTAAGCTGTTGCTTACTTTTATTCTTTCCATGATTTGTGTTTTTCCTTTCTTTCTCTGTGCATTTGGTGCTGGTCTTTTGGATTTCTTGTTTGGAGACAAATATCCAGGTTGTATAATTTACACATATTTTGATAATAAATGTACTTTGACTTTTCTATCTGGTCTGCACTATACTAGTGTGGATCTGTCTGGCGTTCTGGCTAAATATGTTGATCTTAATGTATTCAGTAAAAGGAGGTCATCCCCCTGCCCCCTCACCAGCCATATGACTGCACCATTGACCTCTTAACCAGTACTCATCCTCCCTAGAGCTGGCTCTTTTCCCTGTCTTGTTCAAAAGCAATGGCCATGAAGAGCATATCAAGGAGACATTGGCCTTTGGGTTCATCCATCTGTCAACCTTGCCAGCTTCTTTTTGGTGAGCAAGAAGAATGACAACCTCCGCCCCTGCATTGATTATCAGCCACTAATCAATATCACCATGAAGAACTGCAACCCTCTTCTCCTGCTTGCCTCAGTGTTTGAACATCTAATCCAGAGCCCATCCTTCCTTGCTCATGCATTGCTGCTCTAGTAATTTGGGAAATAGAGGTGGAGCTGAGGATCACCCAACAGTCAGATCCAGACCCAGGTGAGGGACATCCCAACCAGCTGTTTATCCTTGCCACAGTGCACCCTAAAGTGCTTAAATGGAGTCACTCCTCTCGTCTGGTTGGCCATCCAGGAATTCAATGGACTTGAGAGTTTATCAGGAGATGATTTTGGTAGCCACCTATGTCCCAAGACATCCACGACTTTGTCTCTGCCTGTCCCACTTGTGGGTCTGTTATGTCCACTGCCTGTGCCTCATCATCCCTGGTCCCACCTCTCAGTGACCCTGTCCACTGTTTTGGTCATTATGGTTCGATTCTCCAAGGCTACCCACTTCATTGCCCTCCCTAAGCTCTCATCAGCTCATAAGATCATCACCCTCGTGGTTCAACATGTGTTTAGGATGCACAGCTTCCCTCAGGTCATTGTGTCTGATTGAGAACTACAGTTCCCATCCCGTTTTTGGAAGGGGTCTGTCCTGTTGTTGGAGCTACAGCCAGCCTCTCATCAGGTTTCCACCTCCACTCTATGGACCAGTCTGAGAGAGTGAATCAGGAGTTGGAGACAACCCTCTTTTCCAACTCCACGTCCCGGACCTCTCAATTGGTTAGGGCAGTGACTGCCCACAATAACCTCCAGATGACCTTCACTGGCATGACCCCGTTTGAATGCCAGAAGGGATTCCGGCCACTACTCTTCCCTGACCAAGACATCGATAAGGGAGTTCCTGCTGCTGAACAGTTGGTTCAAGTGCACTTAGAGACGAGCGAGGGCTTTCTGCTGCACACCCAGAAACAGCACGACTGGCAGGCTGATCAGCTCCGCTGACAGGTGACACATCTCAAGCCACGAGAGAAGGTCTGGCTGGCATCAAGGGATCTCCCCATTAAAGTCGAGACCCGCAATTTGGCCCCACACTATGTGGGACCACTCATAGTGGAAAAGGCTGTCAACAAGGTCTCGTATAGATTGCGCCTACAATGAAGATCCACCCAGTGTTCCATGTTTTCCAGCTCAAGCCGGTGAGCACCTCCTCCCTTGGCTCCAGTCACCTCATCCATCCACCCTGCCCCCCACCACTTGGTGGATGCTCCCCTGGTCTATATCTTGGTGGTGTTCTGGATAGTGTAGAACTTTGTCCAAGAATATAGTAGCATTTAGATTAGCTGCAAATACAGTCACTACTACATCTTGGGGTGTCAGAGTTCGGAGTTCAATTCCAACGTATTCTGTAAGGACGTTAGTATGTTCTTCCCATGTGTGCAAGGATTTCCTCTGCATGCTCCAGTTTCCTCCCACAGTCCAAAGATGTACTAGTTAGGTTAATTGGTCATTTTCAGTTGTTCTGTCATTAGATGAGGGTTAAATCAATGGGTTGCTGGAGGCGCAGATCAGTGGGACTTAGTGTATCACTAAATAAATAAATATGGATGGAGAAATGACAGATGTGATTTAATCCAGCCAGATGTCAGGTGTTGCATTTCGGGAGATCTAATGTGAAGGACAGCACACTGTTAATGACAAGCCCTTAACAGCATCGACATATGGAGGAATATTGGGGTTCAAGTTTATAGCTCACTAAAAGTGGCTGCACAGGTTGATAGGGTGGTAAAGAAGGTGTAAAGCGTATTTGCCTTTATTAGTCAAGGTATTGAGTCAAGAATCAGGAAGTTGCAGATTTATAAATCTCTAGTTTAACCAAGTTCAGTTCTGGTCACCCCATTATAGGAAGGATGCAGAAGCTTTGAAGAGGGTGCAGAAGAGGTTTATCAGGAACACACACAAAATACTGGAAGAACTCAGCAGGCCAAGGAGCATCTAGGAAAAGAGATATATAAGGTCCATATCCTTCCATTCTTTGCACATTTATGTGCCTATCATAAATACTTTATATTTTAAATGCCTCTTTCATATTTGCTTTTCCTAGATGCTGCCTTGTGTGTATTGCTCAGATTTACAATATCTGTGGATTCTCTCAGGGTGCTGCCTGGATTAGAGACTGTGTGCTATAAGGAGAGTTGGACAAACTTGTGTTGTTTTCTCTGGAGCAGCAGAGACAGAGGGGAGACCAGATACAACCTTATAAGATTATGAGAGGCACAGACAGAGTAAACAGCTGCTATCTTTTTCTCAGGTTTGAAATGCCTAATGCTATGGGGCATGCATTTAATGTGATAAGGATGCTCATCAGAAGTGATGAGCAGGCAAATTTTTTTTACGTGGGGAATGGTGGGTGTCTGGAATACACTGCCAGGGGTGGTAGTGGAGGCAAATATGAAAGAGGCATTTAAAATATAAGTTATTCATGATAGGCACATGAATGTGTAGAGAATGGAAGGATATGGACCTTATGTAGGCAGAATTAAATTAATTTAATTACTAGTTTAAATAGTTCAACATCATGGACTGTCTTCAAAAGCCTGCCGAAGAAATGTCCAAAAGCTGAAATGTTAACTTTCCACACATGCTGCCTGATCTGCCCCAGAAGTTCACTGTTTCAACCTGTTCCTACTGCTTGTGCTCTCCACCAACTCCTGCTCGTCAGGTCAGGAATGACCGGAAAAGTGCGACGCTTACCTGAGAGTTGAACCGCCGGTGACAGATGTTGCAGGAAATGATATGCTTCCTGCTGGGAGGTAGAGGAATCTTGAACAAAGGACTGATGACCACCCTCTGCACGGCATCCATCTAGGTGGAGTCAAAGTACAGAACAACATCATAACCAAGACGTCACCCACAAGCTCCAATAGTAATCAGGAGCTGGGAGAACTCAGCATCAGTGGGAGGAAGGGAATTGTCAACAGTGTGGGTCAAAACCACATTAGGACTTCAGATGTCAACAGTTTCTTTCCTACTACATATGCTGCACGACCCGTTGACTTCCTCCAGCAGACACGGGGTGCTTTAGATCCCAGCATCTGCACTCTCTTTTACCTCCCGTGATAATAAGTTGGCCCAAAAAATTAATAAGAAAATACATAAAATCATCACAGATAAATGTTTGAACAAACAGTGAGCAAGATGGCACCAGCAAACAATGCAGCATCTTTCAGACAGTTCATGAAACCATTTATTTGACTTCTTTCAAATATGACTCTACTACTAAGCTGTGTGTGACTAGAACTTGTGATTTACACTTTGATGATGTGTTTTTCAACTGATTGAGTGATCTAGTGCTTTGCTGTCTCTGCGGGAGTTCAGTGAGGTTTGGAGAGGAATGTGCAGCCTGGAGGCCAAGAAGATGGGATGCAAGCCCATGATCGACTCCATTTCTCACCAATCTCGCCGATTAAAGCGCCGAGCATGATTGAAATTAATGAGGCTGAGAGCGGAAGGTGAGCGGACGTTCAGTGCCATCTGCCTGCATTCGACCAATTTCCCTCTCCCTGCTGTCGGAGCAAAGTGCCAGAGTCTTGGGTCTTGGGCAAGGTTTGATCAGTGCAGTGTGTGGATTGGACTCATTTTTAGTGGACTCTAAAGTTTATGTTATGTACATTTCTGATTTCTGGCTCCTCTTTCCTTATTGCTATTTTGCACAATTTTGATTGTAGCAGACCAACTCTGCGGCCTGCAGTCAACAGCACTAAATGGATCTGGACTGAACTAAACTGAACATTCCTGGACTATTTCATGGACTCTGCAGTTTGGTGTTTAATATTCTGTGTGCTATTCGCTCACAGTTTGCCATTTGCACGATAGGTTCTTTTTTTGCACTTTTGGTGTTTAATGTTTTCTTTGAAAGGGTTCCATGGTGCTTCTTTGTTTCGTGGCTGTCTGTGAGGAAGACAAATCTCAGGATTGTATACTGCATACATACTTTGATAATAAATATAATTTGAATCTTTCAAACTTTGAATCTTTCACAGCACCAGCACCAGGATGAAGTCCCGAAACCAGTACAAAAGCACTAAATTTTTCTCAATGATCTTGAAATTAACATTGTACACTCTGGACAGCAGTGGATTGTGCAAAGACATGAAAAATCATGCAGTTTGTGATTTGGATTCAGTTTGTAATGCAGAAGAAAGTGATATTGTGCAGCGGTCTCGGGGGTGCAGAACTTTAAAAAGGCAAGCCTTTATGGCCAATTGGACACGACTATATCCAATAAGTGGAAGGCTTCTGCCACTTCAAAGTGGAGTGGCCACTTTGAATAGACAGCATGGAAGTTAGGTCAGTGGAATGCACCGCCTGCAAGAAAACTCAGATCTCCCTGGGAAGTGCACCCGGTTGCAGCTTCTGACGAGGAATGAGGAACTGGAGATGGAGTTGGATGCATTCAGGGCCATCTGGGAACCTGAGGGCTTCATAAACGAGGTGGTCACACCTGAGACGCAGGCTACAGGGTGACCTTCAGGAAGAGTAAGGGAAGTAGGAAGACTGCTCAGGCTTCCCCTGTGGCCATTGGCCTCACCAACAGATATGTACACTTGGATACTGTTGAGGGGCATGTTCTATCAGGAGCCAGCAGCAGGCAGGTCTCTGGCACTGTGACCAGTTCTGAAGCTCAGAGAGGAAGGGGAGCAGTCATATAGTCGTAGAGTTATACAAAATAGAAACAGGCCATTCAGCCCAACTGGTCCTTGCCAATCACTGCATCGCTCCAGCTAGTGTCTGCATTTGGCCCATAACCAGTCAGAAACAGGGCAGACTGGCCATTCAGGGTTTCAGGAAACAGGACCTACAGTTAAGCAAGGAGGGGATGGTGCTTTTTGACAAAACATATGTAGGAAAAGGGAGAAGGTCCTGAAGAGAAAAGCTGAAATACAGGACCTCAAAGATAGTAATCTGGATTACTGCCTGTGCTACATGCCAGTGAGAGTAAGAATAGGATGATTTGGTAGTCTGTACCCTCATAATTATGTATACCTCGATCAAATTTGCCCTCATTCTCCTGCGCTCCAGGGAATAAAGTCCGAAACTATTCGAATTTTCCCTATAACTCAGATCCTCAAGCCCCAGACACACCCTTGTAAGTTTTCTCTACACTCTTTCAATCTCATTTACATCTTTCCTGTAGTTAGGTGACCAAAACTGCACACAATACTCCAAATTAGGCCTCACCAACATCTTATACAACTTCAACATAACATCCCAAATCCTGTACTCAATATTTCGATTTAGGAATGCTAATGTGCCAAAATATCACTTTATGACCACTCGAAAGAGGCATCTTTATGCTGCCACATTCAATGAATTATGTGCCTGTATCCCCTGATCCTTCTGTTCTACCCCACTCCTCAATGCCCTACCATACACAGTTTAAGATCTACCCTAGTTTGTCCTATCAAAGGGGAATACCTCACATTTTTCTGCATTAAATTCCATCTGCTATTTTTGAGTCGGGGAGCAGTGAATTTGGCTCAGTACATCAAAGGTAAAACCCTCCCAAACATGGAGCACATCTACATGAAACGTTGCCATAGGAAAGCAGCATCCATCATCGGAGATCCTCACCACCCAGGCCAGGCTCTTTTCTCGCTGCTGCCATCAGGTAGAAGGTACAGGAGACTCAGGACTCAGACCACCAGGTTCAGGAACAGTTACTACCCCTCAACCATCAGGCTCTTGAACAAAAGGGGACAGCTACAGTCATTTAAGGACTCTGTTATATTGTTATTTCATGCTCATTATTTATTGCTGTTGATTTATACCTGCATTTGCACAGTTTGTTTACAGTTACTATTCTATAGATTTGCTGTGGTGACGTATGTACTCTGATAATAAATTTTACTTTGAACTTTGAGCTCATTTTTCCAGCTGGTCCAGATCCTGCTGCAAGCTTTGATGGTCTTCCTTGCTGTCCACTACACCCCCAATCTTGGTGTCATCTGCAAATTTGCTGATCCAGTTAACCACATTATCAACCAGATCATTGATATAGATGACAAACAACAATGGACCCAGCACCGATCCCTGGGGCATTCCACTAGTCACAGGCCTCCAGTCTGAGAGGCAACCATCTACTACCACTCTCTGGATTCTCCCATGAAGTCAATGACTTATCCAATTTATTACCTCATCTTGAATGCTAAGCGACCGAACCCTCTTGACAGCCTCCCATGCAGGATCTTGCCCAAGTCCATGTAGACAATGTCCACTGTCTTTCCTTTATTAACTTTCCTGGTAACCTCCTTGAAAAAAATCTATAAGTTGGTTAAGCATGACAAAGCCATGTTGGCTATCCCTGACTAGGTCCTGTCTATACAAATACTGTCCCTTAGAATACCTTCCAATAATTAACAACTATTAACGTCAGGCTCACCGGCCTATAATTTCCCATCTTATTCTTACAGCTCTTCTTGAACAACAGAACAACATTAGCTATCCTCCAGTCCTCCAGGACATGGTTAAAAGCATTTTAAGTCCTACTGCCAAGTCCCCTGCAATGTCAACACTAGCCTCCCACAAAGTCTAAGGGGAAACCTTGTTAGGTCCTGGGGATTTATCCACCCTAGTTTTCCTTAAGACATAAGCACCTATAGGCACCACCCCCAATCCCCAATAGCAACAGAGACACTGAGGTGCAGATCAGGAGGGAGATTTTGGAAAGATGCAAAAAGAACTGGGTTATTGCCATGAGTGACTTCAACTTCCCCTAATATTCATTGGCACCTCCTTAGTGCTAAAGGCTTAGAGGGATTGGAATTTGTTGGATGTATTCAGGAAGGATTACTGACACAATATGTGTACAGGCTGATTATAGAAGAGGCCATACCACATCTGGTATTGGAAAATAAGCTGATCGGGTGTCAGATTGTAATAAGAGATGTAGTCAGTCAGTCAATGCACAATGGAAATGTGGAGGTTGTGTATGGAACACCTGAATGGGGTTCCGGATAGGATTGAGGCAGGGAAAGGGTGGTAGGGTGAAGGAACCATGGTTGATACATCTAGTAAAGAGGAAGAAAGAAGCTTATTTAAGGTTTAGAAAGCTAGGAGCAGACAGGGCTCTAGAGAGTTGAAAGGTAGCCAGGAAGGAGTTTAAGAATGGACACAAGTGCTATAATGCCAGGATTTTCTGTAGGGTCCTTCATTCTACCACAGCCTCTAGTGTGCCCAGTTTGACTCCTATAACAGAGCCAGCCTTTCTAATCAGTTTATTGAGCCTGTTGGCATCACCCATGTTGATGCCATTGCCCCAGCACACCACCCCATACTGGTAACAACAGACTGGTAGAAATTCTTGCCATTAACCTGGTATTCTACCTCCAAATTCAACCTCCAAAATGAATTGGAGGTTGAATTCAACCTCACACCTTTCCAGGTTAAACTTACTAACCCAAACTTCTACTTCCTCAACCTATTAACTTATAAAAATCACAAAGAGCAGGAGTTCCGGAACAGATCCCTGAAGGGCTCTACTACGGGTATTTAAAACTGTCTGTGCATCACCAGTGCCAGCCTATCCACCATCAAGGACATTATTTTCAGAAAAATGCTGGAAAAAGCCCAGCAATATTCTGAAGAATCCCACCCACCCTGCTTATGGACTGTCTGTCCCACTCCGATCAGTGAAGAGACAATGCAGCATCCATGCCAGGACCATTGGACTCAAAAACAGTTACTTCTCCCAAGCTCATCAGGCTGATCAACACTTCCACCAATTAACCAACCCCACCACCACCAGCACCTGGGATGACTGACCTCCAACCAGTAGAACATCTACCCTTGAAGCCCATTGACTTCAGTTTCATTGGATGTCTTGATGTCAAGAATTATCACACTCTGCAATTCAGCTCTTTTATCTGTGTTTGAGCCAAGGCTTTAATAAGGCCTAATGGTGTGGTGCAGGCTGATCGGGACTGGGACTGTGATATGACTGGAGGCTGTATGTCTTTGATGATGTGTGTTAGTGATAGCGATCCAGGGGGTACACTTGTCTGCCCACTTCACTTCATTTTGCATTCACCCAACTTTGCAGGAAATTACAGGACATTTACTAGTTTATATTCGGCTTCTCTTTAAATTTTTCAATTCATCTTACAGTTTTGATTTGGGGAGAAATGTTGCAGTGTTTTGTGGCTCCTTGTGTTGCTGTTCTCCACACTCCCAATTATCACACCAGTCTCTAGCTGATTGACAGCAGAATGTTGATTTTCTGTAATTCAGCCTTGACTTTACTCACTGTGCGGTTGTCAATGACCCTGTTGTGAGAACACAGATCAAATGGGATAGAGACAACTGGCTTCACCATCCGCTGTCCTGCAGTACTGTGGGGCCCTGGGATTGCTGGGATTATGTTGTATTGATTAATGGTTCCTGCAAACACAAACAAAAATCCAAACCATTACTGAAGAGCAGTGATCATTAGTCCAGAAAACTAACAAGATGGTGGTATCTCCATGTGGACTCCTCTCTCCCTGACCATCTCCACCTCTCCTCCTAGGACACATGCCGTAAACCTTTTTCTATCAAGTTTTTGTTCATTTTCCCTCAATTATTCCTCAGCAACAATGGTTATCTGATAATATTTGTATTTGTGTTTGGAGTCATGGAGCGACAACATAGAAATTGGACTTTCAGCTAAACCATGCCCTCTCACCTGAAATCTCGGCCCCCCTCGATTTAGACTCCACTGTGGTAGGAAAAGGATCGTGTACATCTGCCGTATCCATGCCACTCATAATTTTATAAGGCTCCTTATCAGCCTCCTTCATTCCAAGGAAAACAGTCTGAGGCTTTCAAGAGGGATGACCCTGTACAATGCAAGAAAGCTAAGTATGATCTCTATGAAGCTCTATAAAGAGATTCCAAATGAGAATACGAGAGCAAGTTAAAGGCTCAATTCAGTCAGGCTAATGCCAAGTGGTTGTGGCAGGGACTGAAAACCATCAAAGGCTGTAAGCCAAAAATAACAATGACACGCCTCTACACAATGCACTCAACATCTTCTACACCCATTTAGACCAGGCAAACTTCCACCAAGGGGCATCCGACTTCCCTCACGGACTCTGTCCCTTACACATCAGTGATTGAAATAAAACCTGCTTTCACGAGGATAGACTCTCAGAAAGCAGCAGGCCCAGATGGAGTAAATGGACAGGTTCTGAAATCCTGCCCAATCAACTCGCAATTGTCTTCACTGATATCTTTGACTTCTCACTTTGACAGGCTACTATCCATATATCTTTCAAGGAAACTTCCATCGTTTCCAGTACAAGAATAGTAAAGTATCCTGACCAGTAGCTCCTACATTGACCATAATGTAGTGCTTTGAGGGATTGGTAATGGCCTGCATCAGCACCTACTTCCCAGACCATTGAGACCCTATAAAATAAAGGCAGGAAAGATAGGTCTGCTCTAACTCAAACTACAAGTTTAGAGATGATGCCACTGTCGTGGGCCATACCTTAAATAACGACGTCAGATTACAGAAAGAAGCTGAGTAATATAGCGGTATGACAGTAAATGTTCCCTCAATGTTAGCAAAACAAAAGAGTTTCAGGAAGTGGGGTGAAGGTGTTGTGCATACTGCTGTTGACATCACCAATACCCTCTCCTGGTCCAACAACATTGATGGACCAACACTTGACCAGGGGCCAACACACCTACTTCCTTAGGATGCTAAAGAAATCCAATGTTACCCATTGACCCTCACCAATTATTTTATAGATATACCTCAGAAAGAGTCCTAGACCCAGAGGCATCACTGGGTGGTGTGGCAACTGCTCTCCCTGTGACTGTAAGAAACTGCAGAGAGTTGTGGGCACAACTCAGGTCACAGAAAGCAGCCTCCACTCCATGAATGCTGTCTACATCTTGCTGCCTCAGTGAAGTAGCCAGCATAATCAAAGGCCCAACCACCCGAGACGTGCTCTCTTCTTCCCCCTCACACTGGGCAAAAGAAACAAAACCCTGAAAACATGTACCACCAGGATCGAGAACAGCTTCTATCCTGCTGTTATAAGAGTTTTGAACTGTCCTTAGTACAATAAAGATGGACTCTTGAACTTACAATCTATCTTGTTATAGAGTGTGCACATCATTGTCTGCCTGCACCACACTCTCTCTGTAACTGCAAAGCTTTATTCTTCATTCTGTTGTTTTTCCCTCGTACTACCTCGATGTACTGACATGTGGAAAGATCTGTATGGATGGCATGCAAAACAATATTTTACACTGTACATGTGACAATAATGAACCACTTTATCAGTCTAGGTTCACAGAGGACACCATCTCACTTGCATTCCATTCAGCTCCAGATCACCTTGACAATAAGATGCCAGGATATTATTTATTGGTGCCGATCAGTTTAAGATGGCACAACAGAACGTGTTCGACAGCTTCTGGTAGTCAAAAAGATAAGAAATCCAACTAAAAAATCACTAAAAATACCTTTCCTCTGGTAAAATTGTGTTAAATTATCGCCGCAAACAGTGAAGGGACAAGGATGGCAAGGCGAGTTCAGGGGCTGTGCCGAGATGGTGTGCTACAGAGTCGTTGTAGATGGAGTTTCTGATGCCCGTATAGCTGGCCTGAGTGCATCAAAAGGAGATTCAGTGCCCATACAATTGGCTTGGGTATGAGGTTGAATCGCTCTGGGTGCTGAGCTGATCGGAAGAGCTTGACAGTGGCTTCAGGCTGGGCAATGGTATCTGGGCCATGAGCCAGTCACAAGGCGACGTGGTCTAGGCCCGGTACCTGGGTCCCAGTGCGAGGTACAATACGCTGTTTAGACAAGTTAAACACTGGACCAGATCTGTGGCAAGAGTTGATTTCACTTGCTCTCCAGAACCTTTTGCTGTTCCGTCATTGGGGCAATTTCAATGCCAGCCCAGATAGACTGAAAAGACAGGGTGGCAGGATCCAAGGCGAGAGCCATTCTCCACGATGGTCACTCCTCTCTTTAAGCAAGCAAATCTCAAGGTTGTATAATTTTATACATTCTTTGATAATAAATGAATCCTGATCACAACTCAACCTTCAACACTATAATACCAAATAAGTTCATCGCTAAGCTCTTGAATTTTAGACGTCTCCTCCATCTGCTTCATGACTTCCTGATCAGTAGGCCTCAGTCAGCTCAAATTGGTCACAATGTTTCATCCACCCTGATCCTTGTTTGCCTGCTCCCCTGCTCTCCTCCCTGTATGCTCATGACCATTTGCCGTGTGCAGCACCAACTCGATGACACCACTGTTATGGGCTGGATCAGCAACAACAGGAAAGAGATTGAGAACCTTGTGTCCTGGTGTCAGACAATGACCTGGGTAACCATGTCACCAACAACTTCTCCTAGTCCCTCCATACCGACGAGTGATCAAGAAAGCACATCAGTGTGCGTTCTTCCTTAGCTATCTAAGCAGATTCAGCTTTTCCACGAGGATTCTCTCTAATGTCTATATCTGCACAATAGAAAGTACCCTGGTGGGTTACCTCTCAGTCTGGTATGGAAACTGTTCTGCTCTGAACCATTGGAATGTGCAGAGAGTGGTGAACACTGCCCAGCTATTGAAGGCTTGACACTTACTTCCATCTGGCCTGTTTTTCCAGTGCATTCCAGACAAGGATGTCTGCTTCCCTGGCCATTCCTTTCTCTCTCTTCTACTTTCCGGCAGGGGTGTATGGGGTGGTTTGGTCCTGACTAAATATCAGGAAATGCCAAAAGTGATTATATAGCTTCTCCTACCCAAGACAACTCCGCCTTCACATAGGACTTAGGTCCGGGTGTGCCCTGTCTCGCTAAAGGAGCTCTGTCTATGGTGAATGTTTGGTGCCAAAAAAAAAACAGATTAATGGTGGTGGTGTCACCTAAAATCACTTAAGTCTCCGGCAGCAGGGAGATGGATTCCAAGCTTTGGTGGAGGATTGTCTTTGTACAACAACAGCAAAGGTTGGGCGACGTCTAGTGCACGATCCCCAATTGGGACATCAGTAGAGGTCAAATGCTCCAGTTAGATGAGCACTGCAGCAACAGAAGGCAACAGCGAATGACTGTTGAAATTTCTGCCTAGTCAATCGTGGAAAGAAACAAAAGAAGGAAAGCAGACAACAGCGTGAATGAAGTCGATTCTAATCAACAGAACAACACCTCGTTCAGTAGGGGTAGTCATGTGCTGCAGGTGACACCAGACCGTCATCCAGGGACTGTAAGCAATAGGGAAAGGCTCAGGGTTGCAACATGGAACATCCATACACTTTACCAGAAAGGGAAGTTGGACAACACATTAAATGAAATGAAAAGGTTAGAAGCTGATATCTTAGGCCTGTCAGAAATTAGATGGACCAACAGTGGCAAATTCACTAAGAATAGTTCTCTGATATTGTATTCTGGAGATCAACAGCATATGTATGCAGTTGGAATTATTTTAAACAAATAAGTACCAAAATGTCTTATAGGATATTGAGCGATATCTGACCTGCTGCTTTTAGTTAAATTAAGGGATAATCCTTTTAACATTAGCATAATCCATGCCTATGCACCAACAAATGCTGCAGATGAAGAGGATATCAGCAAGTTTTATGAAGATCTCGACAGTGCTTATGAGCAATGTAAATCTCAGGATATAAAACTAGTCATGGGAAAGTTTAACTCCAAAGCTAGACAGGAAAGGGTTGATAACATCACAGGACCTTTTGGATTAGGGGAGAAAAATGAAAATGGAGAAAGGTTTACTGATTGGTGTGTCAGAAACAACCAAGTGATCACCAATACTTGGTATAAAAACCATCCATGTCGATTGTGTACTTGGATTAGCCCTGGAGATAGAACAAGGAATCAAATAGATTTCATTACCATCAATGAATGCTTTAGAAATAATATCATAAATTCTAAAGCCTACCCAGGAGCAGACTGTGGTTCAGATCACCATCCAGTAATAGCTACCATCAAAACAAAATTAAAGAAACTGAAACTTGGAAAAAAGAGAACGTATATGTTGGGAGAATTTGAAAATGATAGCATACTTAAGCAACAATTCAAAACAGCTGTAGAAGAACACCTCAACAAAAATGAAACAACACCTATTTGGGACAGATTTAAATGTGCTATACAGCAATCAGCATGGGAGATAATCCCAGTACAAGAAATCCAACACACCAACAAGGGGTGGATAACCCAAGAAATTCTAGATCTGATGGAACAAAGAAGGTTAGTGAAGAATAATGAAGTGCAATACAGAGAGCCAGACAATTGTGCAATATTGCAAAGGAAGAATGGCTGAATCAAAAATGCCATGAAGTAGAAGGCCATATTAACAACAGTAAAGAAATGCACAAGAAAATTAAGGAAATTACTGGAATTAAGAAAACCTCCTCTACAGGATGCATAAGATCAGCAGATGGATCCAGATGAAGTATGTGAGAGATATAGAGCAGCTTTTTGAAGATAATAGAGGGGAACCCCCTGTGGTGAACTACATATACCCGTCTGGACACCCCCCCCCCCACTGACTGCTCCTGTGGCTCCTCCCACAGACCCCTGTATAAAGGCGATTGGAGGCACTGCTCCTTCCTCAGTCTCCAGGATTTTGTGTGGTGGTCGCTTGCTGCTTGTGCTTTCTTCCAGCCAATAAAAGCCTACCTTAACTCACGTCTCCGAGAGTTATTGATGGTGCATCAATCCCAGATATTAAACACCCTAATTCTGGCCCACCTATTAGCAAAGAATAAATAACTAACGTAATGAAAAGCATGAAACACGGTAAAGCCATTGGACCTTATGAAATTTCAGTGGAAATGATACAAGCCCTAGAAGATCTGGGCATAGATATTCTTTTTGAACTGTTCAATGGCATTTATGAGTCTGGTGTATTGCCTGACGATCTCTTGAAATCAGTGTTTATAACTCTGCCAAAAATTCCTGGAACTATTGACTACGAAAATTATTGAACAATCAGTCTTATGAGTCACATAATAAAGATTTTGTTGAAAATTGTTCTGAGTCGAATTAAAAACAAATTAAGGCCAGAAACTTCTAAACTGCAATATGGGTTTATTGAGGATAGAGGAACTAGGAATGCAATTTTCATACTAAGAATGCTTTCAGAAAGGGCAATTGAATATCAAGATAATGTCTTTTTATGTTTTATGGATTTCACTAAAGCATCGACAAAGTGCATCATGAAAAATTATTTCAAATTCTCACTAAACTAAACATTGATGGAAGGAACCAACAACTGCTTCAAAATTTATATTGGAATCAAGCAGCAGCAGTAAAAATTTATGATAATATAAGCAGTTGGACTAAAATTCAAAGAGGAGTTAGAAGGGGATGTGTTGCGTCACCAGTATTATTTAATATCTAAAGTGAAATGATTTTCAGAGAAATAGAAGACCTGGATGGGATAAAAATTGGACGTGTTAACATCAACAATATAAGATATGTAGACGATAGCACCCTAATAGCAAGTGCTGCAGAAGACCTCCAAATCCTCCTTGACAAAGTAGTACAAACAAGTACAGATTTTGGTCTGACCATCAACTGTAAAAAAACCAAATGTACGGTAATATCAAAACAGCAGTATACTTCCAACTGCCAAATGTATATCGATAACCAAGAGATTGAACAAAAGACCAGCTTTAATTACCTTGGTAGCTTTATATCACAAGATTCTAGAAGTAAAGTAGAAATAAGAAGTATTGTCATTGCCAAAACCAGCTTCCAAAAAATGAAACCCATTTTTCCCAACAGACAACAAGGCTCAGGCTACTAAAATGCTACATCTGGTCAATCTTGCTGTGTGCTTCTGAAACATGGACTATAACACCAGAACTCCAAAGAAACTTAGAAGCAACGGAAATGTGGTTTCTTAGAAGGATACTGAAAATATCATATAGAGATAGTAACTAATGAGACAGTACTCCAACGTGCCCATACAAAAAGATCTTTAATGAGAACATAAAATAAGAGGAAACTTGATTTCCTGGGTGATGTCATCAGAAGGGGAGAAACAGAATGCCTTTCATTACAAGGCCGTATGCCTGGAAACGTGGAAGAGGAAGGCAAAGAAGAAAATATATGGGCACTGTGAAAGAACTAAAAGAACTAAATGTGTGGGATATCATTGACGCTGCAAGGGATCATTTAATGTGGAGAGCCATGATCGCACAAGCATGTAACGCGCAAGGCACATGAAGAGGAGAAGACGACCTTCCGGCAGAAGATACTGGTGTCTGGAGTACCAGACTCAAAAGCACTTCGGGGCTCAGACTTCAGGCTTTGAAACCAATGATATCCCTTTGATGTAAATCACATCCCTTTCCCTGTGGTGCTTCCACATTCCCGGGCTCTTAACTTCAACTCTCTTGGTTATTCTGCTATTGTCACTTAAGCACTTCTTTTTCCACTACTTCACATTACATTGCCATCGTTCCACCATTTTGTTGCTTTGTGCTTATCACTGTATTTATTGTTTACTCTGTAAGCTTCACAGGAGCAATCTATTTCTTAACAGGCTGATATACATGACAAACTACTCTGAAACTGGACATGGGATGAGTGTAGGATTAGTGGAAATGGGTGCTTGATGGATGGCACAGACTTGATGGGCTGAAAGGCCTATTTCCATGCTATGAGGATCCATGATTCTATTAAGTTTCCTATTACCATTGCTATGCCTGAGCCATAGTGCCATTGACCTGGCTATCACTGTTGTGCCCTGATAGGACATGCCCCCCACAAAAGTATCCAAAGGGATAGGATTGCTGCTAAGGGGAATGGCACTGTTAAGGAGCTGCAGATGGAGTTGGAAGCAGTCCAGGTCATCCAACTCACATCTACTGTGATGAAGTGCCTTGAGAGGCTGGTCACGACCAGAATCAACTGCTGCCTAAGCAGGGACCTGGATCCACTGCAATTTGCCAATTGCCACAATAGGTCTGGAGCAGATGAAATCTCACTGGCTCTCCACTCAGCCTGGAGCAGCTGGACAATAGCAATATCTATTTGCTGTTTATTGACTACAGCTCAGCGTTCAACACAATCATACCCTCAGTACTAACCAACAAGCTCCAAAAACTGGGCCTCTGTACCTTCCTCTTCAGGAGACCACAGTCAGTGTGGATCAGCAATAACATCTCCTTCTCGCTGACAATTAACACCGGAGCACCTCAGGGGTGTGTGCTTCACCCACTGCTCTACTCTCTCTACACCCATGACTGTGTGGCTAGACACAGCTCAAATCACATATATAAATATGCCGGTGACACGAGAATTTCAAATGGGGACGAGGAAGCTTACAGGAATGAGATAGACCAAATAATTGATTGTGGACTTCAGGAAAGGGAAGTCGAGAAAACACACACCTGTCCTCATCAGCGGTGGAAAGGGTGAACAATTTCAAGTTCCTGAGAGTCAACATCTCTGAATATCTATCTTGGGCCCAGCATATTGATGTAATTACTAAAAAGGCACGGCAGTGGCTATATTTCATTAGGGGTTTGAGGAGATTTGGTACGTCACAAAAGACCTGAGCAAATTTCTACAGAGGTACAGTGCAGAGAACTGGTTACATCTCCATCTGCTATGCAGGAATCACTGCACCAGATTGAAAAAAGCTGCAGAAAGTTACAAACACAGCCAGCTTCTGTTGACATTTCTGTAGCGCTGGGTTTTTATGGGAGGGGTTGCTTGCCCCATGTCCAACACTCCTGCTTTCGCAGTCAGGCTTGGGACCATCCATGGTGGAATTACATGTTTTGTTGCTATCTTTTTACAATACTTACTTAATTCTATTTTAGATATATTATATATTTCTTATTGTTGTTTTTATTATGTATTACAATGCTGCCACCAAACAACACATTTCATGACATATGCCAGTGATATTAAACCTGATTCTGATTCAAGATGCTGAGGCTATTGAAGACAAAAATTTCAGTGAGGGGGTCACAACTGAGGTGCAGGCTGCAGGTAAAAGTTGGTGACTATCAGGAATGGTAGAAAGGGTGGCTAGCTAGTCTCCGAAAAGACAGGTATACTGTTTTGGATACTGTTGGGGGCTGTTCATTCAGGAGTAAGCACCAAAGTATTCAGGTCTGTGACACCTGGACCAATTTTGAAGCTCAGTTGGCATCAAGGCGGACAGGACTATAGTGATAGGGGACTCTACAGTTGTGGGTGGGGGGGGGGATGATGGCAAAAAGCAAGTTCCATGGCCACAGGAGAGACTCCAAGTTGATGTCAGGGTCAAGGACATCTCTGACTGGCTGCAGAACACCTCCAAGGTCGAGGGTAAGCAGCCAGAGGTTGTGGTGAACATTGGCACAAATAACATACTGTAGAAACAGAAAGGTTTCAGATTCTGCAGTGTGAATATAGGGAGTATGAGAAGAGATTAAGTGGCAGGATTTCAAGGTTAGTGATCTCTAGATTATTCCCAGTGCCATGAGCTAGTGAAAGCAAAAATAGGAAGATATGGCAGATGAATGTATGGCTGAAGAGTTGGTGCATGGGCAGAGATTTGGTTTTATGGACCATTAGGATGTCTCGAAACATTCAAAAGCTTCTACAGATATACTATGGAGAGCATTCTGACTGGCTACATCACCGTCGGCTATGGGAGAGGGGCTACTGCACAGGATTGAAGTAAGTTGTAAAGTTAGTCAGCTCCATCATTGGCACTAGCCTCCATAGTATTCAAGACATCTTCATGGAGCAGTGCTTCAGAAAGCCGGCTTCCATCATTAACGACCCCCACAACCCAGTACATGTCCTCTTCTCATTGCTACCAACAGGAAGGAGGTACAGAAACCTGAAGGCACTCACTCAGTGATTCAGCTTCTTTCCCTCTGCTATTTGATTTCTGAATGGACATTGAACCCATGAGCACTACCTCACCACTTCTTTTTATTTCTGTTTTTGCACTACTTATCTTAATTTAACTATTTAATATACATTTATATATACTTATTGTAATTCAGTTTTTATTATGTATTGCATTGTACTACTGCCACAAAGTTATCAAGTTTCATGACATATGCCAGTAATATTAAACCTGATTCTGATTCTTGGACAGAGATGACCTGTACAAGAGGGATGGGTTACACCTGAGAGCTGATTTGCTACTAGGCAGGTTTGAAACTTGATTTGCAGGGGATGGGATCCAGAGAAGCAATGAGGCTGGATGTTGAGATAGAATGTAGTGACAGTAATGACAAGACAGGCAACAGACATGGCAGGGAGTGAGGGAAGACCGGGCCAGTTTTAAATTAGTTATGGAAAGAGGCAGAACTGGTCTCTTGCTCTTCAAAACTCGACGAGCAGCCCGCATTTCGGTATCTCCAGGAACGGCTTAGAAGAAATGCACCTTCAGGGTGCGGCCTTGTGCAGCCCTATGAATGACGCAATTACTTGCCAATGTCACCGACTGAAGCACTGTGAGAGATTGAAACATCGAGACAGCAGGCACATCTGTCATTCCCCCCCTCCCCCAACGGTGAGAGAGAGTCTGCTGTTTCTGGTTGGGGGAACTTAAAATAAGTGATGCTGCAGATTGTAACATTGAACAGTTTGCTGTTGGCCTCTTCTCTCACGTTTGCAGAAGCCATATCTCTCTCACTCCCTCATCAGCGAGAGAGAGGCCTTGTTGAGATGTCAAGGTTTTGGGAGGAACAGTAGTTTTTGATGGACTACGGATCACAGCCTTTGGGGCCTTGCTATCGCTTGCGCGGTGGGTGCTGCGGGGGCCGATGTTTTTTGCTGGAACGAGTGGGGGGTGGATGGAGGGTTGATGCTTTGCTGCTGCTTGTGCATGGGAGGGGCAAGTGGGGCTTTGGGGTTCTAACATTTTCTGTCATTCATTCATTGAGGTTTTTTCTCTCTGTTTTGTGGATGTCTGTGAAGAGTAAGGATTTCAGGTTGACATCTGAACCTTGAGGACAAATTCACCTTCAGATCCAAACATCGTTGAGGCATTAAGTTCAAGATTCTACAAGTTACATTGCAGCTTTATAAAACCCTAGTTAGGCCACATTTGGAGTATAACATTCAGTTTTGGTTGCCCCATTACAGGAAGGATGCAGAGGCTCTGGGGAGGGTGCTGAAGACATTCACTGAGATGCTGCCTGGGTTGGCGAGCATGAGCTATAAGGAGACTTAGGCTGGATAAACTTAGGCTGTTTCCTTCTGAATAAAAGGGCCTGATACAAGTTTAAAAGGTGATGAGAGGCATAGAAAGAGTAGACAGCTGGTATTTTTTCCTGGGTTTGCAATGTCTAGTACTAAGTGGGGACAAGTTCAAAGGAGATATGCAGGTCACGTTTATTACACAGAGAATGACGGGGGAATTGGAGCGCACTGCCTCTAGAGGTGGTGGAGGCAGATACAATAGAGGCATCTGGGGGCTCTTAGATAGGTACAGGAGCGTGCAGAGAATGGAGAAATGTAGATATATGGACATTGTGCTTGGCAGAAAAGGTTAGTTTGGTTGTGCATTTAATGATTTGCTTGGCACATTGTGGGCTGAAAGGCTTGTTCTATGTTCTGTGACAGAACCTGATTAAAGTAGACTAGCAGGTGGTCTTCAATGGGTAAGTGAGTGTCATAGAGTCACACCACATGGAAACAGGCCCTTTGACCCAATGTGTCCATGCCGACATTGTTACCCAGCAAGCTAGTCCCACCTGCCTGAATTTGACCCATAGCCCTATAAACACCTTTTATCCCTGTATAGTACTTACCTGGAATAGCTTTGAAACTTTAATAATGTGCCTGCCAAAACCACTGTTTCTGGCAGCTCATTCAAAATACGCACAACCCTTTGCATGAAGAAGGAGCTGCCCCTGATGCCCCTTCTCTTGCCTTTGGTCATAAATCAATGGCCTCTTTTTTAGCAACACCTCCCTGGGAAGAAAAAGACGACGTGCTTTCACACAGTCTATGCCCCTCATGATCTATCAGGTCACCCCTCAATCTCCAATGTTCTAAGGAATAAAAGTCCTAGTCTATGCATCCACTCCTTGTAACTCTGGTCCTCAAGTCCAGGAAACATCCTAGTAAATCTTTTTATCACTTTTTCTAGTTTAGCAACATCTTTCCTAATGTCTAATACTCAAGGACAGGTATTTAATGTGATAGGAGATATGCAGGGCAAGCTTTTTGTACAGAGAGTGAGGGATGCCCTGAATGTGCTGCTAGGATGGTGGTGGAGGCAGATATGATAGAGGAGCTTAACAGCCTCTCAAGCACTTGAGCAGGCAGGGAATGTAATGTCATGTACAGATAGAAGGGATTAGGTGATAGAAAGAGACACCTGCATGGTATGTCGTCTCCCAGGTGCTAGAGTTAAGGGACATCTCAGACTGGGTCCACAACATTCTGAAAGAGGAGGGTGAACAGCTGGAAGTCGTGGTACATATTTGTACCAACAACATAGGTAGGTAAAGAGAGGAGATCCTGAAGAGAGAATATAGAGAATTAGGTATAAAGCTGAAAAGCAGGACCTCCAGGATAATAATTTCTTGATTGCCAATGCCAATGAGGGCAAGAAAAGGATGGTTTAGCAGATGAATGTGTGGCTGAAGAATTGGCACAGCGAGCAGATGGCTGGATCATTGGGGTCTCTTCTGGGGAAGATATGACCTGTACAAAAAGTGCAGGTTACACCTGAACCCAAGGGGACCAATATAATTGTGGGCAGGTTTGCTATAAATTGTTGGGCAGGGGTTTAAACTAACTTGGCAGGTGGGTGGGAAGCAGAATGACAGGGCTGAGGATGGGACAGTCAGTATACAAGTTTCCTGCAGTGTGTAGAGAGACAGCGAGGAAGGACAGGCAGATGATTGGGGAAATTTCAGTCAATAGGATGAGTTAAAGTGAAAAAGGGGACCAAAATCAAGAAGGGTGATGAATACAGGACTGATGCTGTTGTAATTGAATGCCCACAATATAGGGAATAAGGTAGATGATCATGTAGCGTAGTTAGAGATTGGCAGTATGACTGAGGGGATCACTGAGTCGTGGCTGAAGGAAGATTATAGTTGGGAGTTTAACACCCAAAGATACACATTAGATCAAAAGGACAGGAAGGTAGGGAGAGGGAATGAGGTGGTTCTGTTGGTAAAAAAATGAAATAAAAAGTGAAATAAAATGACCTAGGATCAGAAGATGTAGAATCCTTGTACACAGAGTTCAGAAACTGCAAGAGTAAATCAACCCTGATGGGAGTTACTTCATATACAGACCTTCAGTAGTACACAGGATGTGGGCTGCAGGTTACTATGGGAGATAGGAAAGGCATGTGTAAAGGCAATGTTGCGATAGTCATGGGGGATTTCAACAGGGAGGCAGATCGGAAAAATCAGGTTGGTGGTGGATCCCAATAGAGGAAATATGTAGAATGTCTACAAGATGGGTATTTTAGAGCAGATTGTGGTGAGTCCACTAGGGGAAAGGCAATTCTGGTTTGTGTGTTGTGTAATGAACCATATTTGATAGGAAGCTTAAGGTAAAGGAACCCTCAGGAGACAGTCATCATATGATATAATTCACCCGGTAGTTTGAGAAGGAAAAGATAAAATCAAATGTATCAGTATTACAGTGTAGTAAAGGGGTTTACAAAGGCACGAGAGAGGAGCTGGGCAAAGTAGATTGGAAAGGGACATTAGTGGGGATGAAAGCAGAGTAGTAATGGCTGGTATTTATGGGGGAAGTTCAGAAGGCACAGGAACAATACATTCCAAAGACGAAAAAGTACTCTAAAGTGAGGATGAGGCAAGTGTAGCTGACAAGGGAAGTCAAAAAAAGCATAAAAGCGAAATAAAGGGGATATATTATAGTAAAAATTAGTGGGAAGGCAGAGGATTGGGAAGCTTTTAAAAGCCAACAGAAGGCAACTAAAAAGGCAATAAAGAGAGAAAAAATGAAATATAAAGGTAAGCTAGCCAATAAAATGAAAGAGGATACTAACTTTTTTTTCAGATATCTAAAGGGTAAAAGAGAGACGAGAGTAGATATTGGACCACTGGAAACTGATGCTGGAGAGGTAGTAATGGGGACAAAGAAATGGCAGGCAAACTTATTAAGTATTTTGCATATGAATCTTCACTGTGGAAGACACCAGCAGCATGCCAGAAATGCGAAAATGTCAGGGAGCAGTTGCTTTTACGAGGGAGAAGGTGCTTGGGAAGCTAAAATGCATGAAGGTAGATAAGTCACCTGCACCAGATGGACGACACCCCAGGATTCTGAAAGAGGAGGCTGAAGAGATTCTGGAGGCATTAGTAATGATCTTTCAGGAATCACTAGACTCTGGAATGGTTCTAGAGGACTGGAAAATTGGAAATATTACTCCACTCTTTAAGAAGGGAGGGAGGCAGAAGAAAGGAAATTAAAGGCTGACTTCAGTGGTTGGAAAGAAGCTGGAGTCTATTATTAAGAATGATGTTTCAGGTTATTTGGAGGCACATAATAAAATAGTCAGCATAGTTTTCTAAAGGGGAAACCTTGCCTGACAAATATGTTGGAATTCTTTGAAGAAATGACAGGCAGTATTGACAAAGGAGAGCCAGTGGATGTTGCTTATTCTGGTTTTCAGAAGGCCTTTGTCAAGGTGCCACACATGAGGCTGCTTCACAAGGTAAGAGCCCATAGTATTACAGGAAAGATACAAGTATGGATAGAAGATTGGCTGACTGGCAAGAATAAAGAGGGCCTATTCTGGTTGGCTGCCAGAGACTAGTGGTGTTCTGCCAAGGTTGTTATCGGAACCACTTCTTTTCTTGTTATATGCCAACGACTTGGATGAAAGAATTGATGGCTTTGTGGCCGGGTTGTCAGACAATATGAAGATAGGTGGAGGTGCAATTAGTGTTGAGGAAGCAGGGTGTCTGCTGAATGACAAAATGGGAGAATGGGGAAAGAAGAATCAGATGGAATATAGTTAGGGAAGTATATAGTCATGCACTTTGGTAGAAGGAATAAGGCATAAACTATTTACTAAATGGGGAAAAATTCAAAAATCAAAGGGATTTGGCAGTCCTCGTGCAGGAATCCCTAAAGGTTGATTTACCGGTTGAGTTGGTTGTAAGGAAGGCAAATGCAATATTAGCATTCATATTAAGAAGACCAGAATACAAAAACAATAATGTAATGCTGAGGCTTTATTGGGAATTGGTCTGCACTTGAAGTATTGTGAGCAGTTTTTGGCTACTTACCAAAGAAAAGATGTACTGGCATTGGAGATAGTCCAGAGGAGGTTTGCGGGGATGAAAGGGTTAATATATGAGGAGCATTTGATGGCTCTGGGCCTGTACTCACTGGAGCTTAGTAGAATGAGGGAGAATCTCATTGAAACCTCTCGAAAATCAAAAGGCCTGGATTGAGTAGACCTGCAGAGGTTATTTCCTATAATGGGTGAGTCTAGGACTAGAGGGCACAGCCTCAGGATCCACCTAGGACAGAGACAAGGGAAAATTTCATTAGCCATAGGGTGGTGAATCTGTGTAATTCACTGGCACAGATGGCTGTGCAGGCCAAGTCACTGGGCGTATTTAAGGCAGAGGTTGATAGGTTCTTGATTAATTAAGGCATCAAAGGCTACGTGGAAAAGGGAGGAGAATGGGATTGAGACGGATAATAAATCAGCCATGATGGAACAGCGGAGCAGACTCGATGGGCCAAGTGGCCTAATTCTGCTCCTATGTCTTGTGGCCTGATGATCTAGGTGTTATTACCTTAATTAGTTTGGTACAACATTATGGGCCTGTTCCTGTGCTGTTTCTGTGCTCTGTATTCACAGCATTTATGTGAAGGCCAAGCCATTAAATATAATCAGGAACTATTTATTTTATTGAGAGGTACAGCACAGGAACAGGCCCTTCTGGCCCAAAGAGCCTGTGTGGCCCAATTACACCCATGTGACCAATTAACCTGTATGTCTTTGGAACATGGGAAGAAACTGGACAAGGTCATGGGGAGAATGTAAAAACTTGCTTCAGACAGTGGCGGTAATTGAACCCAGCCTGCTGGTGTTGTAATAATGTTACGCTAACCACTCCACTACCGTTTCGCCCTAATTATGTCAAGATACTTCCAAATGTTGAAGGTATTTCCTATGAAGGAGGTTGGGGCTGGTGGGAATGAGGTACAAGTGCTGACATACCCAATGCACACAGATGCACAAACAGTTTTCTCTCTCCCTCATTTCCCCCCTCCCCCTCTCCCCTTCTCTTTCTATCTCCCTTGCTTGTGCGCGTGTGCTCGCTCTGACTACACACAGCACTTACATTGTGTTACTCTTGTGGAACAGACTGCTCACCCTCACAACCACAAACATGGACAATGCACTCGCTCACCTGTACACTGCTCACGTTCACACGATTACCTCACGGACACATCGCACATGCTCACACACGTTATTCACACTCATACATTGCTTAGTGATCTTACACACAGAGCCGAAGAGTATGTTGCCCCTTCTGTATTTTATACAGCAGTTGATGTACATACACTGCATACTAACAGAAGAATATACAAAACACTCAAGCACATGCATAAACAGATAAAAAGGTGCATAATTTCATTCACAGAAAACAGATGGAAACACAAGTACTCAGCAGGGTGTACATGTAAATGCACCATCGAGCAAGCAAGCAGACAGTATATCTGACACCATATTGATTGTAAATCACTCAAATAAAGGACCATGTTAAAGCAAGTAAAAAGCAACTAAACTAGAAAATAGACACAAATCTACTGACTCAAGCAGTTGATAAACAAATATATTCACCGTCACCAGAAATGACAAATTATTGGAAACATGGCACCAGATCAGTAAATACGAAAATAGATACTTATAGACCACTGGATCACTCCACTTGGGGATGGTACTCTTAAACAAACACAATGACCTTGTGGTTCCAGCTACAGCTTTCTTGACTCCAAATTTCTTAAGTCAATGATCTTGTGATGATATGGAAGTATATTTCCTTGACAAATTGTACTGTTTTGTTAAAGTATTGATTTCCTGACCTTGAAGACTGATGACAACTTGCTCATGAAATCATAAAATCTTGAAAGCACAGAAGGAGGGGACTCACTTTCAAAGACTAGCCCCCTGCTCATGTCCATGGTTTCTATTTTCCAAGACTTTTTCCAGTTTAAGGCTGGTACTGAACCTGCCTCCTCTCTATTTACTGCCATTCTACTCCTCACCAAAGCACAGTGGCCTGAGACTGATTATCGCTGAAGTCAATTTGGAACTTCCACACTTGGATCACTAAAACATTTCCAATAAACAGGCTGACAGTAAAAATTTTTTTCCTATTTTAAACTAATAGAAGAAAAACTCTGTCTGTCTTCTGAATACCATAGGAAGGGCATCAAGCAAGTGAAACAACGGCATTGCAGAGTGTAAACTTACCCATCAACATGCTGAAAAAGCTGGGCTCTGAGTGAGCTGGGCACCAGGGCAGAGTGTGAATGGATCAGGATACAGTAATATCAAGCAGGTGGTATTCAGCTGCATCTAAACTACTTCATAAATGCTGATAGGTCACACCCTCGGGCGGCAGCAATTGGCTAAAGTACTTGAAAGAACAAAACAAAAGCAGGACTGACAGCAGATCAGCGAAGTCCTGCAGCGACCAACAGCTTTTTCAGTTACTGAACCCTTCCACATTCTCACACACATATTTCAATCGATTCTCTGATCATTTATGGCACAAGTGTCCCAACAAGCTCTGAAAGTGAGGGCAGTCTGGCCACCCAGACTGCTCCTCGCTGGTGCACAATATCACCCGTATTGCGCAGTGTTGAACAATGTCAGCAAATACAAAACAACCAAATAACCAGATGAGGTGATCCCCATCACAATTTAAAAATTATTTAAAGGAAACACCAAAAACAAATTTCAAATTGGTGTTTTGTTGAAGATAGAGAATGACTAGTTAACCCTCTCTCCTATCTGATTTATCTTCTCTCGTTACATGGTTTTTCATAAGATACAGGAGCAGAATTAGGCCATTTGGCCCATTGGGTCTGATCCACAATTTCATCATGGCTGATCTATTTCCTTCTCAGCCCCAACCTCCTGCCTTCTCCCCATATCCCTTATGCCCTGACCAATCAAGGATCTATCAACCTCTGCGTTAAATATATCCAACAACAACCCCCACAGCCACCTGTGGCAACAAACTCCACAGGTTCACCGCTCCTTTTCTAAAGAAATTCCTCCGCATCTCTGTTCTAAAAGGACACCCCTCTATTCTGAGACAGTGTCCTCTGGTCTTAGACTCCCCACCATAGGAAACATCCTCTCCACATCACCTCTATCAAGGTCTTTCAACATTCGATAAATTTCAGTGAGGTCACCCTTCATTCTTCTAAATTTCATGAAGTATAGACCCAGAGCCATCAAACATTCTTCATGTGACAAGACATTCAATCCTGGAATCATTTTCATGAACCTTCTTTGAACCCTCTCCAATGTCAGCACATCCTTTCTAAGATAAGGGAAGACACAGGGCCCAAAACTGCTCACAATACTCAAAGTGAGGCCTCACCAGTGCTTTATAAAGACTCAACATTACATCCTTGCTTTTATATTCTAGTCCTCTCAAAATGAATGGATTTGCCTTCCTCATCACAGGCTCATTCTGCAAATTAACCTTTAGGGACTCCTGCACAAGGACTCACAAGTCCCTTTGCACCTCAGATTTTTTAATTTTCTCCCCACTTAGAAAACAGTCTACCATTTTACTTCTTCTACCAAAGTGCATGACAATACACTTCCCAACACTGTATACAGTGACATATATGTACTTTGATAATAAATTTACTCTGAACTTTGAACTTCCTATTCCAGAATATCAGAGATGTCCTCCTTCTTCAAAGAATAGGGTTTCCCTTCCACCACCGATGCTCCCCTCATCTCCTCTATTTTCTACACAAATGCCTTCATCCCCTCTTTCTGCCACTATAACAGGGATAGGGTTCCCCTTGTCCTCACCTACTATGCCATGAGCCTCCATGTATAGCAAATCTTTCTTCATAACTTTTGCCATCAAGAATGGGATCATACCACTAAGCATATCTTTGCCCCCACCACGATCCCCATTCTCAGATTTCTGCAGGGATCACTCTCTACCTGACTCCCTTGTCCAGTCATGCCTCCCCACTGATCTCCCACCTGGCACTTATCCCTGAAAGTGGGATGTCCTACACTCATCACCCTGAGAGATGGGGGTCCTTAATGATGGATGCCGGCTTTTCAAGGCATGGCCTTTTGAATTTGTCCTCAATGCCGGTGAGGTTAGTGCCACGATGGATCTAACTGAGTCTACAACTTCCTGCAGCTTTTTCCGATTCTGTGCAGTGGTCCCCACATACCAGATAGCGATGCAACCAGTTAGAATATTCTCGATGGTACATCTGTGTAAATTTGCAAAAGTCTTAGATGACATACCAAGTTTCCTCAAAGTCTTGATGAAATATAGCTATTGTCATATGTTCTTTGTAATTGTATCAATATGTTGAGCCAAAGATAGATCTTCTGATATGTTGACATCCAAGAATTTGAAACTGCTCACCCTTTCCATTGCTGATCCTTCAATGAGGACTGGTGAGTGCTCCCTCAAATTACCCTTCCTGAAGTCCACAATTAATCTCTTGGTCTTACTGTTGGTGAGTGCAAGGTTATTGCAAAACCACTCAACCAGCTGATCTATGTCATTCCTGTACGCCACTTCATCAGCATCTGAGATTCTGCCAACAATAAACACAAGTGTTTCTACAGGTGCTGGAAATTCAAAGCAACAGATACAAAATGCTGGACGAACTCAGCAGGTCAGGCAGCATCTATGGAAATGAATAAACAGTCAACATTTTGGGATGAGACCCTTCTTCAGGACTGGAATGGAAAATAGGAAGACGCCAAAGTAAAAAGGGGAGGGGTGGGGAAAGAGGCTAGTTGGAAGGTGATAGATGAAGCCAGGTGGGTGGGAAAGGTAAAGGGCTGGAGAGGAAGGTATCTGATAGGAGAGGTGAGTGGATCATGGAAGACAGGGAAAAATAAGGAGCACCAGGGGGAGGTGGTAGGCAGGTGACAAGAGGAATAAAAAGACCAAAGTGAGGAAGAGAAGAAGACTGAAGGGGGAGCGAGAAAAAAATTACCAGAAGGAGTAATCAATGTTGAGGTTGAAGACTATCTAAATGGAATATGAGGTGTTTGTTTATTTATTTATTGAGATACAGAAAAGGCCCTTCCAGCACTTTGAGTCACGCTGCCGAGCAATCCCCCAATTTAATCCTAGCATGATCATGGAACAACTTATAATGACCAATTAACCTAGCAACTGGTATGTCTTTGGACTGTGGGAGGAAACCAGAGTACCTGGAGGAAACTCACACGGTCACAGAGAGAACGTACAAACTCTTTACAGGCAGCAGCTGGAATTGAACCCGGGTCGCCTGCACTGCAAAGCATTGTACTAACCACTTTGCTACCGTGACGCTACCATGTTGCTCCTCTACCCTGAGACTGGCTTAATCGTGGCAACGGAAGAGGCCATGGACCAGAATGTCGGAATGGGAATGGGAATAGAAATTAAAATGGTTGGCCATGATGAAATTTCACTTTTGGTAGATGGAGTGGAGGTGCTTGATAAAACGGACCCCAATTTACGTCAGGTCTCACCAAAATAGAGGAGACCATATTGGGAGCACCAGATACAATTGACGACCTCAAGTCAAGTCACTTTTTTTTATTGTCATTTCGACCATAACTTGCTGGTACAGTACACAGTAAAAACGAGACAACGTTTTTTCAGGACCATGGTGCTACATGAAACAGAACAAAAACTACACTGAACTACATAAAACAACACAAGAAACTACACTAGACTACTAGTCCTCAACAGGTATCCACCAACAATAGTTTTGTAATCAGCAAATTTATAGATGGCATTTGGGCTGGGCCTAGCCACATAGTTGTGTGTTTAGAGAGCGTAGAAAAGTGGGCTAAGCTCACATCCCTGAGGTGCACCAGTGTTGATTGTCAGCGAGGAAGAGATGTTATTTCCAATCCACACTGATTGTGGTCACCTGATGAGGAGGTACAGAAGCCCAAATTTTTGAGCTTGTTACTAGAACTGAGGGTATGATTCTGTTGAACAGTGAGCTGGAATCAATAAATATCAGCCAGTCATAGGTATTGCTATTGTCCAGGTCATCCAAGGCCAAGTGAAGAACCAGTGAGATTGCATTCACTGTAGACCTATTGTGATGATATGCAGATTACAGCAGGTCCAGGTCCTTGCTTAGGCAAGAGCTGATTCTGGCCGTGACCAACCTCTCAAAGCAGTTTTTTATTGAACTGGGCAATTGGGCAGTAGTCATTGAGGCAGCTCACCCTGCTCTTCTTGGGCTCTGGTATGAATGTGCCCTCCTGAAGCAGTTGGGAATCTCCAACTGCAGCACTGAGAGATTGATGATGACCTTGAACACTCCCACCGGTTGGTTGACACAGGTGCCCTATGAGGTACACCATCAGGGCCTGATACCTTGTGAGGGTTCACCCTCTTGAAAGATGTTCTGGCATCAGCCTCTGAGACAGATCACAGGATCACCAGATGCAGCAGGGATTTGCACAGGTATGGTTTTATTCTCCCATTCAAAACGTGCATGAAAGGCATTGTGCTCATCTGGGAGTGAAGCATCACAGCCATTCACGATGCTAGATTTTGGCTTGTAGGAAGTAATGGCCTGCAAACCTGCCAGAGTTGATATGCGTCTAATTCTGTCTCCAACTTAAATCAGAATTGTTTCATTGCTTTTAAAATAGCCTTCCATAGATAGCCTTCCTAGACTTCTTGTATAGTTCTGGATCACTGATCTTGACTACCACAGAACAAGCCATCAGCAGACTATGAATCTCCTGGTTCAACCACAGCTTTTGGCTTAGGTATGGCTTGTTTTCAAAGGTACACACTCATCCACACAGGTCTTGATGAAGTTGGTCACAACTATGGCGTATTCATTCGTATTCAAAGATAAATTCCTGAATATTGTCCAGTCCACCAACTCAAAGCAGTCCTGTCAGTGCTCCGTGATCTCCCTCGACCATACCTTCTCTAGACTCTGTTTGTACGCTGGAAGTAGAAGTACAACCAAGTGAGCGGACCTTCCGAAGTGCGGGTGTGGAATGGCATGGTAAGCATTTTTGATGGTGTTGTAACAGTTGTCAAGTGTGTTGGCTCCTCGGGTTCCACAGGTACCATATGTTAGTGATAGTTGTTCAGAGACTTCCTTAAAATGGCCTGGTTGAAATCTCCCTCAAGGACAGGGAAGACATCTGGGTGCACTGTTTTGTGACCACTGATTAAGTTGGCCAGAGGTGAAATGTACACCACTGCTACCAGGATGATGGATGGTGGGGGGGGGGGGGGGGCATGTGATGCTTTTGTGTGTGGGAGAGAGGAGAGTGTTTGTGGGGTTCTGATGTTTTCCTGTCTTTCATCCTTGGAGTTTTTCCTCTGTTTCGTGGATGTCTGCAAAGAGTAAGAATTTCATGTTGTATACTGTATACATTCTGATATATTAAATTGGACCATTGAGAGAAACTCCCTCAGCAGATAACATGGACGCTAGATGGTTCAGGTCAAATGAGCAGGACTGAGACAGAACCGTCATGTCTGTGCACCATGATGAGCTAATCATAAAGCATACTCCACCTCCTTTACCTTTAACAGACTCAGTTGTCCTGTTTTGCGGAGAATGATGAAGCTATCAGGCATTGCACCTGAAATGGTGGGGGTGAGCCACGTTTCCGTGAGGCAATATACACAGCAGTCCCTGATGCTCTTCCAGTATCTTGCTCAAAAGTCTTCAATTTTATTTTGCAAAGACGGTATGTTCACCAGCAAGATAGTCGAGAGTAGGGTTCTATGACCTCTGCATTTCAATTGTACCTGTGGACCAGTTCATTTTCCACAATTCCATTTTCTTAAAGGGAAACTGCACTTGTGACCTAAGTCTGCAGTCTGGGATCCACTGTCTTTGAGGGTTGATAGATTTTTTAAAAGTCTTATAACAATGTTGCTTACTGAAATACCCATGGCTGTGACTGTGAATTTCAGCTGCAGTAGTCCTAAATGGGAATATTTAATGACTCCCTTCAGAGCTGCATGCAAAGAGTCGCCATTCCTCAGCGTCATCTTGTATCACTCATGTTGACGGGGTGGGGAGAGGCATTTTACAGGGTCTGAGCAGCCTGGGATTTCACATGCAGGCATCACTGAAAATGGCAGGAACTCTAAGAGAATGCATGTGGAGTCTTAGGATTAATATGTCGGGATACCGGGTACAAAAACAGAGAAGCTGAGCCTTCATTAAGCCCTGGTTTGGCCAAGAATAAAATTTCTTGATGGCATGCAGAGAAAGATCCCAGCAATGAGGGATTTTAGCTGTAAGATTAGGCTGAGAATCTGGAGTTATAAGACCATAAGATACAAGAGCAGAATTAAGCCATTTGGCCCATCAAGTCTGCTCTGTCAATTCATCATGGCTGATCCATTTCCCTCTGAACCCCATTCTCCTGCCTTCTCCCCTTATCATTTTATGCTCTGACCAATCAAGAATCTATCAACCTCTGCCTTAAATATTCCCAGTGACTTGACCTCCACAGCTGCCTGTTGCAACAAAATCCACAGATTCACCACTCTCTGGCTAAAGAAATTCCTCCTCATCTCTGTTCTAAATGGACGGGTCTTTATGCTGAGGCTGTGTCCTCTGTTCGTCGACTCCCCCACCATAGAAAACATCCTCTTCAGATCCACTCTATTTGAGGCCTTTCAACATTCGACAGTTATCAATGAGATCCCCTCTCATTCTTCTGAATTCCAGTGAGTAGGGGCCCAGAGCCAACTAACACTCCTCATATAACAAGGCTTTCAATCCCGGGATCGTTTTTGTGAACCTCTTTTGAACCCTCTCCAATGTCAACACATCCTTTCTTAGGTAAGGGGCCCAAATCTGCTGACAGTACTCCAAGTGAGGCCTCACCAGTGCCATATAAAGCCTCAACATTACATCCTTGCTTTTATATTCTAGTCCTCTCAAAATGAAAGCTAACATTGCATGTGCCTTCCTCACCACAGACTCAACCTGCAAGTTATATTCCTAATGGCAAAGCGCTTCAAGGGAAGATTTGATTGAGTTGTCAGTGGTTCTGACAGAAGATAGACAAAGAAATGTAACTTCTGTCAGTTTACGTTACAGGTTTGAGGCTACAGGCTAGAGGTACCGGGTGTGTGAAGCAGAACTGCTTACACAGTAAGTGGTGCTGATCTGGAACTGTCTGTGGACAAAAGTGCTGGAAGTGGAAACAATCAAACCTTTCTAAAGGAAGTTGGATGAGTCTACGAAGGAAAGAGGCTATGGGCCACAATTAGGTAGAAAGGCATTGCCTTCCAGGAAGCGTGACTCACATTGGGTATAAATGGCTTCTCCTGGAAGGTGCTGACAACACATTGGAGAGTTTCCACAAAAGCAGCTTCTGCTCAGTGCAAAGCTGAGCAATTTAGGAAGGAGGGAATTTCTAATATTAGTCATCTCATTCCAAAATGTACAGCTGCTGTTATAGTTTCTTCAACTTGTAGTTCCATTTTCACCCTGCATCAGTGGTAAACAAAGTTATTTTCCAGTGGCGGTGCTTGGTAAATGGCCAGCTTGATCTGTTTATTTGTTAAATACCATTACCTGAATAAGAAATTGAGATAGCAAGTGACTTTAGATGAGTGCAACCCTGGAAACAGGGCATTCAGCCCATCTGGTCCATGCCGACTGTATCGCTCAGCAAACTAATCCCATCTGCCATGCTAAGAAGAGAACTTAACATAGAACATAGAACAGTACAGTACAGGCCTATTGGCCCACAATGTTTAACCTACTCTAAGATCAATATAATCCTTTCCTCTCACATAGTCCTCCATTTTTCTATCATCCATATGCTTATCTAAGAGCTTCGTAAATGCCCACAATATATCTGCCTCTGCCATCACCCTGGCAGGATGTTCCACACATCTACCACTCTCTGTGTAAAGAATTTACCTCTGGAAAACTTAATTCTGCTCCTATGTCTTGTGGTCTTATAGTCTTGTGTACATCCCCCTTATACTTTCTTCTAATCACCTTAAAATATTGCTCCTTGGTATTAGCCATTTTCGTCCTGGAAAAGAATCTCTGGCTGTCCATTTGATCTATCATCTTGTACATCTCTATCAAGTCACCTCTCATCTTTCTTCACTCAAAAGACCTAACATGCCCAGCATATCCTCATAAGGTGTGTTCTCTAGTCCAGGCAGTGTCATGGTCAATCTCCCAGAACTAAACACAATATTCCAAATGTGGTCAAACCAGGATTTTATAGAGCTGCAAATTTACCTCATGGCTATTGAACTCAATCCCCTGACACATCATACATCTTCTTATCAACCCTATTAACTTGAGCAGCAACTTTGAGTGATCTATGAACAAAGTCCCTGAAGATCCTTATGTTCCTCCGCACTGCCAAGAATCCTGCCATTATATTGTGCCTTCATATTTGACCTTCCAAAATGAATTGCTTCATACTTTTCCAAGTTGAACTCCATCTGCCACTTCTCAGCCCTGCATTCTGTCAATGTCCCATTGTAAACTACAACCTCCTAAACTATCCACAACATCACTAACATTCATGTCATCTGAAAACTTTTCCCTCCCTCATCCAAGTCACTTATAAAGGTTGCTAAGAGCAAAGGTCACAGAACACATCCCTGTGGAACACCACTGGTTACTGACCTCCAGGCAGAATATGCTCCATTTACAACTATCCTCCGACTTCTATGAGTATGCCAACTCTGTATCCACACAGCTAAGTTTCCCTGGATCCCACGCCTCCTGACTTTCTGAATGAACCTACCATAGGGAACCTTATCAAACACATTACTAAAATCCAATTACAGCACATCCGCTCTCTGTCTTCATCCATATGTTCTGTCACACCCTCAAAGAATTCAGTCAGGCTCATGAGGCACAACCGGACCCTCACAAAGCTATGCTGACTATCCTTAATCAAACTTCTCCAAATGCTCATAATTCTTTTCTTTAAGAATCTTATCTAATAATTTGTCCACCACTGAGGAAACCACACTGGCCTATAATTCCCAGGGATTTTCCTACTCCAATTCTTGGACAAAGGAATAACATTTGCCACCCTCCAATCATCTGTTACTACACCTTTGGCCAGATAGGTTGATTTCTATGGTGTACTGATAAAAGCTGGTGAGGGTCAATAGTCGCATGGCAAATTTCTTTAGCCTCCTGATGAACTAAAGGTATTGGTAAGCTTTCTTTGCTGTGATGGCTGCATAATTGGACTAGGACAAGCCTAGACAATGGTTCCACCTCTAGGACCACTGCTTTTTGTTATTTTACATTCTGAACATGGATGTGCTGATGAAATATGAAAATTTGCAGCTGATGCCAAAATTAAGACTGTGCTTGTTCTTCAGAATGGACAGACACATGGCAGAACAACGGTGAAATGATACATCTGGCAGGTCAAATGAAGAGAGACAATATAGTAAATAGTACTGTAGGGACTGATGTGTGTGTATGTGTGTGTAGTGGGATCTCTCAAGGGATTTTGGTATCTGACCTTCAGACCTATTTGTTTTGCACCTGTTGTATCAAATTGCACATTGAATTATCCCAGCTATTATTAATTCAGCAGAGGCAGTGTTGTGTTCAATGGTTTATGTGCTAATTGGCTATCCAGCCCTATTGTAAACTCAGCGAGCATGGTTTTAATGGATGTAATGATGATGGGAAGAAACTTAAACCCGCTCATTTCAGCAGCTGCACACCTACTTTCACAAGTAGATTTCAATTCCATCTACCATAAAGTCAAATACTCCCCCACAGGTACTCACAGACAGATCACTTCCTACAACCCACAACTTTGCCTGCAGGATGGGGAAACAAAGGTTTACAATGCCCCAAAACATCCTTAAGACAAAGAAGTCATTCAAAGTTCAAAGTAAATTTATTATCAAAGTACAGATATGTATACTGCCTGGAGATTAATTTTCCTTCAGGTATTTACAGTAAAATAAAGAAATCCAGTAGAATTTATGAAATACTGTACATAAACAAAGACTGACAAACAACCAATTTGCAAAAGAAGACAAAGTGATACTGAGAATGAGTGGCATAGAGTCCTTGAAAGTGAGTCGGAAGGAATTTAATAAAGACAAAGATGAGGTGCTGCACTTTGGGAGGACAAACCGGGTTAGGAATAACATGGTGAGCGGTAGGACACAGAGGAGTGCAGTATTGCTGGGTCTGGGCAGAATAGTTCAGCATGGACGAGATAAAATGTGATTGTGCTGGACTGAGTGCCGAGGAGGTTCATCAGGACGGTACCTGGATTAGAAGGATTTTGATACGCGGAGAGACTGGACTCTTTTTCACAGGAGTCTGTAAGGTTATTTCAAAGAAATATGTAAAATTATAAGAGACAGAGATAGAGGAGATAGTCCAAATCCTTATTCCATGGTATCCGTATCTAAAACCAGGAGGGCATTGGTTTAATGTGAAAGGGAGGACATTTAAGACCGTAAGATCTAGGAGCAGAATTTGACCATTTGGCACATTGAGTCTGCTCTGCCATTTCATTATGATTGATCCATTTTCCCTCTTAGCCTCAATCTCCTGCCTTCTTCTTATATCCCTTCATGCTCTAACTAATCATGAACTTATCAACCTCTGCCTTAAATATACCCAATGACTTGACCTCCACAGCCACCTCTGGCAATGAATTCCACAGATTCACCACTCTCTGGCTAAAGAAATTCCTCCTCATTTCCATTCTAAAAGGATATCCCTCTATTCTGAGGCTGTGTCCTCTGGTCTTAGACTCTCCCACCATTGGAAACATCCTCTGCATGGCCACTCTATCAAGGCGTTTCAACATTCGATAGCTTTCAATGAGATCACCCCTCCTTCTTCTGAGTTCCAGTGAGAAGAAGCCCAGAGCCATCAAATGCTCCTCAAATGACAAACCTTTCAATCTCAGAATCATTTTCATAAACATTTAAAGGTTATTGGAGGACAACCTTGTTTTTTATACACTTGATATCTGGAACTCACTGTCAGAAGAGCTGATGGAATCTGTTGCAGCCACTACATGAAAAGAACATTTTGGCAGATGCTTAAATAGGAAAAACAAAGGAGATTCTGTGGATGTGAAAGAGAATGCCAGATGGGAGTCTTTTTTATATTTAACTCTTGAGAGAATAGGGGGTATGTCTACAGGGCCAGTGTTCTGTTTTGGGTGTCTGATGTGGGATTTCCAGAATACCAGCCTCCCCGATTACCACATCTGCACCAGGTGCATCAAGATACAGCTCCTTAGAGACTGTGTTAAGGAATTGGAGCTTGAAAAAGATGCATGGATGGTAGTTTGCCTCCCAGGTGCCAGGGTCCGTGATATTTCTGAACACATCCACAATATCCAGAAAAGGGAGGGTCAGCAGCCAGAAATTGTGGTACATGTTGGTACCAATGACATAGATAGAAAAAGGGAGGAGGTCCTGAAAAAAGAATACAGGGAGTTAGGAAGGAAGCTGAGAAGCAGGACCTCAAGGGTAGTAATCTCAGGATTGCTGCCTGTGCCACACAACAGTGAGGATAAGAATAGAATGAGGTGGCAAATAAATGCATGGCTGAAGAATTGGAGTAGGGGACAGGAATTCAGATTTCTGGTAATTGGGGCCTCCTCTGGGGCAGGTGGGAACTGTCAAAAGGGACAGAATACACTTGAATCTGAGGGGGACCTATATTCTTAAGGGCAGGTTTACTAGAGCTGTTGGGAATGGTTTAAATTAATATGGCAGGGAGATGGGAACCAGTATGATAGAGCTGAGGATGAGCCAGCAGGCTTAAAAGCAGATGATGGATGTAACATGAATGTAAGGAAGGACTAGCCAATGATTGGGTACATACCACAGAGGCAAAATTCAAAAGGGTGAATAAGGTGGCCGAACTTGTGGGACAATTAGAGATTGGTCGGTATGTTGTGGGCATCACTAAGTCGTGGTTGAAGGAAAGCCATAGTTGGAGTTTAACATCAAAGCCATAGTTGGAGTTTACTTTGTATTGAAAGGAAGGCATAGGCAGTGGTGTGGCTCTATTGGTAAGAGATGGAATTACATCTTGAGAAGAGGTAGCACAAGGTCACAGAATGTTCACTCTTTGTGGGTGGGGTTACAGAAACTGCAAAGGTAAAAAAAACTATTATGGGAATCATATATAGGCCTCCAAATAGTGGTCAAGATGTGGGAGTGAAGGAAGCTGGAAAAGACATGTAATAAGGGTAATATCATAATTGCAATAGGGGACTTCAAATTGCAGGGGGTTTGGGAAAATCAGGTTGGTGTTGGATCGCAAGAGAGGGAGTTAGTTGAATGCCTGTGAGGTGGCTTCTTAGAGCTGCTTGTGCTTGAGCCTGCTCAGGAAAAGGCTCTTTATCAGAGTCCTCAATACCTGAAGCCTGGACTGACACCTTGCCCTACTGTCCTGTTTATTATTTATTGTAATGCCTGCACTGTTTTTGTGCACTTTGTGCAGTCCAGTGTAGGTCTGTAGTCTAGTGTAGCTTTCTCTGTGGTTTTTTTTATTACGTAGTTCAGTCTAGTTTTTGTACTGTGTCATGTAACAACATGGTCCTGAAAAATATTGTCTCATTTTTACTATGCACTGTACCAGCAGTTATGGTCAAAATGACAGGGGCATGAGAGAGGAGCTCACCCAGGTGAATTGGAGGAGGATACTGGTGGGGATGATGGCACAGCAGAAATGGCTGAAGTTTCTGGGAACAGTTCACAAGGCGCAGGATAGATATGTCCCACAGAAGTTGTTCCCAAATGGCAGGGGTAGGTAACCATGGCTGACAAGGTAAGTTAATGATTGCATAAAAGCAAAGGAAAGGGTATATAAGGTAGCAAAAGTGAGTGGGAAGCTGCTAAAATCCAACAAAACACAACTTAAAAAGCTATAAAAAGGGAGAAGATGAAATATGAGGGAATCGAGCCAATAATATAAAGCAGGATACCAGAAGTTTTTTCAGTTATATGAAGAGTAAAAGGGAGGTGAGAATTAATATTGGATCACTGGAAAAATAATGCTGGTGAGGTAAGGAGGGAGACAAAGAAATGGCAGATGAACTTATTTTCCAATGATGTCCTGGATACTACAGAGGCTAGTGTTCTTGATGCAGGTGACTAATTTTACAACTCTCTGCAGTGTACTTCGATCCTGTGCAGTAACACCTCTCCCCCCATACCAGACGGTGGTGCAGCCAACTAGAATGCTGTTTACAGTATGAAGAAATTTGCAAGTGTTTTTGATGACATACCAAATGTCCTCAAACTCCTAATGAAACATAGCCACTGTCGTGCCTTCTTTATAGCTGCAATCAATGTCGGGTCCAGGTTAAGACTTCAGAGATCTTGACACCCAGGAACTTGAAATAGTTCACTCGTTCCACTTCTGATCCCCCTATGAGGACTGGCGTGTGTTCCCTCATCTTAACCACAATCAGTTCTTCGGTCTTACTGATGTTGAGTGCAAGGTTGTTACTGCAACACCACTCAACTAACTGGTGTATTTCATTCCTGTATGCTCTTTTGTCACCATCTTAGATTCTGAAAACAATGGTTGCATCGTCAGCAAGTTTATAGATGGTATTTGAGCTATGCCTAGCCACACAGTCATGGGTATAGAGAGAGTAGAGCAGTGGGCTAAGCACACACTCCTGAGGTGCACCAGTGGTGATTGTCAGTGAGGTGGAGATGTTATTACCAATCCACACAGATTGTGGTCTTCTGGTTAAGAAGTTGAGGATTCAGTTGCAGAGGGAGGTACAGAGGCCCAGATTCTGGAGCTTTTCCATCAGAATGTAGAAATGATGGTATTAAATACTGAGCTGTAGTCAATAAACAGCATCCTGACATAGATCTTTATATTGCCCAAGTGATCCAAGGCCACGTGGAGAGCCAATGAGATCGCGTCTGCCATGGATCTATTGTGGCAATAGGCAAACTGCAGTGGGTCCAGGTTCTTGCTGAGGTAAGAGTTGATTCTAGCCATAACCAACCTCTCAAAGCACTTCTTCACCACAGATGTGAGTGCTACTGGATGATAGTCATTAAAGCAGCTCACCTTGCTCTTCCTGGGCACTTTTGTTGCCTTTTAAAGCAGGTAGGAATTTCCAGCTTTAGCAATGAGAGATTGAAAATGTCTTTGAAAACCCCCGCCAGCTGGTTGGCACAGGTTTTCAGAGCCCTACCAGGTACTCCATCGGGGCCTCGTCTTGCGAAGGATCACCCTCTTGAAAGACAGCCTGACATCGGCCTCTAATATATCACTAGCATCAGTGTCTCTTTGGTGACTTCAATCACAGTCTCAACAGTACCAATGGCATAGGTAAGAAAAGTGATGAGATCCTAAAGAGAGAATATAGGCAGTTAGCTCAGAAGCTGAAAAGCTGGACTTCAAAGGTAGTACTCTCTGGATTGCTGCCTCTTCCACATGCCAATGAGGGTGAGAATAGGATAAATTAGTGTGGCTGAGGAACTGGTGCAGGAGGCAGGGGTTCAGATTTGTGGAACTTTTGGATTTTTTCTGGGGAAGGAATGACTTGTACAAAAAAAAGACAGCTGCACCTGTACATGAGGGGGACCAATATCCCTGTGGGCAGATTTGCTAGAGTTGTTGGGGTGTGTTTAAACTAGTTTGGTAGGGGATGCGAACCAGAGTGATGGGTTAGAGAAACGGACAGTTGATGTATAGACATGCCACATGTAGAGGGACTGTGAGAAAGGATAGGAAGTTGACAGGGCAAAATTACAGTTAGTTGGATGTGTTGAGGTGTGTCTACTTTAATGCAAAAGTATCAGGAACAATGGTAATGAACTTAGAGTATGGATTCAGTGCATGGAACTGTGACATTGGGGCCATTACAGAGATCTGGCTATCACAAGGGCAGGAATGGCTACTGGATGTTCCGGGGTTTCGATGTTTCAAAAGGAACAGGAAGGGAGGTAAAAGAGGAAGGGAGTGGCATTGCCAATCAGGGATAGTATCACAGCTGCAGAAAGTGAGAACCTCCTGGAGGAATCGTTCACTGAGTGCAGGTGGAAGTCAGAAACAGGAAGGGATCAATCACTCTATTGGGAATAATATATAGATCCATCAATAGCAACAGAGACACAGAGGAACAGATCGGGAGGCAGATTTTGGAAAGGTGCAAATAAAACAGGGTTGTCAGGGGTGATTTTCAACTTCCCAAATATTCATTGGCACCTACTTAGTGGAAAAGGTTTAGGTGGAGCGGAATTTGTAAGAATTCCTGATACAATATGTAGACAGGCAGGCTAGAAAAGTGGCCACTCTGGATTTGGTCCTCACAATAACCCGGTCAGGTGTCAGATCTCTTGGTGGGTGAGCATTTGAAAAACAGTGCCACAACTCCCTGATCCTTACCATAGCCTTGGAGAGGGATAGGAGCAGATGAAATGGGAAAGTGGTTCATTGCGGGAGGAGGAAATTATGATGACATTAGGCAAGAACTTGGCAGCGTAAATTGGGAATAGATGCACTCAGGGAAATGCACGACAGAAATGTGCAGACTATTTAGGGAGTATTTGCACAGAGTTCTAGATAGGTTTGTCCCGTTGAGGCAGGGAAAGGATGGTAGGGTGAAGGAACCATGATTGACAAGAAATATGGAACATCTGGTCATGAAGAAGAAAGAAGCATACTTAAGGTTCTGGAAGCAAGGATCAGACAGGGCTGTACAGAGCTACACAGTATCATGAAGGAGCTTAAGAATGGACTGAGGTGAGATAGAAGGGATCACCAGAATGCCTTAGCGAGTAACATTAAGAAAAGCATAAATGGATTCTTCATGTATGTAAAGAACAGGAGGGCCATTCAGGAAAAGAAGGGGAAGCATGTGCCTGAAGTCAGAGGAGGTAGGTGAGGTTCTTAATGAATATTGTGCCTCAGTATTCACCAATGAGAGGGACCTTCATGTTTGTGAGAACAACTTAAATCATCAGAGACCTCTACCATCCAGACCATGCTCCCTTCTCACTACTACAATTAGGTAGGAGATACAGGAGCATTAGGTCCCACACAGCCAGCTTCAGGAAAAGTCATTATCCTACAATCATCATGAACCAGCATGGATATCTTCACTCATCACAACTCTGAACTAATTCCACATCCTACAGATTCACTTTCAATGACTCATGTTCTCAATATTATATATATATTATTTTGTCCAATTTGTCTTCTTTTGCACATTGTTTGTCGTTATTTATGTATAGTTTTTCATAAATTGTGTTGTCCTTGGGGCATTGTTTTTACAAGAAATGAGGGAAGAGATTGCTGTGCCTTTGGGAGTTGGACAACCTAGCATTTCTGGCACTGAGTCTGACTCTGTGACTCAGCAGGGAAGGTGGGGAGTGGAGAGGAGCAGTTAGGGGAGTGGAGGGGTTAGGGGAATGGACGGGAGGTTCTGTGGAAGTGAACGAGATTCCTGAATGGTATGTCGCCTTCCAAGTGCTAGGGTCAGGGACCCCTCAGATCAAGTCCATAGCATTCTTACGTGGGAGGGTGAGTAGCCAGAGGTTGTGGTTCATGTCAATACCAATGACATAGGCAAAAAGGGTTACAAGGTCCTGCAAAGTGAGTCAGGGAGTTGGGGGCTAAGTTAAAGGACAGGTCCTCCAGGGTTGTGATCTCCTGAATGCTATCCTTGCTATCTGCTAGTGAGACCAGACATAGGAAGATAATACCATTTTACACATGGCTAAGGAGATGGTGCATGAGGGAGGGCTTCGGATTTTTGGATCATTGGGCACTTTTTCAGGGAAGGTTGGACCTGTACAGACGGGATGGTTTACACCTGAACTGGGGAGTGGGGAGAGGGGGGAGCTAATATCCTTGTAGGAAGGTTTGCTAGTGCTGCAGGGGTGGTGGTTGGGGGGGGGGGGTTAAATTAGAGTTGCAGGGGGATGGGAACCAGAACAGCAGAGCAGATAGTAGAGTGGGTGTGGGAGAAGTTGTTGTTAAGCCTGCATACAAAGTCAGCAATCAAAGGGTTGAGCATAGTGCGAATAATGTTCTGAGTTGTTCATATTTCAATGCAAGAGTATTGTAGGAAAGGCGGATGTGCTTAGGACATGGATAAACATGTGGAATTATGACATTGTGGTCATTAGTGAGACTTGGTTGCAGGAGGGGCAGGACTGGCAGCTCAGTGTTCCAAAGCTTCATTGTTTTAGACATGATAGAGTGGGAAAGATTAAAGGGAAGATGTGACATTAATAGTCAGGGAAAATGTCATGGCAATGCTGAGACAGGACAGACTGAAGAGCTCATCAGTGAGGCTATATGGGTGAAACTCAGGAATAAGAGAGGTGTGGACACATTAATGTACCACAATAAAAGGCAAGGATAATAAGATTAGGGAATCTTGGTTTTCCAGGGATATTGAGGCACTGGTTAAGAAGAAGGAGGTGCATGGCAGGTATGGGTAGGTAGGAACTAATGAGGCACTTCAGCAGTATAAGAAATGCAAATGACCATTAAAGAAGGTACCATGAGAGCTAAAAGAAGGCATGAGGTGGCTCGAGCAGGCCAGGTGAAGAAGAATCCCAAAGAATTCTACAGATATGTTAAGAGAAAAAGGATTGCAAGGTTCAAACTTGGTCCTCTGGAAGATCAGAATGTTAATTCCATATGTGGAGCGGAAAGAGATGGGGAAATTCTTAAATGGAATATTTTGTATCTGTATTTACTCAGGAGACAGATGTATAGTCTATAAAACTGAGACAAAATAGCTGTGAGGTTATTAGCCATATACAGATTACAGAAGTGGAGGTTCTTGCTGTTTTGAGGCAAGTTAGGGTAGCTAAATCCCCAAGGCCTGACAAGGTGTCCCCTCAGACCTTGTAGCAGGCTAGTTCAGAAATTGCAGGGTACCTGACAGAGATATATAAAACATCCTTGGCCGTTGTTAAGCAATTTTGCAGATGACACCGAGATTGAGGGCATAAGGGATAGCAAGGAAGGCTATCAATGCTTGCGAGGAATCTGGAGCAGCTGGAAAAATGTGCCGAAAATGGCAGATGGAATTTAATGCAGATAATTGTGAGGTGTTGCACTTTGGGAGGACAACACTGGATAGAACTTACAGAGTTATGGACAAAGGGGCCTGTTCCTGTGTTTTAATGCTTGATGGCTCAATGGCTATATGGGAGGGAAGGGCTAAATTAATCTTAGGCTAAAAGGTTGCAATACTCTATATTCTATGCTCGATATTAAATAAAGATACAGAACTACTCTGGGAAAATTTGATTGATATGGATGGGAAAATAGTCAGGTGGGGGATAAAGGGCCTGTTTCTGTGATGTACTGTTCTGCGACTATGAAATATTCCAACTGCTGCCTAGCCAAAGTTTAAACAACCTGCACCATGATCTCCATGACATGTCTTAGCTAAAGAAAATAAGCACCTCAGGTATCTTCCTCACAACTGTATCTACTTCTGCTGCCACCTTTTGGAATGTATGGAATTATACACTAAGTCTCTCTGTTCTCCCATTCTCACAGGACCCTAACCATTCATAATGCATGCCCTGCCTTCATTAGTCCTTGCAAAGTATATCATGTAACACACTTAATCAGGATTAAGTTCCATCTCCATTTTCCACTCAGTTTACAATTTAGATTTTGCTATTTCAAATTCCCAGGTGAACAGTGCTGTTCTGTAGTTTTAAGACTATTCTATCAACAACACCTCTGATTTTTGAGTCATTGAAAACGTACTGCATTTATCACACCTCATATATTCACACCCAAGTCATTAATACACTGTATATAAGAAGTAAAAAAGTCCCAGCTGATGCACCATCTCTCTGAGACGTAAAGGCGAGATATCGGCTTTTATTGACTGGAAGAAGGAACAAGCAGTGGTTGACCACCATACTACATCCTGGAGACTGAGAGGCCAGGCTCAGGCCTCAATCGCCTTTATACCGGGGTCAGTGGGAGGAGCCACAGGAGCAGTCAGCGGGGGTGGGGGGGGCGTGTCCAGACAGGAATATGTAGTTCACCACATTCACCCCCCCCCCCACTTTGTTTTAAAGGAGAGTCCCCATGTGGCAAAATTTCTTACAAGTATATTTACAGGTTAAGTCTATCAGGTGGTCGAATCTGTCATTGCGATCTACGTAGCACCGGCTGTGATTGCACAGGTGCCAGTGGTGATCGCATCAGAGACGGAGGTTGTGCTGGTTCCGGCCTGACTGGAGATGTCAGCCCACTAGTCGTCAGTGATCCCTCACGCGTGTGCGAGGCGCCTGGTATATACGCGTACGAGACGCCCGGAATAGGAGTGTCATGAGGAGTCTGTGTAGGGCTTGGTGTGTGCGGTGTCATCTCGGGTACAGGGTTCATAGTTACCGTGAAGTGTTCGGGGTAGTGATCTGCTGCTCCTGCGGGCGCCAGGTCGCGGACGGAGACCGTGTCCTCCCGCCCATCAGGTAAGACCACGTAGCCATACTGGGGGTTCGCATGTAGAAGGTGAACCCTCTCGACCAGCGGGGAGTATTTATTGCTCCTCACATGTTTCCGGAGCAGCACTGGCCCTGGGGATGTCAGCCAAGCTGGTAGGGTGGTCCCAGTGGCAGACTTCCTGGGAAAAGAGAATAGGCGTTCGTGAGGGGTGGCATTGGTGGACGTACATAACAGGGATAGAGTGGAGTGCCTCAGGGAGGACCTACTGCCATCGAGAGACCGGCAACCCTTTTGACTTAAGGGCTAAAAGTGTGGCCTTCCACACTGTGGCATTCTCCCTCTCCACCTGTCCATTTCCCCGGGGATTATAACTCGTGGTCCGACTAGTAGCAATGCCCCTAGCCAGCAGGTACTGGTGCAGCTCATCACTCATAAAGGAGGACCCTCTATCACTGTGGATATAGCAGGGATATCCAAACAGAGTGAAGAGCTGGCGCAGGGCTTTTATGACGGACGTGGTAGTGGTGTCGGGGCAAGGGATGGCAAAGGGGAACCGCGAGTACTCGTCAATAATATTGAGAAAGTAGACATTGTGGTCAGTGGAGGGAAGGGGGGCCTTAAAGTCAACACTCAGTCGCTCAAAGGGGCGGGTGGCCTTGATAAGTTGCGCCATTTCAGGACGGTAGAAGTGCAGTTTGCACTCAGCGCAGACTTGGCAGTCCCTGGTCATCGTCCTGATGTCCTCCAGGGAGTACGGCAGGTTCCGGGCTTTCACAAAATGGTAAAATCGGGTGACCCCCGGAAGGCAAAGTTGTGCATGGAGGGTGTATAGCTGGTCCAGCTGTGCGCTAGCACACGCTCCCCGGGATAGGGCATCAGGGGGCTCATTGAGCCTTCCAGGCCGGTACAGGGTATCATAGTTGTAGGTGGAGTTCTATTCTCCACCGCAAAATTTTATCATTTGTGATTTTGTCCCGCTGTTGGTTGCTGAACATGAACGCAACCGAGCGCTGGTCGGTCAGCAAGGTGAACCTTTTGCCAGCGAGATAGTGCCTCCAGTGCCTAATAGCTTCCACTATGGCCTGGGCTTCTTTCTCCACCGCGGAGTGCCAAATTTCAGAGCCTTGAAGGATACGAGAAAAGAATGCTACTGGCCTGCCTGCCTGATTGAGGGTAGCAGCAAGCGCGAAATCGGAGGCATCACTCTCTACTTGGAAGGGAATGGTCTCGTCCACCACATGCATCGTTGCTTTGATAATGTCCCCTTTAATGCAGCTGAAGGCTGCACAGGCCTCAGCAGAGAGGGGAAAAGTGGTAGACTTGACCAGGGGGCGGGCCTTGTCTGCGTAATGGGGGACCCATTGGGCGTAATAGGAAAAGAAGCCCAGGCACCGTCTGAGGGCTTTGAGAGTGGTGGGAAGAGGGAGTTCTAACATACGGTCAGGATCAGGGCCAATGACCCCGTTTTCCACGACATATCCAAGGATAGTGAGTCGGGTGGTTCTGAACACACATTTGTCCCTGTTATAAGTAAGGTTCAGGCCTTCGGCCACTTGGAAAAATCATTGGAGGATGGCATTGTGATCCGGCCAGTCGTAACCACAGATGGTGATGTTATCCAGATAGGGAAATGTGGCCTTCAGTTGGCACGAACCTCCTCCAAGTATGATTGGAAGCATGCAAGCCAGAGTTCAAAGGCAAGAACTGCTTCAGGGTCTTGGGGGTCCAAATCCAATCTTTCCGGACGTAAAACGCTTTCCATGTTTTAAGACTTCCAGTCAATAAAATTGATGCACCATCAATAACTCTCTCTGAGACGTGAAGGCGAGATATCGGCTTTTATTGACTGGAAGAAGGAACAAGCAGTGGTTGACCACCATACTACATCCTGGAGAATGAGGGCTGGGCTCAGACCTCCATCGCCTTTATACCGGGGTCTGTGGGAAGAGCCACAGGAGCAGTCAGCAGGGGGGGGGGGCATGTCCAGACAGGTATATGTAGCTCACCACACCAACACTGATACCTGGTCACAGCTTCTGATCACTAAAACAACTCTCCACCCTCTCTCCTATTGCCGAGACAATTTAAGATCCAATTTGCCAAACTGTCTTGAATCCCAGGTCCTCTCACCTTTTGGAAAGACCTTATCAAAGGTTTCACTGACGTCTCTGTAGCTACCAAACTCACTACCCTCATCACTATATTGCTACTTCTTCAAAACACCCAAGCAAATTAGACAGACAGGATCACCGTCTGACAAAGCAAGCTGCTGGTGCTGGTGGTTGCACACTGAGCTCAGAATATTCTACGTTATTGTGCCTGCTTCCTCTGGGTGTTTCAGTTTCCACCCCTGGCCCAATGCTGCCTGACTCGACAGGTTAATTGGCCACTATACATTGTCCTTAATGTGGAATGAGTGATAGAATCTAGGGGGCACAAGAGATACTGTAGATGCTGGAGACATTGAGCAACACACACACAAAATGCAGTTGACATTTTGGGTCGAGATCCTTAAGAATAACAGTTGTCAAGACTATCAGGACAATAGGAAGGCTATTAGTGTAGCCAGCTGCTTGCCAGCCATGGTGAATTCATGGGCTGAAGAACATCTTTTCACATAGAATGATTTTCCAAAAGCTTCCCTACAAGTGTGAGGTGTTGCACTTTGGATGGTCGAATCAAAGAGAAATATATACAGTAAATGGCAGGACTCTCTACCAACGTACAGAGGGATCTTGAGGTACAAGTTCATAGCTCTCTGACTGTGGAGACACAAGCAGATAGGGTGGTAGAGAAGGTGGCCTTCTTTGGGTGGGGTGTTGAGCATAAAAGTCTGGAAGTCATGTTGCATCTGTATAAAATGCTGATATGCCACATTTGGAGTATTGTGTTTAATTCTGGTTATCCCATTACAGGAAAGGTGTAGAGGCTTTGGAGAGGTTGTAAAACAGATTCACCAGAGTAGACTAGAGTTTTAGTTACAAGACGGAGTTAGACAATCTTGGGTTGTTTTCTCTGGGGGCTGAAGGGCAACCCGATAAAAGTTTATCAAATAAAGAGAGACATAGATACAGCAGAGTATTTTTCCCTAGAGTGGCAATGTCAATGTCAAACACTAGAGGGCAAAGGAGAGAGAGAAATTTTAAAGAAGGCTTATAAGACAAGTTTTTTTTACAGATGGAGGGGTCACCCATGTTGATGATGATGGGAAGGAGGAGCAGTTGTGCAACCTGACTATCTGAGGTCTGTTGGTTAGGAAGTCCAACCCTGTTGGACTGTTGCCAGTAGTGTACTTAGACCGAGGAGTAGGAGTTTGTTCCCCAAGGAGTTTGTGGGACAATAGTATTGAATGCCGAACTGAAACCCAGAAAAAGCATTCTGACATAAGTGTCCTTGTTTTCTACATGTGTCAGGCCAGGTGTTATGGATTCTGTCGGAGAGCAGTTCTATCGATAAGCATATTGGTGAGTGTCCAGTGTGGCAGGAATGGAGTTTTTGATGTGTGTCATTACCTGTTGTTCAAAGCACTTCATGATAATTGGTGTCAGTGGCACTGGGTTTAAGTTGTTTAGTCCAAAAGTGTAGAGCTCTTTGGTACAGGGATGATGGTGGCTGATTTGAAGCACATGCGGACAGTAGCCTGGAAGTGTGAAGTCTTTAAGATGTCCATGAAGACATGAGATGAGCTGGTGTGCACACTCCCTGAGTACTGGGCCTGAGATGTTGCTTGGCCCGGCTGCCTTACGGGGGTTGACTCTCTGCAGAGTCCTTTTCACATCTGCTGCTGTTACAGACAGTGGCTGCTCAACTGGGAGAGGGGGTTGCTTTCATAGCCACCATTACATTGCATGCATCCAAGTGTGTATAAAAGTTTTAAAACCATCAGGGAGGGAGGCATCGCTGGTACAGTTGATGCTCTTTTTCCTTAAGTAGTCAGTAATGTCCTAGATGCCCAGCGACATACAGCAGGGATCATCATCCGACAGATGTTACTGGATTTTTTGTGCGTAGGCGGTCTTTGGCCTCTTGATACCTTAGATGAGGTTTCTCCTGGCTGCTCTGAGAGCTGTTCTATCACCAGAGCTGAAGGCAGCATCCCAGGCTTTTAGTTGGGAGTGCACCTCTGTGTTCTGCTGGGGCTTCTGGCTCAGCCATGTGATGAAAATTCTTGAGGTACCAATGTCGTCTACACACTTGTTATATTATGTTGAATTTGTATAAGACAGCGGTGAGGCCTAATTTGGAGTACTGTGTGCAGTTTTGGTCACCTACTGACAGGAAAGATGTAAATAAGGTTGAAAGAGTACAGAGAAAATTTACAAAGATATCGCTGGGTCTGGAGGATCTGAGTTACATGGAAAGATTGAACAGGTTAGATCTTTATTTCTGAGAAAGTAGAAGATTGAGAGGCAGGCATTTACATTGAGGTTGGGTGGGACTACAACTAGAGGTCATGGGTTAAGGGTGAAAGGTGAAAAGCTTAAGGGGAACATGGGGGGAAACCTCTTCACTCAGGGGTTGTGACAGTGTGGCATGAGCTGCCAGTTGAAGTGGTGCATGGCAGCTTGATTTCAACATTTAAGAGAAGTTTGGATAGGTACATGGATGGCAGAGGTACAAAGGACTATGGTCTGGGTGCAAGTTGATGGGAGTAGGCTGTTTAAATGGTTCAACATGGACTAGATGGGCTGAAGGGCCTGTTTCTGCGCTGTACTTATCTATGACATCTTACAGATGAAGCATATTTTTCAAGGCCTGTGCCTTCTCTGTTTGTGGTGACATCCTTGAATATCTTCCAGTTAGTCTGTTTAAAACAGTCCTGAAGCAGAGGTTGCATCATTAGGCCATATAGCGATAGTCCTTTTGGGTGATCAGAGAGGCCAAGAAGAGAGCATGGGGTAACTTTGTAAGTATCATGTCTGTTTGCATAAACATAATCCTAGTGGCCATGTGACATGTTGATGAAATTTGGGTAAAATGTCCTGCAGGTTAACATGATTGAAGTCTCCTACAATTATGAAAAGACCATCCAGACTTTGTTTTATAGAGAGCTGATTATACTGTAAAGCTCTCCCAGTGTGTCTTTGGCATTTACATTTGGGGGGGGGGGGGATGGCGTGTAGATAGCAGTTATGAACAAAACAGTAAACTCTCTGCACTGGTAATGTGATCAGAATTTAATTACAAGATATTCAATTGCCACAAAACAGTGACTGCTATCTACAGATGAGATTGTACACCAACCTTTGTTAATGTGCACACAGAGTCCACCTCCTTTGGATTTCTCCAGCAAGGGTTCCTACCATGTAGAACAGTCATCCCGTTGAGTTAAAACACCAAGTCAGGCATGTTGTTTAGCCACATTTTTGTGAAAATCAGCATGTAGTAGTTCCTCATTTTATTATCAGTCTCAGTAAGTCTATTTTATTATCTGGCAAGCAGATGTTGGTCAGGAAAAGTGATGGTACCACCCAACTAGTCAAGCTAGCTCTCAGCCTAGCTAGTATCCCAACTCTCTTGATGTGTTTCTGCTTCCTCTCACACTGCTCGTGTCTGTTGCTTCCTTCGCTGAGTCACTGTTGCTGGGCCTGGTGTCCATAGAATCACTAGTCTGCCGAGCATTGCTATTAACTCTGCTGCCAGTGGATTAAAAGTAATTGTGTCTGAGACCAGTGGTATTCACAGAGCTTTGGTTGACTGAAATCCCTAACAAGAAGCTTTGAAACACTACCTAAGAATTTAAAACTATTACTATTACTGGGCGTCAGAGAAGCCGCTGCATCCCTGCACGCAATAATTTGGTACAAAAAAGTACCCAGTGATGGGCACTAACAGGGTGGGAGAAAGGCCACTTCTGTGCTGAATGACTCTCTAATAACACAGGGTAATGGAAGGATGGACAATACCCAGAAAGGAACAGGGCATCAAAGTACACCTCCAATTAGAGTCAATCAGCAAAAATATTAAAGACAAAATTGAAAGCTCTTCATATGAATGCACAAAATTGGATAGGTATATGGACAGGAAAGGAATGGAGGGTTATGGGCTGAGTGCGGGTCAGTGGGACTAGGTGACAGTAAGCGTTCGGCATGGACTAGAAGGGCCGAGATGGCCCGTTTCCGTGCTGTAATTGTTATATGGTTAAAACAATGTGTCAATGTGCACCATATTTTATTTATTCCCATTTTGCTGCCATTGTTGCTGTGACTGACAGACATTGCCCATCACAGACAGCAGTGTGAAGCCATCTTCTTGAACTACTGCAGCCCTTCGGTGAAGATACTCCCACTGTGGTGCTGCAGAGAGAGTTCCTAGATTCAGACCCAGCAACAACGAATGACTGGCAATTTACTTCCAAGTTGGGATTGTGGGCATATTGGTGGAGATCCTGCAGGTCATATGTTTGGCAGAGCACGTAATGTCTTGTGTATTGTGGATCTCCATCTGTAGATTGATGGGAAGCAATATCATGTTTGGCTGGGGTACTACAGCAACTGGGGATTGACTGTGTAGTAGGTCATCTATAGATTTACAGTGAGGCTGTAACCAGTGTCTGTTGTGTAACATTGAACAGTCCAGTTACTAGATGTGCAGCATGTGGACGTAATGTGGAGAGTGCACTGTCTGGGTGTACTGTGGGGGTCTTCAGTTTCCAGGTGTACTGGTACTGGAATTGGTTCATTATTGTCACATGTACCAAGATCCAGTGAAAAGTTTGTCTTGCACATTGTTCATATGGATCAGATCATTACACGGTGCACAGAGGTGGAGCAAAGAAAAACAGTAACAATTCAGTAGGTACAGAGCAAGTGCAATGCAGGCATACAATAAATTTTAAGATTATAACAAGGTAGATTGTCAGGCCAAGAGTCAATCTTATACTAGGAAACCACTTAATGGTCTTATAACAGCTGGGTAAAAGCTGTCCAGTGTCCAAGTGTATGGTGGAGAGTGCAGTGCCTGGGTATACTGTAGGACTGTTCAATGACTGCACTGTAATAAATTGCTGTTTGTTATCCATATCAATGATCTGGATGATAATGTGGTTAACTGGATCAGCAAATCTGTGGATGACACTGAGATTAGGGGTATAGTGGACAGTGAGGAAGGCTATCACGGCTTGCAGAGGGATCTGCATCAGATGGAAAAATGGCAGATGGAATTTAATGCAGACAAGTGCCAGGTGTTTCACTTCAGTCAGACCAACCTGGATAGGTCTTACACAGTGAACGGTTGGGCACTGAGGGCTCTGGGAACACAGGTACATAATTCATTGAAATTGGTGTCACAGGTAGATAGAATGCCGAGCGACTGAACATCCTTGACCAGCCTCCCATGTGGGATCTTGTCAAATGCTTTACTTAAGTCCACATAGCTTTGCCTTCATCCACATTCCTGGTAACTTCCTTGAAAACCTCTGTAAGATTGGTTGGACAGCAGTTGTTTCAGAGCACTTCCACCTAAACCGGGAGCGAGGTTGGATTGATCTAAGCACCAGGCTGATTGGGAAAGGGTGAGTACAGGGAGGCCCATACTTGGACAATTTAAATGCCAGACCAGATGGACTGAAAAGGCAGGGTGCCAGAACCAGAGGCTAAGTTTGGGGCCGGTTCTGCTCCACAATGTTTTACTGTGCTCTCTGCAGCACTGAGACTGAGGCTGTGTCATACTCTAGGCTCAGGGTCTGCAAGCTTCATGGTGATTTGTGGTAGACTGAGGTTATGGGCCTAATCCAGCTGCTCTCAGCTTTGGGTTTATGGACTCAATTTAATTCTGAATGCTGATCTTTGCTTTATTGTTTGCATGATGTGATTTGATTTGATTTCTCTCTCTCTATGCATTGAGTGTTGGTCTTTTATTTTAAATTGGGTTCTTTTGGGTTTCTTGGTTTGTGGCTGCCTGTAAACTGACAAATCATGTATAATTTATACATACTTTAATCATAAATGTTCTTTGAACTTTTACCTGTGCCTTTCAATGAAACAGAGATGAACTGCTTCTTTAATTGGTCCAAGCCCTTTGCCCTGGAGATGTTGGTACAAAGGTGATGGGACTCAGAAACATAAACCCCCTTCCTCCCCTATCAGTACAATCAGAATGTCACTGGGGGGGAGATGGGGATAAAAATTTGGAAACAACAAGCTTTTTAGAAGTTGCTATATACTGTACTTCCGTAAGACAACGCTAACCCCAGAGTAAAAGGACTGAGTGTTGTCCCCAGGGAAGGTAACACTGGCCTATGGAACTGGTGACCACAGGAACTGATTAACATGGCATCAGCACTGGAAATTTAGCCAATGAAACAGCATACATTTTTGATCAAACCCAACAAGCAGTATCTAAATTGTTGGCAAAGTTGTTGGTGGTCTGTATAGTAGGATTGTAAACCTGAATAGTTGGGGACTTTGTCTTATCCAAGAAAGGAGAGGCATATGTATCCTGACTGGACAAAAATACTGCATTTACATACCAGATGAATCCTAACTCATTTTTTGGATCATATCCAAGAAGCCACCAAAAAGATTAAGAAAATGGAAGATCAGTTTCACAATTATAACACTCCAGGAAGAGGATGGTGGGCGACTATCCTACATTAAGGTATAACCATTGCTATAACAATAACTGTTATTCTTTTGCGATTTATATGTGGTATAGTAGGACTAAGAAGAAGAGGATATTGAAAATGGGTACCTGTCAATCCAGACTAGCAAAAGGGGATTTTGCTTATCTAAAGTTCTTTTATCATTATATGAATGTTCGAAATCATTTTGATTACTGTACTCATACCTTAACAATTATGCTTTGAAGATAATGGTGTTGTCATGAAATGACAAAAAGGAGGGAATGTGGAAATATATCTGTAACTCAAAGTTGATATGAACTTATAATTTTTGTAAAATGTAATGTGACAAAATGGAACCTGTGAGATACCAGAGTGCTTTGCTGGCTTGGATGGAGGCTTCTAGGAAGATGTGTGTTTTGACAGGGAATGCACGTGTTTTAGACAGCAGGGAGCAATGTTGTGATAAGAGAGAAAAACAGGACACAACTTCTAAAGACAAATCAAAGAATAGATGTCAGAAACTAGAGTCAGATGCAGATAATGGAGGAATGTTATGATATGGAACAGCCTACTATTTTCTGTGAAACATATGAAAGTGGTTTATTTGAGCAATAAGATTGAAGTTATTCTCCAACGATAGAGAGCTTCCCTAGCAAATGAATAAAATACGCCTATAACTTGGTCCGCTCTGAATTTGTTGTAGTTTGTTTCTATCTATTAGAAGACCTAGCTGAACAGTACACGGCAGTAACTCCCCACTCTGGCCTCTTACCTCACCTGCCTATCATCTCACCCTGGTGCCTCTTTCTTTTCTTTCTTCTATGATTGACTCTCCTCTCTTATCAGATTCCTTATGCTCCACCCCTTTACCTCTCCCACCCATCCAGCTTGTCCTCCTTCCCCTCCCCCACCTTTTTATTATGGTGTCTTCCCACTTCCTTTCCAATCCTGATGAATAGCTTTGGCCATAAATGTCAACTGTTTATTCATTTCTGTAGATGCTGCTTGACCCGCTGATTTACTCCAGCATTTTGTGTGTTGTTCTGAATTTCCAGCATCTGCAGAATCTCTTGTCTATATAAATAAATCATGGACAGGTACATGGATAGGAAAAGATTAAAGTGTTCAAAGTAAATGTATTATCAAGGTACAAACATTTGTATGTATATATCACCATATACTACTTTGAGATGTTTCCTTGCAGGCATTCACAGTAGAACAAGAAATACAGTAATAGAAAAACTACACATATTCAGACAACCAATGTGTAAAAGACCAACTAACAACTACACAAAATAAATAAATAATACCGAGAACATGATTTCTAGAGTCCTTGAAAGTTTTGTAATCAGTTTAGTGTTGAGGTGAGTGAAGTTATTCACTCTGGTTCAAGAGCCTGATGTTTGAAGGGTAATTACTGTTCCTGAAACTGGTGGCGTGGAACCCAAGGCTCCTATACCCACTTCCTGATGCTAGTAGTGAGAGGAGAGCACGGCCTGAATGGTGGGAGTTCTCGATGATGGATGCTGCTTTCCTGTGGGTGTGCTTCTTGTTTATGTGCTTGTAGGGGTAATGGAAAGCTATGATCCCAATGCAGGTCGATGAAAGTAAGCAGTTTAAATGGTTCTAGTATGGACTAGATGGGCCATACTAGAACTTTGTGCTGTACTTTTCTAAGACTCTAATGGTGGGGAGGGCTTTTCCTGTAATGATTGGGCTGCATCCACTGTTTTTTGGAATGCTTTTCCATTCTTGGGCATTGGTGTTTCCATACACGGTTGTGATGCAACCAACCTGGATACTCTACAGAGTTAGAGGGATATGAGCAAAATATTGGCAGATGAGATTAGCTTAGGTGGGCACCTTGGTCGGCATGGCCAAGTTGGACCAAAGTGCCTGTTTCCATGCTGATTGACTCTTTGACAAACTAACTGTTCCAAACATCATACTCTGATAATGACATAAGTCTTTAGGTTGAGAGAACAGACATGCTCAATATTCCAAGAATGCTCTCATCAGGGCCCTCTACCACAGAAAAAGGCATTTCTTCTACTCATATGCTGTAACTAAAACGATCTGCATGCTGTTTGATTTTTGAACTGCTTCTTTAACTTATATTAACTTTTATTAATATGGGTATGAGGTTATCCAGGTCACTTTGAAAACATTTTCCAGTTTCTCACTATTTAATGCACCGTCTTCCAACCAATTTAAGTAAACCTAAGTGACATGAGACAACTACATTCCATCAGTGAATGGTTACATGTGGTTTGAAAACTGCACTATATTTTGGTACTTCATTTAAATCCTACTTGTATAGTGATTTTCCTTATGTTTGACTTTCTTTTTAGTAGCTGCAGATGCTGGAAATCTAAAACAAAAACAGAAAATGCTGGAAATACTCAGCAAGACTGGGCTGGTCTGTATTCCTCTTCCTACAAATGTGCCTAACCTGCTAAATCCTACCAGCAATGAAGCCTAGCTTGGATACTTTACCCCAGAAACCATTTTAATACATTTATTCTACATCCTTTCTGCCTTGGTGTAGAGACTGGGAAACCAACAGTCTATATTCAGTCACAACAATAAATTGCATTTATGTAGCACCTAGAATGTAGAAAATGGTACAAATGCAGTTGCCGCAGCATCATCAAACAATATTTGACACCAAGCCATACAATGGAATATTAGCAAAGATAAGGGAGGCTTTGGGGCTATATTATCATTGGATCAGACATTGAACCAAGAGGACTAGAATATAAACATAAGGATGTAATGCTGAGGCTTTATAAAGCTCTGGTGAGGCCTCACTTATGGAGCATTGTGAACAGTTTTGGGCCTCTTATCTAAGAAAGAATGTGCTGACATTGGGGAAGTTCAAAGGAGGTTTATGAAAATGATTCTGAAATTGAAAGGATTATCATATGAGGAATGTTTGATGGCTCTGGGCCTGTACTTGCTGCTACTTAAAAGAATGAGGAGTGATCTCATTGAAAACTATCAAACGTTGAAAGGCAAACATGAGGAAATCTACAGATGCTGGAAATTCAAGCAACACACACAAAATGCTGGTGGAACGCAACAGGCCAGGCAGCATTGATAGGAAGAAGTACAGTTGATGTTTCAGGCCGAGACCCTTCGTCAGGACTCAAAAATGTTGAAAGGCTTAGACAGAGTGGATGTGGAGAAAATGTTTCCTGTAGTGAGGGAGTCTAGGACCAGAGGGCACAACCTCAGAGTGGAGGGACATCCATTTAGAACAGGGATGAGGAGAAAATTCTTTAGCCAGAGGGTGGGGAATTTGTGGAAGTCATCGCTATGGGCAGTTGTGGAGAACACATCATGAAGTGTATTTAAGGTGGAGGGTGATAGATTCTTAGTAAGTCAGGGCATGAAAGGTTACAGGAAGAAGGCAGGAAAATGGGGCTGAGAGGATCAGCCATGATCAAATGTTGGAGCAGATTCAATGGGCCAAATAGCTCAATTCTACTCCTATATCTTATGGTCTTATGGTTTATACTTGGTTAATTGATGCCTTGAGATTAAGCATTACTTTCATCTCAACTCTGGGACTCAACTCTTTGTTCCACACGTGGAAAATGATGAAATTAGATCTGCAGGTATGTGTCCTTGAGAAACTCAACCACGTGAGCAAATTATAAGAGATCATTGTGATTGCTGGTGCTCCACTTTGATGACACTGGTGCTTCTTCAAGGTTGTGCCTAAAGCTCCACTTTTAGTTGCTTCCTCTATGGCTTTCCATCCTTTATTAGATTAGAGGCAGGCTTGCTGCAGATAATTGCACAATGCTCATTCAGCAACTCCTCAGCAAATACAAATTCAGCAGGTAAAATTATAATGTTTAAAAAACATTTGGACAGTTACATAGATAGGAGACATTTAAAGAGAAATGGGCTAAATGGGATACAGGCACATTGGTTAGTACGGATGATTTGAGCTAAAGGGCCTGCTTCTGTGCTGTATAACATGATGACACTATGAAACGAAGTGGCCATTGCCTGCTTGCACCAAGACCCAAACAACATTTACATGTGCTAATTAGAAAGATATGTTTGTGTACAAGTGCGAGGTACTGGCAAGCTCCAAGTTTATAAAGATCTAACTACCTAACTTTCATTGAAAGCATCTCAAGTGGAAATGGTAAATCCAGCTGTTACAAGAGCAGGTTGGAGACTGGGGAATCCCATGGTAAAAGGGAGCCCACAATCTCAGTCAACTACAAGCAACAATATTCCCCACTTGACTACAACTCCAGTATTCACTTGACATGATTCCAGGTCAAGAAGCACACTACTCCAACAGTAATGGTTGAACCTGTGGCCTTTACCACAATGAAGGGCAAGGGCGTCATGTTTCCATCTAAGTCACACACCATCCTGACTTGGAAATCAATGTGGAAACTGGATTCAGATTTAGTGCCTGAAGGAAAACCAAATTTTATCTGCAGTGAAGAGAATGTGCAGCATCCAGGTTAATTGGTTAACTTTTCCAAGTGCCAACATAAATATGCTTTATGGTTTCTTTCTCTGTGTGTTTATGTTTAAACGATATGCCAGCATTCAACACTAAAAATATTAGGTTTATTTGAAACAACAAAAAAACACTCTGGTTCAATTTTTTTAAAATCAAATTCCAAAGAAACAGTCTGGTTATTCTCAAATAGGCAATTGCTTCTCTGTCGTGGAAGAGTAAAATCTCTAGTTGTACAGTACATGTATGCCTGTTCTACACAGTTCTAAGTACAACCAAAAGGCAGGGCATTCTGCTTGCTACTCCAATGCTGTCTACCCTGCCATTTTCATTTACACTCACCCATGCACTCCCCGATCTTGTTTTCCTTCATCAAAGCAACCAATATAATCAGTTATGCTGCATGCTTTTTGTTTCAGCTACTAGTCCTGGGAGTGAAGTTTACAGTCACAAATCTCCATGTGAAGAACTTTCTCCTGTCTGCACTATTGCACCTTCATTCCAATCTTCTCAAAAGTAAGAAAAATGCAGCCACTGATGAGATTGTACTACAACAGTCTTCCCAAAAGCCACTGGCACATTGAGTAACAGACAGATTAGGGAAAGCTGTAAAAGCCAACAGGGTTGTTGTCGTGGGTGACTTCAACTTCCCTAACGTAGACTGGGACCTCCTAATACAAGAGGTTTAAATAAGGCAGAATAAGTTAGATGCATCTAGGAGGGTTTCTGAAATCAGTATGTACATATTCCAAAGAGAAAAAGAGTCACACTGGACCTGTGCTGGGTGATAAGCCTGGCCAGGTAACTAAACTTTCAGTGAGAGCTCATTGAGGAAACAGTAATCACAAGTTAAGTTTTTAGCTATAGGTAAATATGGACCTTGTGGGAGAGTATTAAATTGGAGGAGGGGAAATAACAGGAGTACGGGGCAAGAACTAGGGAGAGTTAATTAGGAGCAGCTGTTTTTAGGCAAGTCATCGAGTTCTACCCATATAGACTCACTTCCCGAGAGCAGCTGTGATATTGCCCCTGATTAATATTGCAACTCCCCACAATCTTTTACTTCCCTATTTTTTTCTAAAATATCAAAGCTCTGAAACATTAAGCATCTAGTCTTGTCCCTCTCTCATCCCTCGCGGGTGGTGGTTACATTTTAGAGGAGGAACCAGGCTGTGGGTCTTCCTCTTAGCAGGAAATCACGTCGAGAACACCTCTCTTTGCCTTCCTTATTGCTTTGCTCCCAGTCAGGGTCATTATCGATGAACTGGTCCATTTGTGTGATCTTGGTGATGCTAGTGTTGGTGTGGTTTCTTGCTGGTGTTTCCTCTTCTCCATCCGTGTCCTCAGATTCACCAGGATGCATTGCACTGCCAATTCTTGAAGCTCTTTGTTATTAAGGCTCTCACCCTGAGAGCGCTGCAATTCTTCAATATCGTCATCATTAACATCCTCTAATCCCACTTCATTCGCAAGTTCAGTGATGTTTTGGATGACTGATTCTGCCTGAAATCCTAGGACATCATTGTATGCTTCATCGAAGGGTCTCAGCCTGAAACATCGACAGTGCTTCTCCTTATAGATGCTGCCCGGCCTGCTGTGTTCCACCGGCATTTTGTGTATGTGTTGAATTTCCAACATCTGCAGATTTCCTTGTGTTTGCTCTTTAAAATTCAATGTCACTTCTTGATCCATTGGTTGGAGTAATTAATTGGTGTTGGGTGGAAGGCAAACCACTTCCAAAGGAATGCAGATCCGAAGCGTGTCAAAATTCTCAGGGTGGCATGGGGCATTATCAAGCATCAAGAATGCTTTAGGTTCAAGGTCATACTTCTCACAATACCACTTCACTGCTGGACAAAAATGGGAAACAAACCAATTTTGGAAAACTTTAATCATCACCCAGGCTTTCTTGTTTGATTTCCAAATCTCTGGTGGACTTGACTTTAAAATGCCTTTCATTGCTCATGGTGTTTCAGAGTGATCCACAATCATAGGCTTTAACTTAAAGTCACCTTTAGCATTGCCTCCTAGCAAGGGTGTTAATCGTTCCGTTCGTTGAGCCTTGAACCCAGATGAGTGCTTCTCTACTCAGGAGATGAAAGTACAAAATAGGCAACACGAGTGAATCTTCAGATGCTGGAAATAAATAAAAACACAAAATGCTGGCAGAACTCAGCAGGCCAGACAGCATCTATGGGAGGAGGGAGTGACATTGTTTCGGGCTGAAACCCTTCATCAGGAGTGAAGTAACATGGGATGGTCGCGGGGGGAATAAGAAGTGGGGGGAGGGATGAAGTAGAGAGCTAGGAAGTGATAGGCTGGAGGGAAATGGGCTAGGGGGAAGGCGGAAAATTATGGGAAATAAAAGAGAAAGAAAGGTAGGGCTGGGGGGAGATTATAGTGAGGGAGGAAAAAAGAGAGAAAGAGAACCAGACTAAAATAATAGATAGGGATGGGGGTAGGCAGGGGTATCAATGGAGGTCTGTGAGTTGGATGTTCATGCCGGCAGGTAGGAGGCTACCTAGGTGGGAGATAAGGTATTGCTCCATCGACCTGCATGTGGCCTCATTTTGACATTTTTACACCGGTATCTGCCCTCCTCTTTTCTTGCGTTACATCGATGACTGCATCGGCGCTGCTTCCTGCACACATGCTGAGCTCGTCGACTTCATTAACTTCGCCTCCAACTTTCACCCTGCCCTCAAATTCACCTGGTCTATTTCCGACACCTCCCTCCCCTTTCTAGATCTTTCTGTTTCTATCTCTGGAGACAGCCTATCCACCGACGTATACTACACCCACAGCTACCTAGACTATTCCTCCTCCCACCCTGTCTCCTGCAAAAATGCTATCCCTTTCTCTCAATTCCTCCGCCGCATCTGCTCTCAGGATGAGGCCTTTCATTCCAGGACAAAGGATATGTTTTCCTTTTTTAAAGAAAGGGACTTCCCTTTGTCCACTATCAACTCTGCCCTCCATCGCATCTCCCGTATTTCACACACCTCTGCCCTCACCCCATCCCCCCGCCAGCCCACCAGGGATAGAGACCGCCTGGTCCTCACCTATCACCCTACCAGCCTACAGATCCAACGTATAATCCTCCATAACTTCTGCCACCTCCTACATGATCCCACCACCAGCCACATCTTCCCCCCCCCCCCCCACTCTCAGCTTTCCGCAGGGATCGCTCCCTATGCGACTCCCTTGTCCATTCATCCCCCCCATCCCTCCCCACCAACCTCCCTTTGGGCACTCATCCCTGTAAACGGAAGAAGTGCCACACCTGCCTCCACACTTCTTCCCTCACCACCATCCCAGGCCCGAGACAGTCCTTTCAGGTGAGGCACCACTTCACCTGCAAATCAACTGGGGTGATATACTGTATCCGGTGCTCGCGATGTGGCCATTTATACATTGAGGAGACCTTTCGCAGACTGGGAGACCGTTTTACTGAACACCGGCGCTCAGTCCTCCAGCAGTGGCGGGATCTCCCTGTGATCACACACTTCAATTCCACAGACCACTCCCACTCCAATATGTCTGTCCATGGCCTCCTCTACCGTCAAAATGAGGCCACACGCAGGTCAATGGAGTAATACCTTATCTCCTGCCTAGGTAGCCTCCTACCTGCCGGCATGAACATCCAACTCACAGACTTCCGTTGATACCCCTGCCTACCCCCATCCCTACCTTTCTTTCTCTTTTATTTCCCATAATTCTCCACCATCCCCCAGCCCATTTCCCTCCAGCCTATCACTTCCTAGCTCTCTACTTTATCCCTCCCCCCACTTCTTATCCCCCCTCGACCATCCCATGTTACTTCACTCCTGATGAAGGGTTTCGGCCCGAAATGTCGTCACTACCTCCTCCCTTAGATGCTGTCTGGCCTGCTGAGTTCTGCCAGCATTTTGTGTTTTTATCAGAATCAGAATCAGACTTTAATCGCCAAGTACCTGTACACATACAAGGAATTTACTTCCGGCAGATGTTGTCTCTCTGCTCATAACAGATGATAAATATAAATGAAAATATAGATTATACATACAGGTAGTGCAATCCAAGTAATAGTTAGCCGACAGTTAACCGGCAGTTAACTGTTCAGCAAAGTGACCGCAGTAAGGAAAGAACTTCTCCAGTGCCTATTAGTCTTAGTCTGGAGGGATCTGAAGCGCCTACCAGACGGAAGCAGTTCAAACAAGATGGGAGGAGTCCTTTATGATGTTTCCCGCCCTCTTCTTCAACCTGGAAGAGTACAGGTCCACAATAGAGGGCAGGGAGGCTCCAATGATGCGCTCGGCAGTCCTCACTGTGTGCTGTAGTCTGGTTCTATCCTGCTTGGTGGCGGCTCCAAACCATACAGTGATGGAGGTGCACAGGACAGACTCAATGACTGCAGTATAGAACTGCGGCTAGTTCAAAATAGGCCCATTTCATCCACATTGAAGACGTCGGGAGGATAATCATCATTTTTGATTAAAGCCTTCAGAGCTGCAGGAAAATCCTGGGCTGCTTGCTGTTTGCACTAGCCACTTCACCACAGATACATATACTATGGAAGTTACTATGCTGTTTAAATCTATCAAACCAACCTCTGCTGGCTGTGAGTGTTACTGACGTATCTTCTTCTTCAAGAATATGATTTAAGAGGCTTCTTGCCTTTTCCCAATATTATCAGATGGAATAGGGGCATGTTTCATTGTGTTTGGTCATCCACCCATATACTTAGTCTATTTTCCATTTTTTTTTCAAGCAAATAGCTCCTTGAATGAGTCACCTTCATTGATGATAACTTTGAGGTCATTGTTGCAGCCTTCATCTTCTCTGCATTTTTTATAACTGTTCTGTTCATCAATGTAACCAATTTCAAAGAGGTGCCAACATCAACCTGACGCTCACCAGCTTCTAAATGCCGTATCACTTGCAGTTTTACATCATGCTTTTCCTAGACATCTTAGATGTACTACCCTCACTGGAAGTTGCAGGCAGTTTTCCGGACATTATGGATGAAAACAAATGGAATAAATTAGCGAGGGAGCAAGAACATTTACATGCACGGGGAAGGCAAAGCATAATATGTAATTGGCTATGAGTGGCTCAGAGCATACGTAAAACTCTCTCATTGGCTGACTGAACGTTTACTGTAATGGCAGCTGCTCAAGAACCTTTAAGTGTTGTTTAGAATGAATTTTTGCTGTTTTTAAAAATTTCAACAAAGAATTGAACCACCGCATTGTAACAAATAAGCGCTTTGTGGGATCTAAGTTTATTAGATGTCACTGCAATCAACTTGGAAGCAGTGAGATCAAGAGAAGTGGGCTCATAGAAACATAGAAAAATACAGGCCCTTCGGCCCACAAAGTTGTGCCACACACGTCCCTACCTTAGAAATTACTAGCCCTCTATTTTACTAAGCTCCATGTACCTATCTAAAAGCCTCTTAAAAGACCCTATCATATCTGCCTCCTCCACCATTGCCGGCAGCTCATTCCACACACTCACCACTCTGAGTAAAAAAACTTACCCCTGACATCTCCTCTGTACCTTCTCTCCAGCACCTTAAACCTGTGTCCTCTTGTGGAAACCATTTCAGCCCTAGGAAAAAGCCTCTGACTATCCACACGACCAATGCCTCTCATCATCTTATACACCTCTATCAGGTCACCTCTCATCCTCCTTCTCTCCAAGGAGAAAAGGCCGAGTTCACTCAATCTATTCCCATAAGGCATGTTCCTCAATCCAGGCAATGTTCTTGTAAATCTCCTCTGCACCCTTTCTATAGTTTCCACATCCTTCCTGTAGTGAGGTGACCAGAACTGAGCACAGTACTCCAAGTGGGGTCTAACCAGGGTCCTATATAGCTGCAACATTATCTCTCGACTCTTAAACTCAGTCCCACAATTGATGAAGGCCAATACACCGTATTCATCCTTAACCACACAATCAACCTGCGCAGCACCTTTAAGTGTCCTATGGACATGGACCCCAAGATCCCTCTAATCCTCCACACTGCCAAAAGTCTTACCATTAATACTATATTCTCCCTCATATTTGACCTACTAAAATGAACCACCTCACACTTATCTGGGTTGAACTCCATCTGTCACTTCTTAGCCCAGTTCTGCATCCTATCAATGTCCCGCTGTAACCTCTGACAGCCCTCCAGCTCCAACCTTTGTGTCATCAGCAAACTTACTAACCCATCACTCCACTTCCTCATCCAGGTTATTTATAAAAATCATGAAAAGAGGTCCCAGAACAGATCCCTGAGGCACACCACTGGACACCAACCTCCATGCAGAATATGACCCATTGACAACCACTTTTTGCCTTCTGTGGGCAAGCCAGTTCTGGATCCACAAAGTAAGGCCCCCTTGGATCCCATGCTTCCTTACTTTCTCAATGAGCCTTGCATGGGGTACCTTATCAAATGCCTTGCTGAAATCCATATACACTACATCTACTGCTCTACTTGTTATGTAAAATGCCAGACCTGCAATCAGTGATCTTGTTAGACTCTGTCTGGGTTGCCTCATTTAACTGGCTTGGACCAGTCAGAGTGTAAAGACACAAATACACAAGGCTGGGGTGGGCAGAGCCATGGAACAATGTCGGCTGTAGCCCTGTACAATGACCAGTAAGAAGGTGACCCAGGTAAGTCAGGTGACCTTGAGCCAATGGGATGGAGATCCAATGGTTCAATTGATGAGAAACAGTATAAAACTCAGGAGCTCCAAATACACAGGGGTAATAACTCTTCAGTGGCCAGAGACCAACCATCGCGGATAAGGAGGACCCCACGGACACGTGGAGATCAGGACCACGAGGAACACCTGGTCAGAGTAGACTCCTTTCCTGGGTAATATACTTTCCTCTTCATTGACTGTTCATGGATTGTCAGGGGTTCTAGTAGGGTGCACACAGGCAGATAGAGTATGAACCCATGTGCATTTTAGTTGCAATAATAAGTTACTTGTTGGTAAATACAGATTCTCTATGCCTTACTGATCATTATTACAAGGGGTGAGATACTTGTAACAGTTCTGTAATGGGGAAAAAGACAGGAAAATTCCACATACAAGCTGTACATTCTGGAAAAGTAAAAAAGAGTAACACATACTTTATCATGGAGACATTGATACACACAGTCTATAATAGAGGACGACATGTTTTGTCACAGAGACTATAAGGTCCATAATAGAGAAAGAGAAATCCATGTAACATAATTTGGTCAAATGTTGAAGTTCTATAAATGTTGTTAATACCCATTGTCAAATGCACACTGCATTTTAAGTGATCTTCTACTGCCATTCCAGGGCCAAACTCCAGTTTGTTTAGGGAGGATGTACAGGGTAATCAAAATGGTTTCTTCTTCAGCCCAAATACTGCAATCATGAGGACAATTTCAACACATGCTGGGAACACACTGAAAAATAAGCAGACAGACCATGTAATATCAGAATAAGAAGCTTCCACAGCTGAAAATGGACATGGGTAAAAAGTTAGCAGAATAAATGGTACAATAATAACACCGTGGGTTATGTGACAGTTGCTGGAAGAATCCCCTATAAAGTGCACCTAGTTGGAAGTTATTACAAGGTACACAGTAAGTGTTTGGTTTCTACTATATTCACTGATATCAATTTTTGAATTATAGAGCAGTACAGAATTAAACAGATGTATGGGTCTACAGATCCTGGGATATGGAGCGAAAAACTAGTTGCTGGAAGTACTCAGTGGTTCAGGCAGCATCTGTGGAGGCAAGGGGATGGTCAATGATTTAGGTCAAGATCCTGCATCAGGACTGAGAGTATAGAGAGAAGACAGTATAGTGGGAGGCAATGGCTGCCAAGCAATTGTAGATACCAAATAGGAGAGTGCCCCTCTTCTGTGGAAGGGGTAGTGTGATTAGTCAAGAAGTAAAAGGAAATGTATGTAAGGTTTAGGAAGCTATGATCAAACAGAACCCTTGAGGGTTATACAGAAGTTAAAAGAGAATATGGAGAGCCAGGAGGGACCATGGAAAGTTCTTGACAACTAGGATGAAGGAGAATTACAAAGCATTCTATTACAAGGCATCAGGAACAAAAGAAAAACTAGGGAGAGGGTAGGACCATTTCAAGGATAATGGAGAGAACATGTGGAAGGTGTAGGTGATGTCCTAAATGTGTCAACATTAACCAGGGAGATGAATGTGGAGCATTATGAGATCAGTGTGGAGTGTAAGATAAAGATAGTGTTGGGCCTCTTAAAGATCTTTGTGTCCTCTCTTGCCACTGGTGAGATCCCAGAAGACCGGTGAATAGTCAATGGTACTCCAGCATTCAAAAACAGAAATGGGAAGAATCATGAAAACTAGAGACAGATGAGTCTCACGTCAATGGTAGGGAAGTTGTAGGGATAGAATTTATTGACATTTGGAAAAGCACAGCCTAATTTGGGACAGTCAGCATGGCTTTATATGGGGCAGATCGTGAGTCCTTTGAGGAAGTGACAAAGGTGATTGAGGAAAGTAGAGCTTTGAAGTTGTAGTAAGGTGTTACACAAGGTCATTCATGGAGACTCATTCAGCTGATTAAGGTGCACAGGATCCACAGTAACCTGGCCATTTGGATGGAGAATTGGCTTGCCCATTGAAGACAAAAGGTAGTGGCCGATGGTCTTGCACTAGTTGAAGGAAGAATCCATAATGGAATCTCTGTTTGTGATATATGGCATATGAATAAGCTGGATGACAATGCAAACTGGTGGGTTAGCAAGTGTCACAAAAGTGACACTGTGGATAGCATAGTAGGTTGCCAAATGATACAGCTCGATACAGATCAGTTGCAGATATGGGCAGACAAATAGCAGATGGAGTTTAATCAGGCCACGTGTGAGATGTTAAATTTAGGAGATCAAATATAAAGCCAATGACAGAATCCCTAACAGGATCAATGTAAAGAGGGATCTTGATGTCCAAATCTATACTTGACTGAAAGCGGCTGTACATGGCTGATAAAGGCATATGACATGTTTGCCTTTATTGGTCAAGTCACGGAGTTCAAGAGTCAGGACATTAAAGTACAGCATTACATAACTCTGGTTAAGCTACATCAATTCTGGTCACCCCATTATAGGAAGGATGAGAACGCTGTGGAGAGGATGCAGAAGAGGTTCACTAGGATGCTTCCAGGATTAGAGAGAAAGTACCGTGAGGAGAGGTTGGACAAATTGTGTACAGTTTTGGTCTCCAGGGTTAAGGAAGGACATCCTGGCTGTCGAGGAAGTGCAGCGTAGATTCACAAGGTTAATTCCTGGGATGTCTGGACTATCTTACACAGAGAGGTTAGAGAGACTGGGCTTGTACACGCTGGAATTAAGGAGATTGAGAGGGGATCGGATTGCAACATATAAGATTATTAAGGGATTGGACAAGATAGAGGCAGGAGATATGTTCCAGATGCTGGGAGAGTCCAGTACCAGAGGGCATGGTTTGAGAATAAGGGGTAGGTCATTTAGGACAGAGTTAAGGAAAAACTTCTTCTCCCAGAGAGTTGTGGGGGTCTGGGATGCACTGCCTCGGAAGGTAGTGGAAGCCAATTCTCTGGATGCTTTCAAGAAGGAGCTAGATAGGTATCTAATGGATAGGGGAATCAAGGGATATGGGGACAAGACAGGAACCGGGTATTGATAGTAATTGATCAGCCATGATCTCAGAAAGGCGGTGCAGGCTCTTGGGGCCAAATTGTCTACTTCTGCACCTATTGTCTATTGTCTAAATTTGGGTTGTTTTCTCTGAAGCAGTTGAGGCTAAGGGGAAACCTAATATAAGTCTATAAGATTATGTGAGGCAAAGATAGAGTGGAGAACTGGTATCTTTTTCTCAGAGGTAAAATCTATAAATCAGAAGGCATATGTTTAAGTGAGATGAGGCAAGTTCCAAGGAGATGCCTGGCTTAAGTTTTTTCCCCCCACACAGACAGTGATGGGCGCCTGGAATGCACTGCCATGCATGGTGGTAGAGGCAAAAACAAATAATGGGCTTTAGGAGACTCAGGCATGTGAATGTGCAGAGAATGGAAAGAGATGAACATTGTGTAAGCAAAAAAGTATTAGTTCAGTCAAGCATTTAATTATTAGTTTAATTAGTTTGGCAGAATATTGTGGGCAGAAGGATCTGTTGCTGTGCTGTATGATATGCTGATGGATGGAACTGGATAAGGGAGGGGCGATTCATGATGACGTCACAGGGAGTAGAATCTGAGAAGTGTTTTAAAGAGAACCAGATTTGGAGAGGAGGGTGGGGTTGTTGAACAGATTGAAACAGTGAGAGGGGTTGGGTTTTCAAACAAGGACCTGGGTAGATCAGGAGACACGAGGAGCAGTGCAGGTTACTTGAAACTGGAGAATTCAATGTTGAATAGAATTCCTTTAACCCTGAAACCACTCCATTTAATCTTATCTGCACTCTTTCTTGAACCTTCACACCAGTTCTAATAGGTGTTGTCATAACCCATATTTTATTCAGATACAAAGGTCCAACTCATCCCTGATGACCAAGGTGCCTCCCCAAACAAGTCCAATCTGCCTGCATTTGGCCCACATCCTTCTCAACCTCCTATCCATAAACCTATCCAGACATTTTTTAAACAATGCATTTACACCCACCTCTATAACATTCATTTTTCTTTCAGAGTTCTGTCCACTACTTAAATAATCCATTTTCACAATCCTGAATGTGAGAAGACATAACTCACTCAGGCTCGCCAATTGAGTACTTAAGGCATCGAATCATGGCAGTTTGGCATTTTGAACAGTAGCCAATCAGCAGTCAGGATTGATTAGCAAAAATAGATAAAAAATAAGGTATGGGGAAGTTTAAGGTTGTGATCTCCAGATTGGTACCCATGCCACATGCTAGTGAGGCCAGAGAAAGGAAGACCATACAGTTTAACACATGGCTAGGGGGTTGGTATAGAAGGGAGGCTATCAGACTTTTGGATTATTGGATCAGAATGGTAACTTATGCGTGGAACCAAAAAGGATAGGGGAGATCTTAAATCCATTTTTTTGCATCTGTATTTACTCATGAAATAGACACGGAGTTTATAGAAGTGAGACAAAGCAGCAGTGAGGTTATGGACCCTGTAGGAGGGAAGTGCAAGGGCCCAAGTAAGAGATATTTAAATAACCCTTAGCGACAGTTTGAAGAACCGGAGGATTGGAGGATGACTAATGTTGCTCTGCTGTTTAAGAAAGGCTCTAAGAATACATCAGGAAATTATAGGCTGGTAAGCCTGACATAAGTTGTAGGAAAGTTATTGGAAGGTATTCTAAGATGAGTATTTGGATAGACAGGGCCTGACTAGGTAGAGTCAGCATGGTTTTTCGAGGATGTTACCAGGAAAGTTGAAGGCAAGGCAGTAGATGTTCAGGACTTCAGCAAGGTCTTTGACAATGTCCCACATGGGAGGTTGGTCAAGAAGTTTCAATTGCTTGGCATTCCAGATGAGGTAGTAAATTCGATTAAACATTGGCTTTGTGAGAGAAGCCAGAGAGTGGGCAGTAGATAGTTGCCTCGCTGACTGGAGGTCTGTGATTAGTGGGTCCATTGTTGTTTGTCATTTATATCAACGATCTATAAACTGGATCAGCAAATTTACAGATGACACCAAGACTGGGGCTGTAGTGGACAGTGAAGAAGGCTGTCACGACTTGCAGAGGGATCTATCTCAGCTGAAAAAAGTGGGCTGAAAAATGCCAGACGGAATTTAATACAGACAAGTGCGAGGTGTTGCACTTCACTAGGATCAGCCAGGGTAAAACTTACACAGTGAACGGTAGGGTACCAATGCGTGCAGTAGAACAAAATGATCTGGGAATATAGGCCCATAATTCTTTGAAAGTGGCATCACAGGTAGATAGATTCGTAAAGAAAGCTTTTGGCACATTAGCCTTCATAAATCAAAGTACTGCATACAGGAGATGGGATGTTATGTTGAAGTTGTACAAGACATTGGTGAGGCCTAATTTGGATTACTGCATGCAGTTTTAGTCACCTGCCTACAGGAAAGATGTAAACAAGGTTGAAAGAGTACAGAGAAAATTTACAAAGATATTGCTGGGTCTGGAGGATCTGAATTATAAGGAAAGATCGAATAGGTTAGGACTTTATTCCTTGGAACGTAGAAGATTTGGGGGAGATTTGATTACAAAATTATGAGGGGTATAGATAGGGCAAGCAGGGCTTTCTACTGAGGTTGGGTGAGACTACACTGGTTAAGGGTCAAAGGTGAAATGTTTAAGGGGAATATGAGGAGAAACCTCTTCAGAGGGTTGAGAGAGTGTGGAACAAACTGCCAGTGCAAGTGGTGCTTGCGAGCTTGATTTCAATGTTTAAGGGAAGTTTGGATAGGTACATGGATGGGAGGGGTATGGAGAGCTATGCTCCAAGTGCAGGTCGATGGGACTAGGCAGTTTAAATGGTTCAGCACAGACTAGACAGCCTGAAGGGCCTGTTTCTGTGCTGTACCTTTCTAAACTATTTCTGAAGGGCAGAAATACCTGCAGAATCCAAAGATGTACCAGTAGGTCCAGCACTCCCATCTCTCAAAGACAAAAAACGACAGACAAATGGACCCACTGCAATGAGCTGTAACAGCTGCAGCACAAGTCAAGGAAGAATTGCAACACAGAACCAGTGAGACAGTTAGCAAAGACTTAAATGCATGCATGCGCACATGCTTGAACACACTAGTATTCATATACGCACACTCCTTGTTAATGGTTAGCATCCCCCCTGTATTTAATGATGCGCAATCTTAGTAAATCATCCCTTTGCATTTTAACTGTTTTAACAATCTGTTTTTCCACTGTTACAGTCAAGTTTTTTTCTACTTAAGTTGGGTGAGACTAAACTAGAGGTCATTGGTTAAGGGTAACATGAGGGGAAACTTCTTCACTCAGGGGGGGAAAAGAGTGTGGAACGAGCTGCCAACTCAAGTGGTGCTTGCGAGCTCAATTTCAATGTTTAAGAGAAGTTTGGATAGGTTCATGGATGGGAGGGTTATGGTCCAGCAGCAGGTCGATGGGACTAAGCAGTTTAAATGGTTTGGCACAGACTTGACATGTCACAGGACCCATTTCTGTGATGTAGTTTTCTATGACTCTATGACCTACCTGCAGAAACTGAATATCCACCAGTAAGTATTGCATGGCCATTGTTCAAATAAAAAGAAGAGAAGAGCAGCTGAGGCACTGCCATGGGCTCCAATAGCTGAGGTAACATTTATAGGAAAGTGGCAAAAAAAAAAATCCAGTTCTTCTACTATAGGAACAGACACAAAATCCAAGCACATATGCAGATGTAGAATGGCTAAGTTGCAACACACACGTACAGCACAGGAGGCAGCCATTTTACTCATTATCAATGCACTGGCACTTTAGTACAAATATTCAATTAAACCAATTCCTTAGTCTCTCCCATCATCCCATTTTTTTGTTTCTCTTTCAAATATTCTCCCAATTTTCTGCTCAAAAAGTGCTTTAAAAATTACACTTTTTTTCTGATTCCTGATGAAGATGATGGGTCCTGATGAAGGGTCTTGGCCTGAAATATTATCTCCTTATTCCCCTCCATAGATGCTGCCTGACCTGCTGAGTTCCTCAGAACCAGGTTTATTATCACTGGCATGTGACGTGAAATTTATTAACTTAGCACTTTGTGTCTGTTACTCTGAATATACTTTCTTTCTGGGAAATAGTTCTACCTCAAGACATAATCCCACTTCCCTTGTAAAATCCAGTCTCCAAAGGTCCTAGATATGCATACATTGATAGATATTTAAATCTGCCAGTCTGGTGACCACCTCTCCCTATGGTGGTCCCCAGCCCCTCTCATCATCCCAACTCCCACCCAATAACTGCTGCTAGAAAAGCATCCTTGTAGCACGTTATCTGTACCTTAAACATCAACCTTTCATCAGTTGGAGAAAACTTGATAATCATAAAGAATAACATCAATCATTTCCCAAAAATTAAGAAATTACAAATGCTGGGGAATTGATCCATTTGAACAGTTTACCAAAAATGCAAGCAAAGCAATGCTGGGCATAGTGGCCTCCTGTACTGTACTGCAAAATGAGTCTAGCAAGTCTCCAACACCACAGGAAACTCAGCTGAACAAGGGGAGAGGAGCAGAGGTCCAAGGGTGAGTGATGGGAGACTCAATAGTGAGGGAATGACAGATTTTGTGGCTGCAAAGTTGAATCCAGGACAATGTGTTGCCTTCCTGGTGCTAGGGTGATGATGTCACAGGCAGTTGCAAAGCATTCTAACAGAGGAAGGTCACATTGGTACTAATCACAAAGGTAAAAAGGAGGATTGGGTCCTGCATTATGAATTTTGGGAGCTAGGTTACAGATTAACTAGCAGCACCTCCGTGGCCACAATCTGTGGATTACTTCCAATTACAACAGGGTCCTCCTGTTCCTGAGAATCATTCATACTCAGTTCGCAAGTTGGAAATGTGGATGACAAAAACATGGGCAACGTGTGGTTAAACCAGAGCATTTAATTCAACCACTCACATATTACATAGAACACAGAACAGTACAGCACAAAAGCTGGCCCTTCAGCCTACCATGTTGTGCTAAACTAATTAAACTAGCAATTAAATACTTACAAAACTAATTGGTTGTGCCTGCGAATGTCCATATCCCTCCATTCTCCAAACATTCAAGTGCCTACCTAAGAGCCTTTTAAACACCTCTATTGTACATGCTTTCACTATCTTGCCATGCAGCACATTCCAGACATCCACCACTCTCTATGTAAAAAAAATTTGCCCTCCACATCTCTGAACTCACCCCTCACTTGAAAATCATGCCTCCTGACATTAGAAGCTTTCGCTCTGAGACAGCCATTGCCGTGAATCAATTTCCCCACACAGCAGAATATACCTACAGTCCTGTAGCAGCCGCCAAATCCAAGTCACTGCTCTCTCATACCTTCTTTTGTACTTAATGTCAGGCATCCTTAGCTTGGAGGGGAACAACACAAGGATAGCTCAGTTGAATGTGTTGTTGAAAGGAGACTGTGACAGGTGTCTTTTGACTTTTGGATAATGGGACAGTTTTATATACCTTTTTCAGGCATTACCTGTTTTTATTCCTAAATCTTTTTTTGATTCTCTCGATTCTATTATATCTTCTTATATATGGAAAAACAAACATTCTCGACTAAATAAAGTTAATCTTCAAAAATCTAAGAGGAGTGGAGGTTTAGCTTTACCAAAGTTTAGTTTTTATTATTGGGCAGTCAATATATGAAATCTTATGTTTTGGACATATTATATTAACCGTGACAACTGTATGATATGGGTTTCTTTAGAAGCTAGCTCTGTTAATTAATTTTCTATTATCTCTCTTCTCCGATCCTCACTACTTTTATCTTTTAGTAAACTAACTGAAAACTTGGTAGTTAAACATACTTTGAGGATCTGGGTACAATTTAAGAAATTCTTTGGTCTATTGAGATTTTCTTTGTCTAGTCCCATTTGTTTTAACTATTTTTTTAAACCGATGACCAATTCAGTTTTCAAAGAATGGGATAGATTAGGTATTAAATGTTTCCAGGATTTGTTGAAGGAAATCTTCTTTCGTTTGAGCAAATGTCAGCTAAATATAGTTTACCCAAAACTCATTTTTTTCATTATTTACAAATTAGAGACTTTCTGTGTTCTCAACATTTCCCATAAGTTCCAATAAGGACTTATTAGATATAATTTTAAAATTTGAAACCTTTTTAAAATGGTTCAATATCCAATATTTATGGTATGTTGCTAGGAATGAGAAACTTTCCTATAGACAAAATTAAAAGTCTTTGGGAACAAGATCTACAGACTTCAATTTCTGAGGAAACTTGGAATGAAATTTTTAAATTGGGTTAACACTTCGTCATGTGCCTGTCATTCCCTTTTACAATTTAAAGTGGTTCATAGGGCTCACACGTCTAAAGACAAGCTATCTCGTTTTTATTCGTTTATCTCCTTTCTGTGATAGATGTAATAATGGAGAAGCTTCATGAATTCACATGTTTTGGACATGTCCGAGCCTTGAAAGATACTGGAAGGAAGTATTCCAAACTTCCTCGGCACTTTTCAAGGTAAATTTCAAGCCTAACCCTTTGACTACATTATTTGGTATTATTGGAGGAAAAGACTTTATTTTGGAGACACCTGATTTGCATATTTTGGCTTTTACTTCTCTTATAGCTAGGGAGCGTTCTTGCTTAAATGGAAGGATGCTGTTCCACCTACTCATGCTCAATGGTTAAGGGATGTTATGTCATGCTTAAATTTAGAGAAGATGCAATGCTCAGGTTTTGAATCTAGCCACAACTTTTATACATTGTGGGGACCATTTTTGAGTATTTTCAAAACCTCTTATTTGTTGTAAAAGTACAGATGGTGGCCAATAATATGTTTTATTATATGATAAGGGTTTTCTCCCCTTTTTTCTTGCTTTCCCTAACAGCTCTGACTTTGGTAGTGGATTTAGATTTTTTTCTGTATAACAAAAATTATATTTCAATATTACAATTTAATTTAATTTTATGAATACAGGGTTTTGTGATTGTAACTGTATTTTTAATACAATGTATTTGGTACTATTTTATTTTTTTCTTTTGACTTATAATATATACCTTCTTGTACTCTGTATTGGCTGGTAGTGTTGGAAAGTCCAGACTAATTTGGCAAGGGAATGGAACATAGTAGCTTTGCTGTTAGGGGACAGCTAAACTCAACATAAAAGGAAAACTAAGTCAATCCCATAATTAGAGCAGACATGGGTGCAATAAGCCTTGGGGGCAAAATGCATGACTAAACTAAAAGGGTTTGGTGTCAAATAGATGAATTTAGTTTGTTTATTAGCACATGTGAATATGATATTGCCCTGATCACAGAGAAACAGTTAAAAGGGTAGAACTGGCAAGTCATTATGCTTGGGTAGAGAATCTTCCATACATTAGGTGTGGGAAAGGGATGGCAAGAAGGAGTTAGCATTTCAATAAATAGGATTCATTACTACAGTAAAGAGGGACGCTGGCTATTCAAGAAGGCCCCTCAACTAAAGCCATGTTCCTAAGACCATGATACAGGTGCAGGTTAATAGAACTTGGCAAAATAACAGTCTAGCATGGACTGGATGTGCCAATAAGCTTGTTTCTGTGCTGTACTGTCTATGGCAGAATTTTATCATATTCTACAGCCAGCAAACACTAGCAAGTGATAAGATAGCTCATGGTTACAGACAAACGAATGCCAAAGGAAACAACAACCTGCTCCTTCATCCAACCAGATTCTGGCTAAGCCAATCTTCGGCCTTCAGCCAGCTTTCCTGCTCAATTCCTGAAGCTACCATTAGCCTTTCGTCCAAAAAACGATCTCATCCTTGAAACGAATCTCACGCCTCTGCATTCAGATCATGCTGGGTGAGAGAATTCCAAGGATTAACGACTGTTAAGGCACATGATTTTTAATTATTTAAGCCTTACAGTGACACACTCATTATCCTGAGACCATTTGTCTAGCTCAAGGCTGCCCCATCTGGAGGAACAGGTTCACAACATCTACCCCATCAATTTTCTGACCCCTGTGGGTAGTTAAACACCTTTGAATATAGTTATGTTTTACTCAGTCTTTTCGCCTAAAACATTTGGCAACAATTTGGTTCTTAACAGCAAAATATTTCATCAACACTGCATGCTGTATTATTGTCCGAAGGATACAAATGAGGCTCTGGGTGCTGTTGAACATGGAGACGCCAGAGAAGAAGCCTAGCAGCTCGATTAGAAACATTCCCAAAGTCACCGACAATGCAATTATTAATCTGGAAGTAAACAAAGGAGAATGATCAACAGACATTCAAAAGAAACTATCGGTTTCTGGTGCGCAGATGCACAGGAAAGACTGGAACCAAACAAATAATGTGGAAACACTAGAAAACAAGAGCAAGGCAGCACTGCTGTGGAAGTCACAGTAAGGCAAGATAGCCCAGAGCATTTGTAGTCAAGCGAGAACTTTGAAGTAGACTGCCAGAGACACCTCTGCTTACTAGAGATGAGATAGTGTGTACTCAAGGCAAACAAGCGAGGCCTCTATCGTGAGACTTTTCCAGAAAGGTCTTCCTAAAACATATCTTCCCTTTATACAATAGGGAGTGGGGGGTGCGGAAACAGACAAGACAACAGAAGGATGTGGAACATGCCCAACAACTAATGCTCTATTGCAGTGGTTCCCAATGTGGGGCGTATGCCCCACAGGGGGGTAATTTGATTTTAAAGGTGGCAATTCGAGAATGAGTTATTAACAGTGAATTTTTTCTAGTAAGTCTGTGTGAGTATGAGTGTATGTGCGAGTTAATACATATGTGTATTTATAGTATGCATACATAAAAATACTTGTGTTTATGTACGTGTAATTGCGTATGTACTGTATATATAGTGTATCACCATCATTACAACCATCAAATGGCTTTCATAATTAAATTAATGTATTGACTGATGTAGGAAGGAACGAATGAACAAGTCCAAACGCGTAAGAAACTCGTACGAGGTCGCGCCAATGCTGCTTTTTGCAGTAGCTTTCGGTTCTTGGTGGTGTGAAGGTGTGTACATTGCGTCATCTCTTTTAAACGGTGTATCTGTCTTTGTATGCTGTAGAAACGAATCAGCATTGTTTTATTTATTAATTATTATTATTATTTTAATATCACTTAATGTTCTTTTTTTTTACAATTTCTTAGTAATTTCTTCCTCAGAACTTTAACAGTCCTTTGGTTCTTTTATTTTTCTCTTTCATGAATGCCATGTTCTTTGGAAGCTTGTTTAAACCAAGTTAATGGTCTTTTAGGCTTCCTCCAGGTGAATAGGAGTTCATTTTTTGAATAATAAGAATTATATATCACCACAGGGGGCATCAGGATTTTAGAGGTGATTAGGTGGAGCATGGCCATAAAAAGGTTGGGAACCACTGCTCTATTGGCTTTATTAATTTCAAAATATCGACTGTCTGCTTGAAGTTTCGATTGACCTTGAACACCTCCATTGTGAACGGTGTTCGATCTTGTGAACAAAGAATTCAAATATATGCAACTTACAATAATCAACATCAGGAACTGATAAGCCAATTCTGTGTAAAAAAAAAGAGCATTTTTCTGTTCAGACTTAAGAACGGTATGGATGACAGGGACCACACTGTTCTTTTGCACAAGTAAAATAAAAGTAATGCTTTGAGTCATAAGAGTGTGCTTGCTCTGGGCCCAGTTTTTTAGTTATTTTATTATCGACGACGACAGTTACTTGGAGGTTCCGCCAAGGTAGCTAACCCTTCACTTTGTTGTATGGTAGTAAAGAATTTAGCCCCAACTGCCGATTAGTCCTAAATTCTAGACTGCTCACATTTGAGCAAGGGACTGAGTCTGCTGCTGGAATCCAACTTCCTCCTGTGCACAGTAGTCAAGGCACACCACCTTAGTTGCTGACATAGGAAAGCTGCAGCACTGAAAAAGTATGTGGTTACCGTAGTCTGGGTTGGAGCCCACACGAAGCACAGGACGATTTGGTGAGCATGTTTTAAAAACAGGAGGAATTCTGTGTGTATGAGGGTATGCGCACACGTGTGTGTCTGCGCATGCCTTTGTGCGCAAGTGGCAAATAATGACTGAGATTGGAACTCTGATATTGAAGACTGTTCCAGATCCCCTTAAAGGGGACTCTGCATGGTATATGTTTGTAAATTATGGACCAGAAAGCATCAAGTGCATTGGGAAGTGCGTGGAATGGACTTTGAGTTCAAAAGGGACTCCTTCTAACAGTAGGTTTAATATAGACTGCTTGGAATACTTGGGAGGTGTTACTAGAGAAAGGACAAGGTGGGAAGAATGTAGGGTGGTCTGCATTTGTTCAATGGAAAGGCAATACACAGAAACAGTTAGATGAAACCGGTTTTAAAAAAAAGAATGAATAAAAGCTAGAGACAGAAAAGATACAAAAAGAATAGGCAAAGATAATTGTGTCTGCTTTAAAGGGGGAAAACAAACAACTTAAATAAACAGTACCAGAATCTGAAGACAAATTAGATGAGCATAAACCTATGCATCCCAAATTACTATTACCACAGAGCCCACACAAAGTGCTGCTTCCCGATTATCTGGGACCGTTGGCACCAGCAGCACCAGCCAATGTCTGACATTTTGACTACCACTTTGAAAGATAGAGAACAACAGTGGGATACAGGAGGTGGTACTGGTTCACTATATAAAGGTCCAGTGGCAGAATGTACTAGATCTCATGACTCTAGTGTGAGCCTGTATTCTATGTAGGCATTTCCAGAACGAGGCGGACCCCGGTTAAGTTTAAACCTTGATCTAGCTCTGAATTATGGGCTATAGTAGAGTCGACTCCAGATCCTAAGGAGGATATAGAAAGATTTATTCATAAGATGAATACCTCAGTAAATGGCATACTCCAAATATTGATAATATACAGTACTGTGCAATTGTCTTAAGCACACATACAGTAAATGTAGCAAGGGTGCCTTAGACCTTTCCAATTGCCAAATAACATTTAATACTACTGAGCTAATACAATGCTAAATACTCTTATTTTTGTTTCCAAACCACCTTCCTATTTTAAACAATATACAGTACTGTGCAAAAATCTTGGGCTTCCGAGCTATATATATGCGCCTAAGACTTTTGCACAGTACTGTATATACAGTAGTGGATGCCTGTTTGGGGGTGTTTAAGTGGAAACAAGCTAGAGGGCATATTGAATGGGCAAGACAGGCCCAAGATGTTGATCTGAATGCACAGAGCACTAACTTACTGGAAGCATTGAGGAAATATTTCCCTCGCATGTAGATTGGCATAAGATACACAGCTTCATGCAGAGAATAGACAAAAATGTTGATGAATACATGGAACGTGTATGTGATGGATTTCAAAAATATTCTGGATCACCCTCAGAAACCAAGGCAAACAGCATAACTGGACCTGCCTCCTACAGGGATATACTGAGAGATCCAACGGTCTTTTCTCAAACACTCCAGGACTTTGCAGCATTGTGAATTCAGATGGGAAAACTACACCTGCCATATGTAGATGGCCTGCTTTTATTGCAAAGCAATAGATTGCAAAGCCTCTAAACAGGACTCTTTCAGCCTTTTGTGCGCCCTTGCTGACAAGGGCCACAAGGTGTCAAGAGAAAAATTGCAGCTTCATCAACCCAAATGCATTATTTGGGCCATATCCTGAGTGGGGCCTATCGCCAACTTTCTGACAAAAGGGTGAGGGCCATTGTCAGTGTGCCTAAACCAGTCCTCAAGAAGGATCTTGTCCTCTTCCTGGGTGTGACCAGGTATTGCCAAAAGTGGATTCTTAACTATGTTGAACTTAGTCGCACACCACCCCCACCTCCCCTTCAGGGCCTCGCTTCATTGTCAGATGCAGAACAATTTAAGTGGTCAACTGAAACCAACAGGTCTTTTACAGCTCATGTCTGCACCAGCCCTTGGACTCCCTGATTATGGTTTGGGATCCCCAAAAAGATCTTGAGTGATAATGGCCCACACTTCACACGCAAGGTGATACAGGAACTAATGAAAGCCTTGGATGTATCAGAAGCGCAAGAAGTCATTACAACTGCAGAGTACCATACCTTCCAGCCAGGAGAATGGGTACTGTTGAGAGAATACCAATAAAAGAACTGCCTGGAGCCTCACCAGGAGGGTCCACTCCAAGAATTACTGACCACATACACTGCTTTGAAGGTCCAAGGAAACCAACGTAGATACATGCCTTGAACATTAAGCCAGCGGTGCCACCTGACCAGAGAACAGGTAGCCAGAAGAACATTGATGATAAGGACTGATGGACTGAACTCTTGATCTTTGCTATTTGCCACCTTAAGAAAACCAATATGTATTATATGTTTTGGGTGATCTGGAAATCTACTTTCTGCCTAAATGCAGAAATACAGTTTCCCATGACACTAATACTCTGAACACTTTTCTTCACCTTATTATGAACATGCATCATGTACTACCCGTAGGATGTGCTCTGGAGGGCTTGTACATTTGGAAGTTCGATTGTCAATGCAGCCTATACCTGTGAATCAAAGTGAGTTTGATTGTGTTTTATTTTGAGAACCAAACTAAAACTCTGAAAGGAGCAGAGAAATGCAGTGCAACGTTGAAGGCTGGTGTCAACCTCCTTAAAATGGAGTACATCACCCCCTGCGCTGAAGCTGCTTCATTAGGATAGGGATGAAAAGTGTAACTAAAACCAGCAAGGGATAGATGGGAGCGTGTATGTATCTATATATATATATATACACACACACACACACACACACACACACACACACACACACACACACACACACACACACACACACACACACACACACACACACACACAGACACACACACACACACACACACACACACACACACACACACACACACACACACACACACACACACACACACACACACACACACACAAAATACAGGGTCACCAAAGGAGCATTACATAAACTGAGCGTTGCTGGATAATAGTATCCCTGTTCTGGGGGTCTACCAGACTCACTCATGAGAGCATCAATATGGCCTCAAGGCTAGAGAAACTGACTACTGAGACAGCCTTAGCGCTACATGACATGAGTCAGGCCATCAACACCGAAATAAGGGCAATCCACACTATGGTCTTTCAAAATTAGATTAGCATTGGACTTCTTGTTGGCCAAAAAGGGAGGCACTTGTGCTTTTGTTAGCCAGGAGTGTTGCACATACATCTGAGAATATCACCAATTTAACTGTGCTCATGAGAGTAGAAGGTGATAAGGTTAGGGTGATTGAGAAAGAACTGCACAAGACTCCGTCCTCACCTTGGGGACTCTTTAATTGGCTCTTTACTCAGGGGCTGGGACAACTCCATTATACAGTGAGCAATGGGAGCCATATTCTTGCTAGTATCATATTCCTTTTAGTCTCTTGCCTGAGATTACATTGTAGAATGTTAGCCCACAGAGCAGTTGCCTTCATCATCATACAACTGCCAATCGCCCCTGATGAGACTGTCACAGAGCTTCAGTGTCTCTGTGCTACTGAAATTAAGTAAGATTTATGTTGTCCTAAACAGGACAAAGAGGAGGGAATTTGGAAGTCAGAGGATAACCTGAGGCATTTGTAGTCAAGCAAGAACTTTGAAGTGAGACTGCTAGATAGCTTACTAGAGACGAGATAGTGTGTACTCAAGGCAAAAGAGTGAGGCCTCTGTAATGGGGCTTTTCCAGAAAGGTCTTCCTAAAACATACCTTCCCTTTATACAGTGGAGGAGGGGGGATCTTGCAAGTAAAGAATTCAAACATGTACAAATTAACAAATGGTTAATATATGTAACTGATAAGCCAATTCTGTATAAAAATAGCAGTTTTCTGACAAGGCTTCACAACAGTGTGGGTGACAGGGCTGTTCTTGTGCACAAAATAAAAAGAATGTGCTTGTGCTTGTACCATGCACATGGTATTGGGGGTAGAGTACTGACATGGATTGAAAATTGCCTGGCTGACAGGAAACAAGAGTAGCGATAAACGGGTCCCTTTCGGAATGGCAGGCTGTGACCAATGGGGTACCGCAAGGTTCGATCACACCTCTTTACAATATACATTAATGATTCAGATGAAGGGATTAAAAGTAACATTAGCAAATTTGCCAATGACACAAAGCTGGGTGGCAGTGTGAAATGTCAGGAGGATGTTATGAGAATGCAGGGTGACTTGGACAGGTTGGGTGAGTGGGCAAATGTATGGCAGATGCAGTTTAATGTGGATAAACGTAAGGATATCCACTTTGGTGGCAAGAACAGGAAGGCAGATTACTATCTAAATGGAGTCAAGTTAGGAAAAGGGGAAGTACAAAGAGATCCAGGTGTTCTTGTACATCAGTCAATGAAAGCAAGCATGCAGGTACAGCAGGCAGTGAAGAAAGCTAATGGCATGCTGGCCTTTATAACAAGAGGAATTAGTATAGGAGTAAAGAGGTCCTTCTGCAGCTGTACAGGGCCCTGGTGAGACCCCACCTGGAGTATTGTGTGCAGTTTCGGTCTCCAAATTTGAGGAAGGACATTCTTACTACTGAGGGAGTGCAGCGTAGATTCACAAGGTTAATTCCCTGAGTGGCGGGACTGTCATGTGTTGAAAGATTGGAACAACTGGTCTTGTATACACTGGAATTTAGAAGGATGAGAGGGGATCTGATTGAAACATATAAGATTATTAAGGGATTGGACACGCTGGAGGCAGGAAGCATGTTCCCGCTGATGGGTGAGTCCAGAACTAGAGGCCACAGTTTAAGAATAAGGGGGAGGCCATTTAGAACAGAGATGCGGAAAAACTTTTTCACCCAGAGAGTGGTGGATATGTGGAATGCTCTGCCCCAGAAGGCAGTGGAGGCCAAGTCTCTAGATGCTTTCAAGAGAGAGTTAGATAGAGCTCTTATAGACAGTGGGGTCAAGGGTTATGGGGAGAGGGCAGGAACGGGGTACTGATTGTGTATGATCAGCCATGATCACAGTGAATGGCGGTGCTGGCTAGAAGGGCCAAATGGCCTACTCCCGCACCTATTGTCTATTGTTCTGGGCCCAGTTATTTTAGGCATTTATTTTATTATTAGTGATGAGTTACCTTGACACTGCTATTTTGTTAAATGACAGCTCCCATTAGTTTAATATTAATTTTCTATCCATGTCACCTAATAGTCAAAACCTCTGTGCCATAAAGTCCTTGGCAAGTAGGATTAAAGAGAATCCCAAGACATTCTGTACATACATCAAGAGCAAGAGGGTAACTATGTTATGACCACTCAAGGATACAGGAGAGAACATGTACTTGGAGATGAAGGATATGGGTGGAGAACTAAATGAGTACTTTACATCAGTATTTACCAAGAAGAAAAATGTGCATGATAGCTAGATAAGAGTGGAACTTCCTAATTTGCTAGGGCATTTTGAGATAAAGAAGGAGGCAGTGTTGGGACTCTTAAAGAACATCAATCAGAATCAGGTTTAATATCACCAGCACTTGTCATGACATTTGTTAACTTTGCGGCAGCAGCAGAATGCAAAATATAATAGAAAAAAAACTAATATATATATAAATAAATTAAAAAAGAGGGCATGTCCTGGGTCTTTAATAATGGGCGCCACCTTTCTGAATACTACAGACGCTAGCGCCAAGATGGAGCTGATTAATTTTACAACTCTCTGCAACTTACTTTGATACTGTGCAGTAACCCTGCCCACCCCCCGTCTCCCAACACCAATACTAGACAGTGACACAGCCAGTCAGAATGCTCTCTACAGTACATCTGTAGAAATTTGCGAGTGTCTTTGGTGACATACCAAATCTCCTCAAATTCCTAATGAAATATAGGCGCTGTCGTGCCTTCATTGTAGCTGCATCAGTATGTTGGGTCCAGGTTAGATCTTCAAAGACACTAAAACCCAGGAACTTGAAACTGCTCACTCATTCTGATCCCTTGTCTTTCTTTCTGAAGTCCAGAATCAGTTCCTTGGTCTTAATGACATTGAGTGCAAGGTTGTTGCTGCGACACCCCTCAACTAGCTGGTATATCTCATCATCTGAGATTCTGCCAACAATGGTTGTATCATCAGCCAATTGATAGACGGCATGTGAGCTGTGCCTAGTCACATAGTCACGGGTGTAGAGAGAGTAGGTAAGTTGGATAAGACCCCAGAGTCTGATGGGATATACCCCAGGAAATGAAGAGAGGCAAAAGACAAGATTACTGGGGAGTTGACCAATACAGGATTCTTAGGGATAGGACTTATGAACTAGAATGAGTGCAAGAGTTGGTTAAAAGGTCAGCACAAAATTGTGGACCAAATGGTCTGTATTGTGCTGTAATGTTTTGTTCTAGCTTTTCCCAAAGCTGAAATGTCTAATACAAGAGGACATCCATTTAAGGATGGGGGGTGGGGGGCAAGTTCAAAGACATGTGAGGCAAATTTACTTATACACAGTGAGTGCTGGGTGCCTGGAATATCCAGCCTGGGGTGGTTATAGAGACAAACACAATAGAGGCAGTCAAGAGATTCTTACAGAAACACTAATACACAGTTTTATAGTACTAGAGGTATTGGCAGTGTTCTAATTTGTTCTTTATTTCATTTAAATACAAACGTACATAAAATGTTATTCAGGTAAACAGTAGTTTGTCTTTCTTTAATACTTTTTTAAAAAACTATTTCCATGAAACTTCAGCTAATTGAGACAGCCACTTAATTGGGCCAAAATGTACTGGGCCTAATGTGTCCCAATTAATCAGCATCCACTATATCCCTAATGCATCTACCTCTACACCACCCCTGGCATATACCCACCACTATGCAAAAACAAAAACTATCCGATAATCCACCCATACTTTCCTCCAAATACCTTAAAGTTATACACCCTCATATTTCCACATGGGGGAAAAAATCTCTGGCTGTGCACTCTATCGATGCCTCTTTTTATTTTGTACATCTCTATCAAGTTATCTCTCATTCAGGTATTTCAGGAAGCCACCTTTTGCCAATTTCAGTTCAATACAATTGTTGCTTTACTTCTGTTACAATTCATGATCAACAGAGCAGCGACTCTTCACGGAGCCACAGATCATTCCTCCAATCATTTCTTCTCTTCACTGTTTCTTATTTCCACCCAGACTGCTTTCTCTTCCCAAGCCCTGTACCAAGATTATTTCTCATTCTTGTCCCAATCACAACTTCTACTGTCAGTGCTATTCCAATTCCTTTTCTATTTTACCCATCTTCCCAGGCAATTTACCCAAATATTCAGCTTCCCTATGGCGAGGGACTTGAGTTACAGGAAAAGGTTAAATGAGTTCTGCCTTTATTTGCTGGAGCTTATGAAAGTTAGCAGAAAAGAGAATATGAAGAATCAAAGACTATTAGGATGTAACAAAAATGGACTTATTGAATTGTGAAGCAGACATGGAGACTTAATGCTTTCTCCTACTGCACCACATGTACTAATTTTAGGGAAAATGAATGGCAAAGATTATTAGGCTCATTAGGAACTCAAGGAGTGTTGATGCAATAATTGTTTTATCTTCCAAAATACTGAATGAACATCACTTGGTTTGGATAAATTCTGTTTGAGAACCTGTGCTATTAGCGGCAGCATCATTTTGCAGGCAGCAGCGGGAGCAGAGTGTAGGCTTAAGGGCGTTGGCTCAACGGGCTTAGGCAGAAGCAGGCGAGGCAAGGTAGGTTTAGGTTTCAGTTTTTCCTGTTATTTGAGGAAAGGGTTAGTATGAGTGTGAGGGCAGCTTGTTGTTCTCGGTGTCGGATGTGGGAGGTCCTGGAGTCTCCTAGCCTCCCAGACATCCATATCTGCGCCAGGTGCGCTGAGCTGCAGCTCCTAAAGGACTGTGTTAGGGAACTGGAGCTGCAGCTCGATGACCTTCGTCTGGTCAGGGAGAGTGAGGAGCTGATAGAGAGGAGTTACAGGCAGGTGGTCACACCAGGGCCACGGGAGGCAGACAGGTGGGTCACAGTTAGCAGGGGGAAGGGGAAGAGTCAGGTACTAGAGAGTACCCCAGTACTGTTGGGAGGACAGCCTACCTGGGGGAAGCAACAGTGGCTGTGCCTCCGGCACAGAGTCAGGCCCTGTAGCTCAGAAGGGTAGGGAAAGGAAGAGGAAGGCAGTAGTAATAGGGGACTCGATAGTTAGAGGGTCAGACTGGCGATTCTGTGGACGCAATCAGGAGACCCGGATGGTAGTTTGCCTCCCTGGTGCCAGGGTCTGGGATGTTTCTGACCGCATCCAAGATATCCTGAAGTGGGAGGGTGAGGAGCCAAAGGTCGTGGTACACATAGGTACCAATGACATAGGTAGAAAAAGGGAAGAGGTCCTGAAAGGAGAATATAGGGAGTTAGGAAGGCAGTTGAGAAGAAGGACCGCAAAGGTAGTAATCTCAGGATTACTGCCTGTGCCATGCGACAGTGAGAGTAGGAATAGAATGAGGTGGAGGATAAATGCGTAGCTGAGGGATTGGAGCAGGGGGCAGAGATTCAAGTTTCTGGATCATTGGGACCTCTTTTGGGGCAGGTGTGACTTGTACAAAAAGAACGGGTAACACTTGAATCCTAGAGGGACCAATATCCTGGTGGGAAGGTTTAATAGAGCTTTTAGGGAAAGGTTTAAACTAATTTGGCAGGGGGATGGGAACCAGAATGATGGAGCAGAGGAGAGGGAAAACAGAAATGGACCTAAGGTAGTGAGCAATAAGGATGTCAGGAAGATGTCAGGTGATGGAGCAAATTTGCAGCCATTGGGATGAGTTGCAGTGCAATCAAAGCAAAAAGTACCAAATACTGGACTTAAGGTGTTATACTTAAATGCACGCAGCATAAGGAATAAGGTGGATGATCTTGTCGTACAGTCACAGATTGGCAGGTATGATATTGTGGCCATCACTGAGACGTGGCTAAAGGATGCATGTCTCTGGGAGCTGAACGTCCAAGTATACACGGTGTATCGGAAGGATAGGCAGGTAGGCAGAGGGGGTGGCGTGGCTTTATTGGTAAGAAATTATATTAAATCATCAGAAAGAGTTGACAGAGGATCGGAAGGTGCAGAATCTTTATGGGTTGAGCTAAGAAATCGCAGGGGTAAAAGGACCCTGATGGCAGTTATCTACAGGCCTCCTAAAAGCTGCAGTGATGTGGACTACAAATTACAACAGGAAATAGAAAAGGCTTGCCAGAAGGGCAGTGTTATGATAATTATAGGGGATTTTAATATGCGAGTGGATTGGGAAAATCAGGTCAGCACTGGATCTCAAGAGAGAGAATTTGTAGAATGTCTACAAGATGGCTTTTTAGAACAGTTTGTTGTCGAGCCCACTGGGGGATCGGCTGTACTGGGTTGGGTGTTGTGTAATGAACCAGAGGTGGTTAGGGAGATGGAAGTGAAGGAACCCTTAGGAGGCAGTGATCACAACATGATTGAGTTCACCGTGAAATTTGAGAAAGAGAAGCCAAAATCCGATGTGTCGGTATTTCAGTGGAGTAAAGGAAATTATAGTGGCATGAGAGAGGAACTGGCCAAGGTTGACTGGAAAGGGATACTAGCGGGGAGGACAGCAGTAGCAGTGGCTGGAGTTTATGCAAGAAGTGAGGATGGTGCAAGACAGATATATTCCAAAGAAGAAGAAATTTTCGAATGGAAAAATGATGCTACCGTGGCTGACAAGAGAAGTCAAAGCCAAAGTAAAAGCAAAGTAGAGGGCATACAAGGAAGCAAAAATTAGAGGGAAGACAGAGGATTGGGAAGTTTTTAAAAGCTTACAAGAGGAAACTAAGGTCATTAAGAGGGAAAAGATGAACTATGAAAGGAAGCTAGCAAATAATATCAAAGAGGATACTAAAAGCTTTTTCAAGTATATAAAGAGTAAAGGACAGGTGAGAGTAGATATAGGACTGATAGAAAATGATGCTGGATAAATTGTAATGGGAGATACGGAGATGGCGGAGGAACTGAACGAGTATTTTGCATCAGTCTTCACTGAAGAAGACATCAGCAATATACCAGACATTCAAGGGTGTCAGGGAAGAGAAATATGCACAGTCGCAATTACGACGGAGAAAGTACTCAGGAAGCTGAATAGTCTAAGGGTAGATACATCTCCTGGACGTGTTCTGAAGGAAGTAGCAGTGGAGATTGTGGAGGCATTAGCAATGATCTTTCAAAAGTCGATAGATTCTGGCCTGGTTCCGGAGGACTGGAAGATTGCAAATGTCACTCTGCTATTTAAGAAGGGGGCAAGGAAGCAAAAAGGAAATTATAGACCAGTTAGCTTGACATTGGTGGTTGGGAAGTTGTTGGAGTCCATTGTCAATGATGAGGTTACGGAGTACCTGGAGGCATATGACAAGATAGGCAGAACTCAGCATGGTTTCCTTAAAGGAAAATCCTGCCTGACAAACCTAGTGCAATTCTTTGAGGAAATTACAAGTAGGCTAGACAAGAGAGATGCAGTGGATGTTGTATATTTGGATTTTCAGAAGGCCTTTGGCAAGGTGCCGCACATGAGGCTGCTAAACAAGATAAGAGCCCATGGAATTACTGGAAAGTTACAAAACGTAGATAGAGCGTTGGTTGATTGGCAGGAAACAGAGAGTGGGAATAAATGGATCCCATTCTGGTTGGCTGCCGGATACCAGTGGTGTTCCACAAGGGTCTGTGTTGGGGCCGCTTCTTTTTACGTTGTATATCAACGATTTGGATTATGGAATAGATGGCTTTGTGGCTAAGTTTGCTGATGATACAAAGATAGGTGGAGGGGGGGGCGGTAGTGCTGAGGAAACAGAGAGTCTGCAGAGAGACTTGGATAGATTGGGGGAATGGACAAAGAAGTGGCAAATGAATTACAATGTCGGAAAGCATACGGTCAAGCACTTTTGTAGAAGAAATAAACGGGCAGACTGTTATTTAAATAGGGAGAGAATTCAAAGTTCTGAGATGCAACGGGACTTGGGAGTCCTCGTGCAGGATACCCTTAAGGTTAACCTCCAGGTTGAGTCAGTAGTGAAGAAGGCGAATGCAATGTTGGCATTTATTTCTAGAGGAATAGAGTATAGGAGCAGGGATGTGATGTTGAGGCTCTATAAGGCACTGGTAAGACCTTACTTGGGATTCTGTATGCAGTTTTGGGCTCCTTATTTAAGAAAGGATGTGCTGACATTGGAGAGGGTTCAGAGAAGATTCACTAGAATGATTCTGGGAATGAGAGGGTTAACATATGCGGAATGTTTGACCGCTCTTGGACTGTACTCCTTGGAGTTTAGAAGAATGAGGGGAGACCTCATAGAAACATTTCAAATGTTGAAAGGCATGGACAGAGTGGATGTGGCAAAGTTGTTTCCCATGGTGGGGGAGTCTAGTACGAGAGGACATGACTTGAGAATGGCAGGGCACCCATTCAGAACAGAGATGCGAAAAAAAAAAATTTAGCCAGAGGGTGGTGAATCTATGGAATTTGTTGCCACGGGCGGCAGTGGAGGCCAAGTCATTGGGTGTATTTAAGGCAGAGATTGATAGGTATCTGAGTAGTCAGGTCATCAAAGGTTATGGTGAGAAGGCGAGGGAATGGGACTAAAGGGGAGATTGGATCAGCTCATAGTGAAATGGCAGAGCAGACTTGATGGGCCGAATGGCTGGCTTTTGTTCCTTTGTCTTATGGTCTTATTACACAAACTCAATGATGTTTCATTGTAGCTGAGCTTGGAAAGGCAAAAAAGAAAGAACTAAGGAAGTGTTATAGAGTCAGAGAGGTACAGCATGGAGAAAGGCCCTGCGACTCTATTGTCAGCAAGGTCTGTGCGCATCTAGAGTTCAAAGTCCCATGATTGGCATGTCCTGGGGTTGATACTGGATATTTAAGACCAAAGCTGATGACACTAGAGGTCGAGACCTGATGGTCGAAGCTCCTGGGTTGGCGTGTCCGGAAGTTGGAGTTACGATGTCCGCAAGTCCTGGCAATGGTCCACATTCAACCTTTTTTTAAATACCATAGACCAATACCATTAAGAAAAGGGTTTATGGACCCCCGGTGGGAACCCCCGAACGAGGTTGGAGGTCCAATGTCAGCAAGTCTGAGAGTCTGCGACCAAGGACTCTGGAGGTGGTCTGTCTGAGTGTGCAAGTAGAAGGCAGGGAGGCAATGGACTTATTTTGTTGTTTTACTTCGTTGCTGCTGTTTTGTTGTTGCTTGTGCTGTTTTGTTGAACAATATGCTACAATGGGTGGCAAACACACTTACTTACTGCAGAGCAGGGGTTCCAAAACTGGGGTCCACAGACCTGAGAGGTAACATATGATCCAGGTAGGGGTTCATGGCATACAAAAGGTTGGGAACCCTGTTGTAGAGGCACATTGTAACTGATAACTCAGTTCTGAATGGGATCAAAGTGCCCAGCATGTTAGCAATCTAATTAATAACACTGATAATATATACTCCACCCTTTCCCCTCAACTCCATAAACTGGACATCTTCCAGATGAAGGGTCTCAACCTGAAACATTTCCCTCCACAGATGCTGCCAGACCTGTTGAGACCCTTCAGAAGTTTATTATTATAATAACAGATACTTTCCTTAGCACATGTACTTACTCTGTGTCGCGCCTTTGATACTGCTGAAAGGTGTAACTTGAGGGAAGGCAAGCCAGCACATTATCTTCCTATTAACAAAAAAAACAGGCATCCAAGAATATACATTAGCAGGCAAATGAAGGGACAACTTAGTAAAAAAAAAAACAAATAAAGGGACAACATATGTAAACTCATAAAAGCAAAGTAGAATTTTACATGCAAGTTCAGGTTGAATCACCCTGTTTAAAAGCCATTTAAATAGGCAAGGCTTAGAAGGATTTGGTCCTAGTGGGGACAAATGAGACAATGGTCAGCATGGACAATGTGATAATATGGAAAACTGTCCAATTAGGTCCTGCCCATGAAAAGTAGAGAGACTCAGTCCAGTCAATTATTTCCCAAATCACTCTCAATGAGCAGCAAAGGTATTAATGATGATTCCAAGTAGTGGGCAGAGTATAAAACACAAGCCCGCACCAGCAAACACAGTCAGAGTAAAGAAAAAAAAAAACACAATTAAAGGCAAACGAAAAGTAGTTGATTAAGTAAGTGCAAGAAAATATTTTTTTTTAGGTGGGTGGGGGGAATGCAGGGTCATCAACAAAAGCAATCCTGGGAATGAAAAGCTGAATACAGGAGAAGCCTTTGATCTCTGGGGCTATACACAGTGGAGATTAGAAGGATGAGGAGGAATTTTATTGAAACTTAACAAAATCTAGAAGGTATGGAAAAAATGGACAGGGAGAAGATGCTTCCATTAGAAGAGTTCAGGATCAGAGGGCACAGACTCAAAATAAAGGGAAATCCCTTTAAAACGGAGATGAGAAGCAATCTTTTTAGCTGCAGAGCTGTCTAGACCAAGTCACTGGGTGTACTTAAGGCAGAGATTGATAGATTCTTGACTTGTAACGGAGTTAATGCTTACAGGGAGAAGGTGAGAGTTGAGAAGAAAAACAGTCATGAATGAATGAATGAATGAAAGAATCGAGTAGGGGCAGTTGGCACATTTTATGCGACACAGTTCCTAAAGTGACATTGGATTGCACATAATTAGGCACTTGGCAAGGTCCAATAAAAAGTTAGGTTTAAGCACAGTGGCCATTGTGTGAGTGGGACAGTGTAAGAGTGGGCAGTTAAGGCCTTTAGTGAGGAAAGGTGTAGACCATAGGCAGATTTTTTTGATTATTTATTGTTTCTTATTGCCAATTTACAGCAGTGGGGATGCAGGCAGGATAGTGGAATGCTCCACTTGTGAGATGTGGGAAGGCACGGAGACCTCCATTGTCCCTGACCACTACACCTGCAAGAAGTGCATCCAGCTGCTGCTTCTAACAGACCGTGTTAAGGAGCTGGAGCTAGAACTGGATAAACTCCGGATCATTCACGAGGCTGAAGGGTATATACAGGAAGGAAGTTTCACCCAAGGTGCAGGACACACTTAACTTGGTGACTGTCAGGAGGCGGAAAGGGGATAGGCAGCCGTTGCAGAGTATCCCTGTGGCCATCCCCTCAACAACAGATATACCACTGGGGGTGGATGACCTAGCAGAGAGCTAGTCTTTAGCTCAGAAGGGAGAAGAGGTGTGCTGTGGTGAAAAGTGCCTCCTTACTTAGGGGAACAGAAAGGAGGTTCTGTGGATGAGAACAAGATTCCTGGATCATATGTTCCCTCACAGGTGCCAGGGTCATGAGCATCTCAGATCAAGTCCACAGAATTCTTAACTGGGAAGGTCAGCAGCCAGAGGTCCTGGTTCAAATAAGTAACAATGACAGGAGTAGGAGGGGTCAAAGTGAGTTCAAGGAGTTAGGTTCCAAGGTAAAGGACAGGACATCCAGGCTTGTGACACCATGATGTCTACCTGTGCCATGTGGCTAAGGAGATGGGCTCTCTTTCATGGAAGGTGGGACCTGGACAGAGAGTACAGCTTGCACCTGAACTGGAGGGGGACTAATATCCTAGCAGGAAGGTTTGTTAATGAACTATGGACACAGTTGGGGGAGGATGGAAGGAGGTTTAAGCTCAAGTTGCAGGGGGACAAAAAGCAGAGTGCTAGAACAGATAGTGGAATGGTTGTGGAGAAAGATGTTGTTAAGCCTACCTACAATGTCAGGAATCAAAAGCATGCAAATGGTGGGAATAACCTTTTAAGCTGCATATATTTCAAAGCAAAGGCAGATGAGCTTAGGACATGGATCAGCATGAGGAATTATTATGTTGCAGCTACTAGTGAGACTTGGTTGCAAGAGGGGTAGGACTGGCAGCTCTATGCTACTGAGGAATAGATAGGTAGGACCACATTAATAGGATATTATAGACCATCGAACAGTCCACAGGATTGAGAGGAGCAAAGCTGCAGAGACCTTACAAACTTGCAAGAAACCCAAGGTTGTGATAGTAGGCGATTATATATCGACAGGGACTTCAATGAGTCAATTGGCCTAATTCTGCTCCTATAGCCTTAAAATGAAAATGAAGCAACAATCATATCTGGTTCACTATGTATGAATGAGCAGAGTTTATTGAATAATGCTGCTATTCACAAGCAGGGACAGGCATCAGGGAGTATCATATGATGATGCTGAAAGGTCTGGGCATTAAGTATTCTTGGATACGAAATGTCAAGGAAAGGAGAAGTAGCAGAACTAAGATGTGCTGGAGATAGAAGATGGAAGACACAGACAAAAACAAAAAAAAATCCCAAAGAAAATCTGTTTGGCTAGAGGCAAGAAACTGGAGGATCTGAAGGCAATTGATAGGAATGTACGGAGAAAAGGTTACAGGGGAAATTGGGGGGGGGGGGATGAGACTGCTATGAGCTAGCATAGACTTGAGGGGCTGAATAGCTTCCTTCTCTGCTCTAAGGAAATATGGAAAATCTGTCCTGGATAATTTTCTTAAAAAATCTATTACTGGTCAAATAAGAAAATAGGTTTTGCTTGATCAGATACTGGGGAATGAGGTAGGTCAAGTGCACCAAGTTTTAGGTAAAACACTAAGGACACAGTGATCACTAGTTTTATGTCAGCTACAGAAGAGAAGGAGTCACACTAAGTACAAATAATTAACCAGAGAAAAGCTAAAGGGTGAGAGTGGATCTGACCCAAGTCGATCGGAACCAAAAGCTGACAGGTTGCCTGCATTATAGGAAGGATGTGATGGTACATGGAGGGCCCCAAGAAAGATTTAAAATAATGGTTCCTGAAATGGGGGAACCAAAATACAAAAACACATTTAAAAAAAAAGGCTGGGACTACTTACTTTGAAGAAGAAATTTGATGGAAATATGAAAAATAATGTGTGTCTACAGAGTGGATAATGGGAAGCTGATGCATTTTTTGGAAGGGACAATAGAGGTTATGAGTTAAAACAAAGGGAACAAAACTAAGAATGAAAGGAGGTAAGTCTTGCTTTTACATAGGATGTGATTGGAATCTGGAATGAAAGGAAACCCAGACAGTCACGGGGAGAAGGTACAAACTCTTTACAGACAGCTGTGGAATTGAACCCCGATCAGTTATTGCTGGTACTGTAAAGCACTGAGTTATCTGCTACACTACCATGCCACCTGGCTCTTTTATACACCTCTCTGAGATTACTCTCCGACTCCCCCAAAGGAGGAAAGACCTAGCCTATCCAACCTCTCACTATCACTCAGTCCTTCAAAACCAGGCACCCGATAGAGCATGCCACAAACTCAGTATGCCCCAGTTATTGAAGTACATTTTAAGTATAGTCACGGCATTATCCACAAGATCCACAGCCATTATTTGCATAATGCTATTGGTCATATTCAGGATGACTTTGTGACATCCTGGTGCTGTTCTGTGCCTTTTGTCTATCTCAGTGCATTCACTACCGAAATTTTCATCTATTGCTTTGTTCCATTAATTTACTCTCATCACATGCTCCGTCTAGCTTCACAGCCTCCAGCATAATCTCCATAACAGAGCTTATGATGTAACACCTTACATCAAATCTTGCTCTTGTCATCCCAGTCTGAGAAGTACCATGATATTAAATCTGAAATTCTTTGCCTAAAAACATAACATCATGACCTCATCTCTTTCCACCTGTGCAACGTCCTTCAACTTTTCTACATCCCTTTCAGCATTCGTCCTTCACTAATGGAAATGTTTGGATCTCGCTCCATTTTGATCTGAATAAAATTTAGTAGGTTACTTTAGGATGGTCATCCACGATAACAGGGTCATAGTTATGCAACATGAAAACAGGCTCTTCAGCCCAATTGGTCCATGCTGAGCAAGATTTCAAACTAACCCAATTCTATTTGACAGCGTGTGGCCCATATCCCTCAAAACCTTATACCAAGATGAACCACGGTAAGCACGGGCTGCTTACAAAGCTTCTAAATATACCTCTTCTGAATTACTCTTACTGCAATCTGCAGTCTGCAATTTCCCTTTGAACCATCTAAATGCGCTAGTGATTAAAAGATCCTCTGAAGGACTCGGTGGACCTAACTCTCAAACATGTAGGTACAGCAACCTTTAGCAGCCGAAGGTACATCACCATGACTGAAAGAGAGGGGTGAGGGGAGAACTCCAAGCCAGACTGAAACTCCAAGCAATAAAGTTCCTCTACCCAACATCTTACTAGCAAATGTACAGTTGCCGGAGAACGAGGACCTAAAAGCAAGACTGCTTTATTGGAGGGAAATGAGGAATTGCTGTGTTCTGTGTTTCATGGAGATATGGCTCACTTTGGACGTGCCAGATACGTTGTTAAGACCCAAAGGTTTTTCGAAACACAGGATGGAACAGACTGCTGATTCTGAGAAGGCAAAAGATAGGGGTCTGTGTTTCGTAGTAATCGGGTGTGGCAGTTTTGTCACACTCTTATTCCCACAACCTGGAACAGCTAATGATTAGGTGCTGATCATTTTTCTCACTAAGAGTTCTCACTAAGTTTTCTCACTAAGAGTTCTCCTGCATGACCCTGACTGCAGTATGCATACTGCCAAAAGCCAATGTCAATAAGGCACTCGAGATATTGAATGCTGCCATCACCAAACAAGAAACAGCCCACCCAACACATTTCAAGCATAACCAGGGACTTCAATCAGGCTTGTTTGAAGAAATCTCTGCCCAATTATCATGAGCATATCAGCTACAGCACAATCAACCACTGCTATACTTATGATAAGAAATACCTACAGTTCCACACTCAGACCGCAATTCTGGAAATCTGATCACTTAACTGTCATTCTCCAACCTACATCTGATCACTTAGCTGTTATTTTCCTACCAGAGGCTAAACAGCAAACCTCCATAGATTAGGAAGAGGTGGTTGCAGGAGGCCAGAGGAGCAGCAATAGGAATGGTTCAAGACAGTGGACTGGGCCGTGTTCAAGGACTCAGAGGATCTGAATAAATACAGTCATTGACAAGTGTATCCCCACAAAATAATTCAGAATCTTCCCCAACCAATATCCCTGAATGAACGATGAGATCCATAATCTGCTGAGGGCCAGATCAGTATCATTCAGATCCAGTGACCAGGTACAAGATACAAGAGGTTCAGGTATGATCTCCAGAAAGCCCTCACGTGCGAAGTGCAGACAAGCTCAATGCCTTCCATGCTTACTTTGACCACCGAAAAATGAAGGAACCTTCACAAAACTCCCACAGCCCCCGATGATCTTGTGTACCCACGGAATGCATCCAGTCCAGATAGGGTACCTGGCTGAGTACTAACGACCTGTGCTAATCTGACAGGCTGGGCCTGTGCTTTAACCTCTCGGTTTGGCAGTCTGAAGTACCCACCTGCTTCAAGCAGGCTTCAATTACATTGATGCCCAAGAAGAATGTGGACACCTGCCTCAATGACCATCATCCAGTAGCACTTTCATCCTCTGTGATTAAGTGCTTTGTGAGGCTGATGATGAAACAAATCAGCTCCTGCCTGAGAAGTGAGATGGATCTGCTCCAATTTGCACTCTGGCCCAACAGGTCCACAGCAAATCCCATTTCAATGGCTCTTCACTCATCCTGGATCATCTGGACAGTAAAGATGCATACATCAGGATGCTCTTTATCGACTGCAGCTTGGCTTTCAATACTATCATACCCTCAAAACTAATCAATAGGCTTCAAGACTTTGGCATCAAAACCTCCTTATATAATTGGATCCTTGATTTCCTCTGCTACGAATGTGCCGCAACTCTGAAGGGCCGAAGGGTACAAAGTCGCCCCCTCCTTTTTGAGAATTGCAAGATCGCTATTAATTTGGGTCTGGGACCCAGGAAATGAGAGAGAATCCACAAGGTTTGGAATGTGTCCTGCCCTCAGCGAAACAAAACCATTGATAACGGCTATTGTCTCTTGGAGACGGAATTGTGTACTGAGTACTGTACTATTCATTGAGGCCCCTCAGGGGTCGACCAGAGTGGGCTGGTTGAGGGATTGCATCATCCCAACCTGATTGACATCTGAGACCCCGTGAGTAAGGATAAAAGAGGGTCTGGGGAACAACCCATTTCGACGCACCAGGAGAAACGCTGGAAATCCAGTGACAGCGTTTTATAGCGAACACCGGTGAGGGCTTGTGTGTGTCCTCCCTTGCCAGGGTGGCAGGCTCATCACGGAAGAATGGCTTAGCTAAAGGAGAGGCCACAAGTGAACGGCCACACCAACGAGACTCCGACAGATCAAAATCATAAAAGGAAAATCGGCAAGTTTTTCTCCAAATCTCTCTCTCCCTCTCCAACCATTGCAACCCAGCAGTCCCCAAAAGCCGCAGCCTGCATGAACTGAGTGAACTTTATATTTCCATCGGACAATACATTATCCCCTAGACAATGATAGAGCTATTTCTTATTATTATTATACCCTCACTTTTAGATTTAGTATTGACGACGTATATTATCTGTATATTTGCATTGATATTATTTTTGTGTATTTTTACTAATAAATACTGTTAAAAATAGTACCATCAGACTTCAACCGACCTCTCTATCTTTGCTGGTTTGCTCTACCTCACTTTGCAGACATCAGTAAGTTTGGTTTGGCAGCAACAAGTCCACAATTACCATCAGCACAGGTGCACCACAAGGTCGTGTGCTTAGCCCCCTGCTCTACTCATTTTACACTTATGACTGTGAGGCTAAACACAACTCCAATGCCATATTTAAGTTTGTTGACACCACCACTATCATTGGCTGAATCAAAGGTGGTGACAAATCAGCATATAGGAGAAAGACTGAATATCTGGCTGAATAATGCCATTGAACAACTACTCAACGTCAACAAGACCAGGGAGCTGATTATTGATCTCCGTAGGAGGAAACCACAGGTTCATGAGTCAGACCTCACCAGGGGATCAGAGGTGGAGAGGGTCAAAAACTACATTTCTTGGTGTTATCATTTCAGAGGACCTGTCCTGGGCCATTACAAGTGTTTTTATGAAGCAAGCACGGCAGCACCTCTACTTCCTTAGAAGTTTGCAAAGATTCGGCATGACACCTAAAACTGACAAACTTCTATAAATCACAAACAAGAGAAAGTCTGCAGATGCTGTTAATCCAAGCAACACAGAAAATGCTGGAGGAAGCAGCAGGCCAGGCAGCATCCATAAAATAGTCGATGCTTTGGGCTGAAACCCTCAGTTCTGCTGAAGGGTTTCGGCTTAAAATGTCAACTGTCCTTTTTTTTCCCCTATTGATGCTGCTTGGCCTGCTGAGTTCCTCCAACATTTTGCGCGTGTTACTTGGATTTCCAGCAACTGCAGATTTTCTTGTTTGCAATTGGAATCCTATAGATGTGTGGTGGAGAGTATATTGACTGGTTGCATCACAGCCTGGTAAGAAAACACTGATGCACTTGAACTGAAAGTGAATGCAGCCCAATCCATCACGGATAAAGCCCTTCCAACCATTGAGCACATCTACAGGGAGAACTGTTGCAGGAAAGCAGCATCCATCATTAAGGGCTCCCACCACCCAGGCCATGCTCTTTTCTCACTGCTGCCATCAGGAAGGCGGTACAGGAGCCCAAGGACCCAGACCACCAAGTTCAGGAACAGTTATTTCCCCTCAACATCAGGCTCTTAAACCAGAGGGGATAACGTCACTTGCCCAATCACTGAACTGGACTCACTTTCAAGGTCTCTTCATCTCATGTTCTCAATGTTTATTGCTAATTTATTTATTTATTTATTTATTATTTTCTCTTGTGTATTTGCACAGTTTGTTGTCTTTTGTACATTGGTTGTTTGTCTGTCCTATTTGGTATGGTATTTCATTGATTATGGTTATTTCATTGATTATTGATATGGTTATTGGATTTATTGAGAATGTCCACAAGAAAATGAATCTCAGGATTGTATATGGTGACATACACATACATCGATAATAAATTTAATTTGAACTTTGAAACCTTTCTATTCATGTACTTACCCAAGAACCTTCCAAATAATTTAATGTACCTGTCTCAACCACTTCCATGAGCAGTTCATTCCATATAATCATCACCCTCTTGGTGGAATAATTTACCCCCAAGATTCCTATTAAATCTTTCCCCTCTCACCTTAAACTTATTCCCTCAAGTTCTTGAATTCCCGGCTCTGGAAAGGCTGTGCATTCATCCCATGCCCCTCACGATTTTATACACCTCTATAAGACCACCTTTCATCCCCTATACTCCAGTGAAAATAGTCCTAATATGCTTAACTCCTCTCTATAACAGCTCTATACAAGTTCAGATTTCTGCTCTACCCCCTCTGTTTTGAGATGTGCCCCACCAAATATTGAGCTTTAGTGAAGGTTGAAACTGATCTGGGCCAAGAACTGTCCCTCATGTTTTTCCATTATCTTTCCTCTGTACTTACCCTGGACCAGAAGATATTAACTACGATGACAAAATGAGCCACGAGGGTCAGAAATCGTGATGGTATAAGGCTGCTGGGCATCAACATCTCCAGTTCCTGCTCTGCACTCAAGATCTACCTGCAGAAATAAAAAGGAATCTTTGAAACACAAGACAAATATTCTCTCATGTCTACCCCAAGATGGAAACCAGCATTGCTCTACAGCTAACTTTAGAGAGAAGTAAAATAAAAACATAAAATACATAAAATAAAAAACATAAAATTATGTGCACTAATCCCTAGATTCTTGCAAACGCCTCAATTCCAGGGTTATCCCCCTCTCCTCCCACAACTCGTTTGATCCTGGGAACAATTCTGTGCATTATCTCCGTTTCCTTTCTCTTGAGCCCAGGAACAGTTCCCTACTTGATCCAGAATTCCCTTTATCCTGGAAGATGCCCCCGCCTAATCCCCAATTCTGGGGTTGTGAGAAATCGGCCGTCTCAGCCGAGGAAAATGCCAGGAAAACTTATCCGGCTATCAATTAATTCCCTGCACCCCAGCGAAAGTCCTCCTCTACTCCCATCTGGCACTCTGAGCTCCCTCACCCTCCAACTGATGCAGAGAGGGGCAAGAGCAGAGTGAATGGCAAGAGCGGTGGGGGGGGGGGGGGGGGGGAGGGACAAGGAGAGAGACGTCCCTTCACCAACCCTGATATGGGCAACTCCACCCGCAGCAACACAATTCAGCCCCTTCCCCACATCCAAACCTTCCTCCTCCCCTCTTCTGCCCCCCGCTCGCTCCCATTCCGTTCTGTCTTCACAGAGGACGCGCGGTTACTCAGGTAACCAAGGGCTCGGGACTCCGGCCCATAATTACCGACTGGATCCGGGCTCCTGGCCATGTCCCGCGGAAACAGACCTGCTCCCACCTTCTCCTCCAGCGACCACCCGCCTCCCACTTGACCCTCAGATCCCTCACCCTCAACAGTACTTCACTTAACTCCCGATTCACGGTGGCGGCCCTGACCCGTGCGCCTGCGCATTAAGATCCTTCAAAGTCAGTGGTTTACCTACTGTAACGCGTGGCCTTCTGGGTAATACAGCAGCCATTATATCGTGCTCGGTGCCGCCCGAGTGATGACTTGAATTCATAAACACGAGAGATTCTGCAGATCCAGAGCAAAATGCCTAAGAAAATCGGCAAACGAGGCAGAATCTAAGGAGGGGAATAAACAGTTGATGTTCCAGGCGAGACTTTTCATTAGGTCTTCGTCCTGGAAGGTCAATTGTTTATTACTCTCCATAGATGCTGCCTGACTGGCTGAGTTCCTAAAACATTTTGTGCGATGTCCTCAATTCCCGGTGATGGAGCCATTCAGGGAGTGAGGCGCTCTAAGGTAAGACGGTGCAAATTTAGGTTTACAACTGTAGAATTGGTGATGTTGTGACGTTTGGCGCGTCTCTGTTGCATGGGGAGTCTTGACTTGCTTTGTCAAACTTAAAGAGAGTATGGAGACAGGAGTCCCGGTCAGTCTGCTGCCGAACCACCCGATTTCCCAACATTCAATGGATTCTGCGAGTTTTAATGCAATTACAGACCAGTTCAGTAATGGGGCAAGATTTCAAAATAATTTGGGATAGAACTAGCATTCACGTGAACTTGTAGATTGATTTCAGAAATTCAAGTATGAGTTTATTGAAGGCATATTACAGAACAGTCACAAAAGATTCTGCAGATGTTGGAAATCTTAAGCAACACACAAAATGCTGGAGGAACTGAACAAGTCAGGCAGAATCTATGGAGAGGAATAAACAGTCAATGTTTCAGGCTGACACCCTTCATCAGATCTGGAAAGGAAGGAAGTAGAAGGTAGCAGGTGGTAGGTGAGATCAGGTGAAGGGGGTTAAGTGAGAACCTGGTCATTTATCTTCCCTTTTACTCCTCTCTTTCTCCATTCCCCATTCTGGTTACCATTTCATCTCTTCTCCTCACCAGCCCATCTCCCCTATAGGGTTGCCCTCCACCTTCCCTTTCTTCTATGGCCCACTGTCCTCTCCCACCTATCCCCTCCCAGCTCCTCAATTCATTCACCCTCCCCACCAACCACCTTCACCCTCACGTCTCCCCTATCACCTGGCAACTTGTACTCATTCCCCTTCCCCACCTTCCTATTCTGGCTTCTGTTCAATTCCCCCCCCCCCCCTTTCCAGTCCTGATGACAAGTTGGCCTGAAATATTGACTGTTTATTCCCTTGGAGATGCAGTGAACAGTGAACTTTGAGGAGGCAGGAAACACTTCAGGCAGAGCAAGTTTATTTGTCTAGCACTTTTCAAACACAAGTCAGTTCAAATTGTTTTATAAAAAACAAGATACAAGAATCAAACATCAAATTTCAGACAGTATAAATAGAATAACAATAACAAAAATAAAGAAATAGTAGTTACAGTGCAGGAGATTCAAATGAAAAGCTACAGCAAAAAGAATAAAGACTTGATTTAAAAGCTTAAAGTTGGGGCAGACTTCATATCCTCTGGAAGGTTATTCCAGATACATGGAGCATAGGAGCTAAAAGCTGCTTCACCATGTTAAGTTTTGACCCTGGGGACAGTAAGCAGATCTGCCCCAGATGACCGGAGAGCTCAGGAAGGTTCATAATGCAGCGAGAGATCAGAGATGTATTTTGCCGCTAGACTATTCAGTACTTTATAAACCAGTAGTATTATTTTAAAGTCAATCCTCTGATGGACAGGAAGCCAGTGTAGTGATCTGAGAAATGGAGTGATGTGTTCTACTTTCTTGGTCTTAGTGAGGACTCTAGCAGCAGCGTTTTGAATGAGCTGCAGCTGTCTGAGGGATTTTTTACAGGGATCGGTGAAAACACCATTACAGTAGTCAAGCCTACTAAAATTAAAAGTATAGACAGAATTTTTCTAGATGTTGCTGATACATAAGCCCTTTAACTTTCGCTATATTTTTAAGATGGTAGTCGGCTGACTTTGTAATTGTCTTTCTTTTCTTTTTCAATCTTTTTATTGAGTTTCATATAAATATAAAAAAACATAACATAATGAATAGGTTATGAATACAATAGACTTAAGATTACATTGATAATAGGATAATAATATCCTATTAAACATCAACAACAAAAAAGTACATTAATCAATCGAGTCTATATAATTATATATGAAAAAAAACAAAAATAATCATCAAAAGAAAAAGGAAAAAAAATTAGAGATGTGTGAAAGAATATATATATATATGAAACAAACACTAAACTAAACTAACATGGGCAATAATAACAGTTTATAAGTATATGATAGTGTCAAAGAACTCCGGAACTCCATACCTGAACAAGAATAAACAAAGAGAAGGTCTGGGAAAGGCCAAATTAATTCATATGAAAATGTCGAATGAACGGTCCCCAAGTTTCTTCAAATTTAATTGACGAGTCAAAGATAGTGCTTCTAATTTTTTCCAAACTCAGATAAGAAATAGTTTGAAAAAGCCACTGAGACGTGGTAGGAGGGTTTACTTCTTTCCAATTTTGTAATATAGACCTTCTGGCCATTAATGTTACAAAAGCAATCATTCGTCTGATTGAAGGAGAAAACTGATTACCATCCTCATTTGGTATACCAAAGATTGCAGTAATAAAGTTAGGTTGTAAATAGATATTCCAAATTGAGGAAATGGTAATGAATATGTCCTTCCAATAGTTATGTAAAGTGGGACATGACCAAAACATGTGGGTCAGTGAAGCCACTTCTGAATGACATCTGTCACATCGAGCAAGTTTATCTTTAGACATATAAGCTCTATGTACAATTTTAAATTGTATTAAAGCATGTTTAGCACATATAGAAGAAGAATTAACCATTTGTAAAATTTTTTCCCATTTATCTGTTGGTATATTGTATCGAAGTTCTTTTTCCCATTGTTGTTTAATTCTATCAGACATCTCTGGTTGTATCTTCATAATCATGTTGTAAATAAAAGCAACTAATCCCTTCTGACAAGGATTTAAGGTAAAAATCAAATCTGAGAAATCTGTTGAAGTTGAGTTGGGAAAAGATGGTAAAACTTTATGTAAAAAATTTCTGATTTGTAAATATCTGAAGAAATTAGATTTAGGTAATTTAAATTTATTGGAAAGTTGGTCAAAAGACATCAAAGTACCTTCAAAAAAAAGGTCACGAAAACATTTTATACCTTTCCTTTTCCATATGCTAAAGGCTTGATCTGTCAAGGAAGGTTTAAAGAAAAAATTAAATAAAATAGGGCTATCAAGCACAAAGTTTTTCAGAGTAAAAAATTTCCGAAATTGAAACCAAATTCGTAAAGTGTATTTAATAACAGGATTAGATATCTGTTTATTGAATTTAACTAAATCAGCAGGAAGAGAAGAACCAAGAACAGAGAATAAAGAATATCCCTTTACCTCATTGCATTCCAAATTTACCCACTGCGGACACAATAATGAGTCCAAATCTAATTTCCAATATGTTAGGTTACGAATATTATTCGCCCAATAATAAAATCTAAAGTTAGGCAAAGCTAAACCACCATCTTTTTTAGATTTTTGTAATTGCCTTTTACTTAACCTGGGGTTTTTATTTTGCCACACAAATGAGGAAATTTTTGAATCAATGTTGTCAAAAAAGGATTTAGGAATAAAAATTGGTAAGGCTTGAAATAAATATAAAAATTTCGGTAAAATCATCATTTTAATAGCATTAATCCGACCAACTAATGATAGGAATAAGGGAGACCATCTTGTAGTAAGATGTTGTATTTGAAGAAGCATAGGTAAAAAATTCAATCTAAATAAATCTTTATATTTCTTGGTAATTTTTATACCTAAATAGATAAAATTATCAGTAACAACTTTAAATGGAATCCTGTCATTCAATAAAGTTTGCGCATTTAAAGGGAATAATTCACTCTTATCTAAGTTTAATTTATAACCAGAAAAACTACCAAATTGAGCCAACAAGGATAAAATAGTGGGAATAGATCTATCAAGATCAGAAATATATAACAGCAAATTATCAGCATAAAGTGATAATTTATATGATTTCTCATTACGGGTAATACCAAAAATATTAGGAGATTCACGAATAGCAATGGCTAAAGGTTCTAATGCAATATTAAATAATAAAGGACTTAAAGGACAACCTTGTCTCGTACCACGAGATAATTGAAAAAAGGAGGATCTATAATTATTTGTAAGAACAGAAGCAACAGGTTTATAGTATATTAGTTTAATCCATGATATAAAATTAGGACTAAAATTAAAATTTCTCAATGCATTAAATAAATATGTCCATTCAACTCTATCAAAGGCTTTTTCAGCATCTAATGAGATAACACATTCTGGGACTGTGGGTGATGAAGTATGAATTATATTAATCAATTTTCTAACATTAAAAAAAGAATACCAATTCTTAATGAAACCAGTTTGATCTTCTGAAATAATCTGTGGTAGTATCTTTTCTAATCTAGTGGCTAAAATTTTTGTAAGAATCTTAGAATCTACATTTAATAATGATATAGGGCGATAAGATGTACATAAAGTAGGATCTTTATCTTTTTTAAGAATTAGAGAGATAGTAGCTTCATAAAAAGATTGAGGTAATCTCTTCTTAGCAAATGCATCGTTAAAGATTTCACATAACCAAGGGGAAAGCAAAGAAGAAAAAGTTTTGAAAAATTCTACAATATAACCATCAGGGCCAGGAGCTTTCCCTGAATTCATTGATGAGACAGCCTCACCTATTTCGGCCATAGAGATAGGAGCATCAAACAAGCTACGATCTTCACCAATCAGTTTAGGAATATTCAAATTGTTAAAAAAATTATCCATCATGGACAGGTCACCATCAAATTCTGATTGATATAAAGATTTATAAAAATCTTGAAAAGGATTATTGATTTCTTTATGATCAGTAGTTAAATTACCGTCTTGTTTACGAATTTTAATAATTTGTCGCTTGGTCGAAATAGCTTTTAATTGATTAGCTAACAGTTTACCAGTTTGATCACTGTGAATATAGAATTGAGCTCTGGTCCTAATTAATTGATTTTCAATTGAAGAAGATAATAATAAGCTATGTTCCATTTGAAGCTCAACTCTCTTCTTATAAAGTTCTATGGTAGGAGTCACGGAATAAATCTTATCAATTTCCTTAATTTTATCCACTAATAAAGCAATATCTAAATATCTTTGTTTCCTTTTACCAGCGGAATACGAAATAATTTGTCCACGGATAAAAGCCTTGAAAGAGTCCCAAAGTATTCCTCTGTCAATTTCTTCAGTATAGTTTGTTGAGAAAAACAAATCAATTTGCTGTTTTATTTACGTGACAAATTCTGGGTCTTGAAGCAGAGTAGCATTAAGTCTCCAAGATCTAACATTATTGGACAAGTCCGGAATCTTAATAGATAACTTCAAAGGTGCATGATCCGAAATAGTAATAGAATCATATTTACAATCAATAACATCCGTTAATAACCGATGATCAATAAGAAAGTAATCAATTCTAGAATAACTATGATATACATGTGAAAAAAATGAAAATTCTTTATCTTTAGGGTTCAAAAACCGCCATATTTCTGTAATTCCCGAATCAACCATAAAAGAATTAATAAGTAAAGCTGATCTATTCGGAAGAATTCGAATAGGTTTAGATCTATCCATCAAAGGATTCAAACAACAATTAAAATCTCCACCCATTATCAACATATATTCATTCAGATTAGGAAGGGAAGTAAATAAACGTTTAAAAAATTCAGGGCAGTCAAAATTTGGAGCATAAATATTAACTAGAACCACTTTCCGATTGAAAAGTGAACCAGTTATCAACAAAAATCTGCCCTGTGGATCAGAAATAATTTCATGATGTGTAAACAAAATTGAGGGGTCTATAAAAATAGACACACCCCTAATTTTAGCAGTACAATTCGAATGAAATTGTTGACCCTTCCAGAACCTAAAAAAACGTTGATTATCCTCCCTCCTAATATGGGTTTCCTGTGCAAAAATATTAGCGTTCAATCTATGGAATACCTTAAATATTTTTTATGTGTAATTGTCTTAATGTGCCAGTTAAAATTTAAGCTGGAGTCCATCTCAACACCAAGGTTTGTGGTCTGTAACAACAGGGATTTGAAGTGAGCATCAAAAACAATTACTTCAGTTTTCTCTCTGTTTAACTGCAGGAAATTCTGGCTCACCCAATCACGTGATTTGTTCAATACAGTTTTTTAGTGATTATATGGGACCACAGTCACTTGATGATGTTATATAAATCTGAGTGTCACTGCATAATTAAGGTAAGATATTTTGTTGCTTACCATGATTTGAGCTAGAGGGAGCCTGTATATGTTAAACACAAGAGGCCCTAGTATGAACCCTTGAGGCACTTCACATGTCGTTTTGGTTTGGTCAGATATGCAGCTACCAATCGACACAAAATAGTCCCCGTCTTGTAGATACGATTTAATTCACTCTGGGACTGGAAAGTCCCACCCAGTTTTCCAGTCTGTCCAGTAATGTGCCTTGGTCAACTGTGTCAAAAGCAGCACTGAGATCCAGAAAACCAAAACTGAAGTTTTCTTTCTTTTTAAATCTTTTTATTAATTTTAAACAAACATAAATGAAACATGAATACAAAGTATTTGAGAGTACATAATTAATAGTTTAAATAGACATTCATATAATAATAAAATATATAGCCTCCCAAACTCATAACATTGATGAACAAAGAAATAAAAAGAAAAAGACCCCAGAGAAAAGAGAAAAAAAACAAAAAAAAAACACTAACCAACATGGGCCATTGAATAATGTTAAGTACATATACAGTAGTGCCAATAACTCCGAACCTCCATCCAAACAATTAAGGATAATATAAGTAAGGTTTAGGAAAAGACAATTCAACTCATATGAAAATGTTGAATAAATGGTCTCCAAGTTTCTTCAAATTTAACTGAAGGGTCAAAAACAACACTTCTAATTTTTTCTAAGCTCAAACAAGAAATGGTTTGAGAAAACCACTGAAATATAGTTGGAGGATTAATTTCTTTCCAATTCAATAGAATAGATCTTCTAGCCATTAGTGTAACAAATGCAATCATTCATCGGGATGAAGAGGATAGACAACTATTATCCACCATTGGTAAACCAAATATTGCAGTAAAAGGATGCGGTTGGATATTAATGTTCAAAACTCTTGAAATAATACTGAAAATATCTTTCCAGTAATTTTGTAAACAAGGGCAAGACCAAAACATATGGGTTAATGAAGCAACATCAAAATGACATCTGTCACAGGTTGAATTAACTTAAGAATAAAATCGAGCAAGTTTATCCTTAGACATATGAGCTCTATGTACAACCTTAAATTGTATTAGGGCATGTTTAGCACAAATAGAGGACAAATTAACTAATAGTAACATTTTCTCCCATTGCTCAGTGGATATAAGACAATGAAGTTCTTCTTCCCATTCCTTCTTAATTTTTTCTGATACATCTGGCTGTATATTCATAATCATATTATAAATGACAGCTACTAAACCCTTTTGAGAAGGACTCAGAGCCAAAATTCTTTCCGTAATGTCCAATGGACCTAGTTTCGGAAAAGACTGTAACTCATTATACAAAAACTTTCTAACTTGCAAATATCTAAAAAAATGAGTTTTAGGTAAATTATATTTATTAGATAACTGTTCAAAGGACATAACATTATCATCTAAAAACAAATCATGAAAACATGTTATGCCTTTTGTTTTCCATAAAAAAAAGTTTGATCCATAAAGGAAGGCCGAAAAAAAAATAATTAGATACTATAGGGCATGATAGAATAAACTTATTCAAACCAAAAAATTTACAAAATTGAAACCAGATTCGCAATGTGTATTTGACAATAGGATTAGTTAATTGTTTATTCAATTTAGATAAAGAAAAAGGAAGTGAAGATCCTAAGATTGAAAACAACGAAAAGTCTTGTACAGATTTACATTCCAAATTTACCCATTGTGGGCAGGCAGCTGTAGTCAATTCTTGTGTCCAAAATATTAAATATCGTATATTAACTGCCCAGTAATAAAATCTCAAATTTGGCAAAGCCAAACCACCTTCCTTCTTAGGCTTCTGTAAATATTTTTTACCTAGTCTAGGATTTTTATTCTGCCAAAGATAAGAAGATATTTTGGAGTCAATAATATCAAAAAAAGATTTAGGAATAAAAATTGGTAATGCTTGAAATAAATATAAGAATTTGGGTAATACCATCATCTTAATAGCATTAATTCTACCAACCAATGACAAAGATAGTGGAGACCACCTGGTAGCAAGTTGCTTAATCTGGTCAATTAAAGGTAAAAAGTTAACTTTAAATAAATCTTTGTGCTTTTTAGTAATTTTAATACCTAAATAAGTAAAATAAATCTGTAATAACCTTAAATGGTAAACGTTTATAAATTGGAACTTGCATATTTAATAGAAATAGTTCACTCTTGTTAAAATTCAATTTATAACCAGAAAAGTTACTAAATTGAGCAAGCAAAGACAAAATAGCAGGAATAGATCTTTCAGGGTCAGATATGTATAGTAACAAATCATCAGCATATAATGATAACTTATACGTCTCCTCCCCACGAGTAATACCAAAAATATTAGGTGATTCACGAATAGCTATAGCCAAAGGTTCTAGAGCAACGTCAAATAGTAAAGGACTTAAAGGACAACCTTGCCTTGTACCACGGAATAACTGAAAAAAAGGAGATCTTTGATTATTGGTAGGTAAAAACCGAAGCCAAGGGTTTATGGTATATTAATTTAATCCATGATATAAATTTTGAACTAAAATTAAAATGCTGCATTGTATTAAATAAATATGGCCATTCAACTCTATCAAATGCTTTTTCAGCATCTAGAGAAATGACACATTCTGGTATTTTGGGTGAGGAAGTGTAAATAATATTTATTAATTTTCTAATGTTAAAAGATGAATAGCGATTTTTAATAAATCCAGTCTAATCTTCAGAAATGATTCGAGGTAATATATTTTCTAATCTAGTAGCCAAAATTTTACTAAAAATCTTAAAATCTGTGTTCAGCAAGGATATAGGCCGATAGGATGTACACTCAATAGGGTCTTTATCTTTTTTAAGAATTAACGAAATAGAAGCTTCATAAAAAGATTGTGGCAATTTGCCTGTAATTAATGCATCTTTAAAAATTTTACAAAGCCAAGGAGAAAGTATAGAGTAAAAAGGTTTAAAAAATTCTGCAGAATAACCATCTGGACCAGAAGCTTTACTCATTGGAAAAAATAGCCTTTTTTATTTCAGTTTCCGTGATAGGTGTATCTAAAAATACATTATCCTCTACTGTTAATTTTGGAATATTCAATTTCCTTAAAAATTTATTTATTATAGAAGAATCCTCAGCAAATTCTGATTGATATAAGGAATTATAAAAAACTGAAGTTTTACCATCATGGTTTAAACGGATGTCATTTAAAACCTTGACCAGATCAGTCTCAGTGCTATGGTGTTGTCAACATCCATACAGTTGCTTAGAGCCAAAAACTATTGAGTTGTCGATAAACAACCTTTCCAATGATTTTACTTAAACATGGTAAGTTTGATATAGGCCTGTAGTTATTAATTACTGAGGCATCCAGGTTGTTCTTTTTCAAAAAGAGGCTTAATAGCTGCAGTTTTCAGGGCTTTTGGGATGCAGCCTGATAGCAGAGAAGTGTTGAGTATTTGCAGAATATCTGGCACCATGGAATTAAAAACATTTTTTAAAAATGGTTTGGAGAGATAAGAACGACAGATGGCAGAGTGGAGCAATACACAAAAACAAATGAAAATGCAGGAGGAACACAGCAGGTCAGGCAGCATTATGGAGAGAAATGAACAGTTGATATTTTAAGTTAGGGCACTTCATCAGAACTGAAGACAAGAAAGGCTCCATTTAGAGCCATAGAGTAATTCAGCCCAACCAGTCCACCCTCACCAAAATGCCAACCTAATCTATTCTCATTTGCCCACGTTGACCCACATGCCTTTATTCATTGTCAAGGTGCCTTTTAAATATTGTTAATGTACATGGCTCAACCACTTCTTGTTGCAGCACATTCCATATAAAAGCCACCCTCTGAATGAAAAATGTTGCCATTCAGTTTCTTATTATGCCCTCTTGATTCCTTAACCCTGGGTAAATGACTCCATTCACAATCTATACCCCTCATGATTTTTATATACCTCTACAAGATCACCTCTCAATCTCCTATGCTCCAACAAATAAAACTTCTCTTTACAGCTCAGTTCCTTGGAGACACTTGTAAATCTCTCTGCACTCTTTCCAGATTAATGGCGTCTTTCCTGTAGCAGGGTGACCAAAAGCTGAACACATTACACCAAGTGCAGCCTCACTATTGTCTTGTACAACTACAACCTCAACTTTTATACTCAGTGTCCAGACTAAAGAAGGCCAGTGTACCAAAAGCTACTTTCATCACCCTGTGTTCCCATGATTCAAATTTCAGGGAAATGTATACTAGTGTGCCTAGTTCTCTCTGTTTTTACAACAATCTAAGGCCCCACTGCTCATTGGGAATGGCCTATCCTGATTTGTCTTCCCAAAATGCAACACCTCATACTCATCCAAACTAAACTTCTTTTGCCATTCCTCAGCCCACTTACTGAGTTCATTAAGATCCCCTGTAATTTTTGATCATTTTGTTCATTATCCACAATATGACCTATTTTAGTTTCATTTCCAAACTTACTAACCATGTCTTGTACATTCTCATCCAAGTAGTTAAAATAAATGACAAATAACAATGGGCTAAACACCAATGACTAATTCCTCCAGTCCAAGAAATAACCTTCCACCACCACCCACTGCTTCCTAATATTGAGCCAATGATATATCCAATTAACTGCAGTCCATACATCCTAACTTTACATCGCAGGAACTTCAAAGCCCTGACTGAAGTCCATATACAGCACATCTACCTCCCTGCTGTCATCAACCTTGGTTACTTCTTCAAAACACTCAAGTCAAATTTGCAAGACCTGATCTTCCATGCACAAAACTGTACTATTACTAATCAACCCATCATTTCAGGTGCACGTATATCTTATCCCTCAAAATCCCCTGCAATAACTTACCTACCATGGATGGTAGGTTCACTGGTCTTTAGTTTCAGCAGGATCCCGCCACCAAGCACATCTTTCCCTTCCACCAACCCCCTCCCCAACTTTCTGCTTTCCGCGGCGGTTGCTCCCTATGTGATGCACTTGTCCATTTGTTCCCCCCCCCCCCCCAGCTGATCTCCCTCCTGGCACTTAACCTTGCAAGCGAAACAAGTGCTACACATGCCCCTAGACCTCCTCCCTCACTACCATTCAGAATCAGAATCAGATTTATTATCACCAGCATGTGATTTGAAATTTGTTAACTTAGTAGCAGCAGTTCAATGCAATACATAATACAGAGAACAAATAATAATGACAATAAGTAAATCAATTACAGTATACATATTCAATAGATTTTTTAAAAATGCAAAAAACAGAAATACTGTATATTAAAAAAGGTGAGGAAGTGTCCAAGGATTCAATATCCATTCAAGAATCAGATGGTAGAGGGGAAGAAGCTGTTCCTGAATCGCTGAGTGTGTGTCTTCAGGCTCCTGTACCTCCTCCCTGATGGCGGAGGGGAAGAAGCTGTTCCTGAATCGCTGAGTGTGTGTCTTCAGGCTCCTGTACCTCCTCCCTGATGGCAGAGGGGAAGAAGCTGTTCCTGAATCGCTGAGTGTGTGCCTTCAGGCTCCTGTACCTCCTCCCTGATGGCAGAGGGAAGAAGCTGTTCCTGAATTGCTGAGTGTGTGCCTTCAGGTTTCTGTACCTCCTACCTGATGGTAACAGTGAGAAAAGGGCAAGCCCTGGGTGCTGGAGGTTCTTAATAATGGGCGCTGCCTTTCTGAGACACTGCTCCCTGGGTACTTTTTAGGTTAGTACCCAAAATAGAGCTGACTAGATTTACAATCCTCTGCAGCTTCTTTTGGTCCTGTGCAGTAGCCCCCCCCCCCCCCCCCCCGCCATACCAGACAGTGATGCAGCCTATCAGAATGCTCTCCAAACAGTCCTTCCAGTTGAGGCAACACTGCACCTGCATGTCTATTTGGGCCATCTACTGTATCCAGTGATCCAGTGCTCCTGGTGTGGCCTCTTGTATATCAGTGAGACCCAACGTAGATAGGGAGACCGCTTCACCAAGTCTACTAGAAGAAGCAGGATCTCCCAGTGGCCACCCACTTTAATTCCACTTCCCATTCTGTTATGTCTATCCATGGCCTCCTCCATTGTCATGATGAGGCCACACAAGTTGGAGGAGCAACACCTTCTATCCCGATCACAAACAAGAGAAAATCTGCAGATGTATCACTGCGTGGTATGGGAACTGTACCTCCCTCAATCACAGGACTCTGCAGAGAGTGGTGCGGATGGCCCAGTGCATCTGTAGATGTGAACTTCCCACTATTCAGGACATTCACAAGGATAAGTGTGTAAAAAGGGCCCGAGCGATCATTGGAGACCCAAGTCATCCCAACCACAAGCTATTCCAGCTGTTACCATCCGGGAAGTGATACCACAGCATAAAAGCCAAGACCAGCAGGCTCCAGGACAGCTTCTTCCACCAGGCCATCAGACTGATGAACTCACGCTGACTTGAAAGTACTTTATATTACATTGACTATAGATTATAATAAATTACTGTGGTTGCACATTGCACATTTAGAAGGAAAAGTAACATAAAGATTTTTTACTCCTCATGTATGTGAAGGATATAAGAAATAAAGGCAATTCAACACAGATGTTGGAAATCCAAGCAACACACATAAAATGCTGGAGGAACTCGGCAGGCCAGGCAGCGTCTATGAAAAAAAAAGTACAGTCGACATTTTGGGCCGAGACCCCTTATATTCCATCTGGGTCACCTCCAACCTGATTGCATGAACATTGATTTCCCAAACTTCCAGTAATACACCGCCCCCCTCACCATTTCCCTTTATCACCTTATCTCCCTTTGACGCTCCTCCCCTTTTTCTTTCTTCCATGGCCTTCTGTCACAAGGTCACAAGACAAAGGAGCAGAAGTAGGCCATTCAGCCCATTGAGTCTGCTCCACCACTCCACCATGAGCTAAACTATTCTCCCGTCTAGTTCCAATTTCAGTCTTTTTTCCTATATCCCTTGATACCCTGACTAATTAGATACCTATCAATCTCCTCCTCAAACACCCTCAATGATTGGGCCTCCACAGCTGTATGTGGCAACGAATTCCATGAATCCACGACCCTCTGCCTAAAAAAATTTCTCCTCATCTCTGTTTTAAATGGGTGCCCTCTAATTCTAAGACTGTGGCCTCCTGTCCTGGACTCACCCACCAAGGGAAACAGCCTTTCCACATCTACTCTGTCCAACCCTTTCAACATTCGAAATGTTTCTATGAGATCCCCTCTCATTCTTCTATACTCCAATGAATACAGCCCAAGAGCTGACAAATGCTCCTCATGTGTTAGCCCTTGCATTCCAGGAATCATCCTCATGAATCTTCTCTGAACTCTCTCCAACATCAGCACATCCTTTCTAAGATGGGGGGCCCAAAACTGCACAGTATTCCAAATGAGGTCTCACCAGTGCCCCATAGAGCCTCGTCAACACCTCCTTACTCATACACTATTCCTCTTGAAATGAATGCCAACATAGCATTCGCTTTCCTTACTGCCGATACAACCTGGTGGTTAACCTTTAGGATATCCTGTCCTCTCCTGTTAGATTCTCCTTTCTCCAGCCCTTTATCTCTTTCACCAATCAACTTCCCAGCTCTTTACTGCACCCCTCCCGACTGTACTCTTTTCCTTAGACACTGCCTGGCCTGCTGAGTTCCTCCAGCATTTTATGTGTTGCTTAGATTTCCAGCATCTGCAGATTTTCTTTCGTTTGAACTGGTCTTTAGTTCCCAGGTGTTTTTTTTTAAAAACACCTCTTCTTAAATAAAGGCAAAACATGCACTACCCTTTAGTCCTTTGGCACTTCACCCCACAATCAGCCAAAACTCCCACAATTTCTCCTCCAATCTCCCAATGTTCTTGGATATACCATAAAGATTTATGAATTTCCATATATTTTTGACCTAGTTGGCACCAGTGTACAACACTACCTCAGTTGACCTCTGCTGTCTGGCCTGCTGAGTTCTGCCAGCATTTTGTGTTTTTATTTATTTCCAGCATCTGCAGATCGTGTAGCCCACAAAATTGTCTATTTTACTACTTTTATGTCTGTTTTTCATCATGAACATATTTCTGGGACTGCGATTTACAGTTTGGAGATCGAGTGATCCAGCACTTTGCTGTCCGAGAAGGTTCTGGGAAGCAAGTATGTACTCGGATATAATATATAATAGGCATCCGTTAGTCTCGTGAGACCGTGGATTTGCACCTTGGAAGGTTTCCAGGGCTCAGGCCTGGGCAGGGTTGTATGGGAGACTGGCAGTTGCCCAAGCTGCAAGCCTTCCCCTCTCCACGCCACCGGTTTGTCCAAGGGAAGAGCAATAGGACCCAAGCAGCTTGGCACTGGTGTTGTCACAGAGCGATGTGTTGTTAAGTGCCTTGCTCAAGGACACAACACGCTGCCTCAGCTGAGGCTTGAACCAGTGACCTTCAGGTCACTAGACCGATGCCTTATCCACTCACCAACATGTACTCGGACAGCTGCAATGGAAAGAAACTGAGAGCCAATGTTAGATTTCATTTCGCTGATTAAAGCATTTAGGAAGATGGAGACATTGAAGCGAATGTGGAAGGCAAGCGAGAGTTCAGCACTGACTGCCAGCCTTGTCTGTGAACAGCCTATCGCTGTGTGGCTTGCTGTGGGAGGCGGGAAGGCCGCTGCTATGTGTGGTGGCTCGCTCTTTCGATGAATGTCAGAGGATGTTTCTGCATTTATGGATTGACTATTCTATAGATGAAATGTAGTAGACTTTTTCCAGAATAACGGTTTTTATATTGTGTTTTTTTGCCTGTTCCTTTTCTGTTTTGTTGTGAGAGGGGAGTGATGCTCTTGCTTCAGTTTTTTGTGCAGGGAGGAGTTGCTTGGGGCTTGATGTTCTTGAAGTTTGTGCGGGGGGGTTTGGGGGTCAATGTTATTCTGTTTTGTGGGGGAGGAGGAGGGTTGAAGAGCAGAATACCTTTATTTTTGTGCAGCAGAGGGGGAGGGGTGGTTTGCTGTCTCCCTCTGAACAACTTTCAAGTTCTTTGTTTCATGGTAATCTGGAGAAGATGAATCTGAGTTGCACATGGACACATATTTTGATAATAAATGAACTTTTGAACCTTTTAAGATGTCCAGCACCTCCTCTGCTGTAATGCAGACTATCTCAAAGTTTCCCCACTGACACCTCAGTCACTTGTCCTGCCCCAGTTCCCAAGAGTAGGTCGAGTGTTACCCTTGCCTTGTCAGAGTATTGTATGAGGAAACTTCCCTGAACATTTAAATTCCGCCCCATTCAAGCCGTTAGCTCTATAGCAATCCCAGTCTATGTTATGAAAGTATAGAAAAACCCCTGTAATAATAATCCTATTATTCTTGCAAATTTTACAATCTCCTTGCACATTTTTCCCTCTAATTCTGGCTAACTATTTGGGCCCTGTAGTACAATCCCAACAAGGTGATCATCACTTAGCTCCACCCATAAACATAGAACAGTACTGGTGGTAATAATAATAATAATGTAATCACTGGAGTCAAGTATGATGCTCTCCCAAGGGGTTATTCCCTTAACAGAGAATGCCTGTGCATGTCTATTTAATGTGGGGAGACTGATGCATGGACAGTCACCACACAGTCCTTGACAGCTCAGAGTCAGGGTTCAGTGGCATGGCATGCAAGGTGACTGGGGACCCTTCATTGCTGCAGCGTTCCTCCACATTGTGATGTGTAATTACCTTTCGCCAGCTCCACTACTCCTGGCTGGCTTGCTCTTTGTCTGAAACCTACCCCTTGACCTTACAAGGAGCTGAGCTCCAGACAGCCTCACTCTTGGCATCTCAGAAGCTCATAAGCCTCTATAACACAAAGAGGTGATGATCCTCAGAGAAGAGGGAACAGAGCAGCACAGGAACAGGCACTTGGGCCGTGATGTTATGCCAAACATATTTAGCTAATGACATCAAATTAAATTGAATCCTCCTTCTTGCATGTGGCCCATATCCCTCCATTCTATGCATATTCATGTGCCTATCTAAGATCTTAAAAAAAACCTCTGCCTTCACAACCACAGGCAGCGTATTCCAGGCGATCACCGTACTGTGTCAAAGACTGGTGCTTATGTATCTCCTTTGAACTTTTTCCCCACTTATCTTAAGTGCCTGCCTTCAGGTCTGACCCAGGGATACAGGGACAGAACTCTGCATGTAGATCTAGCCCAGGGATATGGAAATCAAACATCTTCTATGCCTCTCATAACTTTTTCAGTTTTCACCGCTCCAGAGAAAACAAAACCCAAGTTTGCCCAATTGCTTCCTAATCCATGCAGCATCATAGTAAACCCCTCTTGTATACACTTGTCCTATAATAGGACAACCAAAACTGAACGCAATAGTCCAGATGCAGCCTAACCAGAATTTAAGTCTCAAAGTAGTTGCCTGAATCTTGAACTCAATACCTTGGCCAGGAAAGGCAAGGATGCTGTACCTTCTTTACCACTTATCAAGTTGTGTAGCTGCTTTCAGCATGCTATGGTTTTGAAGCTCAAAATCCTATACATTTATGCTGTTAAGGGCCCTGCCAAAATGCAAAACATCACTTGTTCAGCTTAAACTGTCTGCCATTTGCCTGTCTATATCCTACTGTATCCTTGGACAATCTTCTACATTTATCCACAATGCTGTCAATCTTTGTGCCATCTGCAAACATATCCATTTTCACATTGCAGTCATTTATATATTCCTCATGGCTGCCTCCAGCGTGTCCAATCCCCACTGGTCACAGCCTGCCATTCCGAAAGGGATCCGTTAATCGCTACTCTTTGTTTCCTGTCAGCCAGCCAATTTTCAATCCATGTCAGTATTCTGCCCCCAATACCATGTGCCCTAATTTTGCCCACTAATCTCCTATGTGGGACTTTATCAAAAGCTTTCTGGAAGTCCAGGTACACTACATCCACTGGCTCTTCCTTGTCCATTTTCATAGTTACATCCTCAAAAAAACTCCAGAAGATTAGTCAAGCATGATTTTTCCTTCATAAATCCATGCTGACTCGGACTGATCCTTCTACTGCTATCCAAATGTGTCGTAATTTCCTCATTTATAATTGACTCCAGCATCTTTCACACCACTGACGTCAGGCTAACCGGTCTATAATTCCCTGTTTTCTCTCTCCCTCCTTTCTTGAAAAGTGGGACATTAGCCACCCTCCAATCCACAGGAACTGAACTGATCCTGAATCTATAGAACATTGGAAAATGATTACCAATGTATCCCACGTTTTCTAGAGCTACCTCCGTAAGTACCCTGGGATGCAGACCATCAGGTCCCGGGGACTCAACAGTCTATCCAACACCGTTTCTTGCCTAATATAAATTTCCTTTAGTTCATCCGTTACCCTAGTTCCTTTGGTCACTATTACATCTGGGAGATTGTTTGTGTCTTCCCTAGTGAAGACAGATCCAAAGTACCCATTCAACTCATCTGCCATTTCCTTGTTCCCCATAATAAATTCACCCATTTCTGTCTTCAATGGCCCAATTTTGATCTTAACTATTTTTTTGCTTTTCACATACCTAAAGAAGCTTTTACAATCCTCCTTTATATTCTTGGCTAGTTTACCTTCGTACCTCATTTTTTCTTGGTGTATTGCCTTTTTTGTTATCTTCTGTTGCTCTTTAAAAGCTTCCCAGTCCTCCGGCTTCCCGCTCATCTTTGCTATGTTATACTTCTTCTCTTTTATTTTTATACTGTCCTTTACTTCCCTCATCAGCCATGAGGGAATATGTAGTAGTGTAGTAGGTATGTAGTAGTTACCAACTACTTGCATTGTCCCAACTTCTATAACTGACTGAATGCCAATATGCACACAACATAGACTAGTACAGCAGAGGAACAGGCCCTTCAACCCACAATGATGTGCCAAACCAGCTAAAAAGCAAATCAAAGCCACCCAAACACCTAAGGTTTTTGCTTCTACCACCAATCCAGGTAATGCATTCCTGGTATCCACGACTGAGTAAAAAACTTACTTCTCATATCCCCCTTGAACCCACCCCCTCTCACCTTCAATACATGTCCTCTGGTATTAGGCATCTCAACCCTTGGAAATAGATACTCTCTGTCCCCTCTCTCTATGCCTCTCATAATTTTGTAAACCTCTATCAGATCTCCCCCACCTCCCGCCTCAACACTTCAGAGAAAACAACCCGTTTATCCAGCCTCTTGTGATAGCACATGCCCTCTAAACCAGGCAGCATCCTGGTGAAACTCTTCTGCACCCTCTCCAAAGCCTCAACAGCCTTCATATTGTGAGGCAACCCAAACTGTCCAGATGTGCCCTAACAAGGATTTTATAAAATTGCAACATAACCTCCCAATTTTTGAACTCAATGCATCGACTAATAAAAACATTCTACAAGTCAACCCCCTTATCAACCTGTGTGGCCACTTTCAAGAAGCTAAGAACTTGGATCCCAAGATCTCTCTGCTGAGCAACACAGTTAAGGGTCTTGCCCTTGACAGTTTACCATCTCCTTGCATTTGCCCTACTGCAGTGCAACACATCACACTTATCTGGGTTAAACTCTATCTGCCATTTCTCTGCCCATTTCTGCAACTGATCTTTATCACGCTGTATTCTTTGGCAGTCTTCTACACTATCCATAACTTCACCAATCTTGGTATCATCTCCAAATACTAACACACCCATCTAAATTTTCATCCAGGTCATACATATACATCACACACAGCAGAGATTCCTGCAGAACTCCAATTACAGACCACCAACCCTTCAACCATTACCCTCTGTCTTCTACATGCAAGCCAGTTCTGAATCCAAACAGCCAATTTGCTGTGGACCTCATGCATCTTCCTAGATTAGCTAAACACTAAAACCAGGGATTTGAACCCGGGATCTCTCGCACCCCAAGCTTGAATCATAGCCCTAGACCGATGAGCCTACACATGCTAAGTGCTTTTTCACCATCCTGTCTACCTATGGCTTCACTTTAAATGAGCAATGTACTTGTTCTCCCAGGACCCTCTGTTCCATTACCATCCTGCCTTCCACTGGCCTACCATTCACAACAGTTGGCATTGTTTCTTTGATTTTGTCACAAATTCTGAGATCAGTGAAAAGCTTGTCTTGCATACTGTTCATATAAATCAAATTACACAATGCATTGAGGTAGAACAAGGTAAAACAATAATGGAGGAAGTGGCTGAAACAGATACAATAGTATCATTTAAGAAGCACTTGGACAGGTACGTGGAGGGGCCTACAGAGATATGGGAAGAAAGCAGGAATTTGGGTCTAATTTGGATGGGAAAAATTGTCATCAAGGATTGCTTTGGCTGAAGGGCAGGTATCTGTACTGTATTGCTCTATGACTGTCAATGCATCACCTCACTTACCTATATTGAAATCTTTTTACCACTTCCCAAACTGATCAACCTTCTACATAGTCAACAATGTCATCCGCAAACCTATTGATCAAGCCTTTTGCAATTGCATCATTTATATAAATAATAAACACAAGGCTCCCAACACCAAACCTGGCAGCACACCAAAGGCCTTCATTCTGAGAAACAAACTTCAACCACCCACACATTGCAGGAGCATTCCACCACCCTAGCTGTCAACCTGCTGACATAGAGAGAAACACTAAAGCTGAACAGAAAAATAAAACTTTCTGTGTTTGGACCTGCTCCACACCCATGCCTGTCCACCGAAGCCTCACCTTCACATTAGCCACTCCAAGATGAATGCTCTTCTTGAGCCTACCTACTTTTAATTAGCTGCTGTTAATTAGCTAATTAGCTAAATAACAATTAACTAACAAGGGTTTATTAACTCTACTAGCAACTTAGTAAGTTGCTAACTTACCTCAAAGTCTCCCACTTTCGCTCCAAGTCCCAACTCCTGCAAAGTGAAAAACTCAGTATATTTGAGAGCTCATGGAATCACCTCGAAAATGGGACATGATACCATTCCAAACAAGGAGATGTTATTGACATTGTTATTTATTAACAGTTGCACAATAAGTGAGGGCTTCAAGGAGAAGAAACTCAGTTATTACAGTATTATTTGTTATTCAGTGAACAAAAATGAGTGCTCCATCATGAGCACTGACTCTGTAGTATCCAGGACATCAAGGAAGGATGCTTCAAAAAGGCAGTGTCCATCATTAAGGACCCCACCACCCAGGTCATGCCCTGTTCTTACTGTTACCATCAGGGAGTAGGTACAGAAGCCTGAAAACAGACACTCAGTGATTAAGGAACAGCTTCTTCCCCTCTGCTATCTGATTCCTAAATGGACATTGAACCCTTGAACACTACCTCATTACTTCTTTGTTTCCATTTTTACACTACTTATTTAACTTAACTATTTTATTGGTATATATATATTTTCTCTAATTCACAGTTATTTTCTCTATTATCATGCACTGCTGCTGTAAAGTTAACAAATTTCCCAATACATGCTGGTGATAGTAAACCCGATTCTGACTGATTAAAAGAATAGTGCAAACTGACAACAATGAACTCCATTTCATCAGAGCTGCAGCAGGATAGGAAGTGAAGTGATAATGAGCAAATTCTTATGGTGCAGATCCAAGGTTAAATGCCTTGTCCGACTCTTCCACTGGGGAGTGTTTCTCTGTTGCAGGACCATCAACCACAGTTCCTTTCACTGCTCTGCCAGACCAGTTACCTACACTGACCTTTCTTCAGACAACGGAGGTTCGAATACTGCAACAGGAGTCCCTTCCCAACCAGCTGCTGTTGCTACACGTGAACAACTAGTAAACACAATGTACATCACTGCATCCTCATTGGCTGAGCAACAGTTACATTTCAATGCAAGTAGCTTGCACATTTGGTCATTTCACCCCTTTCTCATCAACTTCTAAAGATTCCACTGTTTTGCACTCTTCTCAGCTTTGACTTCATTTAGGTGAATGCATTCTATTTTGTATGTTCTGTACTTCAGTTGTATTTATAGTGCAAATCTAAACTACTGAGAGTGTAAACGCTCATCCTTTTTTTACTGCCTCCAATTTAAATTGGATGGATGGACTGTATCAAATCTTCACAAAATTATCAGCGGCCAAGCAAAAACATTATTGGCTCTCATGCTTCAATATCACATCTCACAGAGTGGGTGCCAGTGACATATAATATGCTCTCCTCCACCCGATGACTGAGCCACATGGTTATGTTCAGTAAAAAGGCAACACTATATGGGAATCTAGTCAGCCATTAAGCTGGCAAGTAATAATAATTTGATTTTGCATTGATTTGCTTATGAGCCATTTCGCTGATTTGGCACGAAATGGGAAATAGCTAGTCCCAGGCCTCCTTGCTTTACTTCCTTGTACTCAGCAAATTAAGGACTCTCACACATTCCAACTCTTTTCATTAACCTATTGTAACAAATAATTAACAGTTCATGAAAATATGTTAGAAAACTGAAATAAAACACAAAATGCTGGAAACACTCCAACTGGAGAAAATCCACTGGGTGAACTAGGAGAAAGGGGGAACTCCATACAAAAAGCATTCAAGGTCAGGATTAGACTTGGGTGCTGTGCCACCGTATCAGTCTTGGGGAATGTAACAGGACATATGCAGCAGAAATTATTTCCCCTCAAGGCGGAGCAATAGAATCAGGTGTCACAAACTCAAAATATGGGGACATCCATTCAGGAACAAGACAAGAAGAAACATCTTTACCCAGAAGAAAAGAAGACTCTTTGGAACTCCACCCAAGATGGTTATAGAGACTACACTACGAAATACAGTTTATACAGATTAGTAAGATTTTTAGATATCAACAGATTTAAGAAACATTATGTTAGTGCAAGAAACTGGCATCAAATTGTAATTTTAGTGAATAGCAGAGCAAATGAGGAAGCTTCTGTTTCTTGGGCTTTAATATCTTTGTACATCCACTTGAATAACAAGGGAGGGAGTAGTAAAGGAGCAGCAATATGGCACTCCTAGTGTTAGAAAGCAAAGCAATAAGACTGATTCCAGGAAAAATGAATGCTCCATATTTACCCTGCAATGTTTCAAGAACTTTGTATTAATTTTTAAATCATACTTTGCAGGTTCCCAATCCTTGGGCATTACACACCTTTCTTCCAATCTACCAAGAATGCAGGAACTTAAGACAATCATTACTAGAGCAAAATGTAGAATATATTACCCAGAAACACCTGGGAAAGATGCATTAGAAAATATATTAATCTTAAGCATGAGTGATATGGCCATACCTAAATATAATACACCTACAAAGATCTCTCAGATTTTGTACTTTTCAAAAATCAGTATCACTGTCAGTTAAAAGACAGCTGAATCAAAATTAATCTTATATAAGAAAGAGTCACAAGAACAATCAATTTTTGAAGGGCTGATAGAAGGCTCAATATGCATTTTATAACTTGACCTGCTCACTTTGTTAATTCAACAAAAACAATGTTTTTTTTTAATATTAATGATCATTTTTGGGTGTCATGAATGTTGGGGCAGGCAACTTAGAAGTTCTGCTGTAGAGAGGACATTTCTTCAGTTTACAGGGCCATTCATTCCATGCGTAACGAACTCCACTCACTTTCTGCTGGCACTCTTCCAGTGACAAAATGACTACGTTGACAGAACTGTTAACCATAGGGGCCGAAACCCACGTACAGTTTGAATTATACCACTTTAAACAGCATCGAACCTATGGGGAATAAAAACATCCAATCATTGATACTGGTTCAGTCCACCAACAGCTCACCAATCTCAACACACTTGTTCATGTAAAAATGATCACAGACAATTTTATTCCACAACTACAAACTAATTTGGCCCTGAATTGCCAAGAAAAGCTCTGCCCAGTTTATTGCTTCCTGCTCCTGACAGAAACCTGCCAATCAGTGTGACAGACACAGAAAATGATTATGGGTACCACACATCACAGTGGTATGGCACCATCTTCCTCCTCATTGCATTTCTCAGGGGCAAGTAATTGGAAAGTGTTGAGTATGTCCAACAATCATTACAGTACACAATGATTTTGGAGGAGCAACGATTACAGTATTAAAAGAGTAGTAGAGAGACTGCTCAATTCCTAGCATGGGGCTATGCAAGGGATTGATTTCAGAGAGAGAACAATTTTTTTCTTCCATACAGCACCGATCAGCATTTATTTATCTGACTGAATTAATAACTCAAAGGCTTTGACGGTACAAAGGAAGCAAGCGATAATTGGTTCTTACTCAGAGAAAGTTTTGAATAAACATGTGTTAATAAATCTGCCAACACATACCTGTTTATTGGAATTCTCTATATCTAAATATGGCATGGTACAGCAGAAAAACAGGCCCTTTAGCCTTTTTGCTACACTAATCCCATTTGCCTGCATTAGGTCCATATCCTTCTATGCCTTGCTTATTTAAGAGCTTATCTAATTGCCTCTTAAGCATAGAGACCACAAGAAAATGCAGAGTGTTGCGGACAAATCATAAGAACCAGCTTCCCCTCTGCGGACTCTGTCTGCACTTCTCGTTGCCTGAAAAAGCAGCCAACACATTCAAAGACCCCACCCACCCCAGACAAACTCTCTTCTCCACCTCCCATTAAGCTGACGATATAAATGCCTAAAGCACGTACCACCAGGCCCAAGGACAGTTTCTATACCACTACTGAGACTATTGAACTCTTGACCGCATAATGTACTCCATTATTGTCTACCTGTACTGCTATTGCTATAACTGTAACATTTTATTCTGCATTCTATTATCGTTTTGCCTTGTACTACCTCAATGCATTGTTGTAATGATGGTATGCTAACCAAAAGGTTTTCCACTGTACCTGGTTACGAGTGACAATAATTAACCAATTTATTAATTTAGTAACTATATCTGATTCCTCCACCTCGTCTGGCAGCACTTTACAGATATTAAACACTCTGTGTAAGAAAAAAAACTTACTCCTCAGATCTTCTTTAAATCCACTACCCCTTACCTAAAACCTACCTTCTCTTATTCTTGATACCCCTAGCCTTAGATTCACCAGAACCAATTCCAGGAGATGTGTTAAATATAACTTTTCTTCAATAAATCCACAATGACCATGCTCAATCCTATTATGCTCAAGTGTGTACTGCATTAGCACATCTCTGAAGCTTGAGTTTGTCTCTTTTACTTATATTATTGCTCATCCGTAATCAGGCGTGGCTGTTCAACCAGTTGTCAGAAGCTGACTGTATCCGTACCATACCTCAAATATATCTTTACTGAGTTCCAGTACAGCAAGTTCCTGTGAATAGGTGATACTCAATTCTGTGTTCTTTTGCTGGAAGTGCTTTGGAAAAGGACCTTGGAAAACAACTTCAGTCTCTTCGTAAGCTATGGCAAGAGCACCAAGGTATAATCTGTAGGCTACTTCTTGTTTATACCGCGGATGAATGCTGAAAAATATAAAAGTAAGTGTTTGCTGTCACTTGATACAAATCTGATTCTTTAGAGTTTGAATTTTGTGGATCCTAGACCATCTCCCAAAGTTAACCTGAGAGCCCAGGTAAGCTGAAGATTCCATACCAAATAAATGAATGTGGGTTCTCTCAGGGTTCCACCTAATATTCCCACCTAACCATCATTTTTGTGGGATCTTGCCATTCACAAATTTCCTACTACGTTTACCCAAGTACATTTCCATCAAAGGTAAGTTCAAGTTTGTGGTGAATTCCAATAATAATTATAACAAATGAAGCCCGGTCTTTCATCTGCTAATAATTCTTCACATAGACAATAGGTGCAGAAGTAGACCATTCGGCCCTGCGAGCCTGCACCGCCATTTTGAGATCATGGCTGATCATCTACTACCAATACCCAGTTCCTGCCTTGTCCCCATATCCCTTGATTCCCATATCCATAAGATACCTATCTAGCTCCTTCTTGAAAGCATCCAGAGAATTGGCCTCCACTGCCTTCCGAGGCAGTGCATTCCAGACCCCCACAACTCTCTGGGAGAAGAAGTTTTTCCTTAACTCTGTCCTAAATGACCTACCCCTTATTCTCAAACCATGCCCTCTGGTACTGGACTCTCCCAGCATCTGGAACATATTTCCTGCCTCTATCTTGTCCAATCCCTTAATAATCTTATATGTTTCAATCAGATCCCCTCTCAATCTCCTTAATTACAGCGTGTACAAGCCCAGTCTCTCTAACCTCTCTGCGGAAGTCAGTCCCAACATCCCAGAAATTAACCTTGTGAATCTACGCTGCACTTCCTGTACAGCCAGGATGTCCTTCCTTAACCCTGGAGACCAAAACTGTACACAATACTCCAGGTGTGGTCTCACCAGGGCCCTGTACAAATGCAAGAGGATTTCCTTGCTCTTGTACTCAATTCCCTTTGTAATAAAGGCCAACATTCCATTAGCCTTCTTCAATGCCTGCTGCACTTGCTCATTCACCTTCAGTGACTGATGAACAAGGACTCCTAGATCTCTTTGTATTTCTCCCTTACCTAACTCTACACCGTTCGGATAATAATCTGCCTTCCTGTTCTTACTCCCAAAGTAGATAACCTCACACTTATTCACATTAAACGTCATCTGCCAAGTATCTGCCCACTCACCCAGCCTATCCAAGCCACCCTGAATTCTCCTAACATCCTCATCACATGTCACACTGCCACCCAGCTTAGTATCATCAGCAAACCTGCTAATGTTATTCTCAATGCCTTCATCTAAGTTGTTGATGTAAATCATAAACAGCTGTGGTCCCAATACCGAGCCCTGTGGCACCCCACTAGTCACCACCTGCCATTCCGAGAAACACCCATTCACCGCTACCCTTTGCTTTCTATCTGCCAACCAGTTTTCTATCCATGTCAATGTCTTCTCCCCAATGCCCTGAGCTTTGATTTTACCCACCAATCTCCTATGTGGGACCTTATCAAATGCCTTCTGAAAATGGCCCCTTTGCTACAATTATAACTCTGCTGAAGGTTGCACCTCATTGATGTTGTCATTCCTTTTGCCCATAATCCCCACCTGGCTGTGATATTCCATCTCCTGTGAAAATACATCCTGGGATGGACTGTTCACATCTGGCAACCCATTCAGCTGTTACCGACAGAAGTTATTCAGCGGCATCCTGAAATACATTTTAAACTTTGTCACTTACCTGCCATAAGGAGATTTCTCATCACCCAGGTCCATTGCAACTGCCATGAATGTCCTTTTCATTTTAGGGTTTGGAGCAAAACCAAAATCAGCCGTTTGATGCCAGCGAATCCAAGGGAAGGAATCATCTGGGAATTTGTGGTGATAGGTAGAAAGCTAGAAAGAAAGTAAATCAATGTTAAAGACTGGAGTCAGGGAGATTTGTGGGCAAGATTCCTGAATAGGGGCAAGGCAAATTTTGGTGACGTCAGTCAGGAGCTTGCGAAAGTTGATTAGGCTATTTGCAGACTAAAGGAGCTTAGGAAAGTGGGAGTTCTTTTTCCCCCAAGTGGGATAACATGAGTTCAAAGACCACACATTCCTATTAAAGTAAAAGACAAAGCTGTAGATGTTGGGAACTCTGGATGTCAAGAGATATTGTAAATCTGGTCAAGATAAAGGAGGTTCAAGTTAGATACAGGCAGCTGGGTTTAAGTGAATCACTGGATACCCGTGCAGACTCACAAAGGAGATTAGGAGGGCCAACAGGGGGCATGACATGGCCTTGCCAGAGAAAATTATGGAGAATCCCAAGAGAGTTTTATTTTTTAAGTATATTACAAAAAAAGGAATATACTGTCAAAGACCAAGCTGGAATCTATATGCAGAGCTGCTGGAAGTCACCAAAGTTAATGAAGCCATTTTGAGATCATTCCATGTTATAGTAAAAGGGGTGTTGCATGTGTTTAGATGTATGATGATGGAAAATCTTCAGGTCAGGACAGGGTATACCCAAGAACATGATGGGAAACTGGAGAAAAAACTGTGGATTCTCACTGTGATATTTACAACATTACTATCCTTCAGCAAGGTACCAGAAGACTGGAGGAGAGCAAATGTTGTGCCTATATTTAAGAAGGACTATAAGGATAGACCTGGTAATTATACACTCAGTGGCCACTTTATTGGGTACACCTGCTAATTAATGCAAATATCTAATCAGCCAATCATGTGACAGCAACTCAATGCATAAAAGCATGCAGACGTGGTCAAGTGGTTTAGTTGTTGTTAAGACCAATCAGAATGGGGAAGAAATTTGATCTAAGTGACTTTGACTCTGATTGTTGGAGTTGTTTGAGTATCTCAGAAACTGCTGATCTCCTAATATTCTCACACTCAACAGTCTCTAAAGTTTATAGAGAATGGTGTGAAAAACAAACAAAAAAAATCCACTAAGTGGCAGTTCTGTGGGCAAAAACACCTTATTAATGAGAGAGGTCAGAAGACAATAGTCAGGCTGGCTCAAACTGATAGGAAGGCAACAGTAACTTAAATGACCCTGCATTGCAACAGTGGTATGCAAAAGAGCATCTCTGAACACACATGTCGAACCCTGAAGTGGATGGGCTACACCAGCAGAAGGCCACGAACCTGTTTGCCGAAGTCTGTTTTATCTCTGAGTGCTTTCCAGCAACTTTGTTAGTGGAAGCCAAGTTGCTGGAGAGCATTCTGAAGGATAAAATACACTTACACCTAATAAGACAGAGTTCGACTGGGACAGCCAGCGTGGCTATGTGCATAGGAGATCTCGACTTATGACTTTTTTGAGTTTCTTGATGAATCAACGAAGAGGGTCGATGAGGGGAGGAGGACAAACAGAGTATATGTGGATTTCAGTGAGGCTTCTGATGAGGGCTGGTCTGGAAGGTTAGAGCACATGATATCCAAGGCGAGTAAGTAAACCAGATACAAAATTAACAGGATGGTAGGATGGTGAAAGGATTTTCTCAGACTGGAAGTCTGTGACTAGTGGTGTGGCCCACGGTAACAACTGATGGTAACAACTTGGATGAGAATATATAAGGAGTAGATAGTAAGTTTGCAGATGACATTGAAATAGGTGGTGTCATAAACAGCGAAGAGGGTATCAAGAACTGCAGCAAGATCCTGATCTTAATCAGCTTGGATAGTCACCATTCTGGTTTCTGCAACAACTGGTAACCTCCACCAACTCTCGCCTTTTAATTCCTGATTTACTTAATTAATTGTTAAACCACAATTAAACTCAGATCTCCAGATTGATAGTCCAGGCACTGGATACTGGTCCAGTGACATCCAACAGGCATACCAGTGGAAGAGACAGTCCTGGGAAGGTGTTATATAGGGGTGCAGTAGTGACAGATTGCTGTGTTGAGAGGGTCAGACCTACAACATTGGACTGTGTAGGTGGGTGTCTGTGATGACGACCTGCATTGTTGGAAGGCAATTATGTTGTTGGAGGAGGGCCAACAGGAACACAATGGTCTCCTTCCATGCTCTCAACATCCAATGATTCATTACAAGCCAAAAAGATGTACCTGATGAAGATGCAGCCAGTAATATTAAGCTCTCGAAATTTGAAAATCGGAATTGCGTAAATCAAGATTAATATCTTAAGTTACCTGGACGAACCCAAAAGAAAAATCGATTTTTGTAGAACCTTCAGACCCTTGATAAAAGGTTTTCCTCCAATCCTCAATCATAGCAGGAAAGGTGCAGTTATATTCAGCGTTATGCAAAGCTGCGTTCGCTTCTCCTACAAGAGGACCACAGGAAGCTGAGCTCAGCCAGGGAACACAGTAATGGGTAAAGTATGTCAAATCACAAACAAGAGAGAATCTGCAGATTTTGGAAATCCAAGCAACACACACACAAGATGCTGGAGGAACTCAGCAGGCCAGGCAGCATCTATAGAAAAGAGCACACTCAACATTTTGGGCCGAGGCCCTTCAGCAGGGTAAAGTATATTTTGGTTTTACCATTCAACCAAGCTCACACTTTCAACATTCTTTGTATTTTTTTGGTGCAATTACGGATGTGGAATTCAAAAAAAAATTCACTGAAGTACTTAATTTAATACATCAACAGCTGATCATCACCAAGGAACTAAACGTCAGGAAAGGTGAACATTCCCAGATGATGTGGAAGTGGGTTCAGTGATGGAGGAACAAATGCTTCTCTTTGTGCCATTTCTGTGGAAGATCACCTGTTTGAAATGTTTCTGTCTCCACAAATGCTGCTGAGTATTTACAGCACATCCATTTTTTTTTAAATTACAGGCTCCCATTTCCCAATGGATTTAAACAAGGAAAAATCTCTACTGGCCTGGCTGAGCAAATGTAAGCCATGGCCCTTTGCCTTTCATAAACAGTGTCTCAGCATCTTTCCAAATATCCTCTCCTGAAGATAGTGCCCAACCCACATAATGTCTAAAAGCAATGCTCTCCTTCCCACCCACAGCATCATACCTGAACCGCTTCTGAGAATAAGAACAGCTTATTCACCACCCAAACCACCAGCCCAGATTTTTGAAAGGAATAGCTGGCATATCCTGCTTTAAACCTTGGTTAGTACCTGTGTGTGACTAAAAATTACTCGAACTTTCAAAAAAATTGTCAGCAATGGTTGTTACCATGGGGTCGATTATAATATGTTCCTTTATTCAAATAACTTGTTTTGATTAATATTTCAACAATTTCAAAGAGCTCTAAGTTATAATGTTAGAATTGTTTTGAAATGTATCCATCAAACTGGTATAGGAGCTTGAAGACACTCAATATTTTATGAATAGTTTCTTCCCCTCCACCATCAGATTTCTGAATGGACACTGAACCCATGAACACCAGCACAATCGCTGTCTTTTGCACTATTTATTTCTTTTTGTGACTTATAGTAATTTTCATGTCTTGCACTGTGCTGCTGCCACCAAACAACAAATTTCATGACATTTGTCAGTGATAGGGGCGCCACGGTAGTGTAGAGGTTAGTATGACGCCATTACAGCGAGGGACGCCCGAAGTCAGAGTTCAATTCCAGCATCCTCTGTAAGGAGTCTGTACGTCCTCCCCGTGGAATGTGTGGGTTTTCTTCGGGTGCTCCAGTTTCCTCCCACAGTCTAAAGACATGCCATTTGGTAAATTAATTGGTCATTGTAAATTCGGCTAGTGTTGAATCGGGGGGTTGTTGGGGCAGTGTAGTTCAAAGGGCCAGAAGGGCCTACTCCACATTGTATCTCTAAATTAAAAAAAATAAAATAAAGTAATAAACCCTATTCTGATTCTATCACCTCAGCCTCAGCTCTGAACTGCTCCTGAGAAGTGCTTACAAACTACTTTCAAAACCAGTCCCCCACAAAACCAATCATGGCCACAGTAAGCCCATGCATAAAACACAAGCACGCTTTCTCTCAGCACCATCCCACACATATTTCAAACTGGCTGCTCAATACCACCTTCTCAAGGACAATTATTTGCAGGCAAATAAATACTGACTTGTGTGTGTCACTCAGACCCAATGAATAAGGTGCCTGACTAAGTACAGGTGGTCACCATCAGCCACTGTGTAACTTTGAACGAGGTGGTTTTGAATTACTAGATGCTCCAGTCTTCTTCCTAAGTGCCACAGGTTTTGGGACTGTTGTACATTGGAGGGCAGCAAATATGATCCCATTATTTAAGAAAGGATGGGGAGAGGAAAAAGAGGATTGAAGATTGGTTCATGTGAGTCTGAAGAGTAACACAGCCTCTACCACTTTCTGGCAGCTTATACATGTGAAAAACCTTCCCGCTTTAAATATTTGCTCTCTCACTTTTACCCTCTAGTTTTAGATACTCCTACCCTTAGAAAAAGACTGTACCCACTCACAGATATGAATGTCTATAGAAAGAGAGGGGCAAGTTGTAACTGAATTCTATCAGGCTGTGTAGGTGCTCAGCCACTATAACAGGAGATCCACAGACTAAATCACTGTACCTCCACTGAAGAATACCACAACTTCAGAGATAATTCTGCCCAAAAACTCATTGCAGAGTTGAATGGTACAAGCTATCATTCAAACAGTTGTAAGATAATGTACACCACAAGGCCATCTCAAATTTACAAACATTCGAGGACGGTGCCTGGAGAATGTACAAGTCAGTAGCTAAGGCTGTTAATAGTAAAAAAGCTGAGGCAACAAGGTTTAGAGAGCAATAAAGCTCTCTAGTGACAGAAGGGGGACTGGTAAACAGTTGCATTAACTGGGAGAAACACTACAACCTCAATAGTTAATATTTTAGATACACGCAGAATCAATGGGAAAAGTTAGGAAAACTAAAGAATGTGATTAAGAGGTTAAATGTAGAACCAGTACATTCTCATCAAAATGTACAAAAGATTTGTCAGGTTAGATGCAGGGAATATGTTCCTTCTAACTGAGTAGTCAAATCATGCTCACCTACTCCCCTGTTAAGATATATACAGCATATTATTAACCTACCAGCACACTTTTGCCACGTAGAGGAAATTGGAGCAAACAAGGGAAATTATGTGCAGAGTGACTGAAACCGACCACAATACTCCAAGTGCGGTCTCACCAACAACCTTACGACTCAATGTGACCCATTATTATACTCAATGCCCTGACTTAGGAAGGCCAGTGTTCTTCTCTAACCTGTCTACCTGTGACTCCACCTTGTTAATGAGGGAGGTCAGAGGAGAACAGCCAAACTGGTTCATTCAATGCTGACAGAAAGGCAACAGCAACTCAATAACCACACGTTACAACAGTGGTGTGCAGAAGAGCATCTCTGAAGGTGCAACACATTGAACCTTGAAGTGGACAGGCTACAGCGGCAGAAGACCACAAACATAGGATATACCTAATAAAGTGGCCACTGAATGTATTTTAGTGTCACCTACAAACTTACTGAACCAGGTCTACTTAATTAAGTAGCCACTAAGTGTATATATTAGAGCAACAGTAAGACGTTAGCTATGCTCAGTGTTGTGACTATGATTGAAGTCACCAGAGAGACACTGAAGCTGCTGGACATAGAAGAGGCCTCCTGACTCAAATATGACAATTTTATATGCTAAAGATCAAAGATAACAACAGGACAATTCGATAGTTACAATGCATTCATAATGCTTCCTTTAATTCAAACACCTAGATCTTCACACAAACTCGGCCTATACACCAGCTGAACAAGATCCGCCTGTAATATTTGATAACCTTCTTCACCGTCTATAATACCAGCTACTTTAGTGTAAATTGCCAACTTACTGAACATCTCCTGTACGTGTAAATCCAAATCATTTATATAAATAACGAACAACAAAGGCCCCAGCATTTGACCCCTGTGGCACACCATTCGACACATGTTTCAAGTCTGAGAAACAACCCTCGATGATCACTCTCTGCTCCCTACCATTGAGCCGATTATAAATCCAGTCTTTCCTTTGATCCCATGCGATCTAAACCTCCAGTCCAGCCTGCCATGCAGGGCCTTGTCAAGGGTTTTGCTAAAGTGCATATAGACAATGTTCTGTCTCCTACTCTCATCCGTCCTCTTAGTTCCTCTTCAAAGCCGTGCTGACTATCCCTAACTAACCTTGTCAATCCAAATGTTGATAGGTCTTGTGCCTCACAATCCCCTCTAGTAACTTAGCCAGCACTGATTACAGACTCACTGGCCTATAGTTCCCCACTGTCCTTGTTGGCTTTGTTAAAAAATGTCACAACCCTCCAGTCTTCCAGAACTTCATGTGGCTACCAAACCTTGCAGAGGTATTGAAGCAAATACCTCTGCAAGGACCCCTGCAAATTTTTCCCTAGCTTCCCACAAGGTCTAAGGATGCACTTTGTCAGGCCATGGGGATATATCCATCTCAATGCACTTTATGGCCTGAAATACGTGTCCCTGGTAATTGGTGTTCATTTATTTCCCCTTTTTTCCGTTAGCTTCCCTCTTCTCCACAACAAAAAATTATGAAAAATATTCATTAAAAATCTCACCCATTTCCTGTGGCTCCACACACAGACAGCCATTCTGATCCTTAAGGGGACTTATTTTTTCCCAAATCAGAATCAGGTTTATTATCACCAGCATGTGACGTGAAATTTGTTAACTTAGCAGCAGAACAATGCAATATACATAATCCAGAAGAGAGAAAATAAATAAATAACATTTAAAAAATAAGTAAATCAATTAGAGTATACATATATTGATTAAAGATGTGCAAAAAAACAGAAATACTGTATATTCAAAAAAAAAGTGAGGTAGTGTCCAAGGGTTCAATGTCCATTTAGGAATCAGATGGCAGAGGGGAAGAAGCTGTTCCTGAATCGCTGAGTGTGTGTCTTCAGGCTCCTGTACCTCCTCCCTGATGGCTGAGGGGAAGAACCTGTTCCTGAATCGCTGAGTGTGTGCCTTCAGGCTCCTGTACCTCCTCCCTGATGGCGGAGGGGAAGAAGCTGTTCCTGAATCGTTGAGTGTGTGCCTTCAGGCTCCTGTAACTCCTCCCTGATGGCGGAGGGGAAGGAGCTGTTCCTGAATCGCAGAGTGTGTGCCTTCAGGCTTCTGTACCTCCTCCCTGATGGTAACAGTGAGAAAAGGGCATGCCCTGGGTGCTGGAGGTCTTTAATAATGGACGCTGCCTTTCTGAGACACCTCTCCCTGAAGATGTCCTGAGTTCTTTGTAGGCTAGTGCCCAGGATGGAGCTGACTAGATTTACAACCCTCTAGCAGCCTGTCCGAATGTTCTCCACGGTACATCTATAGAAGTTTTTGACTGTATTTGTTGACATGCCAAATCTCTTCAAACTCCTAATGAAGTATAGCAGCTATCTTGCCTTCTTTATAACTACATCGATATGTTGGGACCAGGTTAGACCTTCAGAGATCTTGACACCCAGGAACTTGAAGCTGCTCACTCTCTCCACTTCTGATCCCTCTATGAAGATTGGTATGTGTTCCTTCATCTTACCCTTCCTGAAGTCCACAATCAGCTCTTTTGTCTTACTGATGTTGAGTGCCAGGTTGTTGCTGCGGCACCACTCCACTAGTTGGCATATCTCACTCCTGTATGCCCTCTTGTCACTACCTGAGATTCTACCAACAGTGGTTGTATCATCAGCAAATTATAGATGGTATTTGAGCTGTGCCTAGCCATTTTGCCGTTAATACACCTACAAAATTTCTGTGAATTTCCTTAATTCTGCCTGCCAAATCAATCTCGTACCTTTTTGCTCTATCGATTTCTCTCAAGTGTACTCCAACATTTATAGTCATTGAGGAATTTGCTTGCTCCTATTGCCTATGTCTCCTTTCTCCTGACTAGGAAAATTTCTCTTGTCAACCAGGATTTCCTAAACTTGCCCATTCAACCTAGCAGAAACATATTGCCCTGGACACTTGATATCACACTATTAAAAACCTCCTACTTGCTAATCATCACTTTACCAGTAAATGTTCTCACCCAATCAACTTTGCAAGATCCCACCTAATGCCTCCAAAATTAGCTTGTGATCCTGTTTTACCTTCCAGCAAAATCAAAAGCAGTTGCACACCAAGTGCTTGTTGCAAAGTTTCCATTCTGAAATGTCACTGGGCTCAGTGGAATCTAAGCGATGATTGAGAACAAGTCTAAAAATACTGAATCTGCCTCCACAGTAGTCAAACAAATGCAGAAGTAGTAAGTGAAAAAGAAATGAGCATCCCTTTAAATCATGCAGCTGGAGATCATAAAAACATGCAATGAAAACGTAAAAGAAAACTGTACTCAGCAGGTCAGGCAGCATCTCTGAAAAATGAAATTAATTTAATGCTTCAGATCATTAGAAAGCAAGAGACCCAAGTAACCTGATGACAGATCACCATCCTGTAACATTGATAAAAGTTTCTCTCTCTTCTCAGGTGATACCCTGACCTGCTGAGTGTTTTCAACATTTTCTATCCTGTTTTCCTGAATTCTAATATCTGCAGTATTATTGCTGCAAACCACCTTGGCCCAAAACATCAACAGTTTATTTTTTTTCCATACATGCTGCCTGAATTGCTGAGTTCCTCCAGCATTTTGTATGTGTTGCTTTGGACATCCAACTGTAATTTCTCTTACCTTGATATCTTACCAAGATACCTTACCTTGATACCAAATGGCTCCTTTGATAGCCATCCTCTTCAATGGATGTATCATTGCATTCCACAGGACACTGGGTTCATGAGGTCCTCTGGCTTCATTGACAAAGCTAACGCTGAAAAGTAAAAGATAAATCATCAACCTGGCTCGACCTGAACCGCAGATGTTCAACAAAGTAGCTGACTAACACCTGATTCTGAGTTACTTCTCCTTTGGGAAATAAATGCTGACCTCGAGAGCAATCAACTATCTCAAGAAGAATGCGGCAATACTGTAATATGATTGCAAATTATTTCAGTTTTAAGTGTTACGTACTCGTGACACATGACAGTGGTACCCTTGTCATGTGACTGGGGTTGAAGCTATACTGGACTTGAGGTGATGGTCTTGTGATGGTGGAGTGACGTCATTTTCCCGCCAGTAGAGATCATGTGACAGGTTTTTTTTTACAGGTTATAAAAGGAAGACCCCACCCTGTGAGGAGGGGCAGTTCGTGGCTGGATTTGCCAAGTTGACTTCATGCCACTACGTGATTTAATGTGATGACGCAGTTTAGTTGAAAGATGAAGTTTTATCTAATGCCTAAAGTTTAAAAGGTCATTGCCAGCAGTTTCTCTACAATACTGCTAGTTCAGAAATCAGTGGAGAGTGAAGATCGGAGTTTGGGAGTTAAAGATCGAGGAGAATCGATTTACGACGGTGAAACGGGTTCGACCTTATTTAATCCTTATTCGGAAAGGAATTCGTTGACTGTTCTCGTGTTAATCTCTATGGGATAGTAGAAGATTGAGGACAGTGAGATAAAGGAAAGGTCAGTGCCTTTAAGCCGTTTCGTTTCATAAATTCTTCGTGGGAGGTTCAACGTCGGGGATCGAAGCAAAATGACGTGAAAGAGAATTTAAACCGTCTTATAAAGTCTCTCCTTTTAAATGAACTGTGAGCATTTCGAACTTTTGGCAATACTACTTTAAAGAACTGTTTTTGCAACATTGCTTTAAAAACTGTTTGAGCTGCTGCACAGCAGCTGTTTCCGGTTACGTTAGTGTTTGTTTACTTTTGGGGGCTTTCAGTGTTTAATAAACGTGTTGTTTGTTATATAAACCCTTGCCTAACTCATATATTCATTGTTGCCTGAATACGTAACATAAGTAATAAAAAATAGAGTTCATAAAGAAAAAAAAAACTGAGTGTTAGAGTATATTCTGGAGTTATGGAATGCAGCAAATATTAATTTCAACAGCAACCAGTCTTCAGATTTGAATGTGAAATGTAGACTGAGTTTGAAATACAATGCAGAACAATGGTCTTCCTAGAGCTGCAGACTGGAGTCAATTGCAAACCAAGAAACACCCCATTGACCTGAGATGTCAAAGGATTCAAGGTAAATTTATTATCAAAGTATGGATAAATTACAGGTAGCCACAAAGCAAGAATCCCAAAAAAATTTTTTTTAAAAGACCTAATGCACAGAGAAAGAGAGGAAAAACTATTGGATTGTCCTGTTGTTACCTTTGATCATGAGCATATAAAAATGTCATGTAATAATGGGTCAGGAGGCCTCTTCTAAGGCTACGTCCACACTAGACCGGATAAATCCGGAACCGAAGCTTTTTCTCTTCATTTTGACCCTCCGCCCACACCGAAATGGCGTTTTCCTTCCCTGAAAACAAAGCTTTTCTAAAACACCATCCAGAGTGTGTAAGTTTGAAAACGCCGAATGGGCAGAGTAGTGTAGACGGGGTAACCAGAAATTTCTAAAAACGCTGTTATGACATGACAGATGGTGGCAGCAGCACGGCATTTCATTGTTTTCCCTAACACAACCCCCCGACACAACCTAACAATTTCAGAACAGATGGCAACGAGACTGAAGCCAGAAGAGTTAGAAATGTACTCACCAAATACTTTGACCCATAACTTACTGAATAAATAAGTATACTCACTTTGCCCTGTTTTCTGTCCTTGTTTGTATGAAGGTGGTTTACCTATTTATGCAAGTACTTCTGTGACAATAGATGTGTAACAGCCTAACGTAACATTGTATGGAAATACAAGATAACACTGATACAGACATACTTTACACATTTAACTAGGTGCTTTATAAATGCAACAGAGTTCATCAGTTTTTCAATGTTTGTCATCAGCCGGGTCATACTGTCCGTGAACAGTCATGGTTAATAAAGTATTTTTATCATCTAAAGCAGAGATTACAAGAAGGTCATGCCAGAAACATATAAAATGCATAGCTAGCGCACTGTACTGTTTTAATCACATTACAGGAAGGATGTTGGATTGGATAGTTTTGCACAAAGACAAGGGCAGGAATAGGTTGGAGCACCTTTCAAGCCTACTCCACCACCCACTTCTGCTCTCAGTCCCAGAGTTCTCAATTCCATTATAGCTTAAACAATCAGCAATCACTACCCAAATGCCTTCAGTGAGACTGATTCCTCAGCTCTCCAGAGTAGGGAATTCCAAACATTCCCCTGATGAAGAATGAAATTCCTCCTCAACTCCTTAAATGGGGGACCCTTTATTTTCCAAAAATGACACTACTAGAATCAGAATCAGGTCACTGATACATGTTGTGAAATTTGTTGTTTTGCAGCAGTGGTACAGTGCTATACATAAAAAAGTTACAAGATAAAATATATTTTTAAAAGTAAACAGGTATTTCAAGAGCAACATAGTGAGGTAGTGTTCGTGGTCCATTGAGAAATTTGATGTCAGAGATGAAGAAGCTATTCCTAAAATGTTGAATGTGCATCTTCAGGCTCGTGTACCTCCTCCCTGACTGTAGTAATGAGAAGAGGGTATGTCCCGGGTGCTGAGGGCCCTTAATGTTGGATGCTGCCTTCTTGAGGCTCCACCTTTTAAAGATGTCCTCAATGATGGAGTTGACTGATTTTACAACCTTCTGCAGCTTTTATTAATCGTGTAATTGGTGCCTCGTTATCAGATAGTGATGCAACCAGTCAGAATGCTCTCCAATTTCTGTAGAAATTTGCGAGTGTCTTTGGTGACATACCAAATCTCCTCAAACTCCTAATGAAATATAGCCGCTGGTGTGCCTTCTTCATAACTACATCAATATGCTGGACCCGAGATAGATCTTCACCCTTTTCCCACTGCTGACTCATCAATGAGGACTGGTATGTGTTTTCCCAACTTCCCCTTCCTGAAGTCCACATCACTCCCTTGGTGTTACTGATATTGAGTGTAAGATTACTGTTTGCAACACCACTCAACCAGCTGATCTATCTCATTCCTGTATGCTTCCTCATCACCATCTGAGATTCTGCCAACAGCAGTTGTGACATCAACCAATTTATAGATGGCATTTGAGCTGTGCCTAGCCACACAGTCATGAGTGGAGAGAGAGTCGTGCAGTGGGCTAGTCACACATCCCTGATGTGTACCAATGTTGATTGTCAGCGAGGAGGGGATATTATTTCTGATCTGCACTGACTACCATCTCCCAATGAGGAAGTCAAAGATCCAGTTGCAGAGGGAGGTACAGAGGCCCAGGTTTTGAAATTTGTTGACTAATACTGAGGGAATGATAGTGTTGAACACTGAGCTGTCATCAACAAACAGCAGCCTGACGTAGGTATTGCTATTGTCCAGGTGATACACGGGTGAGTGCAGAGCCATTAAGATTGCATCAGCGGTAGGCGACTTGCAGTAGGCCCAGATCTTTGCTTAGGCAGGAATTCATTCTAGCTATGACCAACCTCCCAAAGCAGTTTATCTCAGCAGATGTGAGTGCTATTGAGCAATAGTAGTTGAGGCAGCTCACCTTGCTCTTCTTAAGCATTGGTGTGAGTGTCGCCCTTTTGAAGCACTTGGGAACCTCGAACTGCAGCAGCAAGAGATTGAAGATGTTCTTGAACACTCTCGCCAGATGGTTGGCAGTGGTTTTCAGTGCCCTACCAGGTACAGGTATCCAGAGATACCGGCCACATGACAGACGCACTGCCACCTGGCTGGTCGGAGGACACACCACATGCCAATCAACATTTGGTCCCTCCCAACTAATCAATGGACACCTAAATTATTGGTCACCTTAATTGGATTATCTCACCCAGCCCCATGCTATAAAAGGTGAGACTTGCCCCAGGCTCGCTCTCTCTCAGAGACCACCACATTGAAGGTAAGTGCATTGATTTATGTTTGGGAAGGTCTATCGTTTGTCCTGGTAAGGGAGCCGCAGCTATCCAAGGTCAAAGGGGATAGCTGTTGTAGTGCTTTTCCCTTGTTCTTTGTTTGTGTAACTGTACCCTGTCCCCACACCGCTTACTGTGTTTTGTAGTTGCTTGTGTTCACCCGACTTCCCCTTGTAAATAAATTCCTTATTATTAAAACTGTGTGTGTCCAGGCCTCTACTGTTGAGACTCAAAGAACCAGTTATTTTCCATCACAACATTTGGCGTTGCAAGCAGGGTTTATGGGAATGGCCTGCGATGTCTTCAATAAGGGTGACAATGTCAGGTACAGCGGTGGCGAGGGGGATTGCAGCCTTGCTCAATTGCTTATAATCAACAGTCATCCGCCAGGAACCGTTCCTCTTACGGACGGGCCAAATGGGGCTATTGAAAGGCAAGGCAGCGGTTCTAATAATTCCCTCCCATAACAGGGCTTGAATGGAGTCTGCAATTTCTTGGCACCCCCCCGGCACTCTGTACTGACTGTTACAGATGATCTTGGAGGGGGGGAAATAACAATTGGCTCCCACTTAGCCACCCCGACGACAATAGTGGCTCGCGCGATGCCGAAGGTGAACTTGCCCCTGTTTGTTTCAAGTGATTGTCCTTTTAAAACATTGATCCCAAGGATACATTCTGGGGAGGAGGCAATAAGGACTTGTACACGTCTGGGGGATTGGCTGCCTATGGCTAGGCAAAGTGTGACCTCCCTGGCGGGTAAAAGGGAGCCCCCCCCCCCAAACCCTCTATCTGCATGTCCGTACCCCTCCATAAGGCAGGATTGCCTGGGATTATCGTGTGCTGGGCTCCTGTGTCGACAAGCACCATCCACCTCTGTGTGTTTCCCTTTCCCCAATGTACTGTGACGGGTATATGTGGCCTCAGGTCCCCCGGGCGGGACAGGGCGAGAGAGCAAATGCGCTGGGGGCCCTGGCCTTCATGCTATGGGAGGGGGGAAGAGGGCTGCCACGCCGGGGGTGAGGCACTTTGCTGGTGGAGGTGGGACATTTCCTGCCTGACGAGCTCTCTAAGTTCTGCTTTGAGGGCCTTTGAGACAGTTTCGGGCAGGGGAGGCGTGGAGGGTGGCTCGGTGTGGGTGGTCTTTTTGTAAGTAGTCTTCCCCCTGCAGTGCTCCTTCCACAGGGCATATAGGTTAGGGGTGGGGATGCCATCTATCTGGTCCGTGTACAGCTGCCTGCGTGTATATCTGAGAGGGATAGTGTCTAGGGCCCTCGTCTCGGTCTTCCGGACCTGTGTAGGTGCCCCCCTCTGCATATATTCTAATCCCTCCAGGAGGGTGATGACATCCTGTACGGTCCTACCACTGGCTGGTGCCATGAGAGGCAGGATTACCGACTTCAGATCGGGGCGCGCAGTAGTGACCAAGTATCCCGCTAGGGCACTGGTCACTCGTGTGTTTTCAAGGAAGTTATGGTCACAGCCACCTTGATAGATGCCGTTGACCAGTGCCCATTCCCTGATAACCCGGGTGCCCTCACTGACCGTACCCCATTGCGGGCGCCCGTGCAGATCCCACTCCAGAAGTGTGGGATAGTGAGCTCGTACCATGGTCACTACCCAATCCCACAGGGTTGTGCCGTTGCGGATTTCTGCTTGTGGCTCCCGCAGCGCATTGTTTATGCTCTGCTGGTCAGAGAGGCTTCCCAGGGCGTTTGCCTCCTGATAGGAGAGGCTGAGGTTGGGCCCCCCTTCGTCCCACAGCCGGAGCAGCCAGGTGCTCGCCTGGTGCTTGCTTGGTCGTTGGCGGTACCGATCCGCCAACTGGGTCAGCTCCTCGGGGGAGAAGTCCCGGGTCTCCGTGGTCTCGGAGTGACTAGGGGACGGTCTGGCTGTCTCCCCCTCGATCCCTTCCTCCTGCAGTGAACCTGGGACCGCGTGGTGACGGGTCGGGCATGTTGGAGCTCGGGTGAGAAGGGGGAAGGGTGGTTGTGGGACCTTGGTTCCTCGGGCACCCCCTCATCGTCACTATCCAGCCAGATGTCCCCATCCCCCAGCCATGCGTCCAGCTTGTCGCCGCACTGGACTGAGGCTCGAATCTTTAACGGGTCCGGCTGCCAGCCAGACCGACGGGCTGCCCTGGCCTGCTGAGGTTTTATGAGGCGACAGGCAAGTTCAGTTCCCCGAACTTCAAGGTAATTGGCTCGGACCTGGGCAACCTGCGCTGCTTCCTTCAGCGTGCAACAATGCTGACTGGGGTCTTCAATTTCCCTGTCCTTCTGACCACACAGGTACTGCAGGTGATCAGTGATTCCAACCTGGCATCTCAGCAGGGACGCAAACAACCAGAAGGCACCCCTTGGACTCCCCTTGGCTTTGGGGAATCCTGATTCCTTCAGGAGGGAGACCACATGATGGCCCAGCTTCTCTCCACGGGGCTCTAACTGCTCAGACCAGTCACTGGTTTCCCGTGGTCTGCCAGCACGCTGGCCAGACTCTCAAATCCCTCCCTTTCATCAGCCCACCCGGGGATCTTATCCTGGGAGCCTGCACTGGCTTATTCCCCTTATTTCAGAACATTATCCCCTGTGAATGGCACCATCAGAGGATTACAGCACCTCTCCTCTCTCTATGGGGTCCCATGGGAGATACAATCCGATCAGGGCTCACACTTTGCTGGGACCAAAGCCCAGACCTGGGCGGCTGAGGTGGGGATCTCGTGGCTGTTCCATATACCCCACCACCCCCAGGCATTGGGCTTAATTGAAAGAATGAACGGCCTGCTCAAGGAAAAAATCCGCACTCTGACACCCTCTCGCACGCTGCAGGGGTGGCTAAGTGTCCAGCAGGCCGTCGACCAGTTAAACACACGGCCCACTAGCCAAGGGGGATCCCCACTGGCCCGCCACCTGGCACAGTCCCCATCTCCCGACTGGGAAACCACCAAACCCCCCGAGACCGAGAACTCAGGCAGAGTATGGATCAGAGAGCCGCATAGCCTCCCCAGAAAGGGAGAAATTGTCGCGTGCGGTCCAGGGGACACCCGCTGGGTTGCCATTCCGGGCAAATCTGATTTGTCGTGTATACATACCCGGCATTTAACCAGACCGGAATGAGTTTCCTCCTATACCTCCCCCCTCCCCCCACCCTCTACAGGACAATGGTGCGACTCCAGTCATCCCTCCTGGTCGCTGCGATGCTCGGCTCCGTGACAGTTGCCAACACCTTCCTCAGGGTCGCTTACGAGTTTGCCAGCAACACCAACAGATGTTTGCGGGCCCCAGCACACGCTGATGATGCGCTGCCACTCGCGCTGATCCCGCTGGATGACATCGAGATGAACTGTTTACACAGACTGTTTGCCCCTGCTGGTTTTGGTATATCTGTTTGGGGGGGCCCTGCTGGCAGTCCCCCACCACTCTCCTCCCCACTACACATCTCTTCCCTTGACCCCCAATGGGGTGGGTGCTTCAGGAACTGGTATTTCCCTTCCTACAATCTGACCTCCACCCGAGTCCCCACCCTCAGAGTTATTCCACAGCCAGTGAGTATACCTAACGAATGCTGGTGCAGACTCCGCAATGCGCACACTTCTAACTTTTCCGTTGGTCACAGCAACTGTCAGCGAAACTGGTACCCGGGTGCCCCAGTGACCACTGCCGACGATGCCGCTAAGCTGGGAGCTCCCTGGACTCTAAACGGGACCCACTGGATCTGCGGCCACTGCGCCTACCCGTGGCTCCCCACGAGCTGGTACGGCTGCTGCTTTCCAGCATATGTGGTGCCCTTCATCCACCCCCTGAATGACCTTGGGGAGCATCTGGCGTACAGTGGCCACCGGGACAAGAGGGCAATTACAGAGGCAGAGAGGTTCCGGGTGATAGCCTTTCCCAGTTATGGTACGGCCCGGCTGTCCCGGGAGGTGATCCAGCTGATTAGAGTGTCTCTGCATTTACTTAGCTGCTCAAAATCGGTTATTTCTGGTATGTGATATTGTTCCACCCTCTTATGTGTGTTGGCTATGTGGTGCGTCTTCCGAGGGGTGGAGTGTATCCAGAGATACCGGCCACGTGACAGACGCACTGCCACCTGGCTGGTCGGAGGACACACCACATGCCAATCAACATTTGGACCCTCCCAACTGATCAATGCACACCTAAATTATTGGTCACCTTAATTGGATTATCTCGCCCAGCCCCATGCTATAAAAGGTGAGACTTGTCCCTGGCTCGGTCTCTCTTACAGACCACCTCATTGGAGGTAAGTGCATTGATTTATGTTTGGGAAGGTCTATCGTTTGTCCTGGTAAGGGAGCCGCAGCTATCCAAGGTCAAAGGGGATAGCTGTTGTAGTGCTTTTCCCTTGTTCTTTGTTTGTGTAACCATACCCTGTCCCCACTCCGCTTCCTGTGTATTGTAGTTGCTTGTGTTGACCCGACTTCCCCTTGTAAATACATTCCTTATTATTAAAACTGTGTGTGTCCAGGCCTCTACTGTTGAGACTCAAAGAACCAGTTATTTTCCATCACAACACCACCGTTGCAGCTTGATGCCTTGCAAGGATTCACCCTCTTGAAAGATGTTCTGACATCCACCTCTGAGACAGAGATCACAGCCGGATGATGCAGGAATTTGCTCAGTTCTATTTTCGCTCTCAAAGATGCATAAAAGGCGCTGAGCTTATCTGGGATTGAAGCATCACAGCTATTTATGACGTTAGGCTTCACCTTGTAGGAAGTAATAGTCTGCCTGCAAACCCTGCCAAAGCTGATGTCTTTAACTTCACCTGCAATTGCTTCTTCACTCTTAAGACAGCATTCCGTGGGTCACACCTGGGCTTCTTGTAAAGTTCTGGATCACCGGTCTTGAAAGCCACAGATATAGCCCTCAGCAAACTGTATCACCTGATTCATCCATGGCTTCTGGTTTGGGTATGTCTGATATATTCTTGAAGGCACACCCTGCTCCAACAGGTTTTCGCAAAGTCGGGGACACATGTGGCATATTCACTCAGATCTGGTCAATATTCAGGGATTCACCTTCAGATTGGAAAGGCATCAGGATGCGCTGTCTCATGAATGTTGATCTTGATGCTCAGCTCCTTCAGTGCCAGCCTGTTGTTGGCCAGGGGTGGAATGTATACTGCAACCAGGATGATGGTGGAAAACTCCCTCGGCCGATAAAATGGGTGACACTTGACGGCCATCTGTTCCGGGTTGGGAGAGCAGGACTGAGACAGAACCACCACGTCTGTGCACCACAATGAGTTAATCACGAAGCAAACTCTGCCCCCGCTATCTTTAACTTGTTTCCGCTGTTTGTCCATGTGATTGAAGGTGACACCCTCAGGATGCTGCACTGTGTGTGGAGTGCTGGGGTAAGCCATGTCTTTGTGAAGCAAATTATACAGCATTCTCTGTACATCTGGTACTGCAATCTTGCTCTTCAATTTTATTTTCCCGAGACAGTACGAGCCAGCAGGATGGTAGGGAATGGGGGCCTCAGGGCCCTCTGTTTTGATCTTGCTTTTCCAGGTTTCTTTTTTCTTAAAAGGAAACTACACTCATGACCCAAGTCTGCCAATTTTGAGGGTCAATAGAATTTTTTAAACATCTTAAAACAATGTTGCTTACTGTACCTAATGGCCGTGACTGTAGACTTCAACTGTAGTAGTCCTAAATGAGGATATTTATTAATTCCCTTCAGAGCTGCATGCAAATGATTGCCACTCTCCGGTATCCGTTTGGATCAAATCCTGATGAAGAGAAACATTCTCTCAACCTACATCAAACCCATTTTGAATCCTACATACTGCGGCATGAGGATGAGAGTTGTAACCTGATCATTAACATACCATAAAGATGTGTTATTGCACTGGAAGCATGATGCAAAGCCACCAGTCCGTTTGGTCCTGTGGTTTGGTGAGGGAAGGCTGTCTGTGGGGACTGCTGTGGCTACACATTGCTGAGATGTGTTGCTCACACTGTTGTCTTCAGATCATACCGTCTCCCTCATCACCACTTGTTGGGTGTGAAGCAATCTCCCTTTTTCTTGTGCAACTGCACAGCTCCTCCCAGCTTAGAGATTTCTCTGTGGCAAATGTTATTGCAATTATGATTATAGAAAAGAAGAGCTCAAGACAGCTCTGTAGCCAAACAATGAGGGAGTGATGGCAGCTTCCATTAATCTGAAGAGACTGTAGGGTTTAGGCAGTCTGTCAACACTAGGGGCATGTGCTGCCAGTCCCTAGCAGAGTCTGAGCGGGGCACTCAGTAAAATTTTTGTCATAAGCTTTTCTCTAATCCAGGCAGTGCCCTCATAAATCTTCTCTGCACCCTCTCTACACTTCCACATCCATGTGGTCCATCAAGAGTTTTATAGAGCTGCAACATTACCTCACTACTCTTGAACTCAATCCCTCGACTAATGAAGTCCGACACCATACACCTTCTTAACTACCCTATCAATCGATTTGGAAACTTTGAGGGACCCCATGATTCCTTTGTTCTTCCACACTGCTAAGATTCCTGCCATTAACCTTGTACTTCGCTTCCAAGTTCGATCTTTCACACTTTTCCAGATTGAACTCTCTCTGTCACTTCTCTGCCCAGCTCTGTATCCTGTCAATGCCCCAATGCAACCTAAAATGAGGAGAAATTTCTTCAGACTGAAGTAGACTTGAGGGAGCAAATTGTCTATGTCCACTTCAGTTTCTCTTATTCTTGTGGAGACACCAGACAGTGAGGGGACATCGGCCCCAGTAAAATGTGTAAGTGGATACAAGAGGTTATGCAGTACTTTACAGCATTCTACTTAAAGTGAAAGTAAGTTTCAGACCATGTAACTCTCCAACAAAAATATCAAACTAAGAGCAAATTAAAATGGTAAACTGTAAACTTACTTGACAGGAAGGTTACATTTGCTGAGGGCTCTTTTGGAAGACCAAACCTCGATAGGTGTGCCTCCCCAACATGACTCTACCAACCCAATAGGGTAACGTAGCTTGTCATAGAGGTATCGGCCAAACAACCAGCAGACAGCTGAGAATGAAGTGAAGTTGCCGCGGCCAAGAATTTCTGGGATTCAATAAGTAAAGAAAATGTTAGTCAACCATCGCAACTATCTTCTTCAGCAACACAACGCCAAAGAAAAGATGGAAAATACACTCAAGGAAAGATCAGTGGATGAGCAGTCACAGGTACTTAAGCAGCTATTTCTGAACTCTGATGAAGAGGGATTAGAAAGAAAAGTTGTGCTCAAGAAAAAATATAAAAATTAAAAAGCATACAGGGTGCTTAAAGCTAGTGATAGACCACAGGAATGGGGAATTTTAAGAAACTATTGCAAGAGATTTTAAAAAGACTGTAGAGATTACAGATGTTGGAATCTGGAGGAAGAAATAATCTGCTGGAGGAATTCAGTGGATCAAACAGTACCTGTGGAAGGAAAGTAACTGTTTGTGGCGACCCATTTCCTAGCGTATCCGAACCGACTCACAATTAGATAGCCTACGGGGGTTTGCGAGCACAGAGCTTTGGAGCCTCTGCGCCATGGGGGGCCGGTTGACAGAGGCTTAAAAGTGAGGCTGAAGTTTTCGAATAAAGTTTTTTCCTTCGACTGCAGTTACCGACTCCGTGTCGTAATTTTAGCGCTGCGTGTAGCACACCGCTACATGTTGACACTTCAGGTTGAATGCTTGTATCATGACGGGTGAAGGAAACAGCACCAGACTAAAGCCTTCTTCACCACCCTATCTTTTGGTGACTCCACTTTCAAGGATCGTCTGTGTTCTACAATTATTAATGAGACTATTGTTCACCCATAATACTCGAACCCCTACTTTCATAACTATGTCCCACATTATCATGACTGTTTAGGTGCTGAAAAGCATCTCACCAATGTTCTCTGTCCCTTTCTACTACTTGGTTTCCTGCTTGGAGTCCTTCCCCACTCTTTAACAACAAGATGCCCCATGTTATTTATTTATTTTTAAATTTGGCGATACAACGAGGAACAGGCCCTTCTGGCCCTTGAGTCACGCTGCCAGCAACACACTGAGTTAACCCTAGTCTAATCTCAGGACAATTTATCATGACCAATTAACCATGACCTCTTTTTTGACCGTGGGAGGAAACCGAAGCCCCCAGAGGAAATCCACACATTCCACGGGGAGGACATACAAACTCTTTACAGAGGACAGCGCGACTGAATTATGCTACCATAGCGGTTAGTACAGCACTATTACAACCTGGGGCGTCAAGTTCTATTTCCTCTAGAAATTAAATATTTTAATGAAGCAGAAGTATTTTACGAAGTAACTTTCATGCAGTAAGGCAGTTAGAGATAAGTAGATATACAGGTAACTTCCTGTCCTGGGAAAGCTGCTCTTACCTGCTGTGGGAGCTGACCACTGCACTGCGATGCCAGCTAGATCATCTAGTTCGTGATCTGACATTTTCCATCCTGCTTGGAATAGACGAATATATGGATAATGGGAAGCAAGAGACAGTTCTTCAGATGCATTAATAATCTGAAAGAAAAAGTGTTGCAATGACCCATTTTTCAGCATAGCTCAGAACAGATTTTAAGTGTTTGAGTAAAGTCCACATTAATTCAATTATTCACAGCAGAACCTAAATATTCCCTACGTATTCTTGAGGAGGTGGCGGTGAAGCATTTCTGTGGCGTACGCCATCACATTATGCGTAACACTTAACCAGCTGAGGAGCACTGGAGTCAATAGCTCAAGTATGAGTAATCAATTTCTTTCGCAAAAGGACATTAGTGAATCGAATCAGCAGTAGATCAGAACAGCAGGGCATCCAGTTCTTTCAGTATTCATCGATCATGACTGAGCTTCTGCCTCAGTACTATTTCCATGTCCCTCATTTCCTTTCATATGCAGACAGCTGTTTTGAACAAACTCAATGACTAAGAATTCTGCATGAAAGTATTTTTAAATTAAAAGACCAGTCACTTATTCTAAGGCTCCAACACTTGGTCCTAGAGTACTTAGCCATGTAAAATATTCTCCCTGCATCTAGTCTGTCATCCTGAAGGAAGTTGCTAAGTTTCAATAAAATATCCCCACCCTTCCAAACACTGGAAAGTAGATATCCAGTCCACTCAATCTCTCCTTAAAGACTTCATCAAGTGCATCTATGACCTCAATGAAAGCATCTATCTTATTCTACAACAGTCTATCCTACCAGTTCTGCAATGTCCTGCGTTTCCCAACTTTTTTTTAATGCCATGAACCAATACTATTAGGCAAGGGGCCCATGGACCCTAGGTTGGGAACCCTGCTTTAGACCAACAAGGTACTGAGGAGAGCAGAGTGAGGCACCAAGAGCAAGAGCTCTAAAGAGCGGAGATCGAGTGGCCACGAGTGCAAAGACTGGAACAATCTGTGACTAGTTTAGAAACTGCACCAAGAGAAATGTGCAGGTAAATGTATAGGCAAGTATAAATGGTTGTGATTGCTGGTTAAATTTTAAACTAAATTTAACAAAATTTTAATTTAATAAATTTTATTAACATCAAACAAAGTAAGTAATCAAAAATACAGGACAGGGGATGTGTTAATGCTACATTATGTAGGGGTCACTGCTGGAGCCTCTGTTATTCAAAGATTCAAAGTACATTTCTTATTCTTAATGTTGTCATAGCCAGGGGTGGTAGTGGGTATAAGCTCCCACTACCTATAAAGTGCTCCAAATGGCGTGCAACTCTAGCAGCCTCTGCCAACCAAGTCCAACTCTCGGCCTTCACATGTGGCTTAGCTACTAGGCCCGGTGGAACTCTTTTAACTGACAAGAGAAGAGGCAAAGGCGGACCACTGGCCCCTCAAAACCAGTTGCTTTGGGCAGGTGGGGCTCGTCAGCCTTGCTCAGCAGCCTGCCTGGGAGAAGGGAAACTCCGAGTTAAAACCTCCGCTGCCTTGCGGCCATACTCATCCATGGGAAAGGCTCTAGGAGTAAACCCCGAGGAAGAAACCCAGAGCTGGGGTCCCTAAGGCAGTTTGATGTTGTTTACAACTTCACTCTGGCAGCCTCTGTGACGACACTGGTACCAGGCTGTATCAACACTTGCCCTTCCCTTGGACAACATCAGTAATGTGGAGAGAGGGACCCCACTGCATGGGCAACAGCCGGTTCTTCAAATCTTCCCACCCAGGCTTGCACCCTGGAGAGGACACAGTCCACCAGAGGCACAAGCCCATGTTCCCCTGGGATTGACAGCTGCCTACTAATATTATCAAAGAATGTATAAATTATACACCTTGAGATTTGTCTGCTTACAGGCAGCTACAAAGCAAGAAACTCAAATAACCCAATTATAGAAATAAACAAAAGCCACTGCACAGAGAAAGAGAGAAAAGAAAAACATTGTGCAAACAACAGCATTCTGAAGCAGACTAAATCCCAGAACCGCTCCCAGAGCAGCCAGAGTAGGCCCAAGCCAAGCCTCAGTCCCCAGTTTTCACACCAGCAGGGCAGGAATGCATAGCAGCCAGCTCAGTTCACAGCATCAGAGCCGCAAAGAAAGGAATAAACATTTGCGGGGAGTGAGTGAAATCACCTGGCCCTCGCCTTCATACCCGACACTCAGGCTTCCAGTCTATTTGTGCCAGCGGTTAAATTGTCCAATCACCAAGTAATGCTATGTTCTAGGACCTGGATCCCAGCGCCCCGATATGCCTGAAGTCATTCTCAAGCTCACCAAATCGGCTCAGCACTTTAAGTGATCCAACCTCACACCTGGGTTAGGTGGACGGGCATTGAAACTTTTCCATATTGACTCCTCCCAAAGTTGCTCACGGCATTTCCGGTCGCAATACCCTGACTGCTTCCCTGGTGGCTCGAACACACTGTGCCTCATCCCCAAACCAGCCTCGCCTCCGCTTGCTTCCTCACTGTCTGCAGCGACAGTTCACCACAATTTGCTTCATGAAAGATGTTAAAACTAATGCTTTTCGTCGCTTCTCTTGCTTTATGATTTACCAGTAAGCTGTCGCACATCTTCAGTAGCGCCATCTTATCTTATAAGTGATTTGAATGTGAATGTACATGGATCAATTAGCAAGTTTGCTGATGACTGTAAATTAGCGGGCTCTTTCCTGTTGATAGTGAAGCAGGTTACCATAAATTGCAAAGAGAGATGGGCTGAGGAATGGCAAATGGTTCTCAACTTAAAGAAGTGTAGGGAATTGCATTTTGGACAGTCAAACGAGGGTGGGAATTGTATAATGAATGGCAGGACAGTGATGAGTGCTGTAGATCAGAGAAACTTAGGATTACAAGTGGCCATGCAAATAGACAGGGTGGTGAAGAGGTGTTTAGCATGCTGGGAGCGTAGCAGAATGAGGGGTGACCTCCTAGAAGTTTAGAAAATCATGAGTGGTACGGTAAAGTGGACAGTGATAGTCTTTTCCGAAGGTGGGAAGTCCAAAACTAGAGAGCACAAATACATGAAAAGAGAACAGAATTAAAAGAGACTTGAGGGGTAACTTTGTTACACAGAACGAGCTGCCTGAGGAAGTGGTTGAGGCAGATAGGATTACACATTTAAGAGTGCATGAAGGGGAGGAGCTTGGGTGAGCATGGGCCGAATGTGGGCAACTGGGACTTGCAGGGCAGATGTTATGTTTGGCACGGATGAGTTGGGCTGAAGAACTTGTTTCTGAACTCTAAATGGCAAATGGGAGACTCTTACAAGTGTGATACCAGGAGTTTAAGGGTTGTATGTTCCTGTTAGGATGAAGGCTAAACCTGTGAAATTCAGGGAACTGGCTGACGAGAAATGTTGAGACTTTGGTCGAGAGAAAGGAAGAATTACGGTTGGGTTTAGGAAGTTGGGGATGAGTAAATCCCTTAATGACTATAAAAAGATCACAAGTACACAAGAGGGTAAATCAGGAAGGCAAAAGGTAACGGTGTGGATCTGGCAGGCAAGGTTGAGGAAGATCCCTAGATGTTCTATAACCATGTTATGAGTAAAAAGGATGGCTAGGGATATAGAGTAAGTCCCCTTAGAGACCAGCAGGTTATGATGCGACCTACAGGAGATGGGTGGGATTTTTAACAAATATTTCTCTTTGGTGTTTACTAAGGAGAAAATTTTGATCACTCAAGAGGTAAGGAAAAAATAGAGATGTTTCAGAGCAAATTCTTACTACTGGGAAGGAGGTATTTGTAGCCTTACAGTACATGAAGTGGATAAATCCCCAGTACCTGATCAAGTGCACCTTGGACCGTGTGGGAGGCTAGAAGGCTGAGATTTGTTTCATTGTTAGTTCCCGAGACTGAAAGATGGCTAACGTTGCTTCATTGTTTAAAGGTAGCAAGGAGAAGCCAGTGAACTACAAGCTGTTCAGTCTGATACCAGTGATGGGGAAGTTATTTATTTATTTAGTAATACAGCACTGAGTAGGTCTTTCTAGGTCACCCAGACACTGGGGCCAGCAGACCAGATCACAGGCTGTTCCTTTTGCAGCTTCTTATCTGAGAATGGTCTCAAATTTAACAGATCATTAGCAGAAACTCATTGTGTCCACATTCAACTGCTCTGATTAAGTTATCCCAGAGCAAGAACCAATTCACCAAACAGTTCACAAAATGGCAGCAGCAAGGTCAGTCTCACAAAATGGCCACCTCCATTCCTGCCAACACAATTACTGGTAAATTCTTAAGATTAGAGTTATGCAGCACATAAATAAATCTTTCAGCCCTTTGTGTCCAGTCAAGTACCAGTCAATACTCATCCCATTTACCAGCAGTCTGTAATCATCTAAGTGTGGAGCAACAAAAGGTGGGCAAGGTCCTAATATTTTTCATTTGTATTTACTGTGGAGAGAAACATGGAAGTGCTTTAAATTTACACCTCCACCCCATCCCAGCTTAGATGCATGTCCTCTGGTATTAGGCATTTTGACTCTGGGAAAAAGATACCAGCTGTCTGTCTTTCTATGATAATCTTATACGGTACTGTGCAAAAGTCTTAGGCACCCAAGATTTTTATTTTTATTTACATTTTGTTTCAGATGTTTATATTTTGCCTTCTGCATTAGTGACACACTTCAATTCCAGACCATACCTGGACCCGATCAGCGAGGCCTGGTCCGAGGTCCACCATGTTCCCAGAGATCCGCGGCTTGCTACCATGTCGGAGCGCCTGGAGACATGGCCCATTCCGACCACCACTTCTCTGAAGCAGACGACCACACAGAAGTGACGTCGGAGACCTCAAGATACCCCAGACACTTCCCCGGAGCAACCACTGTAGAGCCCCATTGGTGGCCATCCACAGCTGCCGGAAGTGAGGCCTCCGCCCACTGACCTCGGAAATCAAGCCCGGAGCTCTGCTGGAGTGGAGGCCTCCGCAATCGTGACTCAGTTCACGGACTTGCTTCAGCCGGCAGCCCGGCCCTCCAGGATTAAGAGTCGACTTCAGGGCCCGACCCGATCGACAGCCTGGGCCCCCGGCAGTTAGAAGTGGCAGCGGAGCCTCCCCCCATCACTTGGCCCGACCTGGAGCGCCCGATCATGCGACCCGCCGACTGATCCCCGCGGGACTTGTCCACCAACCTCAAAGAGCTGCAAACAACACATTGCATCGATGGAAACCTGGAAAGATGTGCTATTTACCGAGGAAGCGTGGGAAAAGAGCTGTGCTGCTGGTCAGATTGAAGCAGAGGGGCTTTAGGGTCCCTCTGCCCACCGTTCTACTAGCTAATGTGCAAGCCATAGAGAACAAGGTGGATGATCTTAAAGGGAGACTCACCTACTGCAGGGAGATGCAGAACTGCTGTGTATTCTGTTTCACAGAGACCTGGCTCTCCCCTGCCACCCCCGACTACGCCATCTGACCAGAGGGATTTTCGAACCATCGGATGGACCGCACGGCATCTTCGGGCAAGACGAAGGGAGGTGGAGTCTGCCTACTGATCAACACTGCGTGGTGCTCGGACACAGAAGCACTGACAAGCTCCTGCAGTCCGGACCTGGAACATCTGTCGGTGAAGTGTCGTCCCTACTATCTGCCACTGGAATTCACCTCGGTCATACTGACAGCAGTCTACATTCCCCCCCAGGCAGACGTGGAGTGTGCTGTGAATACACTGTGTGCCAACATCAGTGAACTTGAGACCAGGTATCCGGAGGCTTTGCTCATTACAGCCGGGGACTTTAACCAGGCCAACCTCAGAAAAGCCCTGTCAAAGTTATACCGACATGTCTCCTGCTCCACTAGAGGCCTGAGTATACTTGACCACTGCTACACAGCAGTCAAGGATGCCTACCGTTCCGTCCCACGACCTCACTTTGGAAAATCGGACCATCAGGCTGTACTCCTCCTCCCGGCTTACAAACAGAAACTGAAGCGGGAGGTCATGGTGTCAAAAGTGGTGTCGCGTTGGACAGAGGAAATGGATGAGGTCCTCTGTGACTGCTTTGAATCGGTGGACTGGTCAGTATTCGAGGACTCGGCAGCTAACCTCGATGAGTAAGCCTCAGCTGTTATGGACTTTATCTGGAAATGCACAGAGGACTGTGTGTCTCGCAAGATGATCCAAGTATTCCCTAACCGGAACCTTGGATGAATTATGAGGTCCAGCCACTTTTGAAGGCTAGAGCTGTGGATTTTAGGTCCGGGGATACCAGTCGCTACACGGAATCCAGGCGTGAACTCCGGAAAGCCATTAAGGGTGCCAAGAGGCAATACTTAGCCAAGTTGGAAGCCCAGGCTAACCAGAGGGATGCCAGTAGGCTATGGCAGCGTCTAAATGAGATCACTGGGCGCAAAGAAAAGGCTGGGAATATCAATAACTGTAGCGCTTCTCTTCCTGACGAACTCAACGTATTCTACGCAAGATTCGAACAGAAGAGGAGAGTCCCACCCCCTCCGGATGAACCGGACCTGGTGGCATCGAGATACATCGTCACCAAGGAGGACGTTCCTGAAGATAAATCCAAGGAAGGTGATGGGCCCAGATGGCGTCCCAGGACGGGTTCTCCGGGCCTGTGCAAGCGAGCTAGCTGGAGTATTTGCTGGCATCTTCAACTGCTCCCTGCTTCAGTCTAAGAACCCCTCGTGTTTTAAGAAGGCAACGATAATCCCGGTGCCGAAGAAGAGTAAGGTGGCATGCCTGAATGACTATTGACCTGTGGCTCTAACATCAATTGCTATGAAGTGGTTTGAGTGATTGGTTATGGCACACATCAACCGTAACCTGCCGGTCAACCTCAACGCTTTGCAATTCGCCTACCGGGGCAACAGGTCAATGGCAGATGCCATCTCTCTGGCACTACATTCCTCCTTGGAACACCTGGAGAATAAAGTCGCATATGTAAGGCTCCTTTTCATTGACTACAGCTCTGTCTTTAATACCATCATTCCAAATAAACTGATTCCTAAGCTCCAGAACCTGGGTCTTAGCATTCAGATCTGCAGCTGGATCTTCAACTTCCTCACAGACAGGACCCAGGCTGTAAAAATAGGGGACAAGCTCTCCTCTACAATCACTCTGAGCACTGGTGCCCCACAAGGCTGTGTACTCAGCCCCCTGCTGTACTCACTGTACACCCATGATTGGGTAGCCAAGTTTCCATCAAACTCAATATATAAGTTTGCAGATGACACCACAATTGTAGGACGTATCTTGGGTAATGATGAGTCTGAGTACAGAGAGGAAATTAAGAACCTGGTGGCATGGTGCAAAGACAATAACCTATCCCTCAACGTCAGCAAGACGAAGGAATTGTTTGTTGACTTCAGAAGGAGTAGCAGACTGCACGACCCCATCTACATCGATGGTGCACAGGTGGAACAGGTCAAAAGCTTTAAGTTCCTCGGGGTGAATATCACAAATGACCTGACTTGGTCTAACCAAGCAGAGTCCACTGCCAAGAAGGCCCACCAGTGTCTTTACTTCCTGAGAAAGCTGAAGAGATTTGGCCTGTCCCCTAAAACCCTCACTAATTTTTATAGATGCACTGTAGAAAGCATTCTTCCAGGGTGCATCACAATCTGGTCTGGAAGTTGTCCTGTCCAAGACCGAAAGAAGCTGCAGAAGATCGTGAACACAGCCCAGCACATCACACAAACCAATCTTCCATCCTTGGACTCACTTTACACCGCACGCTGTCGAAGCAGTGCTGCCAGGATAATCCACGACACGACCCACCCAGACAACAGACTTTTTGTCCCTCTTCCCTCCGGGAGAAGGTTCAGGAGCTTGAAGATTCGTACGGCCAGATTTGGGAACAGCTTCTTTCAAACTGTAACAAGACTGCTGAATGGATCCTAATCCGGATCTGGGTCGTTCCTTCCAAATATCCAGACCTGACTTGCACTACCTTACTTTCCCTTTTCTATTTTCTAATTATGATTTATAATTTAAATTTTTATTATATTTACTTCGATTTGTACTTCAGAGAGTGCAAAGCGCAGAATCAAATACCGCTGTGATGATTGTACGCTCTAGTATCAATTGTTTGGTGACAATCAAGTAAAGTATCTCATCCAGTGCATGATTAAACAAAGATAACAAACAGATGCTCATGATCAATGACATAATGAGTTGAATGAACTAAACTGATTAACTAGAATAGAAATGGGTGTGGAAGGAATCAATGAGTGAAGGACAATCAAACTAAAAGGAAAGGGTTTGACAAATGTGAGTTTAACATTCAAATCATCGATTATTATACCACAGCAAGAGTGAACATTGCAACAAGACACAAGGTGGTTTGCCTACATCAAGGAAGTCTCTCTCAAGCAGAAATGTTATGGCAGACAAGAGTTCCAAGATGTGCTGTCCAAGCTCTTCTGAAGAAGCACAAAGAAATGGGCAAGGTTTATTTAGGACTTGAAATGTAGTGATCAGCCATAGAAACTGAGTGCAGCAGACAAGAGATATACCAAATGGACATCTCTTCTAAGTCGGAAGGAATTCAGATCTGAAATCTCGGAAACCACTGAAACCCAAATACACCCCTCTACAATCCAGAGAAGTCTTGTCTTCATGGAAGAGTTGCTGCCAAAAAGCCATTTCTTTGAAGTGGAATCAAAGCCAGGAGACCTAAGTACACACAAAAACACAAGTACTGGGGTGCTCAGTAAAGATAGCAAGTGCTTTATGGGTAGGACTGAGTAATAAGAAAGGTATGACCACATTAATAGGATTATATTATAGACCACCCGCAGGATTTAAAGCAGCAAATTTGTAGGGAGATTGCAGACTCTTGCAAGAAACATAAGGTTGTGTCATAGGACACAACAGCGCAGAAACAGGCCCTTCAGCCCATCTAGTTCATGTCCAACTATTATTCTGCCTAGTCCCATCAACCTGGAGCTGGAGCATAGCCCTCCATACCCCTCCCAAACACATACCTATCCAAATTTCTCTTAAATGTTGAAATCGAATCTGCATCCACCATGTGCTGGCAGCTCGTTCCACGTTTTCACCACCTGCTGAGTGAAGATTCCCCCCTCATGTTCCCCTTAAACATTTCATCTTTCACCCTTAACCCATGACCTCTAGTTCTAGTCTCACCCAACCTCAGTGGAAAAAAGCCTGCTTGCATTGACCCTGTCTTTACCCCTCAAAATTTTGTATACCTCTATCAAATCTCCCCTCAATCTTTTATGTTCTCGGGAATAAAGTCCTAACCTAGTCAACCTTTCTCTACAACTAATGTCCCCAAGTCCTGGCAACATCCTTGTAAATTTTCTCTACACTTTTTCAACCTTATTTACATCTTTCCTGTAGGTAGGTGACCAAAACTGCACACAATACTCCAAATTAGGCTTCACCAACATCTTATGCAATTTCAACATAACATCTCCTGTACTCAGGGCATTGATTTATGAAGGCCAAAGTGCCGAAAGCCTTCTTTATGGCCCTATCTACCTGTGACACCATTTTCAAGGAATCATGGATCTGTATTTCCAGATCCCTCTATTCTACCACACTCCTCAGTACCCTACTACTCACTGTGTAAGTCTTGCAGGCGTTTGTCCATCCATAGCGCAACACTCTCACACTTGTCTGTGTTAAATTCCATCTCTTATTTTTAAGCCTACTTTTTAAGTCCTCCTCACTGTTCACTACACCCCCAATCTTGGTGTCATCCACAAATTTGCTAATCCAGTTAACCATATCATCATCCAGATCATTGATATTGATGACAAACAGGCCAGTGTCTAATCCAATTTGCTACCTGATCTTGAGTGCCAAGCAACTGAACCTCCCTGACCAACCTCCCATGCAGGACCATGCCTTGCTGCAGTCAATGTAGACAACATCTATATCCTTGCCTTCATCAACATTCTTGGTAACATCCTCGAAAAACTCCAAGATTTGTTAGGCATGACCTATCATGCATAAAGCCATACAGAAAATCCTTAACCAGTCCCTCTCTATCCAAGTACTACATCAGTGCTCCTAAGATACCTCCATTTACTGCATCCTACCAAAATTTTACTGCTGATGGTGCATTACCTCATATTTCTCCGAATTAAATTCCATCTACCTTTGCTCTGCCCAACACTCCAACTGATCTATGTCCCTCTCATTTGCTTTTATGCTGTATTTGAATTCTCTTGTGAGCCACAGTTGCCTCATCCTTCGATAGTCGTGATTTTAACCTTCCACAGACTGACTGGGACTTCCATACTGTAAAAGGAAAGAGTTTGTCAAATGTGTTCAGGAAAGTTTCCTTAATCAGAACGTAGAAGTCTCAACAAGACAGTATGTGATACTTGATCTCCTTTTAGGGAATGAGACAGAACAGGTGACAGAAGTTTGTGTTGGAGAATACTATGCATCTAGTGATCATAATGCCATTAGTTTCAAGGTAATATGGAAAAGGATAGGTGAAAATTACAGAGTACAAAGTTTGTACATTCCTGTCAGAATAAAAGGCAAGGATAACAACCTAGGGAACCTAGGCTTTTCACAGATATTGAGGCCCTAGTTAAGAAAAAGGAGATTCCTAGCAGGTATAGGCCAGCAGGAACAAATGAGGTACTTGAGGAGTACAAGAATTGCAAGAGAAGACTTGAGGAAATCAGGAGGGATAAAAGAAGGCACGAGTTTGCTCTAGCAGACAAGGTAAAGGAGCATCCTAAGGGCTTCTATAGATGTGTTAAGTGCCAAAGTACAGTAAGGGACAAAATTGGTCCTCTGCAAAATCAGAGAGGTTATCTATGTGTGGAGTCAGAAGAGATGGGAGAGATTTTAAACTGATTTTTTGCATCTGTATTTACTTGGGATATGGACACAGAGTCCACAGAAGTGAGGCAAAGCAGCAGCAAGGTCATGGACCCTATACAGATTACAGGGTCTGCTGTCTTGAGGCAAATTAGGGTGGACAAATCCACAGGGCTGAACAAGATGTACCCTCGAGGGGACCCTGTGCAGACATTGCAAGAGCTCTAGCTTACAACATTCTCAGCCACGGGTGGGGTGCTAGAGGACTGGAGGATAACTAATGTTGTTCTGTTGTTTAAGAAAAACTAAGAATGAGTGGCCCACTCATGCTCAGTGGCTCAGAGACATTATGTCCTGTTCAGACCTTGAAAAGATTCATTATTCACTTCTTAATTAGGACATAAAGTTCCAAAGGGTGAGGGGACCTTTTCTTGAATGTTTTCATAATTCCCGCTTAGATTAAAGGTCCATCCCTTTTTTTCTCTTAAGCATATAAATCCCTTGCAGCTGCTTTCGGTTAAGATTTACGGTATCTGATGTGTAAACATATGGTATAATAGCCCAGGTAGCAGGCAATATACCTTTTTATGAATACACTCTAACTTTTCTCTCTATTGTAAGGTTGGCTTGGAGTTGGGGAATGGGAGGGTGGGGTGGTAACTATATATGATTCTACCATGGGTGCTTTTCTTTAACTGTTGTGAACTGCACATTCGATATGTTTGTTTTCCACTGTGCAAACTTCTTTTTTACTGTTTTTTTCATTGTAGATAAAAAAAAAAATTTTTTAAAGCTAAGAAGTCAGGAAATCACAGGCTGGTGACTTTGACATCAGTAGAGGGAAAGTTATTAGAAGGTATTCTAAGGGACCAGATATGTTAGTATTTGGATAAACAGGGACTGATTAGGAATAGTCAACATGGCTTTGTGCATGGTAGGTCATACCTAACCAATCTTAGTGTAACCCCCTGGGTCACCTCAGGCTCGCTCAGCTCATTCTCGTCCAGGGGGAGCAGCCTGCGGCCCCGTCAAACTGGGTAATCAGCTGGTGTGGATGCTGTGTGATGTCCCCGCCTCGCCCAAAAACAGACAGTACACCATATGCGATTAAATGAGTACAATTTATAAAGGTTACTATAACTAAGTGATTAATAACGATACAGTATATATGAAGAGAAAATTAAAGAAAAGGCGCCAAACTTATCAAAGTCCAAACCACTTCGTGCACAGCCGTTGGAGCTCAATTTCTGAAGTCTTCTGGCCACCATTCGATCCCCTCCGAACTCCTCGACTCGCAGCTCAGGACCCTCCGAACTCCTCGGACTCTCCAAACAGCTCAGGACCCTCCGAGTGGTCAACCAAGCACATCTAGCTTCATCCCCCCCCTCCTCGGAGAATCTCCCGGCCTCGGACCCCCCCTTTGGGATCCGATCCTCGCCCAGCTTAGAGCATTGCGTCCTCTCTCTCGACCCCCTCGTGCCGATCTCCCCAAAAGCCCGTCAACATAAGCTTACAGACTCAGAAGAAAGAACATTAATCCCCATTTGGTTTACAAAGGAATACCATTCTCGTTATCAGTAAATTAGCATTCCTGCTAGTTAACAAAAAGAAGAAACCCTCTTTACACTAGTTTTTCTAGGAAGTTACCAGGAAAATTGATGAAGACAAGGCAGTGGATATAAACTTTAGTAAGGCCTTTGACAATGTCCCACATGGAAGATTGGTGAAGAAGGTTTCGTTACTTGGCATTCAGGATGAGGCAGTAAATCAGATTAGACATTGGCTTCGCGGACAGACAGTATTAGTAGATGTCTGAATGGAGGCCTGTGACTAGTGGTGTGCTGCAGGGATCAGTGCTGGGTCCATTGTTGTATGCATTTAATATCACTGATCTGGATGATAATGTGGTTAACTGGATCAGCAAATTTGCAGATAACACTGAGATTGGGAGTTTAGTGGACAGCGAAGAAGCTTGCCAGAGTAGGTCTTACATGGTGAGTGGTAGGATACTCACTACGGTCAGACAAAGGAACCTGGAAGTAAAGATCCATAAGTTCTTGAAAGTAGCATCACAGGCAGGTAGGGTTGTAAAGAAACCTTTAGGCACATTCACCTTCATAAATCAATTTACTGAGTACAGGAGATGTGATGTTATGTTGAAATTGTACAAGACATTGGTGAGGCCTGATTTGGAATATTGTGTGGAGTTTTGGTCACCTACTTACAGGAAAGATGTAAATAAGGTTGAAAAAATACTGAGAAAATTTACAAGGGACTGGAGGACCCGGGTTATAAGGAAAGATTGACAGGTCATGACTTTATTCTTTGGAACGTAGAAGATTTGGGGGAGATTTGATAGAGGTATACAAAACTATGAGTGGTATAGAAAGGGTAAATGCAAACAGGCTTTTTCCACTGAGGTTGACGTGAGCTACAACTGAAGGTCATGAGCTAAGGGTGAAAGGTGAAATGTTTAAGGGGAACATGAGGGGGAACTTCTCACTCAGAGGGTGGTGAGAGTGTGGAACGAGCTGCTAGAGCAAGTGATGGATACAGGTTCAATTTAAATATTTAAGAGAAATTTGGATAGGTACATGAATGGGAGGGGTAGGAGGACTACGGTCCAAGTGCAGATTGATGGGACTAGGCGGATTAATGGTTCGGCATAGACTAGATGGGCCGAAGGATCTGTTTCTGTGCTGTAGTGTTCTATGAAATGTTCTCCCAAAGAAAGGTCAGTCACCTAGTCAGGATCTCTTCCCAACACCAGGTCCCGTATGATCCTCTCCTCTTATTGGACTACCTACACACTCATTTAAGAAATTCTCTTGAATACACCTAACAAATTCCCTAAGAACATAAGACATTGGAGTAGAATTTGGTCATTTAACCTATCAAGTCTGCTCTGCCATTTGATTACGGCGGATTTAATTTTCCTCCACTCCATTCTCCTGCCTTCTCCCTATATTCTTTGATGCCGTTACCAATCAAGAACATACTTGATATTATCATCTCCAGTCATCTGTGGAAATTAATTCCTCAGATTCACCAACCTCTGGCTACAGAAATTCCTCCTCATCTCTGTTCTAACAGGACATTCTTCTATTGTGAGGCCATGCTCTCTGATCCTAGACTCTTCCACTATTAGAAACATCCTCTGCACATCCACTATCTGGGCACTTCAATATTCGAAAGGTTTCAATAATTCCCTGCTCCCATTCTTCTGAACTTTAGTGAGTATAGACCCAGTCATCAAAAGTTCATCATATGTTAAACTTGTCATTCCCATGATTATTCTCTGAACCTCCTAATGCCAGAACATCCTTTCTTTGATTTTACCCCATCAAACCTCTTGCACTAAGGAGGTCCCAGCCTATTTTGGGGAAGTTGAAGTCACCCATTGACAACAACCCTGTGGTTTTTACACCCATCCCTAATCTGCCTGCCTATTTGTCCACAATATTACACTGGCTTTTGTAGTTCCGTGGTATAATCCCATTAGAGTGATTGAACCTTTTCTATTTTTGAGTTCTACCCATATAGACTGTGTAGATGAGCCTTCCATTGTGGCCCGCTGAGTGCAGCTGTGACATTGCCCCTGATTAATAGTACAATTCCCTACCCCCCCCCCCTTTATCTCCCTTTCTATCTTTTCTAAAACATTGAAAGTCCAGAACATTAAGTATCCAGTCCTGTCCCTCTCCCAACCAAGTCTCTATAAAGGCCACAATATCATGTTCTAAATTCATCTCCCCTTACCCTTAATAATCCCAGCATTAAAATAAACAAACTTCAACCTTTCTATTGTGTCTGTGACCTTGCTCCTGCTTGTTCTTCAATACAGATTTACTGGTCATGACATCTACCTTCCTCTCAATCCCTCCCTTTTTCTGACAGGGTGTTTTGGTTCCCATCCTCTACCAAGTTTTAGTTTTAAACCAAGTTTAAATTGGTTGTCACAGAACTCATAAAACAGAAGGAACATTACCTGTAACACTGTCATCTCCATATTGCTTTGCCCGCTACACAGCCAGACATCTCCAAAAAACACATCTTCTAAAATAATCTTGTCCACAGCCTCAGCAATCTTCTGCTCTGCAGTAATTGAAAACGGACCACCTGAACGAAAAGGATGGAGCAGAACTTTCCAGACACCAACATTACCACCACCAGGAGATACAACTGAAAATAAAAGCAGAAATATTACTGAAAAGCCCACGAGAGTGTAGTGGGAGCTGTGCATTCATGGCATAATAGGCACCACAAACCCTCCTCCCCTCATTCAGAGCCCAACACAAGTACAATACCATGGTTACTACCTTCTAAGTAAGTCACAGAGTCAGACAACAAGAAAACAAGCTCTTTGGCCCAACTCATCAATGCTAACCACGATGCCCACCCAATGAGTCCCATTTGCCCTCTGAACTGCTTTTATTCATGTACTCATCCAAATGTCTTTTAAACGTAGTCATACAGCAATACAGCACATAAACAGTCCCTTCAGTCCATGCAAACCTGATCTGCCCACCTGGACCTCTCATCCATATGCTGATACAAACCTCTTAAATGTTACAATTGATCCCGCATCTACCATTTCAGCGAGCAGCTCAGTTCACACTCACACCATGGAGTGAAAACAAAATCACCTCAAATTTCCATAGAATATTTCACCTTTCACCCTAAACCTATGACCTCCAGTTTTAATCTCATCCAACGTGAGGGGAAACAGACTGCATGCATTCACCCTATGTTCTTATTTTCTCTGGCAGATTGTCCCATATACGAAGAAGCTGTCCCTTTTGAATCTTACATCTGAAACTTACACTCTCAAATTTTTGGTTCCTCGTCCCTGGGATAAATACTATGTACATTCACCCTATCCATATCCTTCATGACTTTATATACCTTCGTAAAGTCACCCTCAACCTCCTATGTTCCAAGGAATAAAGTCCTAGACTGTCCAACATCTTCCTATAACTCAGGCTCTTGAATCCTGGCAGTATCCTCATAAATCTCTGCACTCTTTTCAGTTGAGTGATGTCTTTCATTTAAGTGGGCGACTAAAACTGCACACAGTACTCCGAGTCTGCCTCACCAACATCTTGTACAACTGCGACATAACATGCCAAAGCTTCTACTCAATGTCCTGACTGAGGGCCAGCACGCTAAATGCCTTTTCACCACCCTGCGTACTTCTGACACTACTTTCAGTGAACAATCTCTATTGTCCCTCTATTCTACAACACCCCCCAGGACCCGTTCATTCACCGTATAAATCCTACCATAGACCGACTTCACTAACTGCAACACTTCACACCTTCGAATTGAAACCCACTTGCCAATTCTCAGCCCACATACCCAGATGATCAAGATTCCCCTGTAATTTTTAATAACCTTCTTCACTGTCTACCATACCACCTACTTTTAATAACATCTGCAAATTTACTAGCCTTGCCCTTTTCATGTACTTCCAAATAGTTTACATAAATAATCTCCTCCTCCTCTTGCAGCAAAATAACCACTACCTTCTGAAAAACATAACCCTCTCCCACCTGTGCCCTCTGGCATCAGACACCCCCCATCCTTAAGAAAAGGACTAATTATCTGTCCTATCTATGCCCCTCATAATATTATAAACCTCTACAAGGTCAACTCTTGGTTCTCCTACATTTCAGTGAGAATAAACCCAGCCCATCCAATCTCTCAGTCAGAATCAGGTATATTATCGCTGTTTTATGACATGAAGTTTGTTGTTTTACAGCAGCAGTGCAGTGCAAAGACATAAAATTACAAAATAAGTGGAGCAAACAAAAAGAGTAATGAGTTTATGGGTTTATGGACTGGTCAGAAAACTGATGGCGGAGGGAAAGAAGCTTTTGCTGAATCATTGAGTATGGGTCTTAAGGCTCCTGTACCCTGACGATAGTAATGAAAAGAGGTCATGTCTCAGGTGCTGCAGGGCTTTAATGATGGAAGCCACTTTCTTGAAGCTCCGCCTGTTAAAGATGTCCTCACTGATGGGGAGAGTTGCCCGTGATGTCCACGACCCTCTGCAGCCTCTTTCGATCTTGTGCATTGGAGCCACTGTCCCAGGCCGAGGTGCAATGCCCTCCACCTTACATCTACAGAAATTTACAGGAATCTTTGGTGGCGTACAAAATCTTCACAAAGTCCTAACAAAGTAGAGCCACTAGTGTGCCTTCTTCATGATTGCATCGTTGTGTTGGATCCAGGATAGATCCTCCAAGATGTTGACACCCAGGAACTTAAAAACTAATCACCCTGCCAACCAGCCAATCTATCTCGCTCCTGTAGGCCTCCTCATCACCATCTGAGATTTTACTAACAATAGTGTCAACTCCAAATTTATAGATGGCATTTGAGCTGTGCTTTGCCACACAGTCATGAATGTATAGAGAGTACAGCAGTAGGCCAAGCACATATCTTTGAGGTGTGTCTGTGTTGAGAGTCAGCGAGGAGGAGAAGTTATTACTAATCCACACCAACTGTAGTCTCCCAATAAGGAAGTCGAGGAGGGAGGTATGGAGGCCCAGGGTTTCAAGCTTGTTGATTAGCACGGACGGGCTGATGGTGTTGAACACCAAACTGTAATCGATAAACAGCAATCTGACATGCTTTACTGTTGTCTACAAAGCTGAGTAGAGAGCCAGTGAGATTGCATACACCATAGACCTGTTGTGGCAGAAGGTAAATTGCAGTGGGTCCAGCTCCTTTATCAGACAGAAGTTAATTCCAGCCATAACCAACCTTTTGAAGCACTTCATTAAGGCGATGACTACAAAGGCCATAAAAAAAGGAGCAGAATTGGGCCATTTGGCTTATCAAGTCTGCTCCACTATTTCATCATAGCTGATCCATCCTCCTGCCTTCTCTCTGCAACCTTTCACGCTCTAATAAATCATGAACCTATCAACCTCTGCATTAAATGCACCCAGTGAACTGGCCTCCACAGCCACCTGTGGCACTGAATTCCACAGATTCACCACCCTCTGGCTAAAGAAATTCATCCTTATCTCTGTTCCAAAGGGATGTCCTGCTGTTTTGAGGCTGTGCCTTTGGTCCTAGGCTCCCTAACCAAAGGAAACATACTCTTGTTTTCCACTCTATAAAGCCTTTCAACATTCGATGGGTTTCAATGAGATTGCCCTCCCCCCATTCTTCTATATTCCAGTGAGTACAGGCCAGTCTTCCATCGCTGTTCATATGATAACTCTTTCATTGTAGAATCTTTCTCATGAAACTCCTCTGAACCTTTTCCAATGTTAGCACATCTTTTCCCAAAACTGCTCACGATACTTCAAGTGAGGCCTCACCAGTGTCTTACAGGGCCTCAGCACTAGATTCTTGCTTTTATTTTCTAGTCCTTTTAACATCACATTCAAAGTTCAAAGAATGTACATGTCGCATGGAAGCAGGTTCACAGCTTTCGTGAGTGAGACAGATTATGAACACTAGTTACGAATAAGCATGTTAATAACTTATTTACAAACAGTAAAAGATTTGACCAATCCTCTAAATCCATGAGTTACAGAGATTACAAAGCTGAATATTCAACAGACACTTAACTAAGTGTGCGTGTCTGCAGCAAACTTTCCAATGGTTCTGTGAAGCATGGCCTGGGGACAAGGAAAAAAGACCGAGTCTCCTGCATGTGCCAATCTTATACCTCTGAGGTACCTGAAACCAGACGCCAGTGCTGTGGCGCACAAGGCAACCAATGGGAAAGAGCAGCCACAGCTTTTAAACGGGCCAATCAATGACCGACATGGCAGTAGCAGCTTTCAACTGGCAAATAAGCCAACCCCACCTTCCACATGACATGCCACCCCTCAAAAGTCACAACATCGAGACAATTCGAACCTCAGACTGGTATGACCCTCGCAAACACCCCACTAAATCACATATCAAACACAAAAGTACAATACCCGGTACTATAAACCCAATAATCACAACCTAGTTACTACAATAGTCCACCAGCTTCCCTGCTCCCCAAAAGGACACCAGCCTACCCCCAGAGTGTCATAGCCAATGAGTTGGTCCCCCTCTTAATCTTATACACTGACTTTCAGATGTGACCAGCCAGGTAAGTGATGTTCCCTGACTCGTCAGGAACGTAGCTGCAGCATGTTTGACCAAGAGCTATCTTTCTTTGCGAGTAGGTAATCTAAGGGAATCGATATTAGTTCCCACCATAGGGAAAGAGTGGCCACAAATTTTTAACAGGGCAATCAATGACTAACACAGCGGAAGCGGCTTTCGACCAGCAAGTAAGCAGGTCCATAGTTTCATCGTCAGTTCATACACAAGCAGGACAAATTGTCACGAAGCTCACAGACACAAAGCCCAAAGCAGCCGGAGCAGTCTCACAGCCTCAGCACGAGGACAGCGGAGAAAACGTCACGGAGCAGAAATGGCCCGACCCTCACCTCCAGTCCCAACACCCTGCCTTTTCAGTCCATCTGGCCTGGCATTTAAATTGTCTTCTGAACTGGGACCTGGGCCCCGCCATGTCGACACACTTTAGACCTGGACCCCACTGTCACATTCAGGTCTTACCCAGCCTTTCCAAGTCGGCCTGGCACTTAGATCAATCCAACATCGCTCTTTGTTTAGGTGGGCAGGCTCCAAAACTCCTCTGCTCCAACTTTTCTACATTTCACACACCCTGACTCCTTCTCTGACTCCGACTCCATCTGGAACACGCCTTGACATCACTCCGACCAGCCAACGTCTACGTCTCAGCCAAATCGACACTGGACTCATTTAAACTGGTCTCTTTCTCAGCTGCCTTTCTCGACATGCCGCGAGTGATCGCGCATACGGGATAGATCTTGGAATCTAGGGACGGGTCCTCAACACTTACAGGCTTACTCGTCAGCTTCACGGCTGAACACACCTTACCCCCTGCTAAATCATTACCAAGAAGGACGTCCACACCGTCTCTCGGTAATTCTGACCGCACCCCTATTTCAACTGGTCCAGATACCAGATCACAATTTATACTGATCCCATGCAAAAGTACAGCTTCTGTCCCTTTTCCTATGCCTCTCAAAACTACCTCTCCAGTCTCAGGACCAAAATCTAGTACCTTACTTAGAATCAATGACTGATCAGCCCCAGTATCTCTCCAGATCCTCACTGGAGCTGGGGTTTCTCCCTCTTTCACAGACACGGTCCCTTCTGAAATAAATTTCTCACGCCCCTCTCGTATTTTATCTACCTTGGCCTTTCTCGTCGATTTGCTGATCGACTCAATACACCCTGTAGGGACTACTGCTTTCCCTTTTCCTGTCTCCTTCCTCGGAGCAAAGCACTTAGATGCAATATGACCAACCTTTCCACAATTAAAACAGGTCAGGCCAGGAACCCTCCTGCCAGCCTGCCTTTCTCTACCGGCAGGCTTTCTCTACCGTCGCTACGGTCTTTCTGGTAACTCTTATTCGAGGAAAACTTTGTCTTGTGGGTTAGGGCATATTCATCTGCGAACCTGGCAAATTCTGATATAGACTTATTCGGCTTCTCATTCAAATACATCCGGATATCATCCGAAACACAATCTTTAAATTCCTCAATCAGAATTAACTCTCTGAAATGCCGGAAATCCTCCTCCACCTTTTCTGCTGCACACCAACGATCCAAGAGCACACCCTTCTCATAGGCAAACTCTGCATACGTCTGATTCCACACTTTCTTTAAATCTCTGAACTTTTGTCCATATGCTTCAGGGATTAACTCATAGGTCCGAAGGATGGCCCACTTTATTTCCTCATAATCCGCAGACACGTCCATGGACAATGCCGCATATGCCCGTTGTGCTTTCCCTTTTAACACACTTTGTAACAACGCCACCCACTGATCTCTGGGCCACTTCTGATTCACTGTCACCTTTTCAAAAAGCAAGAAATAACTATCAACATCCGTCTCCTCGAACGGAGGTACTAACCTAAACTCCCTACTAACATTAAACCTCTCGGTCTGCCCCTGGGACTCTTCTCTCTTGCTTTAACTTCTCCATTTCCAGCTCATGCTGCCTCTGTTTCTCCTTCTCCTTATACTCCCTCTGTTTTTCAGCTCTTTCCTTCTCCCTTTTCGCCTCTAACTCCTTTAGCTGGAGCTCATACTCCCTTTTCTTCTGTTCTGCATCCAGCCTCAATTTTTCCAACTCTACCTGAGCCGTCCCAATAGCTGGTACCTTTTCAGGGATAAGTTCCAATACCTCAGCCGGAAACACATCCTTATCAATACTGAGGTATGGCCCTCTACATCTCCCACTTTTTCATTGACGACTTCACCTCTGTGAGATTTAATCCTTTCGCAATATTTACCAAGTCCGTCTTTGTGGCATCCTCTAGCGCCTTCAAAGTCGGGTTTTGTGTAAATTCGCCTACGTCCATCTTTGCTGGTTTCCCGTCTGGTTACCCACACAACCAGATCCAAGTTTGGACTTATAGCCCGATTCACTGGCCCCTCAATTTGGTTTCAAATCTCGAGATGAGGCCCCCAATTTGTTACGTACCCCATAACTGGGTGTCTTACCAGCAAAGATAGAAGTGTCTGTTGGAGTCTGGTGATGCTATTTTCAACAGTATTTATTTGTAAAAATATACAAAACAATATCAATGCAAATATACAGATAATATACATTAGCAATACTAAACCTAAAAGTGCAGGTATAATAATAATCAATAATAAAATAAACTCTATCATTGTCTAGGGGATAATGAATTGTCAGATGGAAATATAAAGTTCAGTTCAGTTCATGCAGGCTGCGGTAGTTGTCGGTCGATGTGTTGCAATTGTTGGAGACAGAGAGCGAGACAAGAGAAAGAGAGTGAACAAACAGTAACAGCTATGGTCTTTGCCAACCTTCCTTTACGATTTTGATCCGTCGATGTGTTGTCGTTGTGGCCATTCACGTATGACCCCTCCGTCCTTTAGCTAGACCATTCTTCCTGGTGGACTCGTCACCCAGGCAAGGGTGGACACACACACAAGCCCCCACCAGTCTCGCTATAAACACTGTGAGTTAAAATTGACTGACCCTTTGTTCGGTCTCCAATGTCCCACACTGTCTCGTGGGTTTCTGCTGCTCACTAGCGTTTCTCCTGGTGCGTCTGAGGGGTAACACCCCAGACCTCAATTTTATCCCCACTCACAGGGTCTCAGGTGTCAATCAGGTTTGAATGACTTAACCCATCAAACCAACCCACTCTGGCTGTCCCCTGAGGGATTTCAATGAATAGAACAGTCCCAAGTAAACAATCCTTCTCCACAAGACAATAGCAGTAAATCTCCTCTTTTGTCAGTAGGAGACGTTCCATCTTAGCTGTGTCTCTCTCTCATTCTCTTTCATGAGCTGTTATCAATAACAACTGTCCTGGCAGATTTCCTTTTGTCTCTCTTGTTAGCAGCATCGAAATAGTAGCGATTTGCGATTCTCCAAAAAGAGGGGGGGCGTGGGCCACTCTGCACCCTTCTGCCCATCAGAGTTATTCATCCTTCATAACAATATTATCCACAAACTTTGCAACAAAGCCATCAATGTCATTAGCCAAATCGATGTCATGCAACATAAAAAGAATCGGTCCCAACAGAGACTCCTGTGGAACACCACTAGTCACTGGCAGCCAATCCAAAAAGGCTCCCTTTATTTACATTCTTTGTCTCCTGCCAATCAGCCAATGCTTTATCCGTGCTAGTACCTTCCTTGTGATACACTGGGCTCTTATTTTGTTTAGTAGCCTCCTGTGCAGCAGCTAGTTGAAGGGTTTTTGAAATTCCAAATACGCAACATTCACCGATTCTCCTTTGTCTATCCTGCTTGTTATTTTCTCAAAAAACTCCCAACAGATTTGTTAGGCAAGATTTTCCCTAAAGGAAACCATGCTGAATTTCATCTATTTTATCATGTGCCTCCAAATACCCAGACACCACATCCTTAACAATCGACTCCAACACCTTCCAGTCCACTAAGGTCCAGCTAAATGGCCTGTAATTTCCTTTCTTCTGCCTCCGTCTTTTATTGAATAGTGAAGTGACATTTGCAATCCACAGAACCTCCTTTCTGTTCCCCTAATGAATCCCTTATCACCACAGTGTCCACTTCTCCCCACTTCCCTTCTGAGTCACAGAGCCAGACTCAATGCCAGAAATCTGACTGCTCTGACTTTCCTCTGTTAAGTCACCCCCCCCCATCCCCCTAATAGTATCCAAAGTGGTATACCTGCTTTTGAGTGGGATGGCCACAGGGGTTCTCTGCACTGGCTCCTTAACCCCCTTCCCTGTCATGACTGTCACCCAGTCTCCTGTGTCCTGCACCTTGGGTGTAACTACCTCTCTATAAGATCATAAGATCATATAACATAGTAGAATTAGGCCATTTGGTCCATCGCGTCTGTGCTGCCATTTAATCATAGCTGATCCTTTTTTTTCCCTCCCCACTCCCCGACCTTCTTCCTGTAACCTTTAATGTCATGTTCAATCAAGAACCTATCAAGCTTGGCCTTAAATATACCCAACAACCTGGCCTTCACAGCTGCCTGTGGTAATCAATCTCACAAATTCACCTCCATCAGACTAAAGAAATTTTTCCATATCGCTATTTTAAATGGACACCCTTCTATCTTAAGGCTGTGCCCTCTTGTCCTAGACTCCCCCACAATGGGAAACATCCTTTCCACATCTACTCTGTCTAGGCCTTTCAACGTTCAAAAGGTTTCAATGAGACCCCCCCCCCCCCATCCTTCTAAATTCCAACGAGTACAGACCCAGAGCCATCAAATGTTCCTCGTAAGATAACCCTTTAATTCCCAGAATCATCCTTGTGAACCTCCTCTGGACCCTCTCCAATGCCAGCACATCTTTTCTAAGATGAGTCCAGAACTATTTACAATAATCAAGGTGAGGCCTCACCAGTGCCTTATAAAGCCTCAGCATCACATCCCTACTCTTGTATTCTAGACCTCTTGAAATGAATGCTAACATTGCATTTGCCTTCCTCACCACTGACTCTACCTGCAAGTTAATGCTTAGGGTGTTCTGAACAAGGACTCCTAAGTCCCTTTGCAGATTTTTGGATTTTCCCCCATTTAGAAAATAGTCTGCACATTTATTTCTACTACCAAAGTGCATGACCATGCATTTTCCAACATTGTATTTCATTGGCCACTTTCATGCCCGTTCTTCTAATCTGTCCTTTTGCAGCCCACCTGTTTTCTCAACACTACCTGCCCCTCCACCAATCTTCGTATCATCTGCAAACTTGGCAACAAAGCCATCTATTCCATCATCTAAATCATTGATATACAGCATAAAAAGAAGTGGTCCAAACATCAACTCCTGCAGAACACCACCAGTCACTGGCAGCCAACAAGAAGAGGATCCTTTTATTCCTACTCGCTGCCTCCTACCAATCAGCCAATGCTCTAACCATGTTAGTAACTTTCCTGTAATATCATGGGCTCTTAAATTCGTAAGCAGCCTCATGTGTGGCACCTTGTCAAAGGGCCTTCTGAAAGTCCAAATAAACAACATCCACTACATCCCCTTTATCTATCCTACTTGTAATCTCCTCAAGGAATTCCAACAAATACGTCAGGCAAAATTTTCCCTGAAGGAAGCCATTCTGACTTTGTCCTAATTGTCCTGTGTCACCAAGTACTCCATCACCTCCTCCTTAACAATTGACTCTAACATCTTCCCAATCACTGAGGTCAGGCTAACTGGTCTATAATTTCCTTTCTGATGCCTTCCTCCTTTCTTAAAAAGTGGAGTGACATTTGAAATTTTCCAGTCCTCTGGCACCATGCCAGACTCTAATGATGTTTGAAAGATCATTTCTAATGCCACCATAATTTCTAACGCTACCTCATTCAGAACACTAGGGTGCAGTTCATCTGGTCCGGGTGACTTGTGTACCCTTAGGTCTTTCAGCTTTTTGAGCCCCTTCTCCCTTGTAATAGTAACTGCACCCACTTCTCTTCCCTCACACACTACAACATCTGGCACACTGCTAGTGTCTTCCATAGTAAAGGCTGATGCAAAATACTCATTTAGTTCATCTGCCATCTCTTTGTCCCCCGTTATTATTTCTTCGGCCTCATTTTCTAGCGATCCTATATCCACTCTCATCTCTCTTTTATTCTTTACATACTTGAAAAAGCTTTTATTATCCACACATACTGTTTCCTAGTTTGCTTTTATATTTCATCTTTTCCCTTCTAATGATTCTTCTAGTTGCTTTCTGTAGGCTTTTAAAAGCTTCCCTATTTTCCCACTAATTTTTGTGTTGTTGTATGCCCTCTCTTTTGCTTTTACAATAGCTTTGACTTCCCCTGACAGCCACAGTTATACTAGTTTACATATTCAATAACCAACCTGATTTTCCCTTTTGACCTGCCTGTTGAAATCTCCCATGACTATCATATGATGTGCCCTTTTGACACGCCTTTTCTATTTTCTGTTGTAATCTGTGGTCCACATCCCAGCTACTGTTGGGAGAACTGTATATTACTGTCATCAGGGTCCTTTTACCCTTGCAGTTTCTTAACTCAACCCACAAGGATTCAACATCTTCCAAACCTATGTCACATCTTTCTACTGATTAGATGCCATTCTTTACCAGCAGAGCCACACCACCGCCTCTGCCTACCTTCCTATCCCTCTGATAAAATATGTAACTTTGGACATTCAGCTCCCAACTACAACCATCCTTCAGCCACGATTCACTGATGGCCATACCATACAAGACAATCTTTAATAATGCAACAAAATAATCCACCTTATTTCTTATACTCTGTGCATTAAGATATAACACTTTGAGTACTGTATTTGCTACCCTTTATGATTTTGCATCCCTAATGCGCGGATACTCACCCTGCTGGCTGCAATTTTGTCCTATCATCTGCCTGACCTTCCTGACAGTCTGAATGCACACTATTTTTGGTTTTTACCATCTATCCTATCCTGAGTCTCTTCACTCTGGTTCCCACACCCCTGTCAAATTAGTTTACACCCCCTCCAACACCTCTAACAAACCTGCCTGTGAGAATATTGGTTCCCCTCGGGTTCAGGTGCAACCCGTCACTTTTGAACAGGTCATACCTCTCCCAAAAGATATCCCAATGATCCAAGAACCTGATGCCTTGATGACTGCACCAGCTTCTCAACCATGCATTTAACTGCTTTCTACCTAGTTCTCTAAATTCTCTTTTCAGGACCTCTTTGTTTTTTCTTATGTCATTGATACCAATATGTACCAAGACTTCTGGCTGCTTTCCCTCCTTCTCTAAACTGTTCTGGATGTGATCTGAGATGTCCCTGACCCTGGCACCTGGGAGGCAACATACTATCTGGGTGTCCCATTCACGTCCACAGAATCTCCCGTCTGTTCCCCTCACTATAGAGTCCCCTATCACTACCGCTCCCCTCTTCTCCCCCTTTCCCTTCTGCACCACAGACCTATGTTCAGTGCCAGTAACCCAGTCTCTGTGGCATTCCCCTGGGAAGTCATCCCCCACAACAGTATCCAAAGTGGTAGACTTGTTTTTGAGGGCAATGGCCAAAGGGGTGCTCTGTGTTAAGCATTCCACTATCTAGCCTGACATTCTCACTGTTCTAACTGAGCAAATATAAAGAAGGAAAAACAATAAATAAACCCATGAGGGAAAAAATCTACCCACTGCTTTTCACTTTGTCTTTTTGCTGTCTTGAGGCGAAGTAAGGCAAGTAAATCCCCAGGGCCTAACGAGGTGTGCCCTCTGATCCTGTGAGAGGCAAGTGAAGAAATTGTAGGGGCCCTAGCAGAAATATTTATATCATCTTGGTGATAGGTGGGGTACCAGAGGATTGGAGGATAGCTAATGTTGTTCTGCTGTTTAAGAAATAAATCAGGAAATTATAGGCCAGTAAGCCTGACATCAGTAGTGGGAATGTTATTGGAAGGTATTGGAAGGGACCGGATAGATGAGTATTTGGATAGACAGGGATTGATTAGGGATAGGCAGCATGACTTTGTGCATGGTATGTTGAGTCTAAACAATTTATAGTTTTTCGAGGAAATTACCAGGAAAGCTGGAGGCAAGGCAGTGGATGTTGTGTATATGGACTTCAGCAAGGTATTTGACAAGGTCCCGCATGTGAGGCTGGTCAAGAAGGTTCAGTCGCTTGGCATTCAGGATGAGGTAGTAAATTGGATTAGACATTGGCTGTGTCGAAGAAACCAGAGAGTGGTAGTAGATGGTTGCCTCTCTGACTGGAGATCTGGACTAGTGGAGCACCAAAAGTGGCATCACAGGGAGATAGGGTTGTAAAGAAAGCTTTTAGCACATTGGCCTTCAGAAATCAACGTATTGAGTACAGGAGATGGGATGCTATGCTGAAGTTGTATAAGACATTGGAGAGGTCTAATTTGGAGTATTGTGTTTGGACAATGTAAAAATGGTTGAGAGAGTGCAGCGAAAATTTACAAGGGTGTTGCTGGGTCTGGAGGACCTGAGTTATAGAGAAAGATTAGATAGGTTAGGACTGTATTCACTCGAATGTAGAAAATTGAGGGGAGATTTGATAGATACATACAAAATCATGAGAGAATAAATAGGGTAAACGTAAGCAGACTTTTTCCACTGAGGTTGGGTGAGATTAAAACTAGACATCATGGGTTAAGAATGAAAGATGAAATGTTTAAGGGGAACACGAGGGTAAACTTTTTCACTCAGGGGGTGGTGAGAGTGTGATACGAGCTGCCAGTGCAAGTGGTGGGCGCACTTTCGATTTCAACGTTTCAGAGAAGTCTGGATGGGTTCATGGATGAGAGCAGTATGGATGGCTATGGTCTGGGTGCAGGTCGATGTGACTCAGCAGTTTAAATGTTTCGGCATAGACTAAATGGGCCAAAGGGCATGCTTCTGTGCTGTAGTTTTCTTTGACGCTGACTCTTCATCTCATGTTCTCAATATTTATTGCTCATTTATTGATTATTACTTTTTTCCCCTTTTTTGTATTTGCACATTTTGGTTTTTTTGCATGTTGATTGTGGTCCACACTGCTGGGTGCAGTGTCCCATCGATTTTATTGTGTTTCTTGTATGTACTGTGATTGCCCGCAAGAAAATGAATTTCGGGGGTGTACTTTGATAATAAATTTATTTTGAACTATGAAAAGACCATAATGGGAGTTACATACAGGCCTCAAACAGTAGCAAGAACGTGGGGTACAAATTACAACGGGAGAGAAAAGGAATGTAAGAAGGGCAATGTTACAATGGTCATGGGGGATTTCAATTTCAATTGGGGAAATCACATTAGTGCTGGATCCCAGAAGGAGGAATTTGTAGAATGTCTATGTGATAGCTTTTTAGAGCAGCTTGTGTCAACCCACAAGGGAAAAGGCAATTCTGGATTCAGTGTTGTGTAACGAACCTGGTTTGACAAGGGCCTGTTTCTATGTTGTACTTTTCTATGACTCTGTAATCAATATAGGGTCCATGACCTCACTTTGTCACACTTCTATAGACTCTGTGTTTATCTGAAAGGTTCAAAGGTTTAAAAGTTCATTTATTATCAAAGTTTACAACTCTGAAATTCTTCTTCTCCAGATAGCCACGAAATCAAGATCATCAAGCCCCAAATCCCTCCTCCCCTCACAAAAAAACAAACAAAAACGCAACAGGCAGATCAACCCCCAAATCCCCCACCCCTGCACACAAAAAAATGAGAAAGATCAGGTGAAAAACATAGAATATACAAAACTATAGGATTGAAAGAAGTCTCTAGTCCAAGTCCATATCTAGAATGCAGAAAACCTGGGTGCCATTCTCCAGGCACAGAAGCAGTCCTTTCACTTTCTAGCAGCGAGCAACCCCATCAGTGCTCAAAAGGCAGTCTCCCCTCTCCATAGCAGATTGATCCCATCAGTGATCAACAGGCAGTCTCCCCTCTCCGTAGAAGAGTGATCCCCAGTGATCAACAGGCAGTCTCCCCTCTCCATAGCAGATTGATCCCATCAGTGATCAACAGGCAGTCTCCCCTCTCCGTGGCAGAGTGATCCCCCAGTGATCAAAAGGCAGTCTCCCCTCTCCGTAGCAGCGTGATCCCACCAGTGATCAAAAGGCAGTCTCCCCTCTCCAATAGCAGAGTGATCCCCAGTGATCAAAAGGCAGTCTCCCCTGTCCGTAGCAGAGTGATCCCCCAGTGATCAAAAGGCAGTCTCCCCTCTCTGTAGCAGAGTGATCCCACCAGGGATCAAAAGGCAGTCTCCCCTCTTCGTAGCAGAGTGATCCCCCGGTGATCAAAAGGCAGTCTCCCCTCTCTGTAGCAGAGTGATCCCCCAGTGATCACAAGGCAGTCTCCCCTCTCCATAGCAGATTGATCCCATCAGTGATCAACAGGCAGTCTCCCCTCTCCGTGGCAGAGTGATCCCCCAGTGATCAAAAGGCAGTCTCCCCTCTCCGTAGCAGCGTGATCCCACCAGTGATCAAAAGGCAGTCTCCCCTGTCCGTAGCAGAGTGATCCCACCATTGATAAAAAGGCAGTCTCCCCTCTCCGTAGCAGAGTGATCCCCCGGTGATCAAAAGGCAGTCTCCCCTCTCCGTAGCAGAGTGATCCCCCAGTGATCAAAAGGCAGTCTCCCCTCTCCGTAGCAGCGTGATCCCACCAGTGATCAAAAGGCAGTCTCCCCTGTCCGTAGCAGAGTGATCCCACCATTGATAAAAAGGCAGTCTCCCCTCTCCGTAGCAGAGTGATCCCCCGGTGATCAAAAGGCATTCTCCCCTCTCCGTAGCAGAGTGATCCCCCAGTGATCAAAAGGCAGTCTCCCCTCTCCGTAGCAGCGTGATCCCACCAGTGATCAAAAGGCAGTCTCCCCTGTCCGTAGCAGAGTGATCCCACCATTGATAAAAAGGCATTCTCCCCTCTCCGTAGCAGAGTGATCCCCCAGTGATCACAAGGCAGTCTCCCCTCTCCATAGCAGAGTGATCCCACCAGTGATCAAAAGGCAGTCTCCCCTGTCCGTAGCAGAGTGATCCCACCATTGATCAAAAGGCAGTCTCCCCTCTCCGTAGCAGAGTGATCCCCCAGTGATCACAAGGCAGTCTCCCCTCTCCATAGCAGAGTGATCCCACCAGTGATCAAAAACCAGTCTCCCCTGTCCGTAGCAGAGTGATCCCACCATTGATAAAAAGGCAGTCTCCCCTCTCCAATAGCAGAGTGATCCCACCATTGATAAAAAGGCAGTCTCCCCTCTCCGTAGCAGAGTGATCCCCCAGTGATCAAAAGGCAGTCTCCCCTCTCCGTAGCAGAGTGATCCCCCGGTGATCAAAAGGCAGTCTCCCCTCTCCAATAGCAGAGTGATCCCACCATTGATAAAAAGGCAGTCTCCCCTCTCCGTAGCAGAGTGATCCCCCAGTGATCAAAAGGCAGTCTCCCCTCTCCGTAGCAGAGTGATCCCCCGGTGATCAAAAGGCAGTCTCCCCTCTCTGTAGCAGAGTGATCCCCCAGTGATCAAAAGGCAGTCTCCCCTCTCCGTAGCAGCGTGATCCCACCAGTGATCAAAAGGCAGTCTCCCCTGTCCGTAGCAGAGTGATCCCACCATTGATAAAAAGGCAGTCTCCCCTCTCCGTAGCAGAGTGATCCCCCGGTGATCAAAAGGCATTCTCCCCTCTCCGTAGCAGAGTGATCCCCCAGTGATCAAAAGGCAGTCTCCCCTCTCCGTAGCAGCGTGATCCCACCAGTGATCAAAAGGCAGTCTCCCCTGTCCGTAGCAGAGTGATCCCACCATTGATCAAAAGGCAGTCTCCCCTCTCCGTAGCAGAGTGATCCCCCAGTGATCACAAGGCAGTCTCCCCTCTCCATAGCAGAGTGATCCCACCAGTGATCAAAAACCAGTCTCCCCTGTCCGTAGCAGAGTGATCCCACCATTGATAAAAAGGCAGTCTCCCCTCTCCAATAGCAGAGTGATCCCACCATTGATAAAAAGGCAGTCTCCCCTCTCCGTAGCAGAGTGATCCCCCAGTGATAAAAAGGCAGTCTCCCCTCTCCAATAGCAGAGTGATCCCACCATTGATAAAAAGGCAGTCTCCCCTCTCCATAGCAGAGTGATCCCCCAGTGATCAAAAGGCAGTCTCCCCTCTCCGTAGCAGAGTGATCCCCCGGTGATCAAAAGGCAGTCTCCCCTCTCCAATAGCAGAGTGATCCCACCATTGATAAAAAGGCAGTCTCCCCTCTCAGTAGCAGAGTGATCCCCCAGTGATCAAAAGGCAGTCTCCCCTCTCCGTAGCAGCGTGATCCCACCAGTGATCAAAAGGCAGTCTCCCCTGTCCGTAGCAGAGTGATCCCACCATTGATAAAAAGGCAGTCTCCCCTCTCCGTAGCAGAGTGATCCCCCGGTGATCAAAAGGCATTCTCCCCTCTCCGTAGCAGAGTGATCCCCCAGTGATCAAAAGGCAGTCTCCCCTCTCCGTAGCAGCGTGATCCCACCAGTGATCAAAAGGCAGTCTCCCCTGTCCATAGCAGAGTGATCCCACCATTGATAAAAAGGCATTCTCCCCTCTCCGTAGCAGAGTGATCCCCCAGTGATCACAAGGCAGTCTCCCCTCTCCATAGCAGAGTGATCCCACCAGTGATCAAAAGGCAGTCTCCCCTGTCCGTAGCAGAGTGATCCCACCATTGATCAAAAGGCAGTCTCCCCTCTCCGTAGCAGAGTGATCCCCCAGTGATCACAAGGCAGTCTCCCCTCTCCATAGCAGAGTGATCCCACCAGTGATCAAAAACCAGTCTCCCCTGTCCGTAGCAGAGTGATCCCACCATTGATAAAAAGGCAGTCTCCCCTCTCCAATAGCAGAGTGATCCCACCATTGATAAAAAGGCAGTCTCCCCTCTCCGTAGCAGAGTGATCCCCCAGTGATAAAAAGGCAGTCTCCCCTCTCCAATAGCAGAGTGATCCCACCATTGATAAAAAGGCAGTCTCCCCTCTCCATAGCAGAGTGATCCCCCAGTGATCAAAAGGCAGTCTCCCCTCTCCGTAGCAGAGTGATCCCCCGGTGATCAAAAGGCAGTCTCCCCTCTCCAATAGCAGAGTGATCCCACCATTGATAAAAAGGCAGTCTCCCCTCTCAGTAGCAGAGTGATCCCCCAGTGATCAAAAGGCAGTCTCCCCTCTCTGTAGCAGAGTGATCCCCCAGTGATCAAAAGGCAAGCAGCCGGCGCTCACCTCCCGCATTCACCTCGATGTTTCAATCTCCCTCATTGCTTTAATCGGTGACCAATGAAAGCTTTAATCGGCAAAAACTGAGTGAAACATCAGTTCGCGCCCATTCTGCAGCCTTCCTTTCATGAGGTTCGCGCCGCTACCTCTGCTTCCTGGAATCCTCTTGGAGACTGCAGTGTGCAGAAACATCCAAACAATCTCTAAACTGCAAATCACAGGCTCCAGCAGCTCCAGAATCATGTTCAGGATGAAAAGCAAATGTAAAGACATAAAAGAAGGGAAACGTATGGTTTCATGATCTATCCAGAGATGTCAATTGAAGGAGTGTTGTCTGCAGGTGCCATCTTGACCGGAACTCAAGAGATGTAAATACAGTTAATACAGATGCAAAAAAATCCTTGAAAGTGAGTTCAGTAGGAACATTTCAGTGATGAGCTGAGTGAAGTTATTCCCTCCGAGTCAAAGGCCTGATGATTGAGGGGTAATAACTGTTCCTGAATCTGGTGGTGTGAGTCCTGAGGCTCCTGTACCTTCTTCCTGATGGCAGGAGCGGGAAGGGAGCATGGCCTGGATGGTAGAGGTCCTTGATGATGGATGCTGCTTTCCTGTGACAGTGCACCTTGTAGCTGTATTGAATGGTGGAGGGGAGGGGGTGTGGACTTAACCTGTGATGGACTGGGTCACATCCACAACTACTTTTCGTTGGCTTTTCTGTTCAAGGACATTGATGTTTCCAAACCAGGCTGTGATACAGCCAGTCAATATACTCTCCACCACTCATCTATAGAATCCTATCAAAGTTTTAGATGTCATGCTGTATCTTTGCAAATGTCTAGGAAAGTAGTGACACTGCTGTGCTTTCTTTGTAATGTCACTTATGTGATGGATCCTGGAATGGCAACAGCAAAATATTTAAAGTTGCTGACCCTCTCCACCCTGATGAGGACTGGCTCATGGACCTCTAGTTTCCTCTTCCTGAAATCAATAATCAACTCCTTGGTCTTGCTGACATTGAGTGAGAGGTTGTTGTTATGGCTCCACTCAGCCAGATTTTCAATCTCCCTCCTATATGCTGATTCATCACCACCTTTGATTTGGCCAATGACAGTGTGTCATCAACAATCTTAAATATGGCATTGGAGCTGTGCTTAGCCACAGTCATGAGTGTAAAGCAAGCAGAGCAGGAGGCTGAGCACACAGCCTTGTGGTGCACTTGTGCTGATGGAGATTGTGGAGGAGATGGTGTTGCCAATCTGAACCGACTGGGTGAGGAAAGTAAGGAAATTGAGGATCCATTTGCACAAGGAGGTTTTGATGCCAAGGACTTCAAGCTCATTGATTAGTTTGAAGGGATGATATGATTGAATGCCAAACTACAGTCAATGGAATGATATCTGCCAAAGACCTGCAAATAGACTTAGATCCATTCCAACTTCCAAGGCAAATTGGAATGGATCTAAGTCGCTTCTCAGGGAGGAGCTGACATGTTTCATCACCAGCCTCTCAAATCACTTCTGGACGATAGTCAATTGAACCATGTTCTTTTTAGGCATCAGTTTATTGAAGCCTCCTTGAAGCAGGTGGGTACCTCAGATTGCCAAAGCAAGAGGTTAAAGATATCAGTGAACACTCCAGCTAGTTGATCAGTACAGGTCTGTAGTACTTGACCAGGTACCCCACTTGAGGCAGATAGTTTCCATGTGGTTCACCCTCCTGAAGGGTGCTCTCATGTCGACCCCAGAGACTGAAATCACAGGGTCATTGGGGGCTGTGGGAGTTTGTGATGTGCCTCCATGTTTTGATGGTCAAAGTGAGCATAAAAGGCATTGACCTCATCTAGGAGGAAAGCCTTGTTATCACCTATGTCGCTTGGTTTCACTTTGTTGGAAGTGATAACAGTCACAGCTGTTGAGAATAGCATGAAAGCCTTTACCCTTGCAGCTTCTTAACACTACCCACTAGGATCCTGCATCATCAGAACCTATGTCACTTCTTTCTAAAGATTTAATTTCTTTTTAACTGACAGAGCCACCCACCTGCCTGTCTCTCCGATATAATGTGTATCATTGGATGTTAAGTTCCTAACTGTGATCTTTCAGCCACAACTCAGTGAGGACCACAATGTCATATCAACCAACTTCTAACTTCACTACAACATCCTCTATCTTACGTCATATACTGCATGCACTTTAACACCTGTATATACAGGTGTTAAATACAGTCCTGTATTCATGACTTTGTCAATTTTGTCTATATTTTACCCGAAGTGAAATGCTTATCTCTTTTTAAACCAGTCTATTTCTTTACTCTGGAGCCTTCCGTAACATCTCCTGCACTCTCCTTCCCTTTTCCTTTATTGTAGGGTAACGTAATTGGTGGAAATGAACATAATTCACTGACATTGAGCTGGGGTTTCACTTTAAGAGGCTGGTCTGGCGTGATGACGTAATTATGTAAAGGATTTTCAGCATGCTTTAAGTGCAGTTTTTTGTTCAGTAAGTGAGTTGCTAGGGTTTTTCTGAAACCTAGAACGCCTCTGCCATTTCTATTTGTGAAAACCTACATTGGTGATCCCGATGCTCTAGGACGATTCCAGAGTTATTGAACATGTCGGCCAACGCAGTCGCTTTGAAACTGCTGTGGTTTTGGGAGCAAAATGCTGTTGCTTGGTTTGTATGAGCTGAGACGCAGTTCGCTCTGCGAGAAATCTTCGGCGACAACATCAGATTCTACCATGTTGCAGTGTTGCTCGGCAACTCCATGGCTGGTGAGTCTACCTGACCACCCGCATAAACACGGTCAGCGAAAACTCACCTTTTACAGACTTTTGGATTATCGGAGTCTGAACACGCCAAACAGTTGCTCTCCTTGCCCGGTCTCGGCAATGGTAAGCCTTCGGAGCAAATGGACCACATGCTGTCTCTCCGGGGAAATCACCATCTTGGTTTATTTTTAAACAACTCTTCATGCAGAAAATGCCCAATCAAGTTCGCATTGCCATCGTTAGTGCACCCGTGAAGGACTATAGGGAACTTGGTAAAATGGCTGATAGTCTACACTCAGCTCGGCAGTGGTGTATCATTCCTCCTCCTTTCCCTACCTCAATAAGCCCGGTCAGCAAGGTCCCCAACATAAGGACACCTGCCGCTGTGAAACAGACAACGCCAGGCCTGTGTTTTTGCTGAGCTCGCTTTGGTACGAACACTAGGAAGTGCTGACCGCCTTGCAGCTTCAACAGTGTCTGTGCATCAGGGTGTCAGAGGACTGTGAACACCATGGGTTCCAGCTGGTAGTGTCGTCTACTGTTCTTTACGGACACCCTTTCAGGGTGACACTTCCTGGGTGACATCAGTGCTCAAGTGAGTGTGCTGCCAGCGTCGCCGATTGATGAGAAGACAAGGAGCGGTGAAACCTCACCAGAAGCCACCGATGGCAGCAGGATCCAGACTTATGGGGCACGATGGGTGACACTGTGCTTCATTAGCGACATTACACATGGGACTTCATCCTGGCTAAAGTGGCTAGACCTCTGTTTGGTGCAGATTTCCTGTGTGCCCAAGGACTGTTGGTCGGTCTTAAGAACTGTCGGCTTGTGGATATATCAAAGACGTTAGGATGTTACCCTGCTCCCCCAGCAAGTTCCCCACCATGAATGAATATCCCTTTATACTGTGATATTATTGCTATGTTCACTTAAGTTGGTGCTACAGTACTGTTAATTCAGTCTGCTCTCTGCATAACAGGTAGGACCCTTTTTTTTCACTATTTCAGGAAAACTTTTGGGTTTCCTGTAAAATTTCTCTATTCTCAACTACATTTGTTTTGTGCCTCTTATTTCTCTTTTCAATTCTCTTTCCAATTATTTAATTTACTTTGTGGCTCTTTTCCCCTTTAAACATTAATCCTTCCCACCACTCCTTTTACTGATCAACAGTTTCACGAACATTTCACATGACAAAAGGGAATTTCTTACCTTCATTCACTGCAGTAGTCTGCTGACTATAATTACCATCACCTGCCCAAACATTCACATTAACTGTTGCTCCCACGACACCATATCCCCAGAGAACAGCTCGAGAGGGCTGCTGCTGTAACACCATGTGACTGGCATAGTAAGATCCAAATCGAAATTCTGACCCTAAAAAAGACATCGACATCATTAAAAAAGAAACCCTATTGAGAAATATATCTGACATAACCACTATATATACCTGAAATATAATCACTATGTATTAGCTATTTACTATACTATGTAATCACTTCGAGGTACTGAATATTAGTATGTTTTATTTTACTAGACACATTTTGCTATGTGTTGTTTTCACTAGATACTTTGTACTCTTTTAGCTGCATATTATGGCACTTACAAAACACCGGTTTGGTTAGCAGCACTATTAGCTGAGATGTATCCCATGTATTACACTCAGCCTTTGTTTAGTACGAGATAACGGTGGCGGATAGGATGCTGCGAGCAGGAATGTAATGTGAGGGAGGTTGTCTGGAAAACATAATCTTGGCCACGAATAAGGTCCCAATGCGAATGGGTGAAAAATAATGGTGACTCACCGAGAGCTAGGCAACAGCGATTAATTAGTTAATATATAGATGATATGCAATTATAAATTGATTGGGTATGCTGATGAAACCGAAATGTAACTGAGATAAGTAATTACTATAAAGAATGCTGTACACCGGAGCTCGGTGGGCTTTCGGTGACATGTTCATTGATTGCCTCAGCCTTTGTTTGCAAATAAAGGTTTAAACTTCTCGAAGAATTGTCTGCGTCTCCTGGTCATTTCAAGAAACCACGACAACCCCTCCTTAATAGTTCACCCTAGAATCCAGGACCTTAATCGTCATTGGTTTGAAGATACCAATAAACCTAGCAAAATATAAATAAGATATAAAAGAGATGTTAGGAGCAGCTAGCCTGAAAATTCATACAAGGATCTGGTTAGAATTTATTCCAATCCGGTACCAATCCCACTGTGAAGGGAGTGTATGGATAAAGAGACTACCTTTTCCTGGAAGCCTGTTAGAGCAATATTGCATTTATTGCAATGGAAGAGGTCTGACAGGTAGAGTTCAGGGTATGGGAACCAGGGTGCAAAACTATCCTTGTAACTTCAAACCGATGTTTTCTTGCAATTAACATTAGGATCTAAAGGCTGGTTCTCATTTGAATAAATATATGCTGTATTAGAATGTATAAGGCATGTTTGCACATGGCACTAAAATAGGTAGAGGCATTGACAGCGAAGGTGGGTTACCAGGATTTACAGAGGTGTTTTGGTCAGCTGAGTAACTGGGTCAAAGAATGGCAAACGAGGTTTAATTCAGATAAGTGTGAGGTGTTGCATTTTGAGAGGACAAATGAAAATAGGGCTTTCACAGTAGGGCTCTGAGGAGAGTGTTTTAGAACAGAGGGGACCAAGAAAGTGGACCTTAGATCTAGATTCTTCCATTGGAGGGAAGATCATCCACTCTGTTAATACCTATCAGATTTTTTAACAGTTCAGTCAAGTTGCCTCTCTCATTTCAAAATTCCATCAGCATTTTCAACTTTTCCATATGCAAGACAACTCATAAAACTTATAAATCCTGATGGAGGGTTTCGACCGAAACGGCGACACTACCTCCTCCTATAGATGCTGTCTGGCCTGCTGAGTTCTGCCAGCATTTTGTGGTTTTAACTCATAAATTGCAACTATTTGTCTAGTAAAACATTATCAGCCGAGATCTCGACCCTCAAAGTTTAGTCTACTTCCCTCCATATCTATTGCCCAACCAGTTGAGTTGCTCGATTCCAGCTTCTGCAGTGTATTTTATTGTGCTATTCGTATAATAAATCTTATCTGCACTAATTTTAATGCAGTATTAATACCTCATTAATAAATCATAGTACATAGTAGTCCATCTACAGTCTCACCAAATGAACCATAACTTCCACTGTTTTCAATTTCGCAAAACCAAATACTTTCCCGATCAGTTGCAATATATGTACACTAGGCTTCAAGGATCATTGGGACACACAGATCTCTCTGTATCTCGGAGCTCGGCGATTTGTCATCATTTAAAGAATATTCCTCAGTTTTGATTTGTCAGTGGACAATGTAACACTCTCCCACATCGGGACAGCGAGTTGCTAAAAGTGGGTCCCGCTCCCGAGCGAATCTCGCCGCCTCATCCAGAAACCAGCCCCGAGCGCAATCCCTACCTGTACAGTAGCCGACGTGGAGCCACAGTGCAATCACAACGAATCGAAAATCCGACATCGCCACCAGAACACCGCCGCCTCCGTCAAGTGTACGGAGACCTTAACACCCGCCCGGCCTACATAGACCAGTATCCAGCGCCTGGACCCACTCATACAACCCGTCACTCAACGCATTGCTCCGCCCCCTGGAAACTCATAATGTTGAGGGAAATACAGAACTGAACGAGGAGTCAAGGGTAGCAAGTTAGATTGAGTTTAATGTCATGTGACTTGCAAGCAGGTAGATACAGATAACACACTGAGTACAATGTATACAAGACACTGAATATATAACAAAAAAAAGACTGCAAAATCTTTCTAAGTTAATTTTTAACTGTGTCTCTCTCTTTCCACAGATGTGATGACTTGCTGAGTGCTTCCACATTCTGTATTATATGGAAGATTTGTTAACTTAGCCCTGTGTTTTATGAAGTACATATAAAAGAATAAGAGATCTCAGAGAAACATTTATTTATCTATCTATTTATTTATTTAATTCTAACATTCAGAGTGCAAGGAGAATGCTCCCAATGGTTGGAAAATGCAGAACCAAGCATCACAGACTCAGGTGAGGGGACATGCTGATCAGAAAGAACCAAGAGCAGGAGAAATTTAAAACGCAAGAGATTCTGCAGCTGCTGGAACCCACTGCAACACATCATGTGGATAGCCAGAGGCTTTTTCCCAGGGCTGAAATGGCTGACACAAAGGGGAATAATTTCAAGGAGCTTCTAAGTAAGTACAAGGGGGATGTCAGGGGTAAGCTTGTCACACAGAGAGGGGAGGGGAGGGGAACGATAGGAAGTCAGGAGAGCCAAGGGAGGGGAGCGGGTGCAGTGGTTATTGGGGGGGACAGAGGTCCAGGTGGAGGGAAGGGGGTGTAATGTATTATGTGAGTATTCGTAGGTCAGAGTGCGTATGACGTCAGAACGCGGGGGTTTGTAAAATGGAAGTCTGGTGAATAAATGTGTGTGTTTAATACTGCGGTGTCCGAGTCACATTAGCGCTACAGGGAGAGTGGGGAGGGGAAAGTGATTGAATGGGTAAGATGGGATGGGGAGAGGGCTGGAAGAAGCTGTTTCAAAGTGCTGTGGGATACGGAGGAGGAACACGAGCAGCGGAAGCAGTAGTGGAGATCACTCCTCTGACTGTTCATCCGGAAGCAGAAGGTCTTTAAGGATGGTTGGAGGTGCCGGCTGTTTGCTGAGAAGAATTGTCTACCGGTTCACGGTTGCCCGCAGGGCCGTCCACAGCTGCATCGATCGTGAGTGCCTTTACCCGGTGTGGGGTTAGGGTTAGGGCCGGGGCCGGGCTGGGCTGTGCTGTGCTGTTTCCAGTCCGCGCTGCGAGAGAACGAACGTGCCCTTGCCGTGACTTCTGTAGACTCGGTCGTGCTGTGGTGGGGGTCGGCCTAGCGAGAGTTGCTGGCTCAAGGCTCCTGTAGTCGGGCACCGTGAGCCACCCAACGAGTCTTTTTTGGCTCAGCACTTTGTGTAGTTAGTCATACAACCTGGAAACAGGCCATTCAGCCCGCCACATCTGTAAGACCAACAGCTGCATGGATAGATATGGGCGAAACGCAGCAATTGCAGCGAGCAAGAATACACACTGTCAGCGTTGGGCGGAAGGCATTTTTCCGTGCTCTATGACTCTGACTGAAATAATTACCAGCAATCACTCTGTAGCATCCTATGCCTTCAATTACCCATCTGGAAAGTACGAGAGTATGTCCTAGATTTCAACCAACCTCTTCGATTGTTTAATCGTACTCCTTACTAGACCTCTGTTTAAGGGGAAAGTGTTGCCTCTATGTTTATAATTTTTAATATAGCAGTCCATAAGACTTTTAGGGAATCCTGCACAAGGACTTCCAAGTCTCTGCGATTTTGATTTTTCTCTGCAGATGCTGGAAATCCGAGCAACACACACAAACTGCTGGAGGAACTCAGCAGGCCAGGTGGCTTCTAGGAAAAGAGTACAGTCAACGTTTTGGGCCGAAAGCCTTCAGCAGGACCAGTGAAAAAGCTGAGGAGTAGATTTAAAAGGTGGGGTGAGGGGAGAGAGAAGCACAAGGTGATAGGTGAAACCGGAAGGGGGAGGGATGAAGTAACGAGCTGCAGAGTTGATTGGTGAAAAAGGCTGAAAGCCATGGAAGAAAGAAAGGGGGTGGGGGAGCTCCATAGGGAAGCGATGGGTAGGCAAAGGAGATAGGTGAGAGAGAAAAAGGAGATAGAAAATGGTGAAGGGAGTGGGGGTTGGAGGCATTATCGGAAGTTTGAGAAATCAATGTTCATGCCATCAGGTTGGAGGCTGACCAAACAACATGTAAGGTGTTGTTCCTCCAACCTGTGTAGTCTCTTCAGGATAGTGGAGGAGGCCATGGATGGACATATTGGAATGGGATGTGGAATTAAAATGGGTGACCACTGGGAGATCCTGTTTTTTTGAATTTTCTCTCTATTTAGAAAATAGGCTACCCTTTTATTTCTTCTATCAAATTGCAACACCATATATTTCCTAACACTATTCCATCTACTACTTCTTTGCCCATTCTTTTAATCTAAGTCCTTCTGTAGCCTCTCAATGGGCTTTTACATTTTTGGCCTATTTCCCACATGGGTTCTGGTTGAAGTCCTTGCTGAATTCTACGTAGACAACAATGAACTGTATTATGCTATTCAATGTGCTTTGCTATCTCTTGGAAACAGTTCAGATTTCCAGCATTTGCTGCTTGTGATTTTGATTTCTTCCTTGACTACCTGTTTGGGGACTAATAAACACAAAGTACACTGCAGATGCTGTGGTCAAACCAAGACATACAAAAAAGCTGGATGAACTCAGCAGGTCGGGCAGCCTCCATTGAAATGAGCAGTCAACGGATGCTGCCCGACCTGCTGAGTTCATCCAGCTTTTTTTCGACATCTTGTTTGGAGATCAATCTTGCCCCTCCGAATTCCAATGACTTCCCTACAAGCATTAGACACTTCTGCTTGTTTTACCTGGCTTAGAGTCATAGTTGTACAGCCTAGAAATAGGCCCTTCAGCCCAACTTGTCCATGCCAACGAATATACTTAACTGAGCTAGTCCCATTTGCTTTCAGTAGAGGCGTATTCCTGCTGCCCTTCTTGAATATAATGCAATATATCATTCAGTTATCTCCCATAACACCTTGTTATACATATCAGGTCCTTGGGGATTTATTCCCTTCAAGCTTCCTAAAACACCAAATACCTTCTTTTCAACGGTAATTTGTTGTAGAATTCCACCCCTTCCATGCATTTTCCAAACAATAGTCCCCAGTGGATGCACTACCTTTCCATTTATAGATAAATTCTTCCCATTAGAATTTTTCTTCAAATAATTTCCCTATCTCTGATATCAAGCTCATTGATAAACCTGGTTTATAACTGCTACTGTTGCTGAATAAAGGAACTATTGCTATCCTCTAGTCAGCTGTGCATAGTGAGGATGCAAAAATGTCTGCCAGGGCCCCAACAATCTCCTCCCTTGCCTCCCATTGCAGCCTTGGGTACATCTCAACAATCCCATGGGGTTTATCCCCCTTTATTTGCTGCAAAACATCCAATAGTTCCTGATTTTTAATGTTCACATCATTTGGAATGTCTCCCCAAACTCTCCATCAACCACAGCTTTCTCCTTGGTTAATACAGCTTAGAAGTACTCATTGAAGAATTTGCACCCCCAGCTCCATCACCGGTTATTACTTTGGTTTCTAATCAGCCCTACCCTCCCTATCTTGTTGCCATTCTTGACTTAAGTACATTTGTAATCTTTTGAATTGCCCTCGATCTTGCATTGCAAGTACTATTTCATGCCCACTCTCCCTTAATTTCATTTTCAGTATGCGTGCATGAACGCTGCATTGTGTGCTTGTGGGGATGGTGTCTTCAGTTCTCTCAGCCTTTTCATCCTACCACAGGATGTTTTGGCCTTGCCTTTCATCCTTATGGAAGACAGACAGACATACTTTATTGATCCTGAGGGAAATTGGATAGGTCACATCTGATGACATTGGTCATACCCTTTGTAGGTCAATGTAATCAGTATGATTTTTAACAAAGTTTCTTGCATGATCCTATATGCCAGCCTGGTCTAAAATATAAAAGGCTAACTGACCCAAGGGAGTGGCAGATATGCAATCAATATTCATAGATCTGTAAAGTAAGCAGAGCGGATCAATAAGGTGATTTTAAAATAATACAGGTTGTATCCCTTTATTAGCCAACTGATAGAATATACAGTGGCATGCAAAAGTTTGGGCACCCCAGTCAAAATTTCTGTTACTGTGAATAGCTAAGCAAGTAAAAGATGACCTGATTTCCAAAAGGCATATGACACATTTCTTTAATATTTTAAGCAAGATTACTTTTTTATTTCCATCTTTTACAGTTTCAAAATAACAAAAAAGTAAAGGGCCCAAAGCAAAAGTTTGGGCACCCTGCATGGTCATTACTTAGTAACACCCCCTTTGGCAAGTATCACAGCTTGTAAATGCTTTCCGTAGCCAGCTAGAAGTCATTCAATTCTTGTTTGGGGGATTTTTTACCCATTCTTCCTTGCAAAAGGCTTCCAGTTCGGTAAGATTTTGGGCTGTTTTGCATGCACTGCTCTTTTGAGGTCTATTCACAGATTTTCGATGACGTTTAGGTCGGGGGACTGTGAGGGCCATGGCAAAACCTTCAGCTTGAGCCTCTTGAGGTAGTCCTTTGTGGATTTTGAGCTGTGTTTAGGATCATTATCCTGTTGCAGAAGCCATCCTCTTTTCATCTTCAGCTTTTTTACAGATGGTGTGATGTCTGCTTCCAGAATTTGCTGGTATTTAATTGAATTCATTCTTCCCTCTACCAGTGAAATAAATGTTCCCTGTGCCACTGGCTGCAACACAAGCCCAAAGCATGATCAATCCACTCCCATGCTTAACAGTTGGAGAGGTGTTCTTTTCATTAAATTCTGCACCCTTTTTTCTCCAAACATACCTTTGCTCATTGCGGCCAAAAAGTTCTATTTTAACTTCATCAGTCCACAGGACTTGTTTCCAAAATGCATCAGGCTTGCTTAGATGTTCCTTTGCAAACTTCTGACACTGAATTTTGTGGTGAGGACGCAGGAGAGGTTTTCTTCTGATGACTCTCCCATGTGGGTCATATTTGTGCAGGTCACTGCTAAAGAGTCTGCTTAATCTTCCTGAAGGTCTTTTGCAGTCAAACGGGGGTTTTGATTTGCCTTTCTAGCAATCCTACAAGTAGTTCTCTCGGAAAGTTTTCTTGGTCTTCCAGATCTCAACTTGACTTCCACCGTTTCTGTTAACTGCCATTTCTTAATTATGTTACGAACTGAGGAAATGGCTACCTGAAAACGCTTTGCTATCTTCTTATTGGCTTTTCCTGCTTTGTGGACATCATTTATTTTAATTTTCAGAGTGCTAGGCAGCTGCTTAGAAGAGCCCATGGCTGCTGATTGTTGGGACAAGGTTTGAGGAGTCAGGGTATTTATAAAGCTTTGAAGTTTGCATCACCTGGCCTTTCCTAACGATGACTGTGAACAAGCCCTAACAAGCTAATTAAGGTCTGAGACCTTGGTAAAAGTTATCTGAGAGCTCAAATCTCTTGGGGTGCCCAGACTTTTATATGGTGCTCCTTTCCTTTTTTTTCCACTCTAAAATTGTACAAAACAAAAATAATACACTAATTTTGCCCAAAATGAGTGTGTGAGGGAGGAAAGGCAGGTGATGGAGAAGGTTTGCGCTCAGCCCGAAGATGTAGGGGAGAAGAAAGAAAAGGATAATAAATTTGAATGCATTGTTAGGGATGAAAAGAGAGGAGGAGGTGGAGAGTATCTTAAATGTATCTATTTTAATGCTAGGAGCATTGTAAGAAAGGTGGATGAGCTTAAAGCGTGGATTGATACCTGGAATTATAATGTTGTAGCTATTAGTGAAACATGGTTGCAGAAAGGGTGTGATTAGCAACTAAATATTCCTGGATTTAGTTGCTTCAGGTGTGATAGAGTAGGAGGGGCCAGAGGAGGAGGTGTTGCATTGCTTGTCCGAGAAAATCTTATGGCGGTGCTTTGGAAGGATAGATTAGAGAGCTCCTCTAGGGAGGCTATTTGGGTGGAATTGAGGAATGGGAAAGTGTAGTAACACTGATAGGAGTGTATTATAGGCCACCTAATGGGGAGCGTGAGTTGGAAGAGCAAATGTGTAAGGAGATAGCAGATATTTGTAGTAAACACAAGGTGGTGATTGTGGGAGATTTTAATTTTCCACACGTAGACTGGGAAGCTCATTCTGTAAAAGGGCTGGATGGTTTAGAGTTTGTGAAATGTGTGCAGGATAGTTTTTTGCAACAATACATAGAAGTACTGACTAGGGATGGGGCAGTGTTGGATCTCCTGTTACGGAATGCGATAGGTCAGCTGACAGATGTATGTGTTGGGGAGCATTTCGGGTCCAGTGATAACAATAGCATTAGCTTCAATATAATTATGGAGAAGGACAGGACAGGACCTAGAATTGAGATTTTTGATTGGAGAAAGGCTAACTTTGAGGAGATGCGAAGGGATTTAGAGAGAGTGGATTGGGTCAAGTTGTTTTATGGGAAGGATGTAATAGAGAAATGGAGGTCATTTAAGGGTGAAATTATGAGGGTACAGAATCTTTATGTTCCTGTTAGGTTGAAAGGAAAGGTTAAAGGTTTGAAAGCACCATGGTTTTCAAGGGATATTAGAAATTTGGTTCGGAATAAGAGGGATGATTACAATAGATATAGGCAGCATGGAGTAAAGGAATTGCTCGAGGAATATAAAGAATGTAAAAGGAATCTTAAGAAAGAGATTAGAAAAGCTAAAAGAAGATACGAGGTTGGTTTGGCAAATAAGGTGAAAGTAAATCCGAAAGGTTTCTACAGTTATATTAAAAGCAAGAGGATAGTGAGGGATAAAATTGGCCCCTTAGAGAATCAGAGTGGTCAGCTACGTGTGGAGCCGATGGAGATGGGAGAGATTTGAACGATCTCTTCGGTATTCACTAAGGAGAAGGATATTGAATTGTGTAAGGTGTGGGAAACAAGTAAAGAAGTTATGGAACCTATGACAATTAAAGAGGTGCTTTTAAGAAATTTAAAAGTGGATAAATCTCCGGGTCCTGACAGGATATTCCCCAGGACCTTGAGGGAAGTTTGTGTAGAAATAGCAGGAGCTCTGACGGAGATCTTTAAGATGTCGTTAGAAACAGGGATTGTGCCGGAGGATTGGCGTATTGCTCATGTGGTTCCATTGTTTAAAAAGGGTTCTAGAAGTAAGCCTAGCAATTATAGACCTGTCAGTTTGACATCAGTGGTGGGTAAATTAATGGAAAGTATTCTTAGAGATAGTATTAATAATTATCTGGATAGACAGGATCTGATTAGGAGTAGCCAGCATGGATTTGTGTGTGGAAGGTCATGTTTGACAAACCTTATTGAATTTTTTGAAGAAGTTACGAGGAATGTTGACGAGGATAAGGCAGTGGATGTAGTCTATATGGACTTCAGCAAAGCCTTTGACAAAGTTCCACATGGAAGGTTAGTTAAGAAGGTTCAGTCGTTAGGTATTAATGCTGGAGTAATAAAATGGATTCAACAGTGGCTAGATGGGAGATGCCAGAGAGTAGTGGTGGATAATTGTTTATCGGGATGGAGGCCGGTGACTAGCGGGGTGCCTCAGGGATCTGTACTGGGCCCAATGTTGTTTGTAATATACATAAATGATCTGGATGATGGGGTGGTAAATTGGATTAGTAAGTATGCCGATGATACTAAGGTAGGAGGTGTTGTGGATAATGAGGTGGGTTTTCAAAGCTTGCAGGGAGATTTATGCCGGTTAGAAGAATGGGCTGAATGTTGGCAGATGGAGTTTAATGCTGAGAAGTGTGAGCTTCTACATTTTGGCAGGAATAATCCAAATAGAACATACAGGGTAAATGGTAGGGCATTGAGGAATGCAGAGGAACAGAGAGATCTAGGAATAACAGTGCATAGTTCCCTGAAGGTGGAGTCTCATGTAGATAGGGTGGTGAAGAAGGCTTTTGGAACGCTGGCCTTTATAAATCAAAGCATTGAGTACAGAAGTTAGGATGTAATGTTAAAATTGTACAAGGCATTGGTAAGGCCAAATTTGGAATATTGTGTGCAGTTCTGGTCACCGAATTATAGGAAAGATATCAATAAATTAGAGAGAGTGCAGAGATGATTTACTAGGATGTTACCTGGGTTTCAGCACTTAAGTTACAGAGAAAGGTTGAACAAGTTAGGTCTCTATTCATTGGAGCGTAGAAGGTTGAGGGGGGATTTGATCGAGGTAATTAAAATTTTGAGAGGGATAGATAGAGTTGACGTGAATAGGCTGTTTCCATTGAGAGTAAGGGAGATTCAAACGAGAGGACATGATTTGAGAGTTAGGGGGCAGAAGTTTAAGGGAAACAAGAGGGGGTATTTCTTTACTCAGAGAGTGATAGCTGTGTGGAATGAGCTTCCTGTAGAAGTAGTAGAGGCCAGTTCAGTTGTGTCATTTAAGGTAAAATTGGATAGGTATATGGACAGGAAAGGAGTGGAGGGTTATGGGCTCAGTGCGGGTAGGTGAGACTAGGTGAGATTAAGAATTCGGCACGGACTAGGAGGGCCTTTTTCCATGCTGTGATGGTTATATGGTTATGTTGAAAAGAATGTTTCATCTTTAACTTTATGACTTTTGGAGATCAGTTCATCTTCTACTCACTTAACTATTCACAGTAACAGACATTTTGACCAGGGGTGCCCAAACTTTTGCATGCCACTGTAAGAACAGGATAGTCATCCTGGAAATTCTGCACAACTGTGCATAGCTTTGACTGCTGCATTCCACTCCCCGCACTGCATTATAGCTGCCGAAGGAGTATTAAGGGTATTGTGTTGTAGGATTTAATTAGAAGTATGATTTACAAAGGTACTTGCAGAACTCGAGAATTGTAAGTATGAAAAAATTGAATAAGGTGCAGTTGTTTCCTCTGGAAGAGAGGGAGGGTTGGTCTTAATCTGATCATTTAATAGTTTATATAGGAAAGGTACATCTCCATTAGGAGGAGAATAAAAAAAAACTAGGAGCCTGGATTTAGAGTTTTAGTCTTTCAACATGGAAATTGGTCCTTTGGCCCATGCTGACTGAGATGCCAACCTACTCTAGTCTTATTACCTGCATTTGGTCCATGTCCCCTCTGAATGTTTTCTATCCATGTATATGTCCAAGTGCCTCTTAAATCCTTTTAATGTACATGGCTCAATCACTCCTTCTAGCAGCTCATTCCATACCAACCACCCTCTGGATGAAAATAAGTTTTGATTAAGTCTCTCTCCTTTCACCTTAAACATATGCTCTCTAGTTCTTACTTTCCCAATTGTTACGTACTCGTGACATGACAGTGGTACCCTTGTCACGTGACTGGGGTTGAAGCTATACTGGACTTGAGTTAATGGTCTTGTGATGGTGGAGTGATGTCATTTTCCAGCCAGTAGAGATCATGTGACAGGTTTTTTTTACAGGTTATAAAAGGAAGACCCCACCCTGTGAGGGGGGCAGTTCGTGGCTGGATTTGCCAAGTTGACTTCATGCCACTGCATGATTTAATGTGATGACGCAGTTTAGTTGAAAGATGAAGTTTTATCTAATGCCTAAAGTTTAAAAGGTCATTGCCAGCAGTTTCTTTACAATACTGCTAAGAATCAGTGGAGAGTGAAGATCAGAGTTCGGGAGTTAAAGATCGAGGAGAATCGATTTACGACGGTGAGACGGGTTCGACCGTGTTTAATCCTTATTTTGAAGGAATTCGTTGACTGTTCTCATGTTAATCTCTGCGGGATAGCAGAAGATTGAGCACAGTGTGAGGAAGGAAAGGTCAGTGCCTTTAAGCCGTTTCGTTTCGTAAATTCTCCGTAGGAAGTTCGACGTCAGGGATCGAAGCCAAGTGACGTGAAAGAGAATTTAAATCGTCTTATAAAGTCTCTTCTTTTTAAATGGACTGTGAGCATATCGAACTTTTGGCAATACCACTTTAAAGAACTGTTTTTACAATATCGCTTTAAGAACTGTTTGAGCTGCCGCACAGCAGCTGTTTCCGGTTACGTTAGTGTTTGTTTACTTTTGGGGGGTTTGTTTTCAGTGTTTAATAAATGTGTTGTTTGTTATAAAATCCCTTGCCTAACTCATATATTTATTGTTGCCTGAATACGTTACACAATGCTCATAATTTTATTCACTCTATAAAATTCATTTTCCTACACTCCATTGAATAAACTCTTTCCCTGCTTAACCTGTGACTATGACTTGGTTGAAGGGTTAGGTGAAATGACGAGAAACATTTTCACTCAGAGAGGTAGGGGTTCGACTTGTGCTGAACTGAAATTATGGGAGAGGCGGAGACTGTCATCACATTTAAACATTTCTTGAATGTGTACTTGAACTGTGACCTGCAAAGCAAAGAACTGAGTACTTTTTTTGAATTAGAACAGATGCAATGAATCAAGTAGCCATGTCAAAATAAAGGTTATTTTAGGTCTCTTAAGGAACATTAATTAAGCCAAGTCCCAGGGCCTGATGGATATCTTCTCAATTATTGAGAGAGGTAAGAAACAAGATTGCTCAGACCTTAACCAAGATTTTTGTGTCACCTCTAGCCACAGGCAAAGTCCTGGAGAACTGACAAGTAGCTAATGTTGTTTCTTTCTTCCAGAAGGGCAATAGGGATAATCTTGGAAACTATAGACTGGTAATGAAGCTACTGGAGAAGGTTCTTATGGATGAGATTTTTGAGCATTTAGGAAAACATGGTCTAATTATGGACAGTTAGTATGACTTTGTGGGGGCAAGTTAAGTTTGAATTGGATGGCAAAGATGATTGAAGGTGGAGATGGAGTTTAATCTGATAAAACTCTAGCTCTAGTTTTTCATTCCTTGTCTGTTAGGGTACAGTTAATGCAGTGAGAATGACTCCAGGGGCAGTGTTTTTTTTTCTGTGGGTGAGATACTGCAATTGTGGGAGACCTCCAGCCTCCCAGATAACCAAATCAGCACCAGACACACCTAGCTATGGAGAGATAGTTAGGTATAATGGCATCAGCATTGGACTTCGAAGCAAATGGTCCTGACTTCAAATCCGGCCAGCTCCTTGCATGTTTCCCATCCGTGCTGAGTTGAGTGTCAAGCAGCAACTTGGCCTCGTTTATATATAAAAAAAAAACCTAACAAATGCTGCAGAAACGACAAAAATGCTGCCTGGTGCGAACAGGAACATCAATAACAGGGAGGTAGTCAGCCCTAGATTGCAGGAGACGGGTAGACGGGTATCTGGTGACTGTCAGGAGAAGATGGGGAAACCATCTTGCCAACCAGGTGCCAGAGTCAGGGATATCTTGGATCAGGTGGGCGAGATTGAGCAGCCAGAAGTCTTGATACATATTGGCACCAATGACATCGGTAGACAAGGTGAGGAGTTCCTGAAGAGAGATTTTAGGGAGCTAGATAGAAAGCTGAGAACTTGCTGCAGGGTAGTAATCAATGGGTTGCTGCCTGTGCCACACACCAGTGAGGGTAAGAATAGGATGATTTGGCAGGTGAATGTGTGGCTGAGGAACTGGTGCAGGGGGCAGGGGTTCAGGTAGATAGATCATTGGGATCTCTTCTGGGGAAGGTACTGTACGACCTGTCCAAAAGAGACAGGTTACTCCTAACCTTGAGAGGAACAATATCTTTGTGGACAGGTTGACTAGAGTTGTTTTGGAGGATTTAATCTAATTGGGCAGGGGGATGGGAACGAAAATGGTAGTGCGGAAGGTGAGGTAGTTGGTTTACAAACAGAGGCAGTGTGTAGTGAGACTCCTAGCAAAGAAAGGCTGATGATAGGGCAAAATCGCAATCAACAGGATGAGTAAATTAATAGTATGCAATGTAAAAGGTAGACAAAGTCGAAAAGAGCAAATACAAGACTGAAGGTGTTACATTTGAATGTGGGCTGTATACAGAATGAGATAGATGTATTTGTAGCACAGTTACAGATTGGCAGGTATGATGTTATGAGCATTACTGGACTGTAGCTGAAAGAAGATTTTAGCTGGAAGCTTAATGTCCAAGGATGTATAGCGTATCAAAAGGACAGGCAGGTAGGCAGGGGATGGGGTGACTGCTGGTAAAAAATAAAATCAAAGGGGGTGACATAGGGTGAGAGATGTTGAATCATTGTGGAACTGCAAGTGTAAAAAGACCCTGATGGGAGTTGTTTACAGAACCCCCTCCCAAACAGTAGTAAGGATATGGTCAACAAATTATAATGGGACAAAGAAAAACCATGCCAAAAAGGCAATGTTGCAATAGCCATGGGAGATTCCAATATGCAGGGAGATTGGGAAAATCAGGTTGGTGCTGTATCCCAAGAGAGAGAATCTGTAGATTACTTACAAGATGGCTTTGTAGAGCAGCTTGTAATTTGGCTTATTTGGCTTTTTTTTTAATCATGTGCCTCCAAGTACCGCAAAACCACATCCTTAACAATCAACTCCAACATCTTGCCAACCACTGAGGTCAGGCTAACTGGCCTATAATTTCCTTTCTTTTGCCTCGCTCCCTTCTTGAAGAGTGGAATGACATTTGCAATTTTTCAGTGCCTCAGAACCATGCCAGAATCTGGTTCTTAAAAGATCATTACTAATGCCTCCACAATCCAGGTCATTAGATGTATTTAAGGCAATGGATGATAGGCTCTTGATTAATCAGGGTGTCAAAGGTTATGGGAAGAAGGCAGAAGACTGAGGCTGAGAGGGAAATGAATCAGCCATGATGAAATGGCGGAGTGTCGTGGTTTCTCGTGCCCCACAAACGATTAGGAGATGCATAAGAGACTTCAAGAAGGGTTAAACTTTAATTTGCAAATCAAAGCTGAGACAGTCATTGAGCTAGTCGCTGATTGCCCACCGATCTATGGACACAGCATTTTTTTATAGCAATCTCCTGGTCCAGTTTCAAACGTACTACACGTACAGTTCTAATCTACATCTCTTAGCTACCTCTCATTAACACACCATTGTCTTCTACATTCCTAAGATTTCATCTTGGATACATGCACAGCAAACTGACTACATAGTTTTGGTTACACAGCAAATAATACAACTTTTATCCCCCCTTTCACACAGAGAAAGAAGACTAAGAGTCCGTGCACAAAAGCCCCAATAAACTCAAGCACTTATTCCCAAATCTCGGGTTAAACTATAATTTTCTGTGCCAAGACCTCAAAGTATTCTCTCCCTGTTACCCTGGGCCGCTGAGCCAAAAACCTGTCCCTTTGTACCTGAGACGGGAAAAAGACTCAGAAGCCCTTACAATCTACTCCCACACTGTCGTTTTGCTCTTGTTCATCCTGTAGGTGTTGTAGGCTGTAACGATACATTTTCGGTGTTTCTTTCTCCACTAAGCTTGCTTCAGTAATTGCCACGAGCATCGGAAATTGTTTGGTTGCAGCACGCACTACAAGAGATTTGAGACAAGGAAGAAAACAGCACAGCACAAGCGCACAGCTCAACAATACAATACTGACAGTTATTGCTATTTTAGTCAGCCATGCTCCCCATCCTCTGAGTCTACTTTCTAACCAATCAAAAAACTGATGTTCAAATCCTGCATTCTGTTTGACCTCTGCCCGCAGATGCTTTAATTTATTCATTGCTCTGGTGAAAGACCCTTCTGGGCTAGTATTGTTTGGTATGAAAGTGCAGCATTGTTCTCCAAACATTACATACACACACACCCTTTTTCTGCCAAATGCCAATCCAGTACCTGTCTGTTTTGCCACGCCATCCTGCTAGTTGCATCCAGCTGTTGCCCTAAGGCCTCCAGTGCATCATCGGTGTAGTTGATGAATCTCTGTTGATTGTAGTATATATAGTTTATCCATTCAACATTTTTGCTTACCCTATCACAGGTATGATAGCTTCCCAGCCTGCAGCAATCTCATTTCGTGCCTTGAATTTGTTAGGTATACCTTTCGGCTGCCCTATACTGTCAATCCGGATTGTCGGGTCCGGGTCATATTTTCTCTTCTGCCGTAGCAGAGTCCGCTGCTCAGGGAAGTTAGCGTTGGACTGTACTTCAGGGGACATTATAACTTCCTGAAGCAGCATGACACGCGTACATGTTCCTTCCCACCTGAGGGGGAGCGTAGATCTCCGACCTCCTTCCTGTCCACACAGCCACCAAGTGTCTGCTAATGGGATAGGCTGAGAGTCCATTGCACCCTCAAGAGGAGGGGAACCCGTCAAGTGTCTTTTAACTGGGGTTATATCCCAAGTTTGAGTGCAGTTGCCTCGGAAGTGGCCAACCGGGTGAGTGCCCACCCGCATGAAACATTCATAATTCAGATGGTCCTGCCTTATAAGCTGTTGCAGTGTAGGTGTCTGGCTTCTTTTATTTATAGCCCAGGGTCTGCTATAAGTACAGTGATAGACAAGCTTGTTTTGGTCAAACTGCGAGGACGCCTGATATAGCATACACCAATATGGGTACATGGGTGCATTGTTCAAACAGTTTCGATAACAAGGATCTGTGTTAACACAAATCCTCCTGTGACAAGCCCTAACCGGACCTGAACACCATCGTTCGCATTGTTCCCTGTGCTCCCTTCACCACCGCGTGCAAGTGGAGGAGTTATAAGGCATGGGAACTACATGCTGAGTGGGGCTTTCCCTTGAGCACAGGTAACAATTCTGTCTCTTCATCATTCCTGCCATTGATACCACTGATTAGTACATGTCTTTAACCATGGTGAGGAGGTAAGTGTCGTGCTCCTCTTACTTCTTTTCTGTAGGTTACCAGTCCCATTCCCTATCTGCCACACTAATGGTTCCCAAGTCTGCACTGGAGTATGTGGGTGCTCTGTCCCCAGGGACACGACTCTCATTCCCAGCTCATCCCCATTATCTGAAGAAGCCCTACTATCCACCACCACATCCTGAGGGTCTTCAGGCCCGTCCTCAGAATCAAAAATTTCCCTTACTAATTGATCAAACTCCTGCGGTGCAGTGTCAGCTTCTTCTTCCCCCGTCTGTCTCCTGCTAACTGCTCTTCCGCATCACTTACCTCGGACACCTCACCTGATTGCCCTTGCAGGACTGCCCTCGTGCAATGGTTCAGATGGTACCAGGTGAAGTGTCCTTCTACCTGAACTGCGGTGGGTGATGCCTTGGTCACCGTAAAGGGTCCTTCCCTTCTTGGCTCGTTCCACTTTCTCCAAAAAATTCACACGTAAACCTGGTCTCCTGGTTTGATCGGTCCTTCCCCTTGTATGGTCTCCGGCTCTTTCTGTTTTTCCTGGGCATAAATAGACCTGTGTATCATAGTTAGTTGCTGCATGTATTGTTTCAATTCTATTTCCAATTGTTCCAAACTAGGTCCCTTATACGGCCCTTTACACTGGGGCACTGGCATGGGCCTCCCAGTGAGCATCTCATGCGGTGTCAGGCATGTCATTCGATTAGTTTGCATGCAGTAACTCATCAATGCTAATGGTAAAGCATCGACCCAATTAAGCTTAGTGTCTGCAAAAATTTTGTTTAGTTTGGCTTTCAGGGTTCCATTAATTCTCTCTACCATGCCCTGCGACAGAGGGTGGTATACACATCCAAATCTTTGCTGTATCCTCAGCGCTTGTAGTACCAATCTGACCATTTTCTGGATAAAAGCTGAACCATTGTCTGAGCTAACTTCTGTAGGTATTCCAAACCTTGGGATCACTTCATTTGTCAGAAATTTTACCACTGTCCTTGCCCCTTGATCTCTTGAAGGTACCGCCTCCACCCATCTGCTAAATCGATCAGTTACTGCCAGCATGTATCTTTTCCCTCTCACTGTCTTTATCATGTCTACGTAATCGATCACTAGATGTTTAAATGGTCCTTCAGGTACAGGAATGTGACCTATTGGGGTTGTAATTCCCTTCTGAACATTATTCTGTGCGCATACCTCGCACTGTGACAAGACAAAGTTCACTGAAGCCTGTAAATAAGGTGACCAAAAACCATCCTTCTTTATTTTCTTTATTACTTCCCCCCCCCTTGCACAATGGTTAATCCCATGCGCTTCTGAAATCAGAATCATCAGTAGAGGGGTGGGCACTACCAACAAACCGTCTTCTGTGCTCCACAAGCCTTCCGGGTTCTGCTTGCCCCCCCTTTTTCTCCACATTGTTTGTTCTGCCAAAGTTGCCTTACCTTGTATTTCAATTAGGTCCTTTACCTCCAGTTCTGGAGTTAGGCTTACCTGGGGGGCAATGACAGCTGACGTACACCCAGACGCTTTTCTGGCTGCCTCGTCCGCAGCTTGATTTCCCTTTGTTATTACATCATTTCCCTTTTTATGTGCCTGGCATTTTACTATAGCCAATGCTTTGGGTTTAATTATGGCTTTTATTAAGTCTAGAATTTGCTGACAATGTTGTATGGGATCTCCATTAGTTTTTTAAAACCTCTCTGCTTCCACACTGCCCCAAACAAATGGCATACTCCATGGGCATATGCCGAATCAGTATAGATGTCTACTTTCTCACCTTCCATCATTTCACACACAGCTGTCAGGGCTTTGATTTCCTTGGAGGCTCAGAGTTAGCGACATTGAATTGAGCGTAAAAGCGATTGAGAGAGGCCGCGATGTTGGCGGCACCACAACATTTGGCTTTGAAGTCTACGATGGCATGCAGCCCTCGCCACAAATCATGCCTGCTATTCATTGTGAATATTGACTCAGTCTTGTCCCCACATTGTTGTTTCACAGCCTTGATAGCTTTGTGCAGATCATAGCTGCTTTTCTTGAGCTCCTGCTGATTGCTGGCAATGTAAGCTCTATGTCGCGCAGTAAGTGCTGCTTGCACGGAATTATTGATCCAGGGTTTCTGGTTCGGGAAGTACCTGACCAACTTTTGGGGGTCAACATCGTCGATACACTTCTGTATGAAGCACATGACTCCATCCGTGAACTGTCGTGGTTTTCGTGCCTCACAAATGACCAGGAGACGCAGAAGATTCTTCAAGAAGGGTTAAACTTTAATTTGCAAATCAAAGCTGAGACAGTCATTGAGCTAGTCGCTGATTGCCCACCGATCCTCGGACACGGCATTTTTTATAGCAAAATCCTGGTCCAGTTTCACACGTACGTCCCATTGACTTAATCATGTTCCAATCCACATCTCCAAGCGGTCTCTCACCAACACACCATTGTCTTCTACATTCTTAAGATTTCATTCTCCTACTAAATTGGGTACATGCATAGCAAATAGCAAGTTCAAACTACATAATCTACATCAAGGCTGACTGCATAGTTTTGGTTACACAGCAAACAAGTTCAAAGCAAAACATCTCTTAGCTACCTCTCATTACCACACCATTGTCTTCTACATTCAATTGGATACATGCATAGCAAATAGCAAACTTCAAAGCTGACTACATCTCTTAGCTATCTCTCATTAACATATATTAACACACCATTGTCTTCTACATTCCTAGCATTTCATCTTGGGTACATGCATAGCAAACTGACTACATAGTTTTGGTTACACAGCAAATAATACAAGTTTTATACTCCATAATATTTTTATACTCCAATGGAACCCGGAGATATCCTCGTCATGAAAGACATTCCAGTCAACGTCATCAATGCAGTTCTCAGCATAAACACCCATGTATCCCAACTCTCTGCTTTCTGTCACCCCCAACTCTGTGCATCCTTATTTTATGGATAAGTCTTTTATGTGCCACCTTATCGAATGTCTTCTGGAAATCCAAGTAAATAATGTCCATCTGTTCCTCTCTATCCACTGTCCTCATTATATCCTCAAAGAGCTCCAGTGAGTTTGTCAAACAGGACCTGCCTTTGCTGAATCCATGCTGTGTCTGCCCAATGGAGCCACTTCTTTAATGATTGCTTCAAGTATTTTCCCAACTACAGATGTAGTAACTGGTCTATAGTTACCTGCCTTTTGCCTACATCCTTCTTTGAACAGTGGCGTGACCTTTGCCATCTTCCAATTTGCCAGGACTTGCCCAGATTTCAGCAAATTTTGGTAAATTAGCACCCAAAGCCTCTACTATAACTTCTTCCATTTCTAAGTGCTATTTCTAAATTTGCTGAGAACACAACTATTGTTGGCAGAATTTCAGGTGGTGACAAGAAGGCGTACAGGAGTGAGCTAGATCAGCTGGTTGAGTGGTGTCACAGCAACAACATTGCAGTCAAAATCACTAAGACCAAAGAAATGATTTTGGACTTCAGAAGGAGTATGGCAAGGGAACTCACACCAATCCCCATTGCGGGATCAGAAGTGGAAAGAGTTCCTGAGTGTTAGCATCTCTGAGGATCTATCCTGGGCCCAACATATGGATGCAGTTACAATGAAGCCAGCATTCATCATTAAGAGTTTATGGAGATTTAGTATGTCACCAAAGACACTCTCAAATTTCTACAGATGTACTGTGCTAAGCATTCTAATTGGCTGCATCACAGTCTAGTATGGGGGGGGGGGCACTACACAGGATCAAAGTAAGCTGCAGAGAGTTGTAAACACAGTCAGCACCATCATGGGCACAAGTCTTCCCAGCATCCAGGAGCAGTGTCTCAAAAATGTGGCGTCCATCATTCAGGACCCCCATCACCCAGGACATGCCCTCTTCTCTTTGCTACCATCAAGGAGGAGGTACAGGAGCCTGAAGGCACACACTCAACGATTCAGGAACAGCTCTTCCCCTCTGCCACCTGATTTCTGAATGGACAGTGAACCCATGAACACTACCTCAGTATTTATTTGCACTACTGATTTAATTTAAAAAGTGTGTCAAAAGTAGTGTTGCGTTGAACAGAGGAAACGGATGAGATCCTCTGTGACTGCTTTGAATCGGTGGACTGGTTAGTATTCAAGGACTCGGCAGCTAACCTCAGTGAGTATTCCTCAGCTATCATGGACTTTATCTGGAAATGCACAGAGGACTGTGTGTCTCACAACACAATCCAGGTATTCCCTAACTGGAAACCTTGGATAAATTATGATGTCCAGTCCCTTTTGAAGGCTAGAGCTGTGGCTTTTAGGTCCAGGGATATCAGTCGCTACACGGAATCCAGGTGTGAACTCCGGAAAGCCATTAAGGGCGCCAAGAGGCAATATCAAGCCAAGTTGGAAGCCCAGGCTAACCAGAGGGATGACAGTAGACTATGGTAGGGTCTAAATGAGATCACTGGGCGCAAAGAGAAGGCTGGGAATATCAATAACTGTAGCACTTCTCTTCCTGACGAACTTAAGGTATTCTAATCAAGATTCAAACAGAAGAGGAGCGTCCCACCCGCTCCGGATGAACCGGACCTGGTGGCATTGAGATACATCGTCACCAAGGAGGACGTTCCTGAAGATAAATCCAAGGAAGGTGATGGGCCCAGATGGTGTCCCAGGACGGGTTCTCTGGGCCTGTGCAAGCGAGCTAGCTGGAGTGTTTGCTGACATCTTCAACTGCTCTTTGCTTCAGGCTAAGATCCCCTCGTGTTTTAAGAAGGCAACGATAATCCCGGTGCCGAAGAAGAGTAAGGTGGCATGCCTGAATGACTATTGACCTGTGGCTCTAACATCAATTGCTATGAAGTGCTTTGAGTGATTGGTTATGGCACACATCAACCGTAACCTACCGGTCAACCTCAACGCTTTGCAATTCGCCTACCGGAGCAACAGGTCAACGGCAGATGCCATCTCTCTAGCACTACGTTCCTCCTTGGAACACCTGGAGAATAAAGACGCATATGTAAGGCTCCTTTTCATTGACTACAGCTCTGCCTTTAATACCATCATTCCAAATAAACTGATTCCTAAGCTCCAGAACCTGGGTCTCAGCACTCAGATCTGCAGCTGGATTTTCAACTTCCTCACAGACAGGACCCAGGCTGTAAAAATAGGGGACAAGCTCTCCTCTACAGTCAGTCTGAGCACTGGTGCCCCACAAGGCTGTGTACTCAGCCCCCTGCTGTACTCACTGTACACCCATGATTGTGTAGCCAAGTTTCCATCAAACTCAATATATAAGTTTGCTGATAACACCATAATTGTAGGACGTATCTTGGGTAATGATGAGTTTGAGTACAGAGAGGAAATTAAGAACCTGGTGGCATGGTGCAAAGACAATAACCTATCCCTCAACGTCAGCAAGATGAAGGAATTGGGTGTTGACTTCAGAAGGAGTAGCAGACCACACATCTACATCAGTGGTGTGCAGGTGGATCAGGTCAAAAACTTTAAGTTCCTTGGGGTCAATATCACAAATCACCTGACTTGGTCTAACCAAGCAGAGTTAGGGGGGCAAAAGTTTAAGGGTAGCACGAGGGGGAATTTCTTTACTCAGAGAGTGGTAGCTGTGTGGAATGAGCTTCCAGTAGAAGTGGTATAGGCAGGTTCGGTATTGTCATTTAAAGTAAAATTGGATAGGTATATGGACAGGACAGGAATGGAGGGTTATGGGCTGAGTGTGGGCCACTGGGACTAGGTGAGTGTAAGCGTCGGCACGGACTAGAAGGGACAAAAAGCCTGTTTCCATGCTATAATTGTTATATGACTATATATGGTTATTATCAAGGTACATTTATATCACCATATACCACTCTGAGATTCACTTTTTTGTGGGCATTCACAGTAGATATGAAGAAACACCATAGAATCAAAAAAAATAGACAAAAATGGTTAACCAATATGCAAAAGACAACAAACTGCAAATACAAAACAAATAAAATCACTAAATAAATAAGCAATAAATATTGATTGGTTGAGTTCCAGAGTCCCTAAGAGTGAGTTCATAGATCGTGGAATCAGTTCAGTATTGGGGTGAGTGAAGTTATCCCCTCTAGTTCAACAGCCTTATGCTTGAGGGGTAATAACAGTTCCTGAGCCTGGTGGTGTGCTTCTGTACTTCCTTCCTGATGGCAGGAGCACAAATTCACAGTGTGGATTCTTTACAAATTGCTGACTGAATCACATATTAACACTTCTGTGACTAGTTTGTTTGAGTTTCTAGTCTGAGATGTTGATACTGAGTAATACCACTGACCGCAAGAGCATGTGGTTAAGCTCTCACTTACTAGCCTGGCTTTTGTGTGACATTTACAGACTAGCAAACCCTCATCATGGAGAGGAGTAAGAAACAGACATCATGGCTTGAAAATAGTAAGATCACCTACTACTGAATGGTAAACAGAAGAGCAGAGAGTCTGGGGGAGATGTTCTGCTCATAATACCTCAAGCCAGGCACCTTCCAGAAATGCCCCTTTCTCTGACAGTGTCTCATCTGGAGGAAATCTGTTCAAGAGGGAGCTGCACTACATGAGAGTAACTTTGGCAGTGTTGCAGAGAACAAGTGGCAGCTGTGAAAGGACAACTACGAATGACAGCCACCAGTTGCTCTTGCCCACATTACACCAGAATATGTGATTCCCCAATCAGCCTCTTGAGATCTCACCAATGAACTACTCCTTAGGAGAACATCATATTTGACCCAAGTGATCACTACTACTACTATTATCTCAAACACTGGGGTACCCACCAGCATGCACTTTTTTGCCAAGATAAGTTGACATTGAGCCCTTGAAATAGAAAGTGCCTTTTCATCAAGTAAATTAATATTTCAATAAAATTGTTTCAAACTAATCAATAAATAGATGGTGTCAGCATTGAATATTGTGTATGCAGGGAGCAACAGAATACTATGGACTTTTTTTGTCCTACTCTGGATTTGTGTGACTTTTTCTCTTCACTGCCGTTTTTTTTAGAGATACAACACGGTAACAGGCCCTTCCGACCCAATGAGCCTGCAAAACCCAATTACACCCATGTGGCCAATTAACTTGCTAACCCGCGTGCTTTTGGAATGTGGGAGGAATCTGAAACCCATGCAATCATGGGGAGAATGTACAAACTCTTGGCATTACAGACTGCAGTGGAAGTGAGTCTGTGCCATCTGCAATATAATAGTCTTACATTAACTTCTACATTACCCAAAAAGATAAATCAACAGTGTTTCTGCCAAGATTTAAATTGGGATATTTCACATGTCAAACAAACTTGATAACCATAGAAACAGAATCAGAATCAGAAGCAGGTTTAATATCACCAGCACATGGCATGAAATTTGTTGCTATGCGGCAGCAGTACATTGCAATAAACAATAATTAAGTTGTTACGTACTCGTGACACATGACAGTGGTGCCCTTGTCATGTGACTGGGATTGAAGCTATACTGGTCTTGAGGTGATGGTCTTGTGATGGTGGAATGACGTCATTTTCGCGCCAGTAGAGATCATGTGACGGGTTTTTTTTACAGGTTATAAAAGGTAGACCCCACCCTGTGAGGAGGGGCAGTTCGTGGCTGGATTTGCCAGGTTGACTTCATGCCACTGTGTGTTTTAAGTGATGACGCAGTTTAGTTGAAGGATGAAGTTTTTATTTAATGCCTAAAGTTTAAGACGTCATTGCCAGCAGGTTCTTCACGATCCTGTTAGTTCGAGACAGTGGAGAGTGAAGATTGGAAGTTGGAAGTTAAAGATCGAGGAGAATTGCTTTCTACGGTGAAACGGGGGTGACCTTTGTTTGATCCTTATTTGGAAGGATTTCGTTGACTATCTTCGTGTTAATCCCTAGGTTTAACTAGAAAGGATTGAAGGTAGTGGAGAAGGAAAGGTCAGTGCCTTTAAGCCGTTCTGTTTTGTGAATTCTTCGTGAGAAGTTCGACGTCGGGGATCGAAGCAAGCGACGTGAAAGAGAACCTAAATCGTCCTATAAAGTCTCTCCTTTTTTTTTTATGGACTGTGAGCATATCGAACTTTTGGCAATACCACTTTGAAGAACTGTTTTTGGAATATCACTTTAAAGAACTGTTTGAACAGCCGCTCAGCAGCTGTTTCCGGTTACGGTAGTGTTTGTTTACTTTTGGGGGTTTGTTTTCTGTGTTTAATAAACGTGTTGTTTGTTATAAGAAACCCTTGCCAAACTCATATATTTATTGTTGCCTGAACACGTAACAAAGTTAAATTATTATTATTATTACTTTATTGTCACCAAACAAACTACAGCATGCTATCATCACAGCGATATTTGATTCTGTGCTTCGCGCTCTCTGGAGTACAAATCAATAGTAAATATAATAAAAATTTAAATTATAAATCATAATAAAACCAAGAGATAGGTCCAGATATTTGGAAGGTACGGCCCAGATCCGGGTCAGGATCCGTTCAGCAGTCTTATCACCGTTGGAAAGAAGCTGTTCCCAAATCTGGCCGTACGAATCTTCATGCTCTTGAACCTTCTTCCGGAGGGAAGAGGGATAAAAAGTGTGTTGGCTGGGTGGGTCGTGTCGTTGATTATCCTGGCAGCACTGCTCCGACAGCGTGCGGTGTAAAGTGAGTCCAAGGACGGAAGATTGGTTTGTCTGATGTGCTGGGCTGTGTTCACGATCTTCTGCAGCTTCTTCCAGTCTTGGACAGGACCACTTCCATACCAGGTTGTGACGCACCACAGAAGAATGCTTTCTACGGTGCATCTATAAAAATTTACTTTGAACTTTGTAACACAACACGACTCAATTCATTTGATTGGTTCAATTATATGACTTGCCCTACCTTCCTCACGACAACAAATTCTACAGATTCACCACTTGTGGCAATGAATTCCACAGATTCACCAGCCTCTGACTAAAGAAATTCTTGCTCATCTCCATTCTGAGGTTGCGCCCTCTGGTCTTTGACTCCCTCATCCTCTCCACCTCCACTCTATCTAGGCCTTTCAACATTTGAAGGTTTTAACGAAGCCCCTGTCATTCCAGTGAGTAGAGGTCAAGAGCCATAAAATGTTCCTCATATGATAAGTCTTTCAATCCCAAAATCATTTTTGTGAACCTCCTTTGAACCTTTTCCAATATCAGGACATCCTTTCTTAGATAAGGGTGTTAGGGCCCGGTCCGAAGCCCGCTTTCCGGGTCTTGCTCTGATTCGCGTACTCTGGACTCCGGGCCTTGCAGCCAGCCCTCCTGTCACACAGAGCCATTGTATCATCTTGGCTTAAGGAGGTACACCTGTCACCTATTGGGGGCAGGTGTTTATAAGGTGCTCGGGGACTGAGCCTAGTTGGGGTGGTTGTTTTGCTCCTTGCCTGCTCTGAAGCTGATTTAACCTGCTCTGTACCTGGTTTGTTTGCTCTGCAACTGGCTCTTTACCTGTTCTGCCTGGTTTGTCTTGTTTTCCTACTTCTCTGGGATCCATGTGGCCCGCCCTGAGGACCCTGACCCTTTCAACCCATTACTCCCTATGGGTCGTGCCCGCACCTGCCCAGGTGTTCTGCGTCGGAGGCTCAGAGTTAGCGACATCGAACGCAAAATGACCTGCTACATCTTCCAAAGAGATTAGTAGATTATCTGCATATTATAAGCGTGTCGACTGGTTGGGTGTTAAATTGAACTTTTCCAAAGTCTACCCCATGATTTTATGAAAAATGACTGAACTATTGTGGAATCTCTGGGGGAGACTGGCCCATGTATATTGCTGCCCACCTAAGATGGAGGTGATTCAGGTACTAAAGGGAGCCCCCAAAATCCAAAAAAACTGAAAAAACTTTATGTTCTGGAGACAGGCCATTCAGAATTGTTATAGGGCTTGTCACAATGGGATGCAATCTTGGCATGGTCTTATTAAGGGTTGTTTGTTAACCAGTATGACCTATTGGGCTTCTTTCCTGGCCATATAGGTGAGCTCGTAGTTGCCGCAGTCTCTCTGAGTATCCCTGGTGTTTTAGTTCCTTCACTATACCCTGGACAGTGCGTCAGTTTTTATAGAATGCTGCTTATTAGGTTTATGCAGGTCACCATCTATTTTGACACGTACAAGCAAGCTGGATGAACTCAGCAGGTCAGGCAGCATCCGTTGAAAGGAGCAGTCAACTTCTGTCCTGACGAAGGGTCTCAGCCCGAAACGTTGACTGCTCATTTCAATGGATGCTGCCCGACCTGCTGAGTTCATCCAGCTTGTTTGTACATGTTGATTTGACCTCAGCATCGGCAGTATACTTTGTGTTCACCATCTATTTTAACTGGGTTCATCTTTACTCACCCACAGTCTTGCTTGCGTTCTAGCCCACACTGCTGGGAACTGCTGACAAAGAAACCCCCTGACACCATCCTGGCTCTAGTCTCTGATGATTGGGGCAGCAGCAACTATGCTAGCCAGGTTGTGTATTCTATTAGTTGTCCGTGTTCACTGCCCCTGACTTGTCCATATTATTTCTCCCTTTCCTGAATCTATAATGGCCCCTGCTTCCCTTAGGATGTCTATTCCAAGGACATTATTTGGACGTACCCAGAAATACACTGGAAGCTGCACCCCGCCAATTTCAGATATCTACGACTCACTTCTTTCTGCTTTTACTGTTTTTCCTCCTGCTCCTGTAATATAAATAGCCTATCCAAGTTGTTGGCAAGGGTAGGTCAGTTATCGATACCAATGCCTGTGTCCACTAACATATTGCATTGCCAACCCCTTGACAATGCTGTTGTGTACATCCGCGGGTCACCAGCACTGGCAGTGGGAGGCACTGCCACCTCTTTTTCTGACCTAGAAACAGTATTCACCAGCTCTCTGGTCTGATCGACAGTCAGGTTGGTCAGACTGGGCACTGATGGGCACTTCAGACTAATTGATTCACTTAAATAATATCCATGAAACCACTGTTTCAACTGTTTGCCACTTCTAGTTAAAATGATTGAACATCACCATGCTGGTCTTCACCATTGTTAAGAGTAAGGATATTCTTGGAGTTGTTTAGTGATGCAAAACAATTTGTAGCTAGATGTTGTAAGACTGTGGAACTCCAATTTGATTTGTTGATTGTAGGATTTATCTTGGATAGCACAAACCTGGTCTTCTGTTGTAACTTTACTCAGTTGAGTGCTCGCTGTTCGATATGCCTAGTTCTCCTCCCAGCATGTACCTTGGGACATTTCACTCAAACAAAATTGATTTGTCTTTCTTATTTAAGGCAGAATAAGGCCATGAGAGTCCTTGGAGCAAGAAAGAATGAGAGAAATGTTCAAAACTGAGTGATGAGCTGCATATTCTCCTGTGCTGTAGGACTGTGTATCGAAGACTGTTGCTTTATGTACTTTTTTTCTTTGGCAGCCTCTGTGGGCCTCTCAGATGAACAGAAGGAGTTTCAGAAGGTTGCCTTTGGATTTGCTTCGAGTGAAATGGTGCCACACATGATAGAGTGGGATCAGAAGGTAAACTGATTTGTTTTTTGTGGTGTTTTTTTTTACAACTTTGGGAAAGTCCATCCAGAAGAATACAAGCAGGCAGGTGATAAGTGAAACCAGGTGAGGGGGAAGGTGGAAAGAAATAAGAAGCTCGAAATGTCGACTGTTTATTCCCCTCCATATTGCTGCCTGCCCTGTTGAGTTCCTCCAGCACTTTGTGCATTGCCCAACATCTTTGTGTCCACCCTAGCCAAAGCCCCAGAGGACTGGTGAGTAACTAATATTACTTCGTTCAGGAAGCAAAATAGGAGTAATTGAGGAAATTAGATGTGTCTCATGTCAGTGCCAGGGAAGCTTTTGGAATGGATTCTTCAGGATAGAAGATGTGACAAAGGGGGTCAATGAAGGTAAAGCCGTGTTATCTACACGAGTTTTAGTAAGGCATTCGATAAGGTACCTCAGGTAGGCAAACTGTAGTTCTTTTCTGTGGGGCGATGAAGGCCTGAGGAGTGACCTGATAGAAGTTTATAAGATTATGGAAATATAGATTCAGTAGACAGCTTGAGTAGTTATCCCAGATTCAAAGTACTAGATGGCATGCATTTAAACTGAGAGGGGAAAGTTCAAATGAAGTGTGCAAAACAAGTTCTTTTACATGGAGTGGTGGGTGTCTAGAATGGGTGCTGGTGGAGGCAGATACAATAGGTGTTTAAGGTGCTATTAGATAGATGTATGAATATGCAAAGATAGGGATGTGGGTTATGTGCAGGCAGAAAGAATTAGTTTTATGAAGCATCATGAGCTTAATTGGTTTAGCACAACATTGTATGATGGAGGAATTGTTTTTTTCTCTTGACTTCTATTGCCTCTGATTGACCGTACTTTTGCCTGGTCTCCTGATACTACATTAGAAACACAAAAGGTAGTGGGGGAGCAACACACAAAAATCTGGAGGAACTTAGCGGCTGAAGCAGCGTCTAATGAGAGAAATGGACAGTTGACATTCCAGCTTGAGAGTTCCTCCAACGTTTTGTACGTTGCTCCTAATGTGACGTTTGGTCAAGTTGTGTTGCGATGATGGGCAAAGCAGTCTGCTTGGGTTGTTACCTCCTCACAACCCTACCACTGGGTGTACAGTAGCTTCAGCTTACACCACTGCAGTAACTAGTCCCGGTTACTATAGAACATCTAGCACTGGAAGGACAAGGGCAGCAGGCAGGTTTCCATACTGCTGCTCCCCTTTGCTCTTTGGATCTAAATTCTGCCAGTGCCTTCATCAGGAAGGCAAGAGTGATTCAAGAAGTGGGCTAACAACCTGAACCTCAAGGATTTTGAGGTATTATCATAAACTGTTTCTTACCTAACATGTTGTACCCTGCTCTGCACTATCACCTTCTGTTCTTTCTTTGGCTTTTTTCACCCTGACATAGTTTTTCAATCTCTGCTTGCATGTTTCTTCATACTGCTCTCACAGTACTCGGACAGCATCCATTACATCACTCTACTCCTGAAAGGAATATCTCCTTGCACCTCACTGTCCCCCTCTTCATAATTTGCTGCATTGATATTGTAGTTTACGGCTTTCTATGTACTTGCACATTGTTTCCTGTCTTGCCCCTGACAATTCTCACCAGACTTTCTTTTGCTGCATCATTCCTTTAACATTTCTTCTATTTCCTACCACATTTATTCTGCATCTTAAGTTGCTGTCCTAACAGCAGTGTCCTTGTCCATACTTTATAAAAACCCATAGATTTTATTCACTTTTGATTTTTCCTTAGCTATGGGGATTTCTTGCCTCTTTAACAGGATCAGACCTAATTGCAATAATCCATTTCCCTTTCAATGATAATTTTTCCCCAATTACTGCTGTATCTTCTCCCACTCGAGGGCAGTTAGGATGGGTGGTAATGCAGGTTTTGCCATTGGTGCCAGGATGTAGAAAAATAAATGAGTAAAAGACATCATTCTGCAAACCTAGTACTCTTTCGGGACCAAATTAGCACTCTGCATTAAGCTGCAGCACAGTAAGATCCTCTCATGAGGCAGTTAGCTCTTCTGAGAACTCCGGGATTGTGACTGCTTGAAATGGTGTAGGAGCTACTCAGAAGGGCAGCGTCTAGAGTCTCCATGTTGTGAACATGTGGAAGCCACAGAGAAGGTGAAGATCGCGCACCCCCCACCAACCTAGGAAAACTTTTAAACCAAATTAGCATTGAAGAACTCTGCTGTGTCACACTCGATAAAGAACGCTTGCTTTGGGGGTCTTGCGTCAATTATTTGGGCAATGAAAACTAGGGAGCATTGTCAGAATATTCTGATCCTATATTGGAAGTTGGTCTTCTGCTGAAGTAATAAAGCAAGTGCTTATGGAAATTCCAATTCCACTTAAACTATTCCAGGAATAGTTTAAAGGGGTTTGGGGAGGGGAGGGGGCAGGAGGGGAAGCAAAACAAAAAAAGATTCTAGAACCTTCCACTGCCTTGATCTAACTATGCTGGAGTACTAAGGAAGCTTTTTGTTCAAGTCCTAGGGTCTCTGAAGGCAGTAACACAGAAGTTGTTATTCTTGGTAGTAGAATGCTCTTCCTGCAAGATGAGCGAAGTCAGGAAACCTCTCAGTCTCTCTGATGACTATACCTGCAGGATGTACAACCAGCTGAGGCTCCTGACATACTGGGTCAAGGAACTGGAGTTGGATGTACTCAGGACCATCTGTGTGGCTGAAAATCTCATTGATACTTTTACTGAGGTGATCACACCTAAGGTACAGGTTTCAGGTCATGGAAGACCACCAGGAGAAGTGAAGACAGTAAGCAGTCAGTGCAGAGTTCCCCTTTGGCCAGTACCTTCAGCAGCCAGCTCCGGGGCTCAGTAAGATCAGACAGAGCAATAGTTATAAGGTAAAGATTTGGTGGTTGTGAAAGAGACTGTGGTGCTGTGCTGTTTCCTCAATGCCAGAGTTGAGGACTTTTCCGAGTGGCTGCAAAACATTTTCAAGGGGAGGCTGAGCAGCCAGAATTTGTGGTGCACATTGACACCAATGACATGGCTAGAAGGGGGAAAGGATTCTTGTGCAGTGAATATAGGGAGTTAGGAAAGAGACTGAAAAGCATAATCTTAATATAGTGTATCTCTGAATTGCTTTCAGTGCGGTGTACTAGCCAGGGCAGGAATAGAAAGATAGAACAGATGAATGTGTGACTGATGAGCTGGTGCAGGAGCAGGGTTTCACTTTGTTGAAACCTCTTCTGGGTCAGGGCTGACTTGTACAAGAGCACCTTAACTAGAGGGGAACCAATATCCTAGCTCGGAAGTTCACTGGTGCTACGTGGGAGGGTATAAGCTAGTTTGGCAGGGGGATGGCAGCCAGGGCACCAAATTAGAAAGTCAGAAGTAAATTTATTATCAGAGTATGTATACACTCAGTGGTCATGTTATTGCATACACATGCTTGTTCATACAAATATCTAATCAACCAATCAAATGGCCGCCTTATGAAGTGGCTATTGAGTGTATATCACCATATACTACATAGAGGTACATTTCCATGTAGGCATCAAAGTAAAGAAATAAAACTCGCAATTCTTCATGGCTAATATGAGGAAGCATAATTTTAAGGTGATTGGAGGAAAGTATAAGGGGGAATGTCAACAGTAAGTTTTTTCCCACAGTGGTGAGTGCAAATAACACCCTGCCAGGTGTGATAGTAGAAGCAGATACATTAGGGTATATAAGAAACTCTTAGATAAGTACATGGATGATAGGAAAGTGCAGAGTGATGTAGGAAGGAAGGGTTAGATTGATCTTAGAATAGCGTAAAAGATCAGCACAGTATCATAGACCGAAGGGCTTGTACTGTGTTGTAATGCTCTATGAATTTATGAAAAACGAACATACAGTGAAACTGGGATGGGTGAACATTGAATTCTCTAACTTCTGGTAATTCCCTCTCCCTCCCTTCCCCCATCCCAGTTTCCCTCTGCCTCCTCCTCCAGCTGCCTATCACCTTCCTCATGGTTCTGCCTCCTACTACCCATAGTGCTTTCCCCTTACATTCCTTCTTCACCGTTCCTGCCTATCCCCTCCCTGCTTCCCCTCCCCCACCCCTTGATCTTTCCTCTGATTGGTTTTACACCTGGCATCTTCCCACCCTCCCCCCACCTTCTTTATAGGGCCCATGCCCCCTCCCTCTTCAGTCCTGACGGAGGATCTCAGCCCGAAACGCTGACTGCTTGTTTTCACGGATGCTGCCCGACCTGCTGAGTTCCTCCTGCATGTTGTGCAGGATACTTCATGATGGTTCTAAGATAGGGCCTCTGATACGGTAACACCAAGGAATTTGAAGTTGCTAACCCTCTCCACCTCTGTTCCCCTAATGAGGACTGGCTCATGAACCTCTGGTTTCTTTCTCTTGTAATCAGTAATCAATAATCAACTGTTTGGTTTTGCTGATGTTCAGTGATAGGTGGTTGTGGCGCCATTCAACCATATTTTCAATCTCCCTCCTATATGCATGAGAAAGTGGAGGGATTGAGGAAGGTAGATGTTATGACCAGCAAGAACAGGCAGGAACAAAGCAGTAGACACAATGGGACGGGTGGGTTAAAGTGTGCATTTTAAATCTGGGAGTATTTAGAGGTAAGGCTGATGAAGTTAGAGTATGGATCAGTACATGGAACTATGATGTTGTGGCCATAATAGAAACCTAGTTGAGAGAGGAACAGGACTAGATATTTCTTTCTTTTTCCATCTTTTTATTATCATTATTAATAACAACAAAATAAAATTGGTACATAGATAATGGGATTACAAACGTACATATTTCAACTAACTATAAAAGAATACAAAAACAATGATTACAGTATAAATGAGTATTCCCACATCATAAATGATACAATATACAAATAAACAAGGCAAACTTAGGTATATCATAATATAGAATTAAAAAAAAGAAAAAGGAAAAAAAATTAAATTATGCAAAAAAAAACTAATCTAAAAATTTAATAACTAATAGAGGAAAAAAAACAAAGAAAAAATTAAAAGAGAAAAAAATAAGGGCTGTTTATAATATCTCACAAAAATACAAAATCATCAGTGTCGTCAACTCCGATCCTCTCAACGTATATGAAATCAAAACTGGAAAATCAAATAGGCTTGGAACAGGGTCATTTTACATCATATGAAAATATTGAATAAATGGTCTCCATATCTTTTCAAATTTAGTAGAAGTGTCAAATACACCACTTCTAATTTTTTCTAAATTCAAACATAACATAGTTTGAGAAAACCAATGAAATACAATAGGAGGATTAATTTCCTTCCAATTCAAAATAGATCTTCTAGCCATTAGTGTAAGAAATGCAATCATTCGACAAGCGGAAGAAGATAAATGAAGTGAGTCCATCATTGGTAAACCAAAAATTGCAGTAATAGGATGGGGTTGTAAATCAATGTTCAATACCACAGAGATAATATCAAAAATATCTTTCCAATATTTTTTCAAAAGTGGACATGACCAAAACATATGAGTTAAAGACGCTATTTCAGATTGACATCTATCACAAATAGGATTTATATAGGAATAAAAATGAGCCAATTTATCCTTGGACATATGAGCCCTGTGCACAACCTTAAACTGTATTAGTGAATGTTTGGCACATATAGATGATGTATTAACTAATTAAAGAATTTTATCCCAATTCTCAATAGGAATAATAAGGTTAAGCTCTCTTTCCCAATCATTTTTTGTCTTATAAAGGGGCTCTGAACGTATCTTCATGATTATATTATAAAGTTTTGATATAAGCCCTTTCTGAAAAGGGTTTAGTTTAAACAAATTCTCCAAAATGCCTGAAGACACAAAATTTGGAAAAGTAGGAAGTACAGTATTTAAAAAATTCCTAATCTGTAAATATCTTTAAAAAAATGAAATCTAGGCAAATTATATTTATTAGATAATTGCTCAAAAGACATAAAACAATTATCCAAAAATAAATCAGGAAATCGTAGTAATCCTTTAGTCTTCCAAGCCGAATAAGCTTGGTCTATAATTGAAGGGTGGAAAAAACAATTGGATACAATAGGAATATTTAAAACAAACTGAGTTGGACTAGATACTTAATGTTCCAGGGGTTTGATGTTTTAGAAAAGATCGAGGAGGAAGTATAAGTAAGAACTCAAGAATAAGAAAGGTGCAAGCACTCTGATGGAATTCTAGTCCAGATCCTGCAGCATCCACAAGGATGTTGAAGAACAAATATGCAGGCAGATTACAGTGATTGTCATGGGCAACTTAAGCTTCCCTAATGTAGACAGGCACTTCCTTACTGCAAAAGGTTTAGAGGAGCAGAATCTGTTAGGTGCGTCCAGGAGAGTTTCTTAAATTAATATGTAGAAGGTCCAAGAAAAAGGAGTGGTGAGGCTTACTGGACCTGGTGTTGGGTAATGAGCCTAGCCAGATGACTGACCTTTCAGTAGATGAGCAGTTAGGGAACAGTGATCACAACTCCTTAAGTTTTAAGATAGCTATAGATGAGGATAAGTATGGATCTTATGGGTGACTATTAAATTAGACCAGGCCAAATTGCAAGAGTAGTAGGCAAGAACTAGGAAGAGCTTATTGGGGGAAAAACTGTTTTAAGGCAAGTCTACATCTGATGTGCAGGCATTTCGAAATAAAGAAAGGGGTATGTTGAACATTAGGGTAGTTAAGTCCCCAGGGCCTGATGGGATATACTACAGGTTATTGTGGGAGGCAAGAGATGAGATTGCTTGGGTCATGTCTAAGATCTTAATGGCCTTTCTAGGCACCGGTGAGGTCTCAGAGAATGGCAAGTAGCTAATCTTCCATTATTTAGAAGGGAAACAGGAATAATCCTGGAAACTATAAACCAGTGGGTCTCATGTTGGAAAGTTACTGGAAAGAATTTTTATGGATTGGTTTTATAAGCAATTAGAAAACTATGGCCTAATTAGGGATAAGCAGCCTGACTTTGTTTGTGGAAAGTCATATCTTACTGACTTGATTACGATTTTTGAAGAAGTGACAGAGGTAATTGATGATGATAAATCTGTGGATGTTGCCTACATGGATTTTAGTAAGGTGTTTGACAAAGTCCTTCAGGAGAGGCTCATCCTGAAGATTAAAATGCATGACATCCATCCATTATGAATTGTCTGTTTGAATTCAGAATTGAGTTGCCCATGGAAGTCAAAGTGCAGTGGTTGAAGGGACTTTCTCTAGTTGGAGACCTGTGATTAGTGGTGTTCCACAGGGATCTGTGCTGGGACCTCTGCTGTTTGTGATGTATAGAAATGATCTGGACAAAAATGTATGTACATGGGTACATAAATTTGCAGATAATTCAAAGATTGGCAGTGTTGTGCTTTACGTAGAAAACTGGCAAAGGATACAGCGGGTTATGTTGTCCAGACAGGATCACCCTGTATTAAAGCTATGCTGATTATCCTTGTCTCAAGAAATAGTTTCTTACAGTTTCCCTACCACTGATGTTAGATTCACAGTCCTTTACTTTCTTATCCCTGCTTATCAATGAACGTAGTTGCCGATAAGGATGGAGAAATTACAGATGGAGTTTATCCACCTGAATGTGAGATGTTGCACTTTTGGACATCAAATGTAAGGGTGTGGTACGCTGTTAATAACAAGACCCTTAACTGTGGTGTTGAGCAGAAGGATCTTGATCTATATTCATAGCTCCCTGAAAGTGGCTACGCAGGTTGATAGGGTAGTAAAGAAGCATGTATGGCATATGTGCCTTTATTACTCAAGGAATTGCATTTGAGGCAGGATGTTCTGTAAGGCTTTATAAAACTCTAGTATTATTGCATTCCATTCTGGTCATCCCATGATCGAAAAGACTTTGAGGCTTTGGCGAGGATGTGGAAGAGGTTTACAGGATGCTGCAAGTATTAGTGAGCATGAAGTTTTGTCAATAGGTCATGGGGAGAACGTTCAAACTCCTTACAGGTAGCATCAGGAATTGAACCCAAGTCACTGGTACTGTAAAAATTTGTGTCAGCTACCATGCCATCCAATGTGCCTGACTTGTTTAATTCTTTGTGTACTAAGCAAGCTCAAGGCTTACTTAGGTATGATGGGACTATAACCATTTTCATCATTCATTTCAGGAATCCATTGCAATTATGGCCTTAAAATGATCTATATTTGTTAATTAATTCTAATTTACTATTCCCTTTGAACAATGCCTTTGGTATCAATGTGCTTTGTGCCCTTGTGGTTAAAGTGCCTGTTCCTTTGATAACACTGTCTATTAGTCACCATATATTCTCTCTGCAACTAAGCCTGTAAATTGTTCTAATAGGTTTCACACGCTACATCAGATATAGGAAAAAAATAGCAATTCAAGCTATACTTTGTCACTTATCTGATATTTTTGTGGAATGATTATTCTTATACTTGCATTTTAATATTTGATAGGAAATCTTTCCTGTGGAGACGATGAGAAAGGCTGCAGAACTTGGGTTTGGTGGGATTTATGTTCGTCCAGATGTCGGGGGATCAGGACTGTCACGAGTGGACACTTCCATCATATTTGAAGCATTGTCAACAGGCTGCGCAAGTACCACCGCTTACATGAGTATTCATAAGTAAGTCGATGTGGGATTGATATCTAGACAACAAGATACGTAAGCAGCAACAGATTCTTAACAACCTCTTATTACGAGTGCAGCAGCTTCATGAAGAAGGCTCAAGATGGGTTGCCAAGGTGATCTTGAAAATAAGTGACTTGGAGAGAGACAAAAAGAATAGGGCTTTGGTGTGTTTACAGGTTGGAGCACGCAGGTGTTGGGAAGAGGTAGGGAATAAAATGTGGGGAAATTGGAGTGGACTTGCTGCAGTTATTTGGGTGGAGGGCAACATAAAGATTTTGGCAGCATGCTGAGCTTAAGAGGTCTGTATGGAAAGGATGACGTGTAGTGGGAGGGAGGGAGGCTGCAAGTCTGGGAATGGTCACGAGGATGGGTTTTTTAGCAGAGTTTAAGGTTTGTAGTAAGGGCGTAAGACGTGGTTAAAAGAAGGGCCAGACAGGCAACTCAACACTCCAGCCTGCAGTGTCTTCAGTGCAACAGAGAGACATGACAAATGGAAGGGGATGTTGCAAGATCTGCTATGAATGTCCTAGAAGGCTCTGCAGTGACACCATGTACAGTTGCAAGAAAAAGTTTGTGAACCCTTTGCAGTTACCTCTTTTTCTGCATTAGTTACTCATAAAATGTGGTCTGATCTTCATCTAAGTCACAATAATAGACAAACACAATCTACCTAAGCTAATAACACACAAACAATTGTACTACTTCTCATAATTTGAACAATCACAGTCTACATTCAAAAAAGTATGTGAACCTCTGGGGTAATGCTTTCTACAAAAACTATTTGGAGTCAGGTGTTCCAATCAATGAGATGAGATCAGAAGTGTGGGTTGTAGAGGTGTCCTGTGCTATATATTTTAAAAAAAAGACACACAAAATCATGTTACTGCCAGAGCCTGTTCTTCTCAAGAAAGATCTGTTTATGTGCACCATGCCTCGATCAAAACAACTTTCAGAGGACCTTTAGAAGAAGAATTGTAGAGATGCATGAAGCTGGAAAAGGTTACAAAAGCATATCTAAGGACCTGAGTATTTATCAGTCCACAGTAAGAGAAATTGTTTACAACTGGAGGAAATTCAGTACTGTTGCTACTCTTCCTAAGAGAGGGCATCCTGCAAAGATCACACCGAGAGCACAATGTGCAATGCTGATGGAGGTGAAAAAGAATCCAAGGGTAACAGCAAAAGACCCGCAGAAATCTCTAGAACTTGCTAAAATCACTGTTCAAGTATTCAGTATAAGAAAAACACTGAACAAGAATGGTGTTCATGGAAGGACACCACAGAGGAAACCGCTGCTCTCCAAAAAAACATTGCTGCACGTCTGAAGTTTGCAAAAGACCACCTGGATGATCCACAATGCTTCTGGGACAATGTTCTGTGGACAGATGAGACAAAAGTTGAACTTTTTGGCAGAAATGCACACTGCTATGTTTGGAGGGAAAAGGGCACTGCACACCAACACCAAAACCTCATCCCAACTGTGAAGCATGGTGGAGAGAACAGACAACTGCAAAGGGTTCACAAGCTATTTCTTGCAACAGTAGATGGAGCTTAGAAGCTAAAAAAGGGGCAATCACTTTGCTAGGGGTATACAACAGACCCAAGAATCAGCAGTTCATAGAGAATTATGTAGACCAATCAGGGAGGTGTAAGAATAATAAGTATTTTAGAAGTAGGGTATTTCATCTTCCTGGCTCTCTTTCATCTGAGAGAGTCAAAGAGGGTGAAAATTTTAAAGTGTATCTAGGAGAGGTTTTTAAACATACAGTGCGTAGTCTCAGTGAGGGGGCAGTACTGCAATAATGATCATAACTCTTAAATTTCAAGATAGTTATGGAAAGTGGCATGGATATTCTAGAAATTAAGGTGCTGATTTATGGAAAGGCCAATATCAATGTTTTAAGACCGGTCCTGACAAAGGTCTACTGGGAGTGGTTTCTTGGAGGTAAGTCTGTACCTCACAAGCACAAGTCATTTAAAAGTGTAACAGTGATAATTCAGGGCACCATTGCTCCCATAAGGGTGAAAGGTTATACCAGGTCACAGGAGCTCAGGATTTTAATGGCTATTGAAGACTGGATTTTAAAAATGCAAATAAAAAGCAAGTAGGTACAGTGGCTATACAAACTGTGCCAGAGACCTAGGTTCAATCCTGAACTCGGGTTCTGTCTGTGTGGAGTTTGCACATTCTCTCTGTGACGATGTGAACTTCCTCTTACATCCTAAAGATTTGTGGATTGGTATGATAATTGGCCTCGATAAGTCGAGTGAGTGGAAAGTCTAGGAAGAATTTTAAAAATTTGGATTAAAGGGATTATTGTAAATAGGTGTTTGATCGCCAGTAGGGACTTAGAAATCTGAAGAGTCAAGTTTCTGTGCTGTATTGATGCCTCGACGTAGCAGGTATAGAGATCCCTGAAATGTTGAGAAGAATGTTTCATCTTTAACTTTATGACTTTTGGAGATCAGTTCATCTTCTATTCACAGTAACAGAAATTTTAACCGGGGTGCCCAAACTTTTGCATGCCACTGCAGGCGATGTTATCTGATATACTGTTCTATGTTTTTAAAGATGTGGAGAAATGTGCATTTACTCTCTTGGGTGAATGTAAAGTAGCTCAAAAAGGAGCCACTGAAGCATTGGATTGAATGTTGTAAGATCTTGAAAGCAATAATGGTAGGTATTGCTTTAGGACAGCTGGAGCTGGAGACAGCTTCCAATGTTACCAGAAATTCCATGAGTTTCCGAAACAAATGAATTGAAACCTTGTATTAAAGCATCATGGGGGAAATGTTAAATGACTCCACTTGAAAAGTGATGTACAGTACTGTTGGCACGCAGTTTATCTCCAAGAAAGTTTTGGGCACCAATCTCGCTATTTCTTTAGCATTTGACTTTTTTTTACAAGGCCGAGCTACTAGCTCGGCACTCACCCAGCATGGATGGAAAGCGTACGAGGAGCCGGCCAGGTTCAAACCCAGGACCACTCACCTCGAAGATGAGTATGGATGCCACTACACCACCGGCAAGGGAGTTTGCTTTAAGTTTCCTCAAATTTTGGAAATGGGGATAATAAAACACAAAGACTCAACGGGTTTGATTTCAATGAAAAACTTGGGCCCAATTGTTACATCAGTTCATCATCTGCTGCTAGCTAATGTCATGCAACACCCTTTGAATTACCATGAAAGCAGTTTTATCACTAAAGAATGACTTTGTGCAGGCTGTGAATAAAGACCTTTCAAAGCTGGTACAACTGGTACAATATGAATAAATCGACATTAGGGAGAGGGAGAGCCTGTGGTATGTTGAATTACCGGGTGAACGAGTAGTCTTTGGGGTAACCGCAAGTCTCTGTCTTTGCCGTTGCTTTGCTCACGCTTGAGTGCTTGGTGGCGGGTGCCGATGCTTTTGTTTTTGCAGGTGGGGAGGGGGAGGGATTGTTGCTTGCTGCCACTTACGCGTGGGAAGGAGGGGAGCAGGGGGGGACTTTGGTGTTCTAACATCTAACTGTCATACATTCTTTGGGGGCACTTTTCCGTTTTTGTGGATGGTTGCGAAGAAAAAGAATTTCAAGATGTATATTGTATACATTTCTCTGACATTAAATGTACCTTTGAAACATTATGACAGTCTTCCTGTTGAATTTTTAAACTCACTCCAATCACCTGGGCTGCCATCACATGGTCTGGAACTAAAAGAAGCTCTAATCATGCTACTCAAGAAATTGGGTCCATCAATATGATGCAACAAGATTATCAGTTCAATAATTACTTCATAATTACTGGTAATGCCAGAGGGAAGGTACCTTCATCTCTTAGATACCAATGATCTCATGTGATTTTCCTTTTCAATTTAAGTGACTTCAGTTTCCTGTTTTGTTTTGCTGCACATATTAACAATGTGCAAGGACAATCTTTGGAAGTTGTAAACACATTGCTTTTTCCATGGTTAACTACATGTTGGTTGTACCAGAGGTGGAGATAAAAATAACTTGAATGTTTTTACATTGGATTCGAAAGAAAGAAAAGTGTATTCTGAAGCACTTCAACATTGAAAATAAGTACATTTATACATTGTGCATGGTATATACCCTTAAAGAGAACTATATTAAATGTTAATATATATATATATTTCACCTTGTATGTTTTTATTGCTAACTTCAGTTAGACTACATAACTTTAACCTGTGTGGGTGGTGCACATGCTCCTGATTATATCAACAGTATTGAGGGATAAACCCAAATTTATCTGATCAATGCTTCCGATGTAATCAAGAAATTGCTACTTTTTTACATTCTACTTGGTCTTGTTTTAAAATTCAACCCTTTGGAAAAAGTTTTACTGGAACAAATTATTGGAACACAACTTCCCAATATTATTTTTACTAGGCGAATTGAAGGGATAAAACCGAAACCCAAATTGAATAAATATCAGAAAGAATTCATAAAAATTGCATTGACAGTAGCCAAAAAGGCTATTGCAGTTACTTGGAAATCGGATTCATACTTAAGTATACATTGTTGGAAGAACGAAATCTTTAGCTGTATTCCACTTGAAAAAAAATTACTTACAATTTAAATAAATATGAAACATTTCTGAAAATTTGGCACCCTTATTTACAAAAGATAGGACTAAATATATAGGTGCTCTGAAGATAAAATTACTGGTTATTTGGGGAAAGAAATAAATATACATATTAAAGCTATTATGAACTCCATGGAGCATGTGGGGATCTTCCGATATCCAGGCATTCTTTCTTTATTTTTTTTCTTTTTTTTTTCTTTCTTTTCTTTCTTTCTATAGGGATATGTTGGGGGGAGGGGGGAAGGGTTGATATTTTTTTTTCTCTCCTCTGTAATCATTGAAAACTCAATAAAATTTTTTTAAAAAAAAGCTTCAAATTCCTAGGAGTGAACAGGACAGGTTGAGCCTGTCCTGGCTCAACCAATTTGATGCCACAGCCCAGAAAGCTCACTAATGCCTCTACTTCCTCAGGAGGCTAAAGAAACTTGGCATGTCCCTGTCGACCCTTACTAATTTTTATTAATGCACCAAAGCTTGGTATGGCAACTGCTCTGCAGATGCCAGCAGAGTTGTGAACACAACCTAGAAGATCACAGAAACCAGGCCTACCTACATGGAGTCTGTTAGTTCTTGCTGCCTCAGTAAAGTAGCCAACATCATCGAAGATTATGTCGGAAATACTCTCCTCTACCCTCTTACATTTGGCAGCCTTAAATCACATACCATCAAGGTCAAGTACCGTTTCTATCTCACATTATAAGATTATTAAATGCTTCCGTAGTAAGATGGACTCTTGACCTCATAATGTATCTCGTCGTGATCTTGGACCTTATTTACCTGCACTGCATTTTCTCTGTAACTGTCACATTTTATTCTGCAAAATGTAATGATCTGATCTGTACGAACAGTATTCAAGATAAGCTTTTCATTGTGTATATGTGACAATAATGAACCAATTCCAATAATTATATTCTTCATGGAATAATAATGTTTAAGCTAGCTTTCATTTCATTTACAAGGACTGTTATAAAAATCTGTTGGTTGGAAATAAATGCAAACATTATGATTGCCAACTCAATGATCCAAGCCAGTATACTTACAAAATGCCTTCAGATTTACTCTAATCCTGTCTGCTACTGCTATTTTGTGACGATTCATTGCCTTTCCAGTTGCCTTTTCAAGCATCTTACACTTTTTATACCTGTGAATCATTGCCCTGTCTTTAATTACCTGTATCCGCCATGTGCTTCCATTTTTTTCCCCTTGTTTCCCTTTATCGAACCCTCAATGTCCATAAGACCATAAGACAAAGAAGCAGAAGTCGGCCATTCAGCCCATTGAGTCTGCTCCGCCATTTCATCATGAGCTGATCCAATTTAGTCCCATTCCCTCGCCTTCTCACCATAACCTTTGATGACCTGACTACTCAGATACCGATCAATCTCTGCCTTAAATACACCCAATGACTTGACCTCCACTGCCACCCGTGGCAACAAATTCCATAGATTCACCAACCTCTGGCTAAAAAAATTTTTTCGCATCCTTGTTCTGAATGGGTGCCCTGCCATCCTCAAGTCATGTCCTCTCATTCTAGACTCCCCCACCATAGGAAACAACTTTGTCACATCCACTCTATCCATGTCTTTCAACATTTGAAATGTTTCTATGAGGTCCCCCCTCATTCTTCTAAACTCCAAGGAGTACAGTCCAAGAGCGGTCAAACGTTCCTCATATGTTAACCCTCTCATTCCCAGAATCATTCCAGGGAATCTTCTCTGAACCCTCTCCAATGTCAGCACATCCTTTCTTAAATAAGGAACCCAAAACTGCACACAGTATTCCAAGTGAGGTCTTACCAGTGCCTTATACAGCCTCAACATCACATCCCTGCTCCTATACTCTACTCCTCTAGAAATGAATGCCAACATTGCCTTCACCTTCTTCACCACCGACTCAACCTGGAGGTTAACCTTAGGGGTATCCTGCACGAGGACTCCCAAGTCCTGTTGCATCTCAGAACTTTGAATTTTCTTCCTATTTAAAAAATAGTCTGCCCGTTTATTTCTTCTACCAAAGTGCATGACCGTACACTTACGGACATTGTAATTCATTTGCCACTTCTTTGCCCATTCCCCCAATCTATCCAAGTCTCTCTGCAGACTCTCTGTTTCCTCAGCACTACCGTCCCCTCCACTTATCTTTGTATCATCAGCAAACTTAGCCACAAAGCCATCTATTCCATAATCCAAATCGTTGATATACAACGTAAAAAGAAGTGGCCCCAACACAGACCCTTGTGGAACACCACTGGTATCCAGCAGCCAACCAGAATGGGATCCCTTTATTCCCACTCTTTGTTTTCTGCCAATCAACCAACGTATGTAACTTTCCCGTAATTCCATGAGCTCTTATCTTGTTTAGCAGCCTCATGTGTGGCGCCTTTTCAAAGGCCTTCTGAAAATCCAAATACACAACATCCACTGCATCTCCCTTGTCTAGCCTACTTGTAATTTCCTCAAAAAATTGCACTAGGTTTGTCAAGTAGGATTTTCCTTTAAGGAAACTATGCTGAGTTCTGCCTATCTTGTCGTATGCCTCCAAGTACTCCGTAACCTCATCCTTGACGATCAACTCCCAACAACTTCCCAACCACCAATGTCAAGCTAACTGGTCTATAATTTCCTTTTTGCTTCCTTGCCCCCTTCTTAAATAGCAGAGTGACATTTGCAATCTTCCAGTCCTCCGGAACCAGGCCAGAATCTATCGACTTTTGAAAGATCATTGCTAATGCCTCCACAATCTCCACTGCTACTTCCTTCAGAACACGAGGGTGCATTCCATCTGGTCCAGGAGATGTATCTACCCTTAGACTATTCAGCTTCCTGAGTACTTTCTCCGTCGTAATTGCGACTGTGCATATTTCTCTTCCCTGACACCCTTGAATGTCTGGCATATTGCTGATGTCTTCTTCAGTGAAGACTGATGCAAAATACTCGTTCAGTTCCTCCGCCATCTCCGTATCTCCCATTACAATTTATCCAGCATCATTTTCTATCTACTCTCACCTGTCCTTTACTCTTTATATACTTGAAAAAGCTTTTAGTATCCTCTTTGATATTATTTGCTAGCTTCCTTTCATAGTTCATCTTTTCCCTCTTAATGACCTTAGTTTCCTCTTGTAAGCTTTTAAAAACTTCCCAATCCTCTGTCTTCCCTCTAATTTTTGCTTCCTTGTATGCCCTCTACTTTGCTTTTACTTTGGCTTTGACTTCTCTTGTCAGCCACGGTAGCATCATTTTTCCATTCGAAAATTTCTTCTTCTTTGGAATATATCTGTCTTGCACCTTCCTCACTTCTTGCATAAACTCTAGCCACTGCTACTGCTGTCCTCCCCGCTAGTATCCCTTTCCAGTCAACCTTGGCCAGTTCCTCTCTCATGCCACTATAATTTCCTTTACTCCACTGAAATACCGACACATCGGATTTCGGCTTCTCTTTCTCAAATTTCACAGTGAACTCAATCATGTTGTGATCACTGCCTCCTAAGGGTACCTTCACTTCCATCTCCCTAACCACCTCTGGTTCATTACACAACACCCAACCCAGTACAGCCGATCCCCCAGTGGGCTCAACAACAAACTGTTCTAAAAAGCCATCTTGTAGACATTCTACAAATTCTCTCTCTTGAGATCCAGTGCTGACCTGATTTTCCCAATCCACTCGCATATTAAAATCCCCTACAATTATCATAACACTGCCCTTCTGGCAAGCCTTTTCTATTTCCTGTTGTAATTTGTAGTCCACATCACTGCAGCTGTTTGGAGGCCTGTAGATAACTGCCATCAGGGTCCTTTTACCCCTGCAATTTCTTAGCTCAACCCATAAAGATTCTGTACCTTCCGATCCTCTGTCAACTCTTTCTGATGATTTAATATAATTTCTTACCAATAAAGCCACTCCACCCCCTCTGCCTACCTGCCTATCCTTCCGATACACCGTGTATCGTGGATGTTCAGCTCTCAGAGACGTGCATCCTTTAGCCACGTCTCAGTGATGGCCACAATATCATACCTGCCAATGTGTAACTGTACAACAAGATCATCCACCTTATTCCTTATGCTGCGTGCATTTAAGTATAACACCTTAAGTCCAGTATTTGTTATTTTTTGCATTGATTGCACTGCAACTCATCCCAATGGCTGCAAATTTGCTCCATCACCTGACATCTTCCTGACATCCTTATTGCTCACTACCTTAGGTCCATTTCTGTTTTCCCTCTCCTCTGCTCCATCATTCTGGTTCCCATCCCCCTGCCAAATTAGTTTAAACTCTCCCTAACCACTCTATTAAACCTTCCCACCAGGATATTGGTTCCCCTAGGATTCAAGTGCAACCCATCCTTTTTGTACAAGTCACACCTGCCCCAAAAGAGGTCCCAATGATCCAGAAACTTGAATCCCTGCCCCCTGATCCAATCCCTCAGCCACACATTTATCCTCCACCTCATTCCATTCCTATTCTCACTGTCGCGTGGTACAGGCAGTAATCCTGAGATTACTACCTTTGTGGTTCTTCTTCTCAACTGCCTTCCTAACTCCCTATATTCTCCTTTCAGGACCTCTTCCCTTTTCCTACTTATGTCATTGGTACCTATGTGTACCACGACCTCCGGCTCCTCACCCTCCCACTTATCTTGGATGCGATCAGAAACATCCCAGACCCTGGCACCAGGGAGGCAAACTACCATCCGGGTCTCCTGATTGCATCCACAGAATCACCTATCTGACCCTCTAACTATCGAGTCCCCTATTACTACTGCCTTCCTCTTCCTTTCCCTACCCTTCTGAGCCATAGGGCCTGACTCTGTGCCGGAGGCACGGCCACTGTTGCTTCCCCCAGGTAGGCTGTCCTCCCCAACAATACTCAAATAGGAGTATTTATTGTCAAGGGGTACAGCCACTGGGGTACTCTCTATTACCTGACTCTTCCCTTTCATCCTCCCAACTGTGACCCACCTGTCTGCCTCCCGTGGCCCTGGTGTGACCACCTGCCTGTAACTCCTCTCTATCAGCTCCTCACTCTCCCTGACCAGACGAAGGTCATCGAGCTGCAGCTCCAGTTCCCTAACACAGTCCTTTAGGAGTTGCAGCTCGGCGCACCTGGCGCAGATACGAACGTCCGGGAGGCTAGGAGACTCCAGGATCTCCCACATCCGACACCGAGAACAACAAGCTGCCCTCACACTCATACTAACCCTTTCCTCAAATAACAGGAAAAAACTGAAACCTAAACCTACCTGGCCTCGCCTGCTTCTGCCTAAGCCCGTTGAGCCCAAGCCCTTAAGCCTTCACTCTGCTCCCGGCTCACTCCGCTGCCCGCTGTATAAGGCTGCATCCTTTTTAATTCTTCCCCACTTCATTGTCCAACGTCACACGCCTGCGCAGTCCCGATTCTCTTAACTCCGATCACTCCTGTAATGATCCTCTGACTTCCTTCTCCAAAATGTCATTGACATTCATTTTCCTTAGCTTGCTACCCTTGGCAATACTGGATCACCTTAGTCTTGTGCTCTTGCTGTTTTGCTTTTGAATGTTTTCCACAGCAAGTAGTTTCTGCCAATCTGTTATTGGCAGGGTCTGCTAACTTTAATGAAACTTGTCTTCCACCTTCTTAAGAGCTTTATTCCTGGTCCATCTCTATCTGTTTCTATATTCACCTTTGACATTATGGTTAATATCTCCAAAATGTTTACCCACTGACACTCCCTAAACTTGATGGACTACATTCTCCAAAACAAGGTCCATTTCTTTGGTAGGAGTTGACCAGGTGAGCATCTCTTCCAGATGCCCACCTGAATGAACTTAAGTCTGGCTCTGGTGCAGAGTTTTGCCTCATAATTGTGAAAAATGAGACAAATTAAGATGCTTTGGTTTAGTACTGGCACAGTGATTTGTAATTTATATCAAAGGTTCATTTTATTATCAAAGTGTGTATGCAGAGTACAACTCTGAGATTCATCTTCTCCAGATAGTCATGAAATACAGAAAAACCATGGAATTCATTGAAAGAAAAGACATCATTTCCCCCCCCCCCGGCATGAAAAAGAAAGAAAAACATGCAAACCCTCCAACCCCCCCCCCCCAACCGCTCCCTTGCACAAATGCTAACAGATCACTTACCCAGAAAACAGTAGCTCGAACATCAAACTCTAAACCCCAAAACCGCCAACCCTCTCCCTCACTAAAAAACTTAACATATCGCCCACAAGGAAAAAAGCAGCAACAATAACCCCCCACCCCCCTCGCGCACAGAGAACTAACAGATCTCCCAAAGAAAAACACCAACAAGAACATCAGACCCCAAATCTCCAACCCCTCCCTCACACAAAAACTAACACATCGCCCACAAGGACATCAAACCCCTAACTCGCCATTCAGCAACAAGAAAGAAAGCACAGAGGACTGACAGAGACCAATAAAAACTACAGTCCACACCAATAATCACATAAATTTCAGAATTTTGAAAACATCCTCTATCAGCATCGAGGAGAGCAACAGGTCGAAATCTGTCCTTCTGTAGAGAGCAACTGCTGCCTCTGTGGGGAGTGAGTGCCGACACAGCCTCCTAACTGCATGCACCATGAATTAGCCAATCATGCAGCTTCTAGAGCTTTCTCATTACTGTCTTGGGTGCTGACAATACTTTGAGTCATGTGATCAGCATGGCCCGGCTGAATGTTGTACAGCATTCTAATCTTAACTTTGCAGTTACACCAGCATCTAGGCCCTGCCTGCTGGCATACTTACTGCAGTGTAAAAATATTTTCTCTGTTTGTAGTTAAGTATCTGATTTTAATTGCTGGCCAAGGTTACATGGCTGACAATCTGTTCAAAGTGGAAGGCTACACACCTGAATCTCGGACTCTTAGAACTGAACAATTGCAGGGAAGTGAGTGTATTAATTTTCTAAAACAATTATTGGATAAAATCTACAATAGAATTTATACATAAGCACAGTATTAGGACACATACCCAAGCACACTATCAGTAGTTATATACTGTTGTATCAGTGTGGCCAAGTGGTTAAGGCGTTCGTCTGAAGGTCGCTAGTTCGAGCCTTGGCTGAGGCTATGTGTGCGTCCTTGAGCAAGGCACTTAACCACACATTGATCTGCGATGATACTGGTGCCGAGCTGTATCGGCCCTTGCTCTTCCCTTGGACAACATCGTGGAGAGGGGAGACTTCAGCAACTGCCGGTCTCCCATACAACCCTCCCCAGGCCTGCGCCCTGGAAACTTTCCAAGGCACAAATCCATGATCTATCTAGGACTAACGGAGGCCTACTGTTGTATCAGTGGAGTTTATACAAAGGAATTACAACATTAGAATAACATACAAAGTGCTGAATGAACCCAATAGGGTTCATGGAGGATAATAAACAGTTGCTGTTTCAGGGTTCTGGGTTTCCACCATCTGTGTAATCTCTTGACTTTACATCATTTTACATCATATTACATCATATATAGCTCTCCCTATAACTCAGTCCCTTAGGCAACTTTTTTGTATTGCATTGGTGTAGTATGAATACAAACACTGTATTTGTGTAATATTTACAATGTATCAGTGAAATTGCTCTTGCATATCAGGTAGCTTGTATTAAATTTTTTTCATATATTGTTGCAAGGTTGTGATAGTAGGTGATTTTAACTTTCCACATATTGACTGGGACTTCCATACTACAAAAAGACTAGATGGAATAGAGTTTGTCAAATGTGTTCAGCGAAGTTTCCTTAATCGGTACATAGAATTCCCAACAAGAGAGTGTGATACTTGATCTCCTATAAGAGAATGAGACAGGGCAGATGACAGAGGTTGTATAGGGGAACACTTTGTATCTTGCCATTAGTTTCAGAGTAAATATGGAAAAAGATAGGTCTAGTCCACAGGTTGAGATTCTACCTTGGAGAAAGGCCAATTTTGATGGTATCAGAAAGGAGCTGGCAAGTGTGGATTTGGGACAGGCTGTTGTCTGGTAAACAAGTGTGTGTTTGGTAAAGTGTTGTCTGGTAAAGATGTACTTGGTAAGTAGGAGGCCTTCAGAAGTGAAATTTTGAGTGTATAAGCCCCGTATGTTCCTGTCAAGGTAAAGATAACCGGTATAGAAACCCTTGGTTTTCAAGAGGCCCTGGTTAAGCAGGTACAGCCAAGTGGGAACAAATGAGGTGCTTATGGAGTACAAGAAATGCAAAGGAACACTTAAGAAAGAAATCGAGAAGGCTAAAAGAAGGCATGAGGTTGCCTTAGTAGACAAGGTGAAGGAGAATCCTAAAGGCTTCTACAGATATGTTAAGAGCATTAGGATTGCAAGGGACAAAACTGGTCCTCTGGGAGATCAGAATGGTAATCCATGGGTGGAGCCAAAACAGATGGGGCAGATCTTAAATGAATTTTTTGCTTCTGTATTTACTCAGGACGTGGACATCTATAGGACGTCTATAGAAGTGAGGCAAAGCTGCACCAACTTCATGGACTATACAGATTACAAAGGAGGAGATGTTTTCTACCCTGAGGCAAATAAGGGTGGGATAAATCCCCAGGGCCTGACGAGGTGCTCCCTCGGACCCTATAGGAGGGATGCAGAAATTGCTGGGGCAGTAGCAGAGATATTTAAATCATCCTTAGGGACAGGTGAGCTACCAGAAGATTGGCAGATAGCCTCTGTTGTTCTGTTTAAGGAAAGCTCTAGAAATAAACCAGGAAATTATAGTCTGACTTCTGACATCAGTAGTGGGAAAGTTATTGGAAGGTATTCTAAGGGACCAGATATATGAGTATTTGGACAGACATGGACTGATTAGGGGTAGTCAGCATGACTTCATGTGTGATAGGTCATGCCTAACCAATCTTACCCTAAAGTTTTTAGAGGAAGTTACCAGGAAAGTTGAAGAAGGTAAGGCAGTGGATGTTGTGCACATGGACAAGGTAAGGCATTTGAGAAGGTCCAGCATGGGAGACTGGTCAAGGAGGTTCAATCGCTCAGTATTCAGGATGAGGTAGTAAATTGGATTAGACGTTGGCTTTGTGGGAGAAGTCTGAGAGTGGTAGTAGATGTTTGTCTCTCTGGCTGGAACCTTGTGACTAGTGGAGAACCACAGAGATCAGTGCTGTGTTCATTGTTGTTTGTCAGCAATGTGGTTAACTGGATCAGCAAATTTGCAGATGACATCAAGATTGAGGGTGTAGCGGACAGCAAGGAAGACCATCATGCTGGCAGTGGAATCTGGACCAGATGAAAAAATGGGCTGAAAAAACTCTGTGGCTGACCAGTTATAGTAGAAGCAGATTTGATAATGCTGCTCGAGGTTTTTAGATAAGCACATGAATATGCAAGGAATGGAGTGATATGGATGATCAGCAGCAGAAGGGATTAGTTTAACCGAACTCGGTACTGACAGCCTGAAGTGCATCTTATTTTAATGTACTGGTGTGGGGGGGGAAAATCTTGCTCTGCATATGCCCCTTAAACTTCCCACCTTCAGCTTAAAGCTATACCCTCTACTATTTAACATTTCTACCCTGTGAAAAAGATTCTGGCTGCCTACCCTACCCATGCCTGTCGTAAACTTACGAATTTATATCAAGTGTCTCCTGCGCCTCTGATGTTCCAGAGGAAATAATCCAAGTTTGTTCAACCTCTCCTTAGAGCTAATACATATGTAGGCCTCTTCTGAACCCTCCCTGTATTGGGGCGATCAGAACTGCACACAAATGCAGCCTAACCAAAGTTTTATTCAAGTGCAACATGACTTCCTGACTTTTATTCTCTATGCCTGTAGCGGTAAGATCCAGCATGCCATATGCCTTTTTATCACCCTGTCTACTTATTTGTCACTTTCAGAGGGTTAAGGGTCTTGCCATTAACTGTACAAGGACAAGCTCTTTTTCTGTGGGATATAATCACTAGTGCTGTAACATTAGAGCATACAATTTAGCTTTGCATCAGTACAGTATATGCATTTGTACTTATGGAATATTACATGAACACGGATTTAGTTTGTGTGTTACATCAATGGAGTTTATATACCAAAACTTTATCAAACATTATCAGCTATACTGTATATGTAAGCAGGGTACATTGACTTAGATTGTATTGCTCAAATAGAAACATAGAAAACCTACAGCACAATACAGGCCCTTTGGCCCACAAAGTTGTGCCAAACATGTCCCTATCTTAGAAGTTACTAGGGTTCCCTATAGCCCTCTATCTTACTAAGCTCCATGTAACTATCTAAAAGCCTCTTAAAAGACCCTATCATATTCACCTCACCACTGTTGCCGGCAGCTCATTCCATGCACTCACCACTCTCTGAGTAAAAAACTTACCCCTGACATCTCCTCTGTACCTACTCCCCAACACCTTAAAACTCTGCCCTCACGTGCTAGCCATTTCAGCCCTGGGAAAAACCTTCTGACTATCCACATGATCAATGCCTCTCATCGTCTTATACACCTCTATTAGGTCACCTCTCATCCTCCGTCACTCCGAGGAGAAAAGGCCGAGTTCACTCAACCTATTTTCTTAAGGCATGCTCCCCAATCCAGGCCACATCCTTGTAAATCTCCTCTGCACCCTTTCTATGGTTTCCACATCCTTCCTGTAGTGAAGTGACCAGAACTGAGCACAGTACTCCAAGTGGGGTCTGAACAGGGTCCAATATAGCTGCAACATTATCTCTCGGCTCCTAAATTCAATTCCACGATTAAAAAAGTAATTGAACAAAGTGATGGAAATATTGAGCACACTAGGCTGCGTATGTGACCTGGGAAACAGCTGGGTAACAGCTTTATCGTGCAGGGAAATCTGATAGTAGTTTACAGGTGATATAGCAGTATAAAAGATGTTGATAGGGCAGGCAGCCAGAATCTTCCTTCTAGGATAGAAGTGTTAAACATGAGGACATAGCAGTAAGATGAGAGGGGGAAAGCACAATACCCTACAGTACAGGCGGCCCAGGTTCAATTCCTGCCGCTGCCTGTAATGAGTTAGTACGTTCTCCATGTGGGCTTCCTCCCACAGTCCAAGTATATACTGGTTGGTAGGTTAATTGGTCATTGGAAATTGTCCCGTGATTAGGCTAGGGTTGAATCAGAGAATTTCTGGGCAGAGCAGCCCATAGGCACTGTATTGAGTTAGATCAGAGATTTACAAACTTTGATTGCTATATCTCATGTTACAGAGAAATGGCTCCTTTCATGGAGTCGTGCAGCCCTTTGGCTTATTGGTCCGTGCCAACCAAGGTACTGAACCAAGCAAATCTCATTTTCTAGAGTTTGACCCATAACCTTCTAAACCTTTCCAATCTATCTGTTTTTAAAAGTTATTATTATACATCCTTTATCCACTTCCTCTGGCAGCTTATTCCACGTACATACCACCTTCTGTGTAAAAGATTTGAGTGCGTTCACCCTACCCATGCCCCTCACAATTTTATACACCTGTATAAGATCACTCCTCAGTCCGAGCCTGAAAAGCTGTCCCTATAACTCAGTCCCTTAAGCTTAGGCAACGTTTTTGTAAAACTTTCCTCCACTCTTTCCGATTCAATAACACACAAAAAGTTCTAGAGGAACTCTGCAGGTCAGGCAGTATCTGTGGATAGGAGAAAAAAGAGCCAATGGTTCAGGACTGGGGAAGAAGCCAGAGTTAGAAGCTCATGGGGGGGGGGGGGGTGGTGGTAGAAGGAGTACAAGCTGGAAGCTGAAGGGTGAGAACAGGTGAGGGGCAATGTAGGTGGGTGGGGCATGTCCCTTAACAAGCTCCGAAACGTGGGTCTTAGCACTCAGATCTGCAGCTGGATCTTCAACTTCCTCACAGACAGGACCCAGGCTGTAAAAATAGGGGACAAGCTCTCCTCTACAATCACTCTGAGCACTGGTGCCCCACAAGGCTGTGTACTCAGCCCCCTGCTGTACTCACTGTACACCCATGATTGTGTAGCCAAGTTTCCATCGAACTCAATATATAAGTTTGCAGATGACACCACAATTGTAGGCTGTATCTTGGGTAATGATGAGTTTGAGTACAGAGAGGAAATTAAGAACCTGGTGGCATGGTGCGAGGACAATAACCTATCCCTCAACGTCAGCAAAACGAAGGAATTGGTTGTTGACTTCAGAAGGAGTAGCAGACTGCACGACCCCATCTACATCGATGGTGCACAGGTGGAACAGGTCAAAAGCTTTAAGTTCCTCGGGGTGAATATCCCAAATGACCTGACTTGGTCTAACCAAGCAGAGTCCACTGCCAAGAAGGCCCACCAGCACCTTTACTTCCTGAGAAAGCTGAAGAAATTTGGCCTGTCCCCTAAAACCCTCACTAATTTTTATAGATGCACTGTAGAAAGCATTCTTCTAGGGTGCATCACAACCTGGTATGGAAGTTGTCCTGTCCAAGACTGGAAGAAGCTGCAGAAGATCGTGAACACAGCCCAGCACATCACACAAACCAATCTTCCATCCTTGGACTCACTTTACATCGCACGCTGTCGGAGCAGAGCTGCCAGGATAATCAAGGACAAGACCCACCCAGCCAACACACTTTTTATCCCTCTTCCCTCCGGGAGAAGGTTCAGGAGCTTGAAGATTCGTACGGCCAGATTTGGGAACAGCTTCTTTCCAACTGTGATAAGACTGCTGAACAGATCCTGACCCGGATCTGGGTCGTTCCTTCCAAATATCCGGACCTGACTTGCACTACCTTACTTTCCCTTTTCTATTTTCTATTAGTGATTTATAATTTAAATTTTTATTATATTTGCTATAGATTTGTACTCCAGGGAGCGCGAAGCGCAGAATCAAATATCGCTGTGATGATTGTACGTTCTAGTATCAATTGTTTGGCGACAATAAAGTAATAAAGTAACAGGGTTGATGTACAGTGGGATTTTGGTGCCCAAGTCCATTGCTCCCTGAAAATATCTAAACAGCTTGATGGATAGTAAAGTAAGTCTATGGCGTGCTTGACTTTATTGGTCAAGGCACCGATTTCAAGAGTTAGGATGTTACATTATAGCTTTATAAAAGTCTGGTTAGGGCATATCTGGAGTATTGCATTCAATTCTGGTTGCCCTTTATAAGATATAGGAACAGAATTAGCCCATTTGATTCATGGAGTCTGCTCTGCCATTCCATCATATTTATTATCCCGCTCACCCCATTCTTCTGTCTTCTTCCCTTAACCTGTGACGATTTTCCTTTTCAAGAACCTATCAACCTTTGCTTAAATATTACCAATGACTTGGCCTCCACAGCCATCTATAGCAATGAATTCTGCAGATTGACCACCTCTGGCTGAAGAAGTTTCTCCTCATCTCAGTTCTGAAGGGATGTCCTTGTATTCTGAGGCTGTGACCCCTTTCCCTAGACTCCCCCACAATCAGAAGCATCCTCTCCACGGCCTTTCAATATTCAATAGATTTCAATAAGATCCTTCCCTCATTCTTCTGAACTCCAGCAAGTACAGGACCAGAGCCATCAAACACTCCTCATATGTTGACCTTTTCATTCCCAGGGCCATTCTCATGAACCTATAGGAAGGATGTGGAGGCTTTGGAGGGGGTGCAGAAGAGGTTACCCGGACGCTGTCTAGATCAGAGGGCACATGATAAGTAGGGAGGCTGAACAAACGTTTTGTTTCCTTTGTAGTACTGGAGGCTGAGGGGAGACCTGATAGTAGTTTATAAGATTATGAGAGACAAATTTAAAGTTGCAGCCTTTTCCCCAGAAAAATGTCTGATTCTAAAGAGGAAGGGTCTTTTTTCATACATGCTGCCTGGCCTGCTGAGTTCCTCTAGCATTTTGTGTGTAATACTAAAGGGCATGTATTTAAGGTGAGAGGGGTAAGTTCAAAGAAGATGTGCAGGGTAAGTTATTTTACACAGAGTGGTGGGTGTCTGAATTATGCTGCCAGGGGTTTTAGTGGAGATAGATATGATGGAGATTTTTAAGCACATGATTGTGCAGAGAGTAGGGGATATGGACCGCATGGAGGCAGAAAAGATTAGTTAAGCATTTAAGTACTAGTTTAATTACTTTGGCACAACATGGTTGGACAAGTGACCTGTTCCTGTGTTGTATGTAATATGTAAGGAATGCCTACTTTGTGGTTTGGGTGTGGGATGGTGTGCTATCTATTGAGACTCCATTTGAGCTGGTGAAATTGTGCCAGTTTACATTAAAAGTTTTTTCTCCTTTCCCTTTTACAGCATGTGTGGATGGATGATTGACAAGTTTGGGAATGAGGAGCAGCGTCACAAGCACTGTCCCCCATTGTGCAGAATGGAGAGCTTTGCTTCCTACTGTCTCACTGAGCCAGGTCTGATTCAAGTCAAAAATATGTCACACGGTTCTCAGGGAGCAAATTTCCTTTTAACAATACTGAAGAATGGCAGAGCAGAGATTTACCTCTGTCTCCGCATTCAGTACAAACCGACTGTAATTGTTTGCTTTATTTTTGTTCTTTATTTATTTTAAAATTTATTTTATTTAGCGATACAGTACAACCCTCTGGCCCTTCGAGTTACATCACCCCACAACCCCAAATGACCCTAACCGAACGGGACAGGCTACGATGTTCAATTAACTGACCCGGTAGGTCTTTGGACTCTGGGAAGAACCAGGAGCACCCAGGGAAAATGCATGCATTCCACGGGGAGGACATACAGATATTCTTTACAGAATGGTACCAGAATGGAACTCTGGACTCTCGAATGTCCTGAGTTGTAACAATGTTGCGGTAACTGCTATGCTACCATGGTGTTTGCCATAAAATGTAGAACAGTATAGCACAGCACAGGCCCTTCGCAAATTAATACTGTGCCAATCCTTTAACCTACTCCAAGATCAATTTAACCCTTCTCTTCCACATAACCTCCATTTTTTTCTTTCATCCCTGTGCTTATCTAAGAGTCTCTTAAATGTCCTTAATGTATTTGTGCCACCACCACAGGCAATACATTCCACCCACCCACCACCTTTCCTTCCAGCACATTAACGTTATGCCCCCTTCCACCCGGGAAAATTTCTCTGGGTGTCCAGTTGATCTATGCCTCAAAATCACGCTGGGTCATATCTGCTTTCTTCTCACAACTCACACTTCCATTTGGCTTTGTGTCATTTTAGTTTACATTTATTTCCTCATTAGGTCCAGTACTGCTTCTTCCCTTTTCCACCACACTCATTACATCCACAAAAATTCCAGAGGTTCATCAAGCTTGATTGTCCTTTGTAAATCCGGAGTTAAATGGGTCTATTTTTGCAAGGGTAGACATCACAAGGAGTAAAACAAAACAAAAACTATTTTCATTTTTTTTATTAGACTTCACTCCAAGCTTTTAATACCTGACAGAATTAAACTTCTGATGATGTTAATCACCAGTGATCTGCCTTACACCAACAAACTGAGCTGTTATACCGTATATTTTATCTATCCAGGTACTTCTCTATCGCTACTTGGGGATTTGAGGCTCTGAAATCTGTTCTAGTTGTACAGATAAGGAATAAACAGGAACAAAAAAATTGACTTGTATTTTACTGGTTAGATACCTTACACTGGAGTGTGGGAATAGTTTTCATGATGAGATACTAACTCAGTGATAAGGTTTGATGTTGAATCCTTGCTTGAAGATCTGCAGCTGGTATTTGTGCTTCTTTTACATGAAAAATACTTGCAAGAGTTTCATTTGCAGTTGGCGCCCATTGGTGATAAATTGCAAAGATGCCTGAACAGCACTCAACAAACGAGGCAGCAAACTTTAAACTTTGGAAATAAAGTAATTGGAATTAGGGAAAGATGCATGTTTACATGAGTTTTAGTTTTCAGAACTGGAAACCAAAAGACAAGTGGTGATTTATAAAAATTGAGAGGAAATGTAACAGCTCCTTGTTCCATAAAAAGAAACATATAGAATCTAACAGACTAAGAATCTAAAGCTAAGCAAAAGTGTACAAGTATATTTGGCAACAAAATTTCCTTCACAATCACCATCAGCACAAGGCTGTGTGCTTAGCCCCTGCTCTACTTGCTTTATACTTATGACTGTTAGCCTAAGTACAGCTCCAAAGCCACATTTAAGTTTGCTGATGGCATCACTATTGTAGGCCAAATCAAAGGCGCTGACAAATCAACATATAAGAGGAAGATTGAATTACTCAGCAATTTAATTTCAGGGAATCTGTCCTGTGTCCATTACGTAAGTGCCATTTAAAAAAAAGGCATGGCTGCAGCTCTGCTTCCTTAGAAGTTTGCAAAGATTTGCCATGTCATCTAAAACTTTGACAAAAATTCTATAGCCGCACAATGGAGAGTTTACTGACCGGTTGCTTTACGGCCTGTTATGGAACCACCAACGCCCTTGAACAGAAAAACCTACAAAATGCCATGGATACAGCCCAGTCCATTATAGTTAAATCCCAGCCCCACCATTGAGCATTTCTACAAGTAAGAAACTTACTGTGGCAGAAAGCAGCATCCATCATCAAAGACCCCCACCATCCAATATATAGACTGAGCTGTCCTGTCTTTGCAGAGAATGGTGAAAACATCAGGCTGTAGCACTGCGTCCAAAATCACAGGTATGAGCCACGTTTCCGTGAAGCAAAGTACACAGCAGTCCCTGATATCTCTCTGGTACAGCAACCTTGCTCTGAGGTCTTCAATTTTATTTTCCAAAAGTTGTACAATCACCAGTAGGATAATCAGGAATTGAAGTCTAAAGTCTCAGCATTTCAATCAAACTTGTAGCCCTGTGTGGTATCCCCACTTCCATTTTCTTAAAGGGAAACTGCACACTCATGACACGGGTTTGCCGCCCGAGGTTCGTTGATTTTCCATATCAATAGATATTACAATCATCGTAAAACAAAGCTCCTTACTGAAGTACCCATGGCTGTGACTGTGGATTTTAGATGTAGTAGTCCTGAATGGGAATAGTTGATGATTCCCATCGAGCTGCACACAGTTGTGACTTGATGGCGCCATCTTGTTACAAGCCACCCTTCCACCCTAGACCAGCAACCTTCCTGCCCATTCAGCTGGCCATCACTTACTTCCTTTGGTACCTAGTTCCTCCTTGGCCTCATCAGCCATCCTCAAACTTACAAAATTTGAGTGCATACAAGTCATAAACACAAGATCCTGCAGATGCTAGAAATCCAGAGCAGCAAACAAAATACTGGTGGAACTCAGCAGGCCAGGCACCATCCATGGAAATGAATAACCAGGCAACATTTTGGGCCAAGACTGTAAATGAAGGGAGAAGATGTCAGAATAAGAAGGTAGGGGGAGGGGTAGCAGGACAAGCTAGAAGATGATGGGTGAAGCCAGGTGTGCGGGGAGGGGGGGATGAAGTAAGAAGCTGGGAAGTGATAAGTGGGAAAGGTATATATATATATATGTGTGTTCAATTATATATATAATTAAATGAATAGTACAAAAAGAAAGTAAAAATAGGGAGGTGGTTATTGTTCAATGTCTTATTGTCCTTTCAGAACTCTGATGACGGAGGGAAAGAAGTTGTTCCAAAAATGTTGTGTGTGTGTTTTCAGGCTCCTGTACTCCTCTCTGATGGTAGCAATGAGAAGAGGGTATGGTGCGCCTCCTTTAATGATTAATGCCACTTTATTAAGGCATCACGTTTTCAATATGTTCTCACTAATGGAAAGTCTAGCTAGCATCCATGATGGAGCAGGCTGAGTTTACAACCCTCTGCAGCTGTTTTTGATCCTGTAAAGTGGCCCCTGCATACCAGATGATGATGCAACCAATTAGAACGTTCTCCACAGTACATCTGTATAAATTTGCTAGTGTCTTTGGTGGCAAACCAAATCTCCTCAAACTTCGTAATTGCATGAACAAGTTAGATCTTCAGACACCCAGGAACTTGAACTTGCTCACCTTTTCCACTGCTGACCTTTTGATAGGGACTGGTCTGCGTTCTCTTGACTTTTCCTTCCTGAAGTTCACCATCAATTCCTTGGCCTTACTGATGTTGAGTGCAATATTGTTGTTATGACACCATTCAATCAGCAGATCTATCTCCTGTATACCCCTTCATCACCATCCAAGATTTTGCCGACAACAGTTGTGACATCAGTGAATTTATAGATGCCATTTGTACTGTGCCTAGCCACATAGTTGTGTAGAGAGTAGAGCAGTGGGCTAAGCATGCATCCTTGAGGTGGACTGGTTTTGATTGTTAGTGAGGAGGAGATGTTCTTTCTGATCTGCACTGACTGTGGTTTTCCACTGAGGAAGTCCAGGATCAGGCTGCAGAAGGAGGTACAGAGGCCTAGGTTTTGAAGTTTTCAGTAGATAACAAAGATTTTGCTTCCTGAATACTTTTGGGTGTATCTTGTTGATTTTGGGCTGCTGATCATGAAAATCACCATGAAATTTCCCTATCGCACACCATGTTTTTGAAATCACCCACAATGTAAACTGAAAAGTTTTGTAATTTGCCCAGGAGTGCCTGGGCAGGGTGGATGCTGCATGTCAGGACAGGTTTTCAAAAGGCTTTAAAAGCATCACTCACACATTCTATGCATTGCATCTACACGTATATTGGTTTGCAGTCACCTCGATGTGCATTCTCTGCATGCATAGCAAATTGTGTGTACTCATTACAATAAAGTCATCGTATTTTCAGGAGTATCTGTGATAGCAAAATTTTCTTGCCAATGTTGCAATTGCCACAATGCCTTTTGCTATACTTTTGCTGAGTATGCGCTTAAATCTCAAAGATGGAACATGAATCCTCTTATTAAGGAAGCCCAGGAGCTCTACTTTGGGTGTAAAATTGATGACCAAGACAAAGCCTGGGCTCCTCACATGCGCTGTCAATCTTACAGTTTGGCTCAGAGCTACTCGGAAAGCAATGATATGGTGAGAGCAAAAGGATCATGTGATAGACTGCTACTGCTGTCTGACCAGTGTGTCTGGTTTCTCTGCTAAAACAAGAAATCCATTGAATACCCCATGAGACCTGTGTCACATGACGATAGTCTTCCAGTACCGATGCACCGGAGACATGGGGTCTAGAGGAGGCAGGCGAAGGTGCCATGATGCACGAGCCAGGAATGGAAAACAACACTGATACTGATACAGATTTTGAACTAGTTATGTTGAGTGAGCCTCGTCTGATAACTCAGTCTGAGTTAAGAGACCTGGTCAGAGACTTGGGTTTGTCAAAGGCAAATGCAGAATTACTGGGTTCAAGGCTGCAAGGACAGTGCTGTGACCAGACACAAAAATTTCCATCTTTTGCAGCCGCCGAGAAAATTGGTCAGGTTGATAATCTGTGTTTCTGCACTGATATTAATGGGCTTTTGATTGATTTGGGTTGCCAGCCTGATCCACAACAATGGCATCTTTTTGTTAATTCTTCAGTGTTAAACCTGAAAGCTGTGAAGTACACATGAAAACAACTACCAAAATTTGGAACTCTTGTTGAAACACATACAGTACAACTACAACTGGAATTCAGCTCGGATATTCAAGTACTGTTGTTTCATTTACAAATGGGACAGCCGTGCTAAAGAATCACATTACATTAAAAAGGATTGGCCACTCCATAAGCAGTTGATCCTGGGGCAGAAAACTGGCATATAAGCCACTTGTAGACACATCTAAGGTACTTTTGCCTCTTCTTCATATAAAACTGGGGCTTATGAAAAGGTTTGTGAAAATGATGAACAAGGAAGGTGAAGGGCTTCAATATTTGAGACAGATGTTTCCTGGAATAACTGCTGCCAAGATTAAGGAAGGCATTTTTGTTGTTCCACAAATCAAACAGGCAATCAATGACAAGCTGTTCAAAGAACTTCTTATGGGACCGGAGAAAATCACATGGAAGGCATTCAAGGATATTGTTGAAAATTTTCTTGGCAACTAGAGCACCAAACTATGTGCAGCTGGTTGACAACATGTTTCAACTATACAAAACCAAGAAGTGAAATATGTCACTAAAAATTTATTTTCTGCATTCCCATTTACACTTCTTCCCTGCAAATCTTGGCACTGTCAATGACAGGTATGGTGAAAGGTTTCACTGGGGTACAGTATTTTCTAAATGGAAAGAAAATTCAAAAATCTGACGTGTAAAGGGTCTACTAGGAAGTCCTTGTGGATGGTTCCCTAAAGGTTAACTTGCAGGTTGAGTTGGTGGTGAGAAAGGCCAATGCAGTGTTAGCATTCGTTTTAAGAGGGCTAGAATATTAAAGCTAGGATGTAATGTTGAGGCTTTATAAAGCAATGATGAGGCCTCACTTGGGTATTGTGAGCAATTTTGGGAAACTGAAGAGAGTTCAAAGGAGATTCACAAAAATGATTCCAGGATAGAATGGGTTGTTATATGAAGAGCACTTGATGGCTATGGGCCTGTATTCATTAGAATTCAGAAAAATGAGGGGTGACCTAATTGAAACCCATTGAATGGTGAATGGTCTTGATAGAGTGGATGTGGACAGCATGTTTCCTATGGTGGGAGAATCTCAGACCGGAGGACAGCCTCAGAATACAGGGGCGGCCTTTAAGAACGGAGACGAGGAGGAATTTTTTAGCCAGAGAGTGGTGAATCGGTGGAATTCTTTGCCACAGGCAGCTGTGAAAGCCAAGGCTTTATGTATATTTAAGGCAGAGATTGATAGATTCTTGATTGGTCAGGGCATGAAGGGATATGGGGAGAAGGCAGGAGTTTGGGGCTGAGAGGAAAATTGGATCAGCCATGATGAAATGGCAGAGCAGACTCGATGGGCCAAGTGGGTTAATTCTGCCCCTGTATATTATGGTCTTATGTAAAAGAAGCAGCAATTTTTTCAACTCATTTCTTAATGCAAGCAAAGATAATGAGGCAGAAAGAAACTAAGAACTCACTAAAAAGGTAAAGATGGAATACAAAAGTAAGCTAGATAAAAATATTAAAGAGGATACCAAAGTTTCTCCAGATACATAAAGTGTAGAAGAGAGGTGAGAGTGGATATCGGACCACTGGAAAACGATGCTGGAGAGGTTGTAATGAGAAACTAAAAGGTCTGAAGGTCGATAAGTCATCTGGACCAGATGGTGTGCACACCAGGGTTCTGAAAGAGGTGGCTGAAGAGATTGTGGAAGCATTAGTAATGATCTTTCAAGAATCACTAGATTCTGGAATGGTTCTGGAAGACTGGAAAATTACAGATGTCACTCCACTCTTCAGGAAGGGAGAGAGGCAGACGAAAGGAAACTATAGGCCAGTTAGTCTGACGCCAGTGCTTGAGAAGTTGTTGGAGTCAATTATTAAGGATAAGTTCTCAGGGTACTTGGAGGCACTTGATAAAATAGGCCGTAGTCAGCATGGTTTCCTCAAGGGAACATCTTGCTGACAAATCTGTTGGAATTCTTTGAAGAAATAATAGGCAGGAAAGACAAAGGAGAATTGTTTGATGTTGTGTACTTGGATTTTCAGAAGGCCTTTGGTAAGGTGCCACATATAAGGCTGCTTAACAAGCTACAAGCCCATGGTATTGCAGTAAAGATCCTAGCATGGATAAAGCAGTGGCTGATTGGCAGGAGGCAAAGAGTGGGAATAAATGGGAGTCTTTTTCTGGCTGGCTGCCGGTGACTAGCGATGGTGACACAAGGGTCTGTGTTTAGACTGATTCTTTTTACATTATACGTCATTTATTTTGATGATGGAATTGATGGCTTTGTTGCAAAGTTTGCAACAAATATGAAGATAGGTGGAGGATCAGGTAGTTTTGAGGAATTAGGAAGGCTACAGAAGGACTAAGACAGATTAGGAGAATGGACAAAGAAGTGGCAGATGGAATACAGTGTCAGGAAGTGTATGGTCATGCACTTTGGTAAGAGAAATGAAAGGGTTGAATATTTTCTAAATGGAGAGAAAGTATAAAAAATTGTGAGTTCTTGTGCAGGATTCCCTAAAGGTTAATTTGCAGGTTGAGTCTGTGGTGAGGAAGGCAAATGCAATGTTAGCATTCATTTCAAGAAGATTAGAATATAAAAGCAAGGATGTAAAGTTGAGACGTTATAAAGCACTGGTGAGGCCTCACTTGGAGTATTGTGAGCAGTTTTGGGCCCCTTATCTTTGAAACAATGTGCAGAAACTGGAGAGGGTTCAAAGAAGGTTCACAAAAATGATTCCAGGGTTGAATGACTTGTCATATGAAGAGCTTTTGATGGCTCTGGGCTTGCAGTCACTAGAATTCTGAAGAATGAGGGGTGACCTCATTGAAACCTATTAAATAAGAATAGAGGAGCGTCCTTTTAGAAGGAGATGAGGAGGAATTTCTTTAGCCAGAGAGTGGTGACTCTGTGGAATTCATTGCCACAAGCAGCTGTGGAGGCCAAGTCATTGGGTGTGTTTAAAGCAGAGGTTGATAGATTCTTGCTTGGTCAGGGCATGAAGGGATATAGAGAGAAGGTAGCAGATTGGGGCTCAGAGGGAAAATGGATCGACCAGTTTGAAATGGCAGAGCAGACTCGATGGGCCAAATAGCCTAATTCCACTCCTATATCTTACGGTCTTGTATCTCGGTTGAGCCTGATGATAACACCCTATCTTCTCTGACTTCTGGTATGACTGCAATAAACAAATAGTCAGTGGTCTCATACCAACAGAAAGCACAGAAACAGGCCTTTTGGCTCATCATGGTCCATACCAACCAAGGTTGCCATCTAATATTAGATTAGATTCACTTTTTCTTTCACATGTACATCAAAACACATAGTGAAATGCATTGTTTGCATCAATGATCAACACAGTCCGAGAATTGTGCTGGGTGACAGCCCTCAAGTGTTGCCACACTTCTGGTGCCAACACAACATGTCCACAGCTTACTAACGCTAACCTGTGTGTCTTTGGAAACCAGAGCAACTGAAGGAAACCTACATGGTCACGGGGAGAATGTAGAAACAGCAGCAGGATTTGAACCCTTATTGCTGGTGCTGTAAAGGGTTACACTGTGCTACTGTGCCGTTCATTTGCCCACGTTTTGTCCATATCACTCTACACCTGTCCAAGCTCTTTTTGAAAGTTGTTAATGTACCTCTCTCAACCACTTCCTCTAGCAGCTCATTATATATACGTAAGAACCATACAACATAGGAGCAGAATTAGGCCTTACAGCCCAATCATGGCTTATTTATTTTTCAACCCCATTTTCCTGCCTTCTCCCCATAACCTTTGACGCCCTTACCAATCGAGGACCTATCAAATTTCTCTTTAAGTGTACCCAGTGACCTGGCCTCCACAGCCTCCTGTGGACTTCCCCAATGCCAGCATAACCTTTCTTAGAAAAGGGGCCCAAAATTGCTCACAATGTTCCAAATGCTGGCCAAGCCTCAGCATTACACTCTTGTTTGTATGTTCTAGTCCTCTCAAAATGAATGCTGATACTGTATTGCATTTGTCTTCCTTGCCACCAACTCAACCTGCAAGTTAACCTTTACAGAATCCTGCACGAGAAATCACAAGTCCTCTTTCACCTCTGATTTCTAAATTTTCTCCCTGTTTAGAAAATAATCTAAACCCTTATTCCTTTTACTGAAGTTCAGGACCATACACTTACTTACGCTACATTCCACCTGCCATTTCTTTGCCCATTCTCTTAATCTGTCCAAGTCCATCTGTAGCCTGTCTGATTCCTCACCACTTAACCACAAAGCCTTTGATTCCGTCATCCATATCATTGACATTAAATGTAAAAAGAATCGGGCAAAACACAGACCCTATGAAACACAACTAATCACTGGCTCCCTTTATTCCCACACTTCACCTCCTGCCAGATAGCCAATACTCAATCCATGCTAGGATATTTCCAGTAATACCATGGACTCTTGTTAAGCAACTTCATATGCGGTACCTTGTCAATGGCCTTCTGAAAATCCAAATATACAACATCCACCATTTCTCCTTTGTCTGTCCTGCTTGTAATTTCTTCAAAGAATTCCAACAGATTTGTCAGGCAATATTTTCCCTTAAGGAAAGCATGCTGACTTTGGCCTATTTTATCATGTGCCTCCAAGTACTTCAGGACTTCATCCTTAATAGGGAATTTGATGGGGGGAAAATAAAGTCTGATGCAGCAGTATTTCAGTGGAGTAAGGGAAATTACAGTGGTATGAGAGAGGAGTTAGCCAAAGTAAATTGGAAGGAGATGATGGCAAATATGTTAGCAGAGTAGCAATGGCGTGCATTTCTGGGAAAAAATGAGGAAGGTGCAGGCCATGTGTATTCCAAAACTGAAGAGAAACTCAAATGGTAAAATAGTACAACCATGGCTGATAAGGGAAGTCAAAGCAATTGTAAAAGCAAAAGAAAGGGCATACAACAAAGCAGAAATGACAGAGGACTGGTAACTTTTTAAAAACCTACAGAGAGCAACTAAAAAATCATTAGAAGGGAAAAGATGAAATATGAAAGCAAGCTAGCAAATAATATCAAAGTGGATAGTAAATTTTTTTTCAAGTATGTTAAAAATAAAAGAAATGAGAGTGGATATAGGATCGCTAGAAAATGAGGCCGAAGAAATAATAACGGGAGAAAGAGATGGCAGATGAACTAAATGAGTATTTTGCATCAGCCTTTACTATGGAAGACACTAGCAGTGTGCCAGATGTTGTAGTGTGTGAAGGAAGAGAAGTGGGTGCAGTTACTATTACAAGGGAGAAGGGGCTCAAAAAGCTGAAAGACCTAAGGGTACACAAGTCACCCGGACCAGATGAACTGCACCCTAGTGTTCTGAATGAGGTAGCATTAGAAATTATGGTGGCATTAGAAATGATCTTTCAAACATCATTAGAGTCTGGCATGGTGCCAGAGGACTGGAAAATTGCAGATGTTACTCCACTCTTTAAGAAAGGAGGAAGGCAGCAGAAAGGAAATTATAGACCAGTTAGCCTGACCTCAGTGGCTGGGAAGATGTTGGAGTCAATTGTTAAGGACGAGGTGATGGAGTACTTGGTGACACAGGACAAGATAGTACAAAGTCAGAATGGCTTCCTTCAGGGAAAATCCTGCCTGATGAACCTGTTGGAATTCTTTGAGGAGATTACAAGTAGGATAGATAAAGGGGATGTAGTGGATGTTGTTTATTTGGACTTTCAGAAGGCCTTTGACAAGGTGCCACACATAAGGCTGCTTACCAAGTTAAGAGCCCATGATATTACAGGAAAGTTACTAACATGGTTAGAGCATTGGCTGATTGGTAGGAGGCAGCACGTGGGAATAAAAGGATCCTTTTCTGATTGGCTGCCAGTGACTGGTGGTGTTCTGCAGGAGTTGATGTTTGGACCACTTCTTTTTATGCTGTATATCAATGATTTAGATGATGGAATGGATGGCTTTGTTGCCAAGTTTGCAGATGATACGAAGATTGGTGGAGGAGCAGGTAGTGTTGAGAAAACAGGTGGGCTGCAGAAGGACTTAGGCAGATTAGGAGAATGGGCAAGAAAGTGGCAAATAAAATACAATGTTCAAAAATGCATGGTCATGCACTTTGGTTGTAGAAATAAATGAGTGGACTATTTTCTAAACAGGGCGAGAATCCAGGAATCTGAGATGCAGTACACCCTGAAGGTTAACTTGCAGGTTGAGTCAGTGCTGAGGAAGGCAAATGCAACGTTAGCATTCATTTCAAGAGGTCTAGAATACAAGAGCAAGGATGTGATGCTGAGGCTTTGTAAGACACTGGTGAGGTCTCACCTTGAGTGTTGTGAACAGTTTTGGGCCCCTCATCTAAGAAAAGATGTGCTGGCATTGGAGAGGGTCCAGAAGAGGTTCACAAGGATGATTCCAGGAATGAAAGGGTTATCATATGAGGAACGTTTAATGGCTCTTGGTCTGTACTCGCTGGAATTCAGAAGGATGAGGGGGGATCTCATTGAAACCTTTTGAATGTTGAAAGGCCTAGACAGAGTGAATGTGTAAAGGATGTTTCCCATGGTGGGAGAGCCTAGGACAAGAAGGCACAGCCACGGGGTAGAGGGGCGTCCTTTCAAAACAGAGATGTGAAGAAATTTCTTTAGCCAAATGGTGGTGAATTTGTGGAATTTGTTGCCACATGCAGCTGTAGAAACCAGGTCGTTGGGTGTATTTAAAGTTTTTGATTGGACATAGCATCAAAGGTTACGAGGAGAAGGCCGGGAACTGGGGTTGAGGAAGAGTAAAATAAAAGGATCAGCAATGATTGAATGGTGGAGCAGAATCAATGAGCCAGATGGCCTAATTCTGCTCCTATGTCTTATAGTCTTAATATCATCAACATCTTCCCAGCCATTGAAATCAGGCTAACTGACTGATAATTTCCTTTCTTTGGTCTACCTCCCTTCTTAAAGACTGGAGTGACATTTGCAATTTTCCAACCCTCTGGAACCTTTCCAGAATCTAATGATTCTTGTAAGTTCATTACTAAAGCTTCCACAATCTCTTCAGCTACCTCTTTCAGAACCCTGGGGTGTAGTTCATATGGTCAAGGTGACTTATTGACCTTCAGATCTTTCTGCTTCCCCAGCACCTCTCCTTGGTAATGGCAACTACATTCACTTCTGCCTTTTGACATTCTTGAAATTCTGGTATTCTGCTAGTGTCTTCCACAGTGAAGACTGACACAAAGTGCTTAATGAGTTTGTTCACCATTACTAACTCTTCAACAGCGTTTTCCAGCGGTCTAATATCCACACTCTCCTCTGTTTTATTCTTTGTACTCAAATATATAAAAAGCCTTCTAATATCTTCTTGTATATTATTGGCTTACTTACCTTTATATTTAATCTTTTCTCTCCTTATTGGTTTTTTAGTTGCCTTCTGTTGGCTTGTAAAAGCTTCCCAATTCTCTAACTTCACATTAATTTTTACTGAATTGTATGCCCTCTCTTTTGTTTTTATGCTGTTTTTGATTTTCCTGATCAGCCACAGTTGCCTCATCCTGTCTTTAGAACATGACTTCTTCTTGTATCTATCCTGCACTTTCCGATTTGCTCCCTAGAATTCCAGCCATTACTGTTCTGTCATCATCCCTGCTATTATTCCCTTCTAATCAGCTTTGGCCAGTTCCTCTCTAGAGTCTCTGTAGTTCCTTTTTCTCACTGTAATACTGATACAGCAGATTTTAGCTTCTCTCTCTCAAACTGCAGGGTGGATTATATCATATTATGGTCACTGTCTCCTAAGGGTTCCTGTATCTTAAGCTGGCTAATCAAATCTGGTTCATTGCACAATGCACAATCCAGATTGCTTTTTCCCTAGTGGGCTCAATCACAAGCTGCTCTAAAAAGGCATCTTATAGGCATTCTATAAATTCCCCCTCTTGGGATCCATCACCAACTTAATTTTTCTGATCTACCTATATTGAGGTCCTCCATAACTGTAGTAGCTTTGCCCTTTTTACATGTCTTTTCTCTCTCCCATTAGAATTTATACAAAGCCAGTTTGTAGGCATTGTACAAATTCCTTCTCCTGAGATCCAGCACGAACCTTGGGTCCCTATTAAATCTCTCCCCTCTCACGTTAAACTTATGCCCCTTGGTTATTGATTCACATCACAACACTGGAAAAAGACTGCACCTCTATCTATGCCCCACATAATTTTATACACCTCTATAAGATCACCTCTCATTCTCCTATGCTCCAGTGAAAATCCCAACTTGCTCAGCCTCTGTCCATAACTCAGAGAGATCAAAACTAAACATAGTGTTACAAATGCAGCCTCACCAATGTCTTGTACAACTGCAACATAATTCCCTAACGCTATACTCAGTACCTTCACTGGTGAAGGCCAGTGTGCTAAAAACCTTCTTCACCACACTGTCTATCTACAATGCCACTTTCAGTGAACCATGTACTTGTATTGTGGGTGCTTCTGTTCTACAACACTTCCCAGAGCCCTACTGTTCACTGTGAAAATCCTTTACTTTTTCTTAAGAGGAGAACTGCACTATCTTAGGTTTGGAAATCTGGATAATCAATTTGAAGTGTTTGAAATCATTGGATATTATATATTAAGGCTATTTGCCATGGTAGAGAAAATAATTTTTAATTAGAGCTGGAACATTTGGGAACTGCTACTGACAAAGTACAATGACGAACTGGAATATTCACTCACACATGTACCTGGAAATTGATCTAGTCCTTTCTGTGAGTGCTAGGGGAGCCACCAGTACCAATTTATTTCCTCCCATCGTCATTTTCTTTTAAGATATCTGAATAGTCCTATATAATCAACAATTAAAGGCTGGACAGCTGTGGAGGACTGTATAAAAACGATTACTATCAATGTCTGATTCTACCCACAGGAAGTGGCAGTGATGCAGCTTCACTTATTACTACAGCAAGGCGAGAAGGAGATCACTACATTCTCAATGGCTCAAAGGTAATGGGGATGGGGATGTGTTTGCTAAGGACCACAGGTGGTGGCGGTAGTAATGGGCTCTTATCTGATCAGTTAATCCAGTGTTCGAGGTAGACCACACTTCCAAGACTGACTGATAATTGATTCACAAAATGTCTTCATTATTCAGGCTTTTATCAGTGGTGGAGGGGATGCGGATCTATACGTGTTGATGTGCAGGACAGGAGACAGAGGTCCTAAGGGCATTTCTTGCTTGCTAGTGGAGAAAGGCACACCTGGACTCAGCTTTGGCAAGAAAGAAAAAAAGGTAAGTACCCATACTAAACAGGAAGGCTCTCTGTCTTCATCAAATTTGTAGCAAAAATCACAAACAAGAAAAGTGCTTATCCTTCTACATTATAACTCAGCTAAGGGGTAAAACTGCCAAGGGTAGTAGTGGAGGCAAATACAATAGAGGCATTTAAGAAGCTCTTAGGTAGGCATGTGAATGTGTAGAGAACGGAGGGATATGGATTGTGTAGGCAAAGGGTTTAATTTAGTTTATCATTTAGTTACTAGATTAATTGTACATGGAGCTATGATGTGGCCATTACAGAGATTTGGTTGAGAAAGGAACAGGAATGGATGTTTAATGTCCCTGGGTTTTGATATTTTAGAAAAGATAGTGAGGGAGCTAAATGAAGGGGAGGGAGTTCCACTATTGATCAAAAATTAATATTCATAATAATTAATACTCAATGACTGATCCCTATTAATTGTTTAAAGGCCATCTCCACCGAGGACAGGAATGTTCCAGTAATTTGGAAAAACAAGTATTGTCATCGCCGATTAAATAGCTTCTGAAAATTCACACTCATTTTCCAATCATACTTTATTTTACTTGTGCAGAAGGAGAACTGTCTGGCCCCCGTCACAACACTGTTCTGAAGTCTGAACAAAGCCATATATTAACTATTTGGTACACTGTGTGTTTGAATTCCTTACTTGCAAGATCAATCACCATTCACCAGTTAAAAATCAATAGAAACTACAAACTGACAATTGGTGATACTTTGAAGCCATTAAAGTAATTATCCTTTAGTTGTGTTCCTTGTATCCTTCAATTACTTCCTTATGTTATATCAGTATGCCAAAGTGCTTCTGTCTTCTGCTGTGCAGAAGGGAAGTTATGCTCTTCAAAGATCTTTCTTGCCTGGGCTGTCTGCAATCTATCCTTGCCTGGACATTTTATGTTAACCTTGCCTGACCGCAGCTTCCACAGTATGGCAAAGTAATGATGATGAGAGGGGTGGTGCACTTATTCATGAACAAAACTGAAGGTTTAGGAAGCTAAAATCCAACAGAGCCTTTGACAATTATAGCGAAGCTAAAAAGAACTTGAAGGGAATTTGGAGAGCCGGTGGTGGTCATGAAAAGTAGGATTAAAGAGAATCACAAAACATTCTATACATACATCAAAAACAGGAGGATAACTATGAAGAGGGTAGCACCACTCAAGAACAAAAGAGGGAACATATGCTTAGAGGTGGAGGATGTGAGTGAAGTCCTAAATGAGGACTTTGTACCAGGGAGAAGGATGTGGAGGATCAGTGTGGATCATGCTAATATGTTAGGACGTTTTTATATAAAGAAAGAGGTAGTGTTGGTCTCTTAAAGAACATTAAGGTGCATAAGCCCCCAGAGCCTGATGGGATCTCTTTCAGGTTATTGAAGGAGGCAAAAGATAAGATTGCTGGGGCATTGACCATGGTCTTTGTGTTCTCTCCAGCAAATAGGGAGAGAAATAGGGATATTAGAATCCTGGAACCTATAGATAGGTGAGCCTCACATCTGATTGGTAATCTATTCGAAAGGATTCTTGCGGATAGGATTTCTGAGCATTTGGAAAACATGGCCTTATTAGGGATGGTCAAGCATGGCTTTATGCAAGCAAGTTGTGTCTTACCAAATTGAATGGATTTTTGACAAGGTGATGAAGTTGATTGATGAGGGCAAAACTGTGGATGTTGTTGACATAGATTTTAGTAAGGCATTTGACAAGGTCTCTCATGATTGGCTGATCCAGAATTTTAAGATGTATGGGATCCACAGTGACTTAGGGGTTTTAAAATATAAAATTGAATGCTGACCATAACCTCACTTACTGCTGACCTTTTTTCTAAGGTCGGATGGAACTCGCAGCCAACTCGAGCAGTGATCTTTGACGATTGTGTTGTACCTGTAACTAACTTGGTTGGACGTGAAGGCGATGGGTTTTCCATTGCAATGAATGGACTAAATGGAGGAAGGATTAATATTGGTAAGAAACTTTGGGGCATTTGACCAGTTCAAAGATTTCTTCTAAATATCACTGGTATGCCTACAGATATCTCTTTTGGTGCAATTACAGCAATTTACGGCTGTAGACTCACACCACAGAGTGTGCAGTCGCTCAGACAGTCATGAGTGTGCTGTTTTGATGAGCTATCCAAAAAGTTCACCTCTTTGCTTTTTCCACAGAACACTATAAATATACCCCATATACAGTAGGTATTTATCTAGTTCTGTTTTGAAAGTTGTTGTTGAATGTCCTTCTATCACCATTCCACAATACAGATCAGAACCTGATGTCAGTAGCAGTAAACCGAGTAAAATAGAGGATGACGGTTACATAGTGGTTAGTCAGAGTTCGGGGTTCAATTCCTGCATCATCTATAGGGAGTCTGTACATCCTTTCCACGGAATGCATGGGTTTTCTCCAGATCCTTCAGTTTCCTCCCACAGCCCAGATGTGATCCGTGGAGGTTAATTGGTCATTGTAAATTGTCTCGCGATTAGGTTAGAGTTAAATCAGGGCTGCGGGATAGTGCGGCTTTAGGGCTGGAAGGGCCTATTCTGTGCTGTATCTCAATCAATCAATAAATAGAATGCTGGACTCTGTTATCTAGGAGACACAAGAGTCTTGAATCCTGCAAGGTTTTGACCTAAAATGCCAACAAATCCTTTCCTCCTACAGATGCCACTTGATCAGCAAGTTTTTCCAGAAGATAGTTTGTTGCTCTCCTATTTTGGAAGTGGCAACGTAATCAAGCACTTTGAAAATAGTAATAGGACTGGACAGAGTCAATATGGATGACCCTTCATCTGGACTGGAAGATAGAGGGGTGATGACCAGTATAAAAGGGTGGGGGGGAAGTGGAACAACAGCTGGCGGGTGATAGGTAGACCCAGGTGGGGGTTGGGGGAGAGGGTGGCAGAAGGCCATGGGGGAATAGCCATGGGGACTGGGAGGTGATAGGTGGATCTAGGTGAGGATAACGATACACAGAGGGAGGACAGAGGGGGAATCGTGACAGAGATGGGAGGTGCTGGGTGGATCCAGGCGAGCATGTTGATGGAAGAAGAAAGAGAGGAATAGCGACGGGGACTGTGGGGTGATAGGTGGAGTGGACAAAGGGCTGAAACTGATGGAATCCGATAGGAAAGGAAGGTAGAGCATGGGTTCAAGTGAGTGAGGCAGTTGGGAATGGCAAGTGAGGGGACCCAGTGGGAAAGTGTTTTGGTGATGGGCAGGTGGAGAGGATGAAGGAGGGGAAACAAGGATGGTGTTGAGGGCTGAGGTAAGTATAGAAATAACTGGATAGATCAGGAGAAAGAAAAGGGACAGGGGGATTGCAAATTACCAGAGATTGGAGAATTTATGCCATCAGGTTCTGCCATCTGAGCCACATGCATAGAGTCCCAGTATGGAAAGGCCCACAGTATGGGCCTTTGGCCCAAACAGTGATGCCCGCACTGTTTTGTGCACTTTATGCAGTCCTGGGTAGGTCTGTAGTCTAGTGTAGTTTTTTTCTGTGCTGTTTTCATGTAGTTCAGTGTAGTTTTTGTATTGTTTCATGTAGCACCATGGTCCTGAAAAACATTGTCTTGTTTTTACTGTGTACTGTACCAGCAGTTATGGTTGAAATGACATTAAAAAGTTACTTGACTTGATTTGTTCATACTGACCAAGATGGCTATCTGAGCTAGTCCCATTTGCCTGTGTTTGGCACATATCCATCTGGGCCTTTTCTATCCATAAACCTATTTAAATGTCTTTGAAATGTATCTGTACTTCCCTCCACCAATTCCTCTGGCAGCTTGTTCCATATACTGTACCAACTAGCCACAGCATTAAAATGTTGTCCCTCAGGTCCCTTTTAAATCTTTCCCCTTTTACCTTAAGTCTGTGCTGACTTGTTCCAAACTCCCTTATCTTGGGAAAAAGACTTGACCATTCACCGTGTATGTTCCCCTCATGACTTTATGTACCTCTATCAAGTCAATCCTCAACCTCCTGCGCAGGCCATCGGGACTCTCACATGAAGGCACCTTGGTCAGCGTGGAAGTCTATTATCAAAGTACATACTGTGTAAATATATACATATGTATATATAGTTACGGATTCAGCAACAATAAATATATAAGTGAGGCAAGGGTTTTTATAACAAATAAAACATTTATTAAACACTGAAAAACAAATCCCCAAAAGTAAACAAACAACTAACGTAACCGGAAGTCAGCTGCTGTGCGGCAGCTTAAACAGTTCTTAAAGCAATGAAGCTTAAACAGTTCTTAAAGCAATGGTGCAAAAGCAGTTCTTCAAAGTAGTATTGCAAAAGTTCAAAATGCTTACAGTTCATTAAAGTAGAGACTTTTTAGACTGTTTAAATTCTCTTTCACATCATGTCGCTACGGTTCCCAGTCGAACTATACTTTTCCCACGGAGAATTTACGAAGATGGAAATTAAACTGCTTAAAGGCAGGGACAGTCAATGAATTCCTTCCAAATGAGGATCAAACAAAGTCGAACCTGTTTCACCGTCGAAATCGACTTTCCTCGATCTTTCCTCGATCCACTGATTCTCAACTAGCAGTATTATAAAGAAACTGCCGGCAATGACCTTTTAAACTTTAGGCATTAAATAAAACTCCATCTTTCAACCAAACTGCGTCATAATATTGGACCACGCATTGGCATGAAGTCAAAATGGCAAATCCAGCCACGAACTGCCCCACCTCACAGGGAGGGGTCCTCCTTTTATACCCTGTAAAAAAAACCTGTCACATGACCTCTACTGGCGGGAAAATGACATCACTCCACCATCACAAGACCATTACCTCAGTTTAACTCAATCTGATTACATACACAGGTACAATCAGATGGCAAACTTCATTCACCAAAATCTTGCTTTAAAATACAAACTCATAAAAGATACCATACTTTACTATAAATACAAGCATGATCCAGTTTTATATTATAACTGATCCATTATTGCAGATAGGACAATCAATAATAACTGTTGGGATATAATATTACAGGATAAACAAGCAAGAACAACTTACTTAACAAATAACAAATAAAGTCATTCCAAACACACATAACTCACAGAAATCAATAAGTCAAAAACACCAGAAATATGCCGAATTAAAAGACTTTGGAATAAATCCTCAGAAAGCTACGGTATGAAACATCACAAGAAAAGTCTGAAATTCCCTCGCGATTGAGAAATGAGTGTGCTTGGCCATGCCCATACCGCAGGTTTTATCAGCTTGAGATGAGGAAAATAAAAATACAACAATAATAATAAATAAGCAATAAATATCAAGAACATGTGATGAAGAGTCCTTGAAAGTGAGTGCATAGTTTATGGGAACAGTTCAGTGATGGGGCAAGTGAAACTAAGTGAAGATATCCCATCTGGTTCAAGAGCCTGATGGTTGAGGAGTAATAACTGTTCATGAACCTGGTGGTGTGAGTCCTCAGGCTCCTGTACCTTCTTCCTGATGGCAGTAGTAAAAAGAGAGTATGACCTGGATGGTGGGAGTCCCTGATGATGGATGCTGCTTTCCTGCGACAGCGCTCTATGTTGATGTACTCAGTGGTGGGGAGGGCTTTACCCATGCTGGACTGGACTGTATCCACTACTTTTTGTAGGATTTTCCATATAAGCACTTTGGTGTTTCCATACCAGGCTGTGATACAGCCAGCTAATATAGTCTCCACCACAAATCTATAGAAGATTGTCAAAGTTTTAGATAACATACAAATCTTCACAAACTTCTAAAGAAGTAGAGGTGCTACCATGCTTTCTTCGTAAAGGAAGTTACGCGCTGGGCCCAGGACAGGTCCTCCAAAATAACACCAAGCTGTTGACCCTCTCCACCTTTGATCCCCCAATGAGGACTGGCTCATCGATCTCTGGTTTCCTTCTTCTGATCAATAATCAACTCCTTGGTCTTGCTGACATTGAGTGAGAGGTTGTTGTTATGGCGCCACTCAGCCAGATTTTCAATTTCCCTCCTATGTCCTGATCATCATCACCTTTGACAGTTGTGTCCTCAACAAACTTAAATATGGTTGGAAGCTGTGCTTAGCCACACAGTCATAAGTGTAAAGCGAGTAGAGCAGGGGGCTAAGCACACAGCCTTGTGATGCACCTGTGCTGATGGAGATTGTGGAGGAGATGTTGTTGCCAATCCAAAGAGACTGGAGTCTACAAGTGAGGAAATCAAGGATCCAATTACACAAGGATGTATTGATGCAAGGGTCTTGAAGCTTAATGATTAGTTTTGAGGGGATGCTGGTATTAAATGCCAAGCTGTAGTCGATAAAGAACATCCTGATGTATGCATCTTTTTTTTTTACTTTATTTTTATTGTTTTGCCAATAACAGAACAAACAGGATAAAAACAAACAGACAGACAGGATCGTCATAGGTGAAGTAATATTCATACCTTATAATAGGAAAAATGAATAGAGAAATGGGTTACATTGCTGTATCAAGGTTAACCAAACTCTTATGTCCATAATTGTCCTTCAAAGTCTCAGGGGACCTTAAGATCCATAACTTTAAAGTCCATTCTGCAGGTTCCCTCATAGGAAGAAATAAAACAAAGTTCTTCAAACCAGATAAATGTACAGTGAAGAAGTCATTTCAGGCTCAAATAGAATGTCCATTTTCCCAGCATCTTTCAAATTTTTTAGTGGCATGTCTCAGAGAGAAAGTCAATCATTCCATAACATAAATTTCTTGAACTATTTCTATCCATTCCAAGACAGTAGGAGACTCTTTGCTCAACCATTCCCTAGTAATCACTTTCTTACTGGATGCTAGTAGTATTTATAACAAATATCTTTCATGCTTTTTGAGCCCATTTGATACATTACCCAAATAAATAATGTTAAAGTCAAAATTAATCTCTAGGCTGATTATTGACCTTATCTCTGTTAATGCATCTAACCAATAAGACAAAATCTTTGGATATTCCCAGAAAATATGTAAGTGATCAGCCAACATATCACACATTCTCCAATATTGATCTTGTTCAGGTCTGTTACTTTGTAACCTCTTTATTTTTGGTGTTATGAAAAATCTTAAGATATTCTTCCAGCTAAATTCCCTCCACAGACCTGAGCTTGAAGTAGTCAAATGTATTCTGCATGTGTTTAACCAATCATCTTCTGTCAATTTTATGTTGGATTCTTTCTCCCATTTTGATTTTACATACATTGTGGAGAGACCCCTGTTCGATTGTAAAATCGAGTAAATCCTGGTTATCAGTTTCTTTTTAATATTACCTTTATATACACCAATGAATATATTAATCAGACTTAAACCTTTCTCTCCAATAGTTTTAATATTATTATTAAAATATTGTCTTAGTTGAAGATATCAAAGAAGTGTTGTTTCTCTAAGTGATATGTTTGTGTGAGTTGTTGAAAGGACTCCGAACCCTTAATGGAGGATATTGTACAGTATGAGGTGATTCCCTTATTTGTCCAATGTGTAAATCTACCATCCAATTGTGCTGGAAGGAATTCTGTGTCATGTGCCACGCAACATAGTATTCTTACATTTCATTCATATTTTGGGTCTTTAACTTCTTTATACCAGAAGTTTAGAGGGACTGTTGTCCACCTAGTCAGTTTATTTAAATGCTTCTTCAGGAGTGTTTTATCCCCCAGTAAAGATTGGAAAGGGATATTTATTAGACTTTGTTCTAAATCCTTCCACTTTGCCTCACAATTAGGGTCACACCAACAGACCAGATGGCACAGCTGTGCTGCTCTATAACAGTCCTCAGAGCAAATTCTCCTTTATCCTTAGGCAGCTGCAATGTCTGAAATCTAATTCTTGGTTTCTGTTTTCCCCAAATAAATGTTGAAATCATTCTTTTCCATTCACTAAATTGCTTAAAAGGTACTTCAACAGGCAATGATTGAAAAAGAAAGAGCAATCTAGGTAATACATTCACTTTTATGGTTTCCATTCGATTATACATATTCATTGGCAGCAATGACCATCTATTTAAGTCTGCCTTAATATCAGCTGTTATGGGAATATAATTATGTTCGTAGATAGTAGACAAGTCTTCAGGTATTTGCTCTCCTAGGTATTTAATAACATTACCTTTCCGTTTGAATTTACTCATTCTGTAAACGTTTTCTTGTGGTTTGTAATTAAAATTTAAAGTTTGGGTTTTATGTTAATTTAATGTATAGCCAGAGTAGGAACCGAATTCTTTCAGCAGGGATAATAATTTAGGCAAACCTGCACTGGGATTGGTAAGAGTCACGGGAATGTCATCCACATAGAAACAAATCTTATTCTGCATCTCTGATCAGTACACCTGCTGGAATCTTGTCTTCTCTGATTGCCTGGGCCAATTGCTCAATAAAAAGAGCGAGAAGCATGGGAGCACCCTTGTCGACATCCCTTTCAAGAAGTACAGTTTCAGATAAATTCCCATTTATTTTAATTCTGGCTGTAGGGGAAGAATATAAAGATTTCAGACATCCAACTACCTGATTATTAAAGCCAAACCGTTTAAGTACCAAGTAGAGATATTCCCATCGTACCAAGTCAAACACCTTTTCAGCAGTGGAAAGGGGTGGAAGAGGTCCCACCGATCTCCCTCCTGGCACTTATCCTTGTAAACGGAACAAGTGCTACACCTGCCCTTACACTCCCTCCCTCACCACCATTCAGGGCCCCAGACAGTCCTTCCAGGTGAGGCAACACTTCACCTGTGAGTCGGCTGGTGTGGTATACTGCGTCCGGTGCTCCCGGTGTGGCCTTTTATATATTGGTGAGACCCAACACAGACTGGGAGATCATTTCGCTGAACACCTACGCTCGGTCCGCCAGAGAAAGCAGGATCTCCCAGTGGCCACACATTTTAATTCCACATCCCATTCCCAATCTGATATGTCTATCCATGGCCTCCTCTACTGTCAAGATGAATCCACACTCAGGTTGGAGGAGCAACACCTTATATACCATTTGGGTAGCCTCCAACCTGATGGCATGAACATTGTGGTCAGCTATAGTAATAAGAGCTTACAGAGGAAAAATCGTTTATGTTCTGTTTTTAAGTTCTTAATACAAAGTCAATTACAGTCGGCGCTCCTTATCCGCAAGTTCTGCATGCGCAAATACAACCAACTGCGAATCAAGAAAACCTGGAAGTGCTCTTCCAGCACTTGTTGTTCGAGCATGTACAGACTTTTTTTCCTTGTCATTATTCCCTAAACAATGCCACATAACAGCTATTTTACATAGCATTTACATTGTATTAGGTATTATCAGTAATCTAGAGATGATTTAAAGTATACGGGAGGATGTGCATAGGTTACCATGGATCGGGATCGAAAAAAACCCAGAAGTTCTCTTACTATGTAAGTCGAAACAGGTACATCCGGTATTATTTAGCGTCAGTCAAACGTTTGTCTTAATATCTAGTATATATTTTACCTTTCTATGCATATAAAACACTTAAGAGCGTATGTTTCAGCGCCGGGCTCAGGAAGTTCCCGAGTTCGATCCGGTGACAGACCACTTCTGAGCGCGCTCTCCATCTGTGCCGGGTTGACGTGGAGGATCAAAACCCCAAAATTCAATAATTAAACCACTGCGTTGCTTAGTAATAATTGTAGCTTTCATTGGGGCACGGCCTTTCTCACTTTATCCTTTAAAATTGTTCCGATCGTTGACTGGCTGTAGCCTAAAACTTTTACAATGACTGATGGTGTTTCACCTCTTTCCGATCGCTTTATTATTTCCACTTTATTTTCAATCGTGATCGCGATTATTTTCGTGAACAGAAACACTGCGGATTCAGAGCTCTACCACTGTGTCCTAATGTCCACCGCACTGAGACAGGTTAAATAAGGTCTGGGGTTCTGCTGGGTCCTAAGATCCACAGCATTGAGACAAGTTGAATAAGGGACTTGAGCATCCACGTTTTTTGGTATCCGCAAGGGGTCCCGGAACCAATCCCTCACGGATAAGGAGAGCCAACTGTTTAGTTTGGTGTTAAGGTACATGTAATTTTACCGACCTAGCTGAAGGATATTTTATCACTATACTTTTGAGAGATCTCATGCAGTATCTTTGTTGCGTCAAAATTCCTTTAGCTTGTCCTGGATGTGTTTCAGATGTGTTTCTCGGTCCCGGCGAGGTTTTGCACCCGCTGTCTCTCAGGAAAGCCAACTCACAAGCCGTGGCTGTGCCTTCTGAGGGGGCCACGATCCTGGGACAGTCCGGGAAAAATCACCTGTTCTTCAGGCCTTCCATCGCCTCTGATGTGTTACTGTAGATGACTTGTCCAGTGCCAAAAAACACTCTAAGTTTGGCTGGATAAAGTGTCTGGCCCCTTTTCTTTAAGCGTTTTTCTGATGGTGGAGTAAGCCTTTCTTTTCATAATTATTTTGGTTGGGTAGTCTTGATTAAATCTCTCGTTTTTTTCCAAGCAGAGCGAAGCACCAACTCTTTAATTTTATACTCCAGAAAGTAGATGACCACGGACCTTGGGTTGGAACCTTGTGGTGGTTTGGATCCAAAGGATTGATGGCCGCGTTGTAGGCTGAGGGCGACATCGGGAAGGGACAACTCTGTTTTAATAAATTTTTCCAGAAATTTCTCTATGTTGTCTCCTTCTGCCCCCTCAGAAATTCCATGGATACATATGTTATTCCTGCCTGAACACGCCTCTAGGTCCGTTAGAGCTTGAATAATCTCCTGAAGTTCCAGTGTGCAGGAAAGAACCTCCCCGGCCTCGGTCTTCCATTCCTCCACCCTTTGCTCCATATCCTCAACTCTGCCCGTTATTTCTTTTAAATTACCAACAATAGCATTCAACTTCTGGTTAATTTCTTCTCTGAAATCCACCAGTTCCTTCTTTAGAAAACACAAGGTATCACTCAGTTCTTTCTTCATGTCCGAATGAAGCGTCTGTATTTTGGCCATGATGTTTGCATGAACAGCCTCCTATTCCTCGTGCTCAGCTTGGTTGCTGGTGCCAACATCAGCGTCCTTACTGTCAGTCAGTATCTTATCGCTTGTCTTTGGGTTTTGTTGCGGTTTTCCTCTTGTTTTCCCCTTTCATGCTACAAGGCCCACTTTTCTATTTAAATAACCGTTTTTTATTTAGACCATCTGGGAGCCCTTACTGATTATGCTACTGGCTGTATCTGCGCCATACCGGAAGTCCCTAATGTTTGCATCTTTGCTGTTCAAATTGCTGCTGAACTGGACTGATGCCTCCTCCTTGTTAATGTTAACTTATTCCGTCCACTTCCCCAAATGGTCCCACTAAAATATTTGGTGAATTCACGTGAAAAGTATTGATGTCCACTAGATCTCTGTAGAGATTACTTGTTTGGTCCCTTAATGGGCTCTACGGTTTTCCAGGTTGCTCTCTTGCCCTCAGTGAACTTCCTGTGAATTTATAAAGAAACATACTGGTTCTGAAATAACACTATTTCACTTTTAAATATGTCTGTTTGTAGATTTAGGTGCATGTACAGTAATGTGCAAAAGTCTTTGGCGCATATATATAGCTAAGGTGTCTAAGACCTTTGCACGGTACAGTATGGTAGTAATTTTATGTATTGCACTGTACTGCTGCCACAAAAAACAAGCTTTATGATATATGTGAGTGATGATAAAATTGGTACTGATATAGGTCTCTATTATGGACTGAGAGTGGGAAGGGGGCAGGGTGAGGGGAGGGAGTGAGAAGCACCAGAGAGATGTTCTGTAATGATCAATAAACCAATTGTTTGGAATCAAATAATCTTGGCTGGTGTCTCAGGGCTGGGTGTGTCTGCACCTGTGCCATCCCCTATCCCCAGCACTCCTTCTCTGCCACCTGTCTCTCACCCCTCCCATGGCACTCCACCCTCCCCATTCCTAATATCCTTTGCTCCTGCCAGATTTACAAACTCACTCTCCATTCCATGTTGACAAATACAGTACTGTGCAAAAGTCTTTGGCACCCTACCTATAGATATGTGCCCAAGAGTTTTGCACAGTACTCTAGCTTCTCCTAGTCTACTTTTACTGATTCTACCTTAAGCTTGTGAAATCAGCCTTCTGTCTCTCTGTGATTGACAAAGTAAGTGGAAGTGAAATGTAGTGGAGGATTTTCTGGAAGGAAATCTATGTGCAAGCTGGACATAT